>NC_086195.1:73217005-73842005 GCF_035770615.1 Melospiza melodia melodia
AAAGCTATCTTTCATGGATCACATGTTAGAAGTTTGTACACATTTAAAAAATTCAGTCAAGTATCTTCTGATTCACAGCTACATTAAAAAACTCAAATACTCAATATTGTCAAAATAGTATTTTGTCTGTCAATAGCTCCTGATTCCATTACTGGAATAGTGTAATTCTGAAACTGGGAGTTTATTATTCATGATGGTGAAGGGGGTGACAAATGTCACAAAGGGCTACATGAATCACACACCAAAAATCAGGGTAAGGTTGCAAAAGAAACATTATGCAATGACTCACTGCTTAAGGACTGTGTTAATTAAATATTAGTCAGGACCTGAAGTGTCACATTGAGAGCTCACTTCAATTTGTGACCCCAGTTACAGCTACAAACAGTTGGAAATAAGCCCAGTGAGACACAAAACACTGCTGAAGTACTTGGACACAGCTCTTCAAGTTCTCCATGCAATTGCACAAAGGGAAAGAATATGAGGAAGAAAAATGAGGGTGGAGAAAAACAGTGCATCCATAAGCATTTGTACCACAGAGAGATGCTGCTGAAGGAGGAATAATGAGAGGCAGGTAGGTGTGGAGAAAGGAGAGGAGGCCAGTGTTATTAGGGAAGGTGCCAAGAGAAACGGTGGGCTCAGGATGAAGGAAGCCCTGCACTGCAGTAGTCTACCCTTGCCTCTTCCCCAGTGCTCCCAATACAGTGCCAGCCACTCAGACTGGACATCTCCCAGTGAAGCTGGGACTTGCTCTCAGCCTGAAGAAAAGTTCTAAACTAACTCAGCTGTTGGACTTGCAACTGGGAGGCTGATCCTGAGGGTTTTCTCTGAAGCAGAGTGTTGTACTGATGCAGCACTGGCTGCTAGGTGGGTGTTCAGGAAGTCCCACCTGGGTTCCTTATTTCACCAGGGAAAGGTTCATTTCTGTTTCTCAATTCTCATTCTGCAAAATGAGATTATCTCCCCTCCACCCTAAAGGATTTTGTTAGATGCCTGGATATTCTGGTTATAAAAAAAACCCACGGAAAGTTGCAAAAGGAAATTAATATCTCTTTGTTTTCAGAGTAGGCTTTAAAGTTTTAAAGCAATAAAGAATATTGGTCATTCACTGAATGAGGGAAAAGTTGATAGTAAAAGACAGCCTGCAGATAAAGAAAAAGTATTTGATAATGCATGTGATAATTAAAAACCATGCAATAATGCAGCTGGACAAGAAGTCTGATGTAGAATTGTGCAGTGCCAACCTTGCAATTTTAATAACATTTATTTACTCCTGACTGGGTAGCACATCACATCACATCAGAGATATCTCAGACCACCAAATGACAGAGCATTCATTCCTTAATTGCTCTAAAATATCCAGTAGGTCTTTGCATGTAGTAAGATGCGCTTTTTTGAAAGTATCCTTTTTCTAAGGTGCTATCAAATACTTCAGAGATTAGAATCTCAGAAAACACATAAGGAATTGAAATTACTATTTGCTTCATTGTAGCTTTGTGCATAAGCTTGCTCACAGACACAGTGGTAGGGTTGATGAATCCATATAAAATTTTCTGATATGCAGTCATACATCTACAAATAGACACACACATGCACACCCCTGCCTCTGTCATTGTAACTTTCCCTTTGTCTGAGTCTCTCTCACTGAGGGCATTTTAGAGTTTCAAAACAACCTCAGTTTTGTTCTCCTGCCCTGTATTTTTGTTCAAAAATGTTCTCCAATGTTTGTCATTTCCTCCTGGTTTGGTGGCCTCTGCAAATCTGACAAGAGGGCACATTCTCCAGTCTGTTGGTAAAGATGCTAAATGGGACAGGTCCCAGGACAGGCCCATGCAGTGTCCCAGGGGTTAATGGCCTCCAAGGTAGAGTGTGACCCATTAAATGTGACCCTTTAAGCCAAATCATGCCATCAGGTTTTCTGATTTTGTTTTACCCCCCTGCAGCTCACAGTGTCCTAACTTGAATAATGCTTTTTTTTTGTCCTGTCCACATCCCCTGGTGGTACGAACGTTGATAAGGGGCATAAAGGAATTTGTGTTCTCCTGGGAGACAAAGGAAGTTGCATCCTAATAAACATCCTTACAATAACACTAAGCAGTCTTATTAATGCAATGATTGTGAAAATGCTGCAAGACAGACAAAAATCCAGGTTCACATGCTGCAGGAACACAAGAAGACAACAGTCATTAGTAGAGACGTTGAAAAAAAGAAGATGCCTTAGGAAAAAGGCACTGAATGCTAATTCTCTGCTGCTTGTCATTATTTCAGGGAAACTGGGCTCTCTCCAAAGTCAGGCACTTTGTGCATTGCTGTGCAACAATGAAAGAGCCATTTGGGGTCAGCAGTAACTGTAAAATGAATGGACAGCAAAGGAGTGCCTCATTACTCAGCTTGACTGAAGACAGGAGAACATTTGATGATCACTTTTATATTCTGTCTCCGAAGCTGACCACAATTAAGCTGAGCCAAAATGTTGATGGCTAATGGGATGCCACTGAGATTCAAATGTTATATAGAATCCCATGGTATGTGAAGAGCCATATTTCTGTGGTCTAATTCAAAACAATTACAGAAAGGTAATGAACACTGTGTTAGTGTAAAACATTGTTCTAACATGAGAAGATTGAACACTTGTGAGAGCTGAAAAAAAGCCCAGCTGGCTGAAGAATCAAAAGGTCAAACACATTTCACTATTGTTTGTAGTTTCCTGCAGGAATTATAAACAGAAGGATCTTTGAGAAACTTAAGCAAGAAAAATAGCTACAGCAGCACCTGAAACTACAGTGGGCAGAGGAATTTCAATGGCATTCATTGTAGCCTGAAAGAAGAAATTGCTCACTTCACTGGGTGAAATGTATTAACCTCTAAAAGGCAGTGAGTCAATAAAAATGATTTAAGACTGCTTTCTGGCCTGAAATTCCATGAATCTATGAATATCAGATGACACCTGTGCAAAGCCAACTGCTTATCATTCACACCATGATCTGCTTTGTTTCCTCAAGTATTAAAAGGACAATGTTCTTCTTCTCTGTCTGCCTGATTGCACATCTTAAAAGAGTTTGTAATCATATACCAGAGACTGACTTGTTGGTGTCCTCTGTGCGACCTGCTTGGAAGCTGTGAACTTGGGATACCTGCACAGAATCACAGCTGTGCTGCCACCAGCACGTGATAAAAGTGAGAATACGACTAGTCTCTGGTTCTTTTATTTTTACCAAATTCTTCATTCCAAACTATGGATTTCCCATAAATCTCATAGCTCTCACAACACTGCCAGGACATAAATGGCAACAGTGACTTCAGATTGTGACCCCTGGTTTAGTCCCACTACAAGACACAGAAGGAGACAAGGGCATCTTTGAGTGGAACAATTCTTGAGCCATAAAGTTTTGAAAAGATCTTCCATGATCCAGGGAAGAAAATAAAAGTGCCTCTTAGGGACTTAGGGAGACTTAGGGAGAATGAATGTTTTTCCAAAAGTCAGATGGATCAGGAAGGTTGACAGGCAGAGCGGGTAATCCTCTCTTGGGAATCCTCTCTTGGTGCTCAAGCTTTGGTTTTATGGAAAGCACTGCATGTCTCTCCCTGGCTGCAGCAATCAGCTGCTTCCCTGGAAGATCAGGGGAGATTTTGTCACCCTGTGCCACAGCCCAATCAGAGGAGTCAGTCTGCACCTTGTGAAATGCCATGAGTTTTCTGTTTTCACCTCTGCTGCTTTTCCCTCATTTTTTCCAGTGCAATCTGACAGTCATCTTCCTGTCCAACTGTGCACCCTCATAACTCAAGGGTGCTGGGGCAGAGTTTTGTACCCCTCTAACCAACATGCTGTCATCCCCCCAGCTTTGCACTCCGTACTCTGGACCACAGCCATGGCCGTTGCATTGGATTTCTTATGAGAAGCAATTGCTGCCACTGTGTGAAACACTCTTTTTGTCCATCTCTTCCTCTTCACCCCTTGTTTTGTAGCTTTTGATGTATAACATTATGTTAGGGAACATGAATTGCCTAGTAGCTGCCAATAGGAGATAGCAGTGATTTAGGTAGCCAACCAGTATTATCCAGTGATACATTCGGAAAAACTGAGGAGACCATTGGCATGGGCAATGTGTGTGTAATCAAACCATGTTCTGAGCAGTATGATTAGCACAAGAAATAAGAATTATTGATAAAAAGGTGGAGTGCATCAGGGTGAAACCATGTAGTTACTGTAGAAGGAATATCTGGGAGAGAAAACCAGACAGAGCACCAGAGACAACTCACAGGGAGTGCCCACACTACCACCAGTACCACAACTATCACTTCACCTCCCAGCTAGCTGCCATGGAAGATTCCCTTTTCTGTATCCCATGCCCTTTTTTCTTTCTCATATTCCATTTCTCCTTTCTTTTTTTTTCTTTCCCATTTCCTTTTCGCTTTCTTAATTTTGTGAATCTTTTAATCTTTCCTTGAAAATGGCCATTCCTGCCAGAGCTGATGTCCCTCAGCTTTTTTATATCATCAGTCATATACAAACACACTCTCTGTAAAACATCTATGTGGATGTTGTTGGATTAAACAGCTGGGTAATGAATCACTTCAGTGATTTATTGCTGCTGCCTGGGGTGCATAGGGTTTCCATTTAGAAGTTTTGTAATGATTTCCTATGAATTAATGCAAATTAATAGCTAACAAGCCTAAAAGATCTTGATTCTTCTTGTCTGTTCTTTCTGCATATAAAAACTCTTGTTGACAAAGTTCTGTATCTTTGTCTCTCAGCCAAACACTTCTTTCAAAGAACTGCGCTCTCTGCCTCTCTCGCTTTCCTCTAACAGCCTGGAAGAATTCCTGCTGGATAGTTACTGTCTCAGGAGTACTGCAGGTCATCTCTGAACACTGTTTTGTTGCTCATTTGTGGGAGGCAGCAGGCACAGTAGACAGGCAGTAGACAAGGCAGTATACAGAGACTCAGTCTGCTGGGGTCTGCTCCTGTGCATGACTCCCTTTTCTGTGTTTCTTGGCAAGCTATGCCACCTTTGGGCCTTAGATTCATTATCTGTGGTAAACAGAGTATTGATGCAAGGTTCTGACAGTCATCTGCAAAGTACCTTGACTCTAAAAATGAGAAGGGACTTAGATAAGTATGGGTGTTTTTGCTAGCTTGAGATTGTTGGCAATTTAATCTTTATGAACAAATAGGTCGTAAAATTAGACCATTGTGAGGAGCTTATTTCATTTCACCAAATCTATGAACTTGGTGAAAAAGGAGAAAGGAAGCTCCTGGAAAATGCATGGAGAGGTGCCTGGTGAGGTTCCTCTTCTGTTCTTTTATACAATCTGTTCAAATGAAAAATCCCTCATTCACAGCTAATTATTAGAAGTGTGACTTATTTCACCTGATTTATCCATACAGAAAGTAGGAATCTGATTCAGACATCTAATTTTCTGCTACAGTTGAGAGGGAGACACTCCTGGATGAGCAGTCCATCCAGCTGTGAGGATACTACCCTCCACAATGCCATCATAATCTGGCATCTGTTTTTCTAATAAACCTACTGTAACTGCAATGCCCTGGCATTATTTGTATAATTTTGTAGTTTTGCATTTCTTTGGTTGCCCATAATCTTTTTGTGAAAAAGCAGTCTGCTGAAATCTCCCTTCTCAGTTTGTTTTTCAAGACATGTCTTGTTCAGTGACTCCAGAAATTCTTTTTACTATTAATTAAATCCATGATTTGACTTTTTTTTCCACATATGTGGATTTTTTCCCATTTCAAGTACTTTGAAACTGAAAATCATCTATTTATTGTTTGTGTGATAGCCTGAAATTCTTCTTTATTAATCATGTCCCATAACACAGTGTCATAAGCAATTTTTGTCAGCATGTTTTCATTTAATCCTAAAAGAGTGAAAATAGCTAAGACGTCTCTGGACTACTCCTTAAAGAACTCCACTCCTGACTTTCCTCTGCATAGTGCATTCCCCTTCAAAGGGGACTTATTGCTGTCTCTCCTCCATCTAATTCCTATTCACCTGAAATTTCTTCCAGTAATTTGCATCTTTTCCAATTTCCCATGCGGCTGGTGGGCCAGACAGATGACATTGATGCCATTTCTTTTGTCTAGAAAATAAGTTGGCAAAGAAGGATGTCAGGCTATTCAAATGCAATTCACATTCAGTAAACTCAAGCTGCAATTTATCTCATTCTCCATTTTTTCATTGTCTTTGGCTCCTTTTTCCATGGAAATATGTGTCAGGGCCCTGAGGGCACTCATAGTAGTTAATTGCCTGATCAGCCTTGCCTGAGGCCTCCACCCACCCCTGCCAGCTCCTCCGAAGCTGCCAGCCCTGCTTGTTCCCTGACAGTATTTTCTTAAACTTCTCATTCCTTTGGGATCAGAATAATGGGCCTGAGCTACACAAAGAACCATTCCTAAATAACATCACTGGGTTTTCATGCTTTCCCTGACTTGAGGTCTGTGTGGATGCGCTGCTATTAGACCAACAGCTTTGTGTATTCTCAGGTTTCTTTGTAGAGGAATCTGTAAAGATCACACTCTGTCCCTGACCCGAACTCACCAATTTCACTGAGATTTTTGCATGTGCCTCAGTTCTGGTAATTTTTACTTCTACATTCTTAATCACAGAGCTATCCTGCCTTTGCCCATATGTTGAGCATGATCATCTATCTTTACTAACAAGTGAGAAGTTGTTAGTAAACAACAACAGTTAATGCTTCATCAGAAAACTTTGTGTAGACCCTCCCTCAGTCAGCTTGTTAGGTAAATGCCAAACTTAGAAGCCATTGAGAAAATTTGAATGTTTAAACACTTCAATCTACTGGAAACCTGCACCCAGTTGCCAAGGTTGCTGTCACAAGATTAGTGACATTCTGCACTTTAGCTCACATAATGCAGTCTTCAGGCATCTCAAGGAGCTGACACAGGTGTCAAGAGACAATTTCCAAGGCTAAATATTGGAGCTTGCATTTTAATACAGTACATTATTACCAGCAAATATTCTCATCTAGCAGCCATGCACCATATGGTTATCTAGTTTCAAGCAGATTGGTAACCCCAGACTGCCTTAATTCAAATAAATCATGGCATTCTCTTAATATATTGGAGACTGCATCTGTTATCCTGCACCTGTCACTCCTGCAGCAATAGGATGATTTATGGTTCTCAGCTTCAGGGTGTTATGAAGTGGCAGATGGATGGATGCACGTGCCACCATCAGTTTGGGGATGGATGGAAGTGCAGCAGGGTCATAAACTTCAGACATTTCCTGATAATATCAAAGCGCTCTTTTCTTTTGGGAAACACACCTTGAAACTGGTTACTCACCAACATTTCCATGATTATTTGGTAACTGGAAATGTGCTTAATATCTGGTTTAACTCATCATTTTTGACATGAAGTTCACTTAAAAATATTTGTCCACACTGGAGAAATCCCTGTTCTCAAAACTAATTTTTAAGATGCAGACTTTGCTTTTTCAGCAAGCTATGAACTAGACACCATGCACTAACAGATGTTACTGAACATCTCAGTAGACATCTCACAGCTCACTAGAGTTTTCATATTTGTTTGATGCCATGCTGCAAGATTTTCAAGGTTTTTACATATGCAAATTTTCAGCTAAAGTACTTTGAAGGCTTTACAGGACGGCCTATAGACATCTCATTCCACTGATTTCAAATGTGCTTTTGCATTCTGTGTAATGAAAACAAACATTTCTGAAGTTATCATTATTGCCTCTGTGGCAAATCCTCTGCAACAGGAGACCATGTTCTGCAAAGTAGAAATTTCTCTCTATATTACAAGAATTACTGATGTTCTACCATTGGGCTTTAGAGCCCAGAAGGTATTCAAAACACAAAATTATTGTCAAACTTTGAGCAAATTAGCACTGTTTTATAAAAATTGCATGTATGGATTTCTATTTCTGAATGGAAACTGGTCTTTAATATAACATAAATAAACTTTAGGGCAGCCAGACAAATACTGCCTTGACAGAAACACAGTAAATTCTCTGTGTTTTCCTGACAATGAATAGATTGCAAATCAAGACAGATTTTCACCTGTACTGAGCAATGGAAAAGTACCAGTCTTGGAGGAGATATAAGTTAATTTTTCTATTAAAATTGAGCTGGCACAGACAAACCACAATTCTCAGTCAACAGCTTTACCCATATGAGAAACAAAATACTATGCCAACCTTATGCTTTCAAGTGAAAATACATTCTCAATGTTATTAGTTATTTAAGGATGGATCCAAAACCTGTGGAAGCCTGCCATGTATTTTAATAGACTTTGGAAAAAGCCTTACAGAATCATAAACAGATTAATAGTAAATAGAAAATACTACAGAAAGCAATCTCAATGATTGTTCATTATTTTAGAATGCCTGCTTTTGGAAAACTACCCATAGAATGGAACTACCTATAGAGTTGTAAACATATTTCTGATTTATGAAATTACATGTGCAGAGAAACCTGCACACAGAAATAAACATTCTTCATGTTTTATCTTTTGTTTTCTGCATTGTATACATAGTCTATTTCAACCTGAAACTCAGCAGCCTGAAGAAAGGTGTATAGTTGGTTAAAATGCTGAATAAAATAGAAAAGGCAAAGAAATTGTATGTCAGAAATTCTGAGAGAAAGCTTTGTTGAGTTTAAAATGTTTCTGTAGATTACCAACAATTATATACAAATGGACTCATTTAAGAAATCAATGGTTGTCAGATTTATATTATTGAAGGAAATTACTAATGTCACAAATTTTCTAAATTTTCATAATTTTTTTATATTTAGTGCTATTCTAATAGTTCTAGATTCTTTGAATACTGTAATAATATAGTAATTCTGGGCTTCATGAGAAGCTAAATGAAGTTTCAAATCCCTAGAGCTAAAGAGAAAGCAGCATGCCAAGGCAAAAAACCAAATAACTAACAAAAGGATCAATTAAATCTACAGGGGGGTTTTATCCCAAATCATACTTTTTAGAACTACTAGGATTTAGCAGCTGTTAGGAACTACTGTTAAGAATACAAAAAAATTCTAATCTTGCATAATTTGGGGTGTTACATTCTCATTATGTGATTATATCCTCATTCAGGCTTTGTTAATCAATGTAATTTGGGGCTGGGTGTAGGATTTTGTTGGTGAGCCAATTTTTCTTATGTTACTGGCCGTCCCTTTATTTTTCTCCTGAGATGTATACTTGTCTGAAAAGAAGACTGGAATCCCTGGCAGTGCCCCCAAAGGAGTAATTTGAGCAGAATCAGTCAAAGAGAGAGCAGCAGCAAGTGTTAATACTTGGGTTCAGAAAATATGACCTGCTGGGGGAAGTTGAAAGAATCGGTATTGTTTAGACTAAATGAAAGAAAGGACATCGTGTTTGTGTGCTCTTATATAAAATATTGCCAAAAAGCAGAAAAGACTAAGTCATTCTGCATTCCTCTGATGGACAGCATGAGTCACAGGATTAAGCTGCAAGAAGGCTCACTTAGGTTAGATATTTAGTAAATGTAATTTGCCATGGTTTTACAATAGTCCTTTAACGTGTCCCTCACAAACCCTATCACTGAACATGTGTTAGGGAAAAAGCTGACATAGAGAGGATATTCCTTATATTACTGGTAACAGAAAAAAATACAGCATTCAATTTTAAATATGAGTAGCTTCCTAGGTTCTTTAAACTATGGAAAGAAAAAAGACCAAGAAGGCTGAAGAGTAGAAATTCAGAAGTGACTTACAGATGCTTTTTCTGTACCCTTCAAGAGTACATTTTATCATAATGAATTAATAATTATAATTATAATAATGCAGGATTCTCCATATGCTAGAAGAATTGTCCCATCATTCCCATCCAATTAACAAAAATTAATCATTCTTTTCTTGAACCACACTAATCCTGTCCCTTTTAAGACATTAAGATCTATTATATTCACTCAATCACATATAGCAAGAGTTTGACGTAAAGGGCTCATTACGCCAACCACTGAAATTATAAATTAACTTCTGTCAATTGCAACTTCTTTTTTAATCCACTAGAAAAATTATGTAGTTACATATATTTACTCTTTTTACCTGGAGATAGCAAAATACTTGAGAAATTTTAATTATCCTCACAACAATCCAACAAGATAGCAAAGTTTTAGTGTGACCTACTTAATTCATAAGAAAATTGAATGACAAAGCCTAAGTCATTTTCCTCAGATCATGCAGAAATTAAGTGACTATCATTAGAGCATATTAAATAATTCTTCTTTTCTATTTACTAGATAGTGCTTCCTCTCTAACAATGATAATGTCACGATTGCTTATTTATGGCAGAATCATGCAAAAGTAATTCCACTACATTGCAATAACTGATGAAAATAAAATGAGAATCTGGTCCATCAGGTGTGGCATTTCTACTTCTGCTGTCATTTGGTCTTTCTCTTAATTTTAGCATACAAATTTGGTGTTCCATAACAGCATCTGAACAGATTGAGCTTCCAGAACATCTAATTCACTGAAGCTGAAAGTGGAATACTTGACTAGGGAGAATAGACTCAATGCAAGTGGTTAAAGGTCAGTTGCAAGGTATTCTGCTTTTTAAACTGCATGTGGAAATCGTATTACTTGTGCAGCACCATAATAGAATAGCTGTCCATTAGATAAAAGTAGCAATGCAGAAACCTCATTGTGATAACACTGTCTTTCAATAATGTAATTATTTCATTTGCCTTACAGCTTCATTTAGGTTGGAAAACATCAAGTCCACCCATTAACCCAACACTGTAAGTTCACCACTAACCATGTCCCTAAACTCCCCATCTGCCTATTTTACATACCTCCAGCAATGGTTATTCTACTACTTCCCTGGGCAGTTTGTTCCAGTGTTTGACAACCCTTTCAGTGAAGGCATTTTTCCTAGCATTTAATCTAAAAGTCCCTTATTACCAGGCCATTTCTTGTCCTCTTGTTTGTCACCCGGGAGAAGAGACTGACCCCAACCTCTCTACAATATCCTTTCAGACAATTGTAGGGAGTAATAAAGTTCCCCCCCGAGTCTTCTTTTCTCCAGGTTAAGTGGCCCCTACTCCTCATTGAACTTTTGCTCCAGACCCTTCCCCAGCTCCGCTGCCCTTCCCTGGACACGCTCCAGCCCCTCAATGTCCTTCTTGTAATGAGGGGGCCAGAACTGAGCACAGCGCTCCCCAGTGCCATGTACAGAGGGACAATCCCTGCCCTGGTCCTGCTGGCCACACTATCACTGATACAGGTCAGAATGCCACTGGCCTTCTTGGCCTCCTAGACAACAAGCACTGGCTCATGTTGAGCCACTCTTGACCAGTACCCCAGGTCCTTTTACACCGGGCAGTTTTCCAGCCATTCTGATCCAAGACTGGAGCACTGCCTGTGGTTGTTGTGACCCAAGTGCAGGACCCAGCACCTGGCCTTGTTGAACCTCATACAATTGGCCTCAGCACATAATCCAGCCTGTCCACATCCCTCTGCAGAGCCCTCCAGCCCTCCAGCAGATCGATGCCGCCACTGTCTGTGAACTGACTGAGGGTGCACTTAATCAAGATTTATTTTCGTGAATCCAGGGAATCACTCTTTGATAAGTTTACGTTTAGTTGTCTTCAATATATTTTTGTCTCTTGAAGAGTTTTAAAAGTATATTAAGTTCCTGAATTACCGTTTCTAGGCTTCATCCATACCCATAACAGCATAGAAACTAAAAATTTCTAATAACTTCTAATAAATATTCAATAACTCTATTTTTTTCTTGTCATTCTGGAGTGATTCTTGGATGTTTCTGAATGCTTCGAGAACTCCAGTTCCAAGTTACCGTAGCAATGAGTGTATACCAACTCATGACATCTTCAACTACACCAGATTTCTCAAAGTCCTGTCTAATCTCACCTTGAATGTTTCCAGGGATGGGGCATCATCTCCAATCTGGGCAACCTGTTCCAATGTTTCACAACTCTTATAAAAAATTGCTTTCTTTTACCTACTCTGACCTGACCTCTTGCAGTTTAAAAACATTACCCCTTGTCCTATCCCATTCTACAGGTCCTAATAAAAATATCTCTCCATCTTTCTCCTTTTAAGTACTCAAAGGCCTCAATGAGCCATCTCTTCTCCAGGCTGACCAACCCCAAGCTCTCTCACCCCATCTTCACATGAGAGGTGCTTCACCCTCTGTTCAGCCTCATGTCTCTCCATGCATCTGCTCCAACAGGTCTGTGTCTTTCCCGTACTGAGGACCTCAGAGCTGGATACAACACTGCAGGTGGAGTCTCATCAGAGTGGAGCAGAGGGGCAGAGTCATCTTCCTCAGCCTGCTGGCCATGCTGCTTCTGATGGAGCCCTGGATTCACTTGGCTTTCTGGGATCCAAGCACACATTGCCAGGTCATGTCCTGCTTTTCATTCACCAGTAGCCCCAAGTCCTTCTCTACAGGGCTGCTCGTGAGCTGGTCATTCCCCAGCCTGTGCTGATACTAGGGCTTGCCTCAAACCAGCTGCAGCACCTTGTACTTGGCCTCTCATGAGATTCCTGTGGACACACTTCTTGAGCTTGTCCAGGTCCCTCTGACACACCTCTCAGGGTGTGCCAGCTGTACCACTCAGCTTGATGTCTGCAAAATTCCTGATGGTGCACAAAATCCCACTATGTCATCAATGAAGGCATTAAATTGCACTGCTCCTAATACAGACCACTGAGAGACACCGCTCACCACCAATCTCCATCCAGACACTGAGACATTCTCCACTTACCCTCCGGATGCAACCATCCAACCAATTCCTTACCCCCTGAATAGTCCACCCATTAAGTCCATATCTCTCTAATTTTGACAGAAGAATGTTGTGGGTGGCCATGCCAAAGCTTTAGCAGAAGTCCAGGTAGATTACACCAGCAGCTCTTCCTTGTCACTGATACACTCACTCCATTGTAGAAGGCCTCAGGTTCCTCCCTGTCCCCCATGTGCCCCTATGTGTCTTGCAGACACTTGAACATTTATGCTTCATCCTATTAAGCCATTCAGATTCTTGCAGATAGGAACAGATCTACAGCAGATGGGAACAGATTCTGGTTCTACAAATGAATGGGTTTTGTCCACCTAGCAGAATACATGCAGTAGGCTTGGTCCAGCTCTGCTTTGCTTCTTCTGAATTACTGTGCAAAGTAGTTGTAGAGTGTTTTATTAATAGTCCAGTGATCTTCATTGAGGGTTCACTTAGCCATCTCTCCACAACTTCTCAGAGGCCCACTTAAGATGGTTAAGCAAATAATTCTCAAATGTCTTAAACTTCCTTCAGTGAAAAGCTTTCAACAGCAAACCATTATTATAAAACTGGATCCATAAATTCCTTTGCGAAAAAAATACAACAAATCAAACAAAAGAAGTGAGTTAGTCTTATGATATTTTTCAAATAAAACTATATCTTTAGGAACACAAAGATGTTTGTTATTTTATTTCTGAGCTCTTCACAATGACTTTTCGATATTGAGGTGTCCATAACAGTTCATTGTTGTGACAGACTCTAATATCTAATAGCCCTTTAACACCTCTGTGCACTCCAGTCTCCCATATCTTTTCACAGTAGGATCTATATATTCTCACTGCCCCAAGGGCACTAACAAGTCTACAGTTCTCTTTTTCTCTTATTTTGCTTACTTTTTCTAGGAAGACAGCATGATTAATATCTCCCTGGAAAATGTCAGGCAGCATTCACTCCACTCTAAGTCAGCCAAACCAGTTCCCTTCTAGATTTATTAAACAAATCAGTCCTTCTATTACTAGCAGCACTATTATTACTCATTAGTTGTACTGCAGGAACACTGCAGCACCTCAGTTCATCTTGTTAAGGCACTCCAGCAACATATAGCGAATAACTGAACCTATTCTCATGAAAAAAAAAAAAAAGAAACAATGGATGTGACTAATACACAAGAGGAAATGCAAACTAATAATGGGAAATATTTTATACCAAATTGATTACAGAGGGGAAAACAGAAACAATGAACGTAATTTTGGTGACAGGTAGGCAAGCTACTCATTATATGTAATTACAAAAAAATGCTGTCTTCTCCAAAATATGAACATGCCAGTCTGGAAAAGGCAGTGCATCCTGGAGCAAAGGGAGAATCCCATTTTTTCTTCTCCAGGCAGGAAGGCTTATAGCAAAGCAGACACAGAACCTGCAACATTTATAAATTCCTTCCATCCTATATTGTGATTTTAATTACATGATGTCCATGCTCTCCCAGCTCTTCATAACCAGTTTGGTATTTTGATACTGTAATCTCCCTAAGGGGATAAACAGACCCTTCAATACTTAAAAGTCCCCATTGAAACAGAACTTCACTGACATTACTTCTTTTCAGGAGTTCTCATTTTTTTCATATCTAATATCACCTGCCCTCTGGTGCATTCACATCCTGAAAACAGTGAGTATGGTCATAGTGTTCAAAGGGCAGTAATATTCTGAAAAACAAAATTCAGAAAAGAAACCTCAAATGGCACTGTGTGGATGCAGCTTTCAATTTCTTCTTGGTGCCTCTAATGCAAGCTGTTTACTCTGGCATATTTGAAAGACCACGTTGTTATTTGTCCTAAAACTTGCTACAGATTGATTTGATAATCATGCCAAGTTCTTTCTGTTTCTTTCTTTCTTCAGTCCTAATAATTCAACTCATTTATCAATGGCAGTGAAGGAATGCAATGCCTCTTGCTGTGCAGCACTTGCAAAGTATGAGTCAAAGAACTTTATCAATTTACTTGTCTAGAAAGTGCTATGAAACACTCAGCATGGTTCCTATGTGTTGTGTTTCTGAATTCGCACAACTGTAACTACTCTATTTTGCCCACTTTTCTGACTTTCACTGTATTTTTCAGAGCAGTCCTTGACACAGATGCATTCAGCCCGCTGAGGATACCCTGCCCTAATATCTACATGGAAAAGCAGATCACCAGAAACATAAAGGTTAGCTTCAATCCTTTGTCAATTATAAACTTATATTCTGTTGTAAAGAAATTAAGTTTGAGGAACACTCAGAACTGTGTGATCTAAATCTACCTGCACCTATTTCCTGCAACATTTAACTGAATTTTCAGGTGAAATCACCACAAATGTAAATAGAAAGAATCTGTGTTCATCTGGGAAAACTCTGCTCATGGTTTCCATTTGCATGCACTTTCAAACCTCACAGTTCCTTGAAGAATGACTCTTTATATTGCATTGGACACAGTCTGAAGGAGTGTGACTCATTTGCCTGTGCTGGACATCTTGACATATCACAACACAAGAGCTCCTAATCTCAGAGTCAATATACAGTTCATTTGGAATAGGAAATCAGTTTGCCATGCAACAAACTTAATAGGAGGTGTAGATAAACTCTGAAGTGTCTGAAAGACCCACAGAAAATAGCACTTGATCAACAAGGGCAGGTGATCAGCAAGGTGTACAAAAATGAGCCACTAACACTGGAGCTGTATTCATGGAATTTGATGTCAGAAGGACATCATTATTGTTTAAGTTAATCATAATAGAAAATAGTTGGTTTAGCACATAGAAAAATAATGCAGCTAGCAAGGCAGCAAATGCACTTCTACAATTTGGCTGCCTTTATATAGGAACTGCATCTTACAAACCTGTGTAGCGAGACAAATTCTGCTCTGCAGCTGTGGTAAAATCTACAGCAAATACTTTTTTATTTTCTTTGCAGCATCAACAAAACTAAAAAACTGAGAGAAAGATTGTAAATAATGCATAATTGTCTTTATTTTATATCTTATCTTATAAATACTTTACCTTATTTATCAAATAGGGGTAATGGATTTTTTCTCTATTCCCTTTTAAGTCTGTATGTTCATAAAATTACAAACTGGATACAAGTTTTACAATCCCCTTATTTTTACAGTGATTAGTATTAGCATTTAATCATAAGTATTTGTTTATTTTTCCTTCCAGTCCTACTTCAGTGCTGAAGAATCTCGTATACTGATAGACAGTTGGGTCCACTACAAACCAGTAAACAGAGCACTCATATATTTTGATCATTTTCGTCTCAGTGAAGCGAAAATATAAATGCATACTAAAGTATTTACATGTCTTAGGCAGCAAGACAGCTGTTGTGTTAAAGTACAATGTCCCATAAGATAAGAATTGCCGCTGCCCCTGGGTCCTTTGAGGAAATTCTCTCTCTTCACAATTTCAGACTGTGCCTATTAATGCTACAAATGCCCTGTTTTCATCCTTCCTGTTGCAATCTGTTCATACTTTCTCCTGCAAATAAAGCACACCCTGTAATCTGTTTCTTGAGCAGAAGTAAAAGCAATATATTCAAGCCCTGTAACATCCTAGTTTCTTTGATCACAGCTGGGTGGCAATATAGACTAGAAAGACTAATAACTTCGAATGAAAAAATATTCCCCACACATTCAAACACATTTACCTACCATTTGTACACCTTCCTGAAGTAACATGAAGCAATTCAGACAGTCTTTTTGGATAAAACAGGAGTTAAAAGCAGTGGGTACCAGATAATTGTGATACTAATTAGCTGTGATTTTCTTTCAAGCTTTTGTTTACCTCAGCTATTTAGATTGCACTTTATCATTAGACTGCCTTTTCTTTTCATGGGTATACTTACATTGTGGGCTCTGTAAACCAATTATAACAATGTTTTTGAAAATCATTTAGTCTTTAAGTCTATGAGGCAACAAGGACCAGGATACAAGATTCTTTTCCTGTCATCAAAGCATGTCCTCTTCCTACCGGTCTGTAGAATTCATCTCTCATTAGTTTTCCCTCTGGTTTCGAATTCTTGTACACACAGTAGCTTGATTTATCTCCAACAAAAGTGATAGAAAGTACACCCTAACAGAGACCCTCCAGATTTTGGAGGGGGTCAGTTTACCACAACTATTTTTTTCTAAAGTTTTCTAATCTCAAGGTTGTGATGCAAGAAATGTCTTACAGCATTAGCGGCAAAGTCCAACATTTGGCCTTCTGATTTCTGAAAGACACAGAAATCAGCCATAAAAAAGATAAACTCTGGTAAAGCCAGGTCACCGTTCAAATATAGCTCTGCATCTTGTGTTTCCTATTGCTTTCTCCAGTGGGACCCTTCAATGTGATATGGAAAGTCAGAACACTGTCAATGTGGTGTAAAAGGACAGTGTAAGAGAATTTTCATGTTAATACTTCTGGCAATGAACACAGGAAAACAATAATAACTTTATGTAAACTGTCATAATTTCTAACTACTTCTAAAATCCTTAGTCATTATAACAGTCACTATTTTGTACATAGAATTTGTTCATCAGAAAGAGGAGACAATAAACTGAATCAAAAGCTTCAAAATGTACTAAAAATGTAGCAGCCATTGAATACAATGTGAGACAATGGGAGAGGAAGAGGGGTGCAGCAAAGCTGGTTGCTATTTAAGGATCACTTCCTCCATGCTCAGGGAAGATCCACCCCAACAATTTAGAAACCAAGCAAAGGTGGCAGGTGGCCAGTACAGGTGAGAAAGGAACTCCTGAGTGAACTCAGACATAAAAAGAAGTGTACAAGAGGTGGAAGCAGGGGTGGGTTAGGATGCCAAGGCCAAACCAGAGTTGAATCTGGTGAGGGATATGCAGGGCAACAAGAAAGGTTTCCACAAGTACATTTGCAGCACAAGAAAAACTAGGAAAAACATGGCCCCGCTGCTGGATGAGGCAGAGGAACTGATGACAAATTACGTGAGAAAGGATGAAGTTCTCAATGCCTCTGCCTCATTCCCTACTGGTGAGCCCAGTCTTTAGGAATGCCAGGCATCCCAGGCCAGATGAAAAGTCTGAGACCTGAGGGAAGACATGCCTTCAGAAGAGGAGGATCAGATGAGGGAACCATCGAACAAACTGGACCTACAGAAGTCCATGGGGCCAATGGGCTGTCCCCACAAGTACTGAAGGGGCCAGCGGATGTCACTGCAAGGCCACCCTTGATTATCTCTGAAAGGTTAGGGCAACTGGAAAAGGTTCCTAAAGACAGGAAGAGAATAAATGACACTTATCTTCACAAAGAGTACTGAGAGGGGTTCGGAGAACTACAGGCCAGTCAGGCTGGCCTGAAACCCTAATAAGATGATGGAGGAAATAATCCTGAAAAACATTTCCAAACTCATGAAGGACAAGAAAGTGACTGGGACTAGTCAGCATGGATTTACAAAGGGGAAGTCATGGTTAGCCAACCTGATAGTAACCTAACTTGATGGATGAGCCAAGAGAAGTGAATGTTGTTTAGCTCAATTTTCATATGGCTGGTGACACTGACTGTCTCCTTTAATATCCTCATCAACAACCTGACAAAGTACAGACTAGACAAACAGACAGAAAGACGGATTAAAAACTGGTTGAACAGCCAGGTCCAGAGGGTTGTGATCAGCTGCAAGAAGTCCAGTTGGAAGCAAGTCACTAGTGGTGTGCTCCAGAAGTGAATACAGGGGCCTATGCTTCTTTAATGACCTGGGTGGTGGGACAGAGTGCACCTTCAAAGAGTCCAAATATAATACAAAACTGGGACAACTGGCTGATAGTCCAGATTGGTGTGCTGTGAGAACAGACTGGAGACATTGGATGAGAGTGACCTCCTGAAGTTCAGAAGAGGGAAGAGCAAAGTCCTTACCCTGGGGAGGAATAAGGCAGTGGACCAATTCACCAAGGCAGACAAGGACCTGGGGTCGCAGCAGACAACAGTGCTGACCATGAGGCAGGAAATGTGTTGTGGCAAAAAGTCAGCAGCTTCTAGGGCTGCATTAGGAAAAGTGCTGCCAGCAGGTGGAGGTCCACTCAGGGCTGGTGAGGCCAGATCTGGAGTACGGAGTCCAGTGCTTCCCAGTACAGGACAGATATGAACTTACCAGAGTGAGCCAGAGCAGGGCCACAAAATTGATTAAGGGAATGGAACTTGTTTCATAACAGGAAAGGCTGAGAAAGATGGGCTGTTCAGCCTGGAGAAGAGATGCCTCAGGGAAATCTCATCAATAAATAAATATAAATGCCTGGTGAAAGGGAATGAAGAAGAGGCAGTCAGACTTTGCACACTTGTGCCCACTGATAAGACAAGAGGTAATGGGCACAAATTAAAAAACATGAACTTCCATTTGCTTTTGAACAGTGGGATTTGACTTGATCTAAGGAGATTCTTTCCAAACTAAACAATTCTGTGATTCTGTGACAAAACAGCAATGAAAAATCAACTAATTTATCCTAAAGTGATGCTGTTCATAAATCAAGACACAGTAAAACATGCTGAATGCCTCATTCTCAGGAAATAAAATAATAATTTGGTCTTACAGAAAACCTAGTCTTGCAAATGACTGAAAGAAAAGCACAGTGTTTCTACAGAAACACTATGTAGCTCTGGAAACCAAAATCCTCTGTAGAATTATGAATATCAGTCATTTTGAATTATATTAGAATACATTATTGTGAGGAAAGATAGCAGAGTTCTAAATCAAAGGAAATACAAATTCCGCTCTCTTTTAAAAGCCCTGCTTTTCTCATTAAGAAAGCCTTAAGAAAATTCAAAGCTTTCAGAACTTACTATTATTGAAGCACAAGATATCTAATGGTAACTGCCAAATTAAGATGGTCAGGTTGAACAATCTGGTAAAAAAAGAATATATTTTTAATATATCATACCTCCCATGATGTTTATCCTATTTAAGCAAAGAGAAAAAATTCTGAATTTTGAACTGGGAATATAGTCCATGCCTTCTGATTCTGTTTTCTCTGTTTCTTGATGTAAGTTCTAGAACAGGCATCCCTGTATAATGTCTGATAAATGAGGCTTGAGATCCTGTGTACATTCTTAGGAGTCACCACAATGCAAATAAATAGCACGGAGGGCACAAGGCGAAAAAGAGATAGAAAATAAAACAAATTAATTTAAAACATAGTCTCTGTTTCTGATTGGAAAATGAATGGAAGGTTGTTGCCTGAGCTTCAGTAGAGTCATAGCATGCTGGAAAATCTGGCTGGACTATGAATCCCCAAAGCCATGAATCAGAAGGCCAAAATTATCTTTTTCTCTCATTTCCAAAAGAGAAAAAAATATGTTGGTTATGAGGTCAGGCAGAAGAAGACAGGGTTTGGCTGATGTCTGGTACTATAGTAGACACTGTAAGGTAACTAAAATACTAGTATGTATGAAATACAAAAGAAAATATTCAGGGAGTGCAGAAGCCCATCCAGATGAGAAAGAAATCATTTAGGGGCACATATCATTGCATTATTCACAGTTACAGACCTTCAAAAGATAATACAAAGCTCCCTAGATTTTAGTATGCAGTCACAGAGAAATAATCATCTGAGAAAGCAGCATACACTCACATTAACTTTGTGCCTGAACTAAAAGCTAATCCATAGTAGTGCACAAGATAATGACTGCTCAAGATGTTAGAAAAATTCTCACATGGAATCTATGGAGTCTGGGAAAAAACCCTATGGATTAGGACAGAATTATTTAAGCCACTAATTATTGGTTTGACTGCAACCTTGGCAAAAGATCTGCCAATAATAGAACACAAAAAGCCTGAGTTTGAGATCCTACTGGCAGAATTATTGTTGAAAATTCACAAGTCAAGGCATATACATTACAATGAACTGTAGAACTCTCATATGGGTTTGTTTCCATACTTCCTTTCATCCAAAATTATAAAATAAGAATAAAACCTTCAGCTTCCAAAGCAGAGTATAATGAATAAAAAAGCTGAAAGTTATTTTTACTTGAAGAGGAAATATGCCTCTCCCAGTCTGAAATCACTGTTCTCTGAGAATAAATGCTATTCTAGAACCAGTGATGTCTGAGCATGATCTATACAATCCAAAGCAGCCAAGTTTGCCAAACACTTCACAGCTAACTAGCTACAATTCCTAAAAGCATCAGAAAATAGAATGAAAATAAGGGAATGTCAGAACACCAAAAAAGTCACACAACCCTAACTGCAATACTATCTTCTTAATCAAAATTAGTTATGTGTAACTCATCTAAAAAACCAGTAACTTCCAGGGCAGGAAACCCTCTCCTTCATTAACTGCTGTTTAATAAAACCCCACTTAGATCTCAAAATAAAATGCGCATAAATACACTTTCAATAATCTGGCTTCAGGGTTCTCTGAGAGGTTGCAGTTTTCTACTGGCAAACTAAATAAACAACACTTGAATAACTACTCTTAGAAAAATGCCATGCTTTTCAAACAGGTGTTAAGGACATATCACTTCCTCTTCCACCACATTCAAAACTGTATTCAAAAAGCAGTCTTTTCAAAAAGAAAACAGCAAGTCAAGGAATCAAAATTCTATTAAATAACATCTTTCACTTTCTGAGACATTGTTTTGACAAGCTTCTCTATATCATTTCATTAGCAGCAGCATTTTTAAAGAAAGAAATGTCACATTAAGTAATAGGACTACATATTCAAGCCACCTATGTATTTTCTTCTATACTAATTTCTCTAGATGGTGGAAAGTATCACATTGATGTGAAAAGGGTTCCCTGAGTTTAAGATTCAGTTCACTTAGCTTTTGACATATAACATACAGTTTTCTATGTAAACTAGGCATCATAACTCTCCTTTATAGTCACTGGACAGAAATAAGGACTTTGAAGGCAATTTTCAACAACCTCATTTTAGTTATAAACAGAGGAAGAGACTAATTAGACCTAGAATGCTTATTTCTGTTCACAGACAGAAAGTCAGAAATTTCAGCTATGGACAACAACTATGTAGATCTTTCCACTCTTGAGACTTAGTTTAACTTCATTTGACCTAAAATCATAGAAAAGCAGCATGATTCATAACCAGATTTTGAGGAACTTGTTGCATACCTAAATGGCATCTTCACAGAGTAGGTAGACAAAACAATTCCTTCTCTAACTGGGGACCAAGGACAAATTATCCAAATTTCAGGACCAAGAGCATAAACAACAGTGGACTGAAGAGAGAAAAACAAGAAGGATGGGACTTCATACCCTAAAGCCATAATTGGATTCATTAGCTCCAATATGCAAATGGACCAGAACTTATAAAAGTGTGAGACCCTGTGACAGCTTGCCCATTTTGTTTCTGGCACACCAAGTGGGACACGAATCCACAATCCCTGGCTTAGGAAGCCAATGCCTTATCCATTGGGCCACTGGGACCTGTCAGGTCTGAGGGTTCATGTCCCTTTGTTGTCGCCAGAAACTGATGCCTTGTGAAGGCTGACCTAGAACAGAGACTAGACTGAGTTAAAGAATAAAGTAGGTATTTATTAAAATGACTCAATGAATACACCTTGGGCAGCACAAGAGCCCAGCCAGGGCTACACCCAAGATGAACCCAAAATGGTCACAAAATGGATGACCAGTCATGGGGTCATCCCATCCACACTAATTGTCCAATTATGGCTTTATGGTATGAATTCCCATCCTTCTTGTTTTTCTCTCTTCAGGCCACTGTTGTTTATGCTCTTGGGCCTGAAATTTGGATCATTTGTCCTTGGTTGCCAGCTAGAGAAGGAATTGTTTTGTCTACCTACTCTATGAAGAGAACTTACTATCCCATAATATGAAGCTCAGAACTACACACTAAAGCAGTACAGAATCTGAGAAATACAAAAGCTAAAACCTGAGGCATCATCTTCCCTAAACTATGCACATAACAAACATGTACCAACAATAACTAGCTTTCCAGACAGTGAGATGGATGCAGAATTATAAGCCTGAGTGCACACTAAAAATTATAGAAGGCATTTCCAAATTCACCATTTGTATAACAACATGTCAAGTTTCATAACTAAGAAAAATAACCTACTGGACCCTGAAAAATTACAGAAGGCAGAAGCAGAAACGTTCACAGGTTTGGCTCCATGTGGCAGTAACAGATGACTGGCCATGTGGCTTGGAAGTGCTCTTAGGAAAAAAAAAAAAAAAAAAAAGTAACATTCACTTCCCAAAACTCAAGGAAAGGACAGCAATGTTGTGAATCTGTTTAGACAGCACTCTCTAATGCTGCAAATATGGTTACTCTCTTTGCACTGATAAAGAATTCAACACCTCACAAGGACACATGCTTTATTTTTTCCCAAAGGTTTGGAAAAATGCAAGAAGAACATAAAAAAAATTTTATCAGCATGTCAGTTGGTGCTTTGATCTATGGAATTCCTTTCAGCAGAAAACTCAGTAGGAAAAATCCTTTGCACTCTATAACAAGAACCATCAAAGCAGCTTAATTTTAAATGGTCAGAACTGGTGTATTTTTAGCACAAAGATGCTAAACTTCAACAAAGACATTTACAATATTTCTAAACAAATTAACTATTATTTCAAAAATATATTAAAAATTGTATTCAATATCTAATTTTCAGACGTGGTAATGCTTGAAAGCCATATAAAAAATTCTAATATCCCACTGATTCTGAAAATCTGAATGCAACCCCTCTGATTTCAATGCAAGTCTAATAGTAATTTTGTAAAATAATCAATGACATATGTTGTACCATACTGGAAAAGAGGATGAAAATGCAAAACACCTTTACATTACAAGATATTAACAGAAACATTAGTTTGCTTAGATTTATTTTTCTCTGTCAAGAGAAGGCAAGATGAAATTGCATTAAACTACTTTTAGCTAAAGTGAATAAGAAGACCAATCTGTGAATGAAGAATGTATATGAATAATTAATGCCATGGCCACTGAGTTATTGAATCCCAGACAAGAGAATTATTGCTTGAGATGACTTGTAAACCAAGCCAAAACTGTTTCTTTCGTATTCCATGCACAACAAACAGGAAATGGTCACTGCTGCAAAAGCCGAAGATAAAGGATAGATGAACAAATGAGAATATAATTAATAGTATGTCAAATTTCTGTGTATGGAAACTAATCCAAATAGTTTGCTGAAAAGTGTATGAAGCCTATGACAAATTTCAGAGTTGAGTCCAGAATTCATAAGTTCAAAGAACCGCCTTTTTTCTTTAATTGTTAAAGTTAGGATCATAAATTTGGCCTAGATAGTTTCCTTTTTTTTGCAGTGACCATACGTAAGATGGCCAAAAATCCATTGCTCTCAAGCATCCTCAGATACTTCAGGTGATCTGTTATCATACTGAGTAGCTACATTGACATAAGTGCAAGGTTTCAGCAGGAAGCATGAAATGTTTCAGAAAAATTGCTACCATGTAAGTGTGGCTAGCCCCACCTGACTGGCCTATATACGCTGTAGAAATAGGAATTTTGGGGGTTGGAGAAATGAAACTAAGAAAATCTTGGACATCACCACTGGTGAGGTTCCAGATGACTGGATGCTGTCCAACGTGACGCCCATATACAAAAAAAGGGGGGAAGGAGGATTCTGGTAACTGCAGGTCATTTAGCCTGACCTCAGTACCTGGTAAGGTGATGGAACAGTTCATAGTGAGTGTCCTCACAGAGCACTAAGAGGGTGGTCAGGGTATCAGACCCAACCAGCATGGATTTAGGAGGCGTAGGTCATGTTTGACCAGCCTGCTGTCCTTTTATGACCAGGACACTCACCTGGTGGATGCAGGAGAAGCTGTGGATGTTGTCTATTTGAATTTCAGCAAAGCCTTTGACGCTGTCTCCCACAGCACACTCCTGGAAAAGCTGGAAAAGCTGGCAGCCCATGGCTTGGACAGGAGCACTCTGTGCTGGGTTAGGAACTGGCTGGATGGCCAGGCCCAGAGGGTGGTGGTGAACAGTGCTGCCTCCAGCTGGGCCCAGTCAACAGTGGTGTCCCTCAGGGGTCTGTGGTGGGACCAGTTCTGTTCAATGTCTTTATTGATAACATGGATGAGGGGATTGAGTCTCTCATCAGTAAATTTGCAGACAACACTAGGCTGGGAGCGTGTGTCAATCTGTTGGAAGGTAGGAGGGCTCTGCAGACCTGGAATGGCTGAATGGATGGGCAGAGTCCAATAGGATGAAGTTTATTAAGTCCAAGTGCCAAGTCCTGCATTTTGGCCACAATAACTCCCTGCAGCACTACAGGCTGGGGACGGTGTGGCTGGACAGTGCCCAGGCAGAAAGGGACCTGGGGGCACTGGTGACAGCCCGCTGAACATGAGCCAGCAGTGTGCCCTGGGGGCCAAGAAGGCCAAGGGCATCCTGGCCTGTGTCAGGAGCAGTGTGGCCAGCAGGAGCAGGGAGGTCATTCTCCCCTGTACTCGGCACTGATGAGGGCATACCTTGAGTGCTGTGTCCAGCTCTGGGCCCTCAGTTTGGGAAGGACATTGAGACACTGGAGCAAATCCAGAGGAGGCAACGAGGCTGGAGAGGGGCTGGGAACACAAACCCTGTGAGGAACGGCTGAGGCAGCTGGGGGTGTTTAGCCTGGAGAAAGGGAGACTCAGGGGTGACCTTATCACTCTCTACAACTCCCTGCAAGGTGGCTGTAGCCTGGTGGGGTTGGTCTCTTTCTCCAGGCAGCAACTGACAGAATGATAGGACAAAGTATTGGAATGGTTTTCCTGGGAAGGTGGTGGAGTCACCATCTCTGTGTTTGTTTAATAAAAGACTGGATGTGGCACTTGGTGCCACATGGTTTAGTTGAGGTGTTAGGGCATGGGCTGGACTTGATGATCTTGAAGGTCTCTTCCAACCCAGTGATTATGTGATTCTGTGATTTACTGAAAAATCACATCATTGAGGTCTATCTGCTTGTTGAAGAAAACCTCCTGAAACCTACTGTTTCAGTCAGTAGAATCTAGACTGGATATAAAGATGATTAGAACTGGCCTTTAAAGATCATTATGACTTTGAGAGAAGTAGGTAAGGTAGAAGGTTCTTTATAATACTGTGAATTGAGTGGGGGACGCTATTTTTAGTCCTCAATTTTATATTTGGGTTCTCAATTTAAACTACTGGGAATGTGGAGAGCTGAAAATATTGCTTTAATATCTCCCCAGCTGTGAACTTTCTCTGATAAGATGGAAAATACTAATATCACCTTATATGTATGCAGCTGCCTTTGTCCCAGAGGATCCTAGGACATCAACAAGCTATTCATAAAGAAAAGTATATTCACTCAATCATAGATTGCAGCAATCAGGTAATAGTCAGGAATACAAAACAAGTAAAAATACGAGAATAAACAAGGACATTTTGAGCACTGATCTCACACAAATCCCTTTGCTTATAGCTCATGATTAGACAACCCTGTAAGATAATAATTATTCAACAATTAAATTTGAAAAGCAAGCAGCATAAGAAAGGGAAAAAAAATTGAGCCTTTCCTGGGATGTAGAGGATGCAGAATACAGAATTTCTAGTCAAAAGTGAATTTTTAGCTCAGTGTTCCTAAACATGTACAAAGATGTGCAAGATAACTGTGGAGGACATGGAAAGTTTCAGAGATGGAACTGGAATTGTTTTAAGGCAGAGGAAGAATATTCAAGACTGTGAAAAAATCACTATAGAACAAATCCGTAGAGGCTCTAACATTACTTAATAACCACGCTGTTTAACAACAAGATAATAACCACGTTATTTAGTAGTTGGTAAGAAGTAAATAGTAATTAATAACTCATAATAATCTAGTTATTAGTAATAACCATGTTATTTAGTTATTTAGAAAAAAAATTAAATTCCTAATGAACCAAGATCTTTTCTGCAGACAATTGTTCTGCAAAACAGAAAAAACAGCACTTCTGATTTTATGCACCATTATGAGAGTAGCTAACGAAGTTCTGGAAATCCCATTCAAATGTTCTTCATCATAACTGGTCCAAAATTTTGAGAGGAGGATTGATTCTTCATTTAGTATTTGTTCAGTTCTCTGCTTCAGATAACCTGTAAGCCTTTCCTGCTCCAGTAGCAAGGCAGTGCTCCAAGAACAGCAGTGTGCTTATACCCCCAATGGATTTGACAATTAAGTAACACAAGTATATCGTAAAATTGTGCCAAAAAGCATAAACATTATTTAATGGATATGATTTCTCCTTCTAATGCTCCTTTGCCCAGTATCAGTGTATGTACAGCTAGCAACTAGCATCCCAAATAGCTCCCAATACACAAAGGTGATTTGGGTCCTTGCTGGCAGAATATCATTCCTCTTACTTTAAGAACTACTGTTGTCCAACACCCTTCCTCATGTGCTCTGCACCTCCCTTGTCTTTCATCTGCCTAATCCTTCCTCAGCCTCCCTCAGCTCCTCCCTTAATCCTGGTGTTTCTCATGCACCACACTTATATCTGCAAGGACTGCTAAAAGACCATCTTCATCTTCATCTTCAAGTCTTGTGTTTCAGATAGGAGGAAGCAAGCAGGAGATAAATATCATTGCCCAAAGGCCAGAGACACAATTAAAACCAGGGCTGATTTCTATCCTACTTTCTTGTTTACCACTTTACAGCAATGGTAGTAGGTGTAAAGGTCTAAAGTATGCACACACACACACAAAAATAACAGAAAATCCTGATCTAATTGCTATTTCCTAGAAAGAGCAATGGAAAAGGTAACTTGTCGGAGGTTGAAGTTCATGACATTCAACAGTGATGTTTCCTGTTTCCTTGTTCCAAAAACAGGCTCAAACCCTGGCATATTATTCATGAGAAAAAATTTGAAAATGTCCAGTAGCCTGAGGAAACCATTCCCTGGATATACACTTTGCAGTTGGTATCTTCATTGCTTTGCCTTAAGACCTGATGGAGGTCAGGCTGAAGCTAACAAGTAGCAGAAGGTGGCAGGTTTGAAAGCACTAGTAAGGAAGAACACAGCCCCTACCCCAGCTGGCTCAGCCTAGCTGGGCAGGGAGGTCAGCACGGGCAGCTGCTCTGAGGAGAACTCTGCCTTATGCCCCAGAAATGCCAATCAGAAACTTGGCCAAGCAACCCTCAAGCCATGAAGGGGCAAAGGCTCGAGTAGCATTTTTCCTGCCACACGTACTGTGTTGGAAGATGGAATACCTCAAGAATGCCTGTCCAAGAATCTTTTGCTCTAGACAGTCAAACACTCAACACAAGTATAAGATTCAGACATCTGTGTTTGTGCATGCTTGTATAGCCAAGTGTCTGTGTTTTTCTCCATGGGTCCTGCACAGTTTTTCCCCACTAATTTGATTAGCTACCCTAAATAAAATAAAAAAAAAACTGACCATGGCTTATATCTGTCTGGCCAGTTAACCTTTTGGATAGTAGCAGAGTGCTTATAACATAATAATTAGTTATGCCTGCAATAAAGTTGCAATGTAGTCTTACGAGATGGTGGTGTTCAGGTTGGGAGGGAAAGTCAAGGGTAATTGAAGTAATTGGGTTACTCTGATGAACAATCCTCATTTTCAGCTTGTAGAAAATGTAGAGTATTTTTATTAGCTTGAATTTTCTAGGAAAGCTTTGCTTGCTTTTGCTTTTTTTACCAGGAAGGTGAAGTGAAGTTTCCATTGCTGCTGGTGGTGTTATACATTTGGATGCAGCTGGTCCTGCAAGGAGCACTCACACTAACCCAAGTCTCATCACTGTGAGCTGCCAACTGCTAAGCACAGCGGGATGTTCAAGCAGATGCAGTATTTGCTCAGCCCAGACTCAGCCTTGAGCATGTAAATGCTCAGAGCAAGTGTCTGCAGAAGGCAGAGACAGTGAGCAAATACTGTGCTGCTGTTATTTGCACTCTGATTAGAATTATGGCTCTCAAGGTCAGAAGGGTGAGTTTAGATGTTAGGTTGATAAAAAGCTCTTTTCTGTTTCTAGAGAAAAGCAAAATAATGACAAAGCCAGTATCCTATGTGCCTGCCTCTGAATCCCCAGCCAAATATCTCTACAGTCAAGTTAAATGGGGTCTTTACTTTTCCAGGCAAGCCAAATAGCTCAGGCCTCATCATGCACTTCTATAGAACGTAACACAGCAATACTTTTTAATTGCTCTACCACTGTACCCCAATACTAAATCTGAAAATCATGACATTCAGTTAATTAGAAAACTAAACAGGAACTCCAAAGATAAAAGAAATAAAATGAGTTAAGGCACAGCACCTGATCACTCAAGCATAACCTGAAAATATCATTTTAATATAACCAATATAGCACTGTATTCTATATTAATACATTCTTATGCAAGTGAGAAATGTGAACTCCCATAACATCTACTCAATTGCTATCTCTGAAACCCCAAATGACAACTTAAATGTCAGCACTGTTAATTATTTCTCTACAAGGTATTTCAACAGAACATTCACTTAATGTGCTTGATTCAAAAAATAAAAACTTAAATCTGTGCAACATTACAAAACTTCCAATTACACACTCTTCCATCATTAAATTTCAATATGACCAAAAGTAGCTTGTACAATTGTTAGCACATTTGTGCCATTGAAAACTAAAACTGTCAAACTATCACAAAATAATTTACATTCAGGATGAAAACAAACCAGTTTTTTTCCTGTAATCCTCTCAGACAATAAAAATTCAAATTTATGCTTCTAGAGTGTTTATTTTTTTCTATAACTTGCCTATTTTAACCGGAATATTTTTTAATAAATTCTTATGTCACTATGGCACAATATAGAAACTGAGGCAACTGTGGCAGGATATAAAGCCACAGATGAAATGTACAGTCTCAAGTTAAACAGTCTTTTTTTTAACTGCAGACAAGATCACAGATAACATTTGATAAGTAAAAACAAGTTAACCAAGAAGTATTTTTGTCTATAGAGCTAGAAACCATCCACATGCTGCCAAATCATAAAATATTTTTATATTTTTCTGCTTCAGTAGGAATAAGTACAAAGGAAAGACTATGCCATACAGAAAGATGTTGCAGTAATGATAAATGCTATTATGAGTTTCCAAAAAAATATTAGGAGCAAGCTTTAAACAAGTGATTGCTCTTTTGTGTGGAAAATATCTAGCACTATACAGATAAAATTCAACAAAGATCTTAGGTCACAACAACCTCACGCAATGCTCCAGGCTAGGGTCAGAACGACTGGGAAGCTGTCCAGTGGAAAAGGACCTGGGGGTGCTGGTCAATGAGTGGCTGAACATGAGCCAGCAGTGCCCAGGTGGTGAAGAAGGCCGATGGCATCCTGGCCTGGATCAGCGATGGTGTGGCCAGCAGGAGCAGGGCAGGGACTGTCCCCCTGTACCCAGCACTGCTGAGGCCACAGCTCCAATCCTGTGTTCATTTCTGGGCCCCTCACTGCAAGAGAGACATTGAGGGGCTGGAGCGTGTCCAGGGAAGGGCAGCGGAGCTGGGGAAGGGTCTGGAGCACAAGACTGGTGAGGAACAGCTGAGGGAGCTGGGGGTGTTTAGCCTGGAGAAAAGGAGGCTCAGGAGGGACTTTCTTGCTCTGTACAACCATCTGAAAGGAGGCTGTAGCCCGGTAGGGTTCAGTCTCCTCGCCCAAATAACAAAGGATAGGACAGGAGGAAATGCCCTCAAAGTTGCACCAGATGAGGTTTACATCCTACATTAGGGAAAATTTCCTCACTGAAAGGCTTGTCAAGCACTGGAACAGGATGCCCAGGGAAATGGTGGGGTCACCATCCCTGGAGGTATGTATGAGATGCGTAGATGTGATGCTTGGGGCCATGGTTTAGTGATGGACTTGGCAGTGCTGGGGTAGAGATTGGACTCCATGATCTTAAAGGGTCTTTTAGAGCCTACACGATTCTGTCATTATTTTTTGTCATCCTTAGGGACACAGAAAGACTAATTTGTGTCACAAAAACAGGCCTAATGGCACCTTTCTCTCCTGTCTACATCCTCCTACAGCACTACCCTTAATTTTCAGGTTTCCTCTTACAGGATAAATTCTCAAAATTCTCCACTCCAAGGTTTCAGCCTACAGTGTGACATATCAATTGGTTTACCTGGCAAATCCTACTAAATCCAAACTCTTTCTGTTCTTTCCTTCAGTGATTTCATAAGCAGCTTAAGAAAAGAGTAGTTTTCAGTTTAAACTGGAAACAAAATATTTAGAAACAGTACTCTTCATCTATGTCTGTATTATGTCAGGATTTAGCAGCTGCTGCCAGTAAATTAGTCAGGCACTTTCAAAATCTTCAGGCACATTTTATGTGCCTGTCTCATTCTCACAAGCAGAAATCCGTCTTGCAAAGGTGTTTTTTAAAAATGTCATTCTTCTGTTGTTGCTTACATCTTAAGGATCTTTTTCATAGATTTTATTGTCTCTCAGTGACTCCTGCATAGTTGTTGATGGATGGCTTATACTCAGCTATTCCTTTCTTTTCTGTAAATCAAGCCGGGGTGTCCACATGCATTCAAACTAACACACAGAATGCAATTAATAAACTTTTATAGAGCTGCTATGAATCCATCACATAAATATCACTAAAATCGTGTGGTTTCTATGCTAAAGAAATGAGTCTGTTTCTTATGAGAATTATACTGAGCTTACTGGAACAAAATGTTCAATCAAATCTGTCATCTGAGTTTGCAAAGTAAGTTGTGAATATATCCTGTAAATACAATCTGCATTTGAAGTTAAATACACAAATGCACTTAGGTTTTACCTGTTATTACATATTGCACTACAGACCCAACACATATTGAAGAATTCAAGTGACAAATACCTGGGAAGGATAACTAGTAGCTATATAATAATTTATCACTGAAATTATATCTAAATTATGCTACTCCTTTAACACCACCACTTTTATCCTGCTTTGAAAATATTCTATATTGAATTGTGTATTATTGCTTTATTATTAGAAACTCTCACCTGCTAGGTACAGAATCCAACATTTTGACTTGTTAAATTCCATCCCATTAATCATGGCCCAATCTGAGATCCCTCTGCAAGGCAGCTTCCTAGGTAATGCTTAGTTCCCCGCATTTTTGTAAACAGATCAGTGTTGCACCTTGTTTGACATTTGTTCACACTCTGCTGTGCACCTGCCCTGATCTACTTTCTTTTTTTTCTGCAGAAATGCACTTATAGCTTTCCATGAATTTTAAATTTGAATTTGATTTGAAATTAGGTTTTTTTTTTTTTTTTGGCTGACTGGCTGTCACAATTTGTAAAGCATGTTCTTTAAAGTCAACAAATAACAGTTATGAGTCTCACAAGACAAGCTCTAGTCAAGAGATGATGTGGATGAGCAAAAGCAAATAAAAAAGGTCAGAAATTTGACATGGGAGTTTTTTAATATAGTGGGGGAGGTATTTGGATATACCTAAGAGAGTTAGAAATACAACTCCAGCTAGTGGCCGTGGAATTGTCCTTCTAAAAAGCTTTGAAAATATAGAAAAGTAATTTAAAAATTCTTCTTCTGTATTTTTTTAAGTTGCCCTCCTCCCAATTCCATTTAGGCATGACAGATGGAAGTTAAATTTCTGAATAACTGATTACCACTGAGATAGGGTAAGACATGGAAGAAATTAAAATATATACACTGGGAATATGGCTGAAAAGTTCATTTCAATTGAGCAGATGAAAAAATAGAAATTTGCTGGCAGTTGCATTAGAAATTACTTCTAGTACATAATACTTCAGATCATCTCAATGCTCTGTATTTAAAATAAATAAACCCAAATTTCACTATTTAAAAAAATCTCAGAACTATTTCAATTATAAGAAATTATATTTGAAACATTAACTCAATTACAGTATGTAAATAATGAAGAAAAGTGTAATGAAGTATTAAAAGTGTAATGAAGAAAATGTTTTCAGGGCTCAGAGTGCAGCTACTGGTCCTACAGCTTTCTCCTGTCATCCTGACTGGCTTGGCTACAAGGGAAAACTCTTCTTTTCTAGAATGAATAGACAAACCTCATCAGGGAGTTCCTGTCACCTGTGCTAGGTGACCCTGCCTTGGCCAGGGAGTTGGACAAAATGATCTCCAGAGAGATGATCTCCAGAGGTCCATTCCAGTCCTAATAATTCTGTCATTCTGTAACTTTCCTGAAACTCCACATATAATTTTATTTTAGTCTCTTATTAAAAAAAAAAAAATTTAAAAATCATTTTTTACAGCTTGAAACAGCAGTTCTGCTTACACGAAAACCATCTGACACAGCACAGTATGTAGGAACCCAATGAAATAGATTATTCCTTAGAAATTGTACTAAAGCTTCTGTTCACTTGGTTAATTTCAGTAAACATATTAAGAAGAACAAAGCAAAAGCTGGACATGTAGTGCACAGAAATAGACTAGCAGGTCCTGAAACTGCTCTGTGAAATTTCAAGACAATACACGCAAAGTGAGCGGTACCATCCTGGTAGAAAACCTCACTGGTGTTTGAAGAAATTTTAAGTCCTTCAAATTATTACTGCGAAGAGCTGAAATAGCTGTGATTCCTAAAAGCAATTTGTTGTTCAGTAAGACAGACTGAAGGCCAGAAGAAGAAGAAGAAGAAGAAGAAGAAAAACACCTTGCCTACGGATTTCTGAAATTATCTTAAAGGAGAAGTACGTGTTCTTCACCCCGGGTGAAATTTTCCCGTGGTGAAATTCACTCCAGCTTCCTTCGGCTGGAAGGAGGGATGGGGGCAGTGACCCCGGGACGCCCGCGCCCTCCCCTGCGCCCGTCGGGGCCGGTGCCCAGCCCTGGCCCTGTCCCGGCCCTGCCCCGGCCGTGTCCCGGCCCAGTCCCGCCGGCCTTCCCGCCTCGCCCGCCGCCCTCCCGGTTACCGCGGCGACGGGCGGGCGCTGCGGCGGGACGGGCTCGGGGCTGGCCGGGCTGCGGGGCTCGTACCGCGGCCACAGCGGGCACGGCAGGAGCGGAGGGGGGAGCACGGCAGGTAACGGGAGGGCAGGGGGCGGCGGGGAAGCCCGGGGGGTGCTGTCCGTGCCCCGATCTCCTCAGGTGCCCGGCACACCGTGTGCCGGTGTCACCTCAGGTGCCGGTCTCCTATGGCTGGTCCTTTTTCAGCCAGTGCCCCTCTGGCAGTGTCGCCTCCGGTGCGGGTCCCCTGTGGAGGCAGCGCCCCTTTGGCCGTGTCACCTCAGGTGCCTGCTCCCTGTGGAGCCAAGGCTGCAGTGCCGTCTGTCATAGCCCACACGTCTGTGGGTGCTGGGACCGTGCCCTTGAGAGCCCCATGCTGTCCCCACCAGGAATTAGGAATTAGGGCTGTTTCATGCTCCCCCGTCACCCATACTGTTCTTGCATGCAGGCTGGCATGCCCCCACACACCCCTGTGTCCTGCTGGACCCGCAGAACCGGGCGGTCTCAGCAGTAGCCTTGTTCTGATGGTCCTGCCGAGGTATTTGAGGGCTGCATGTCTCAGACTGCACCTGCCGGGAAAGGCAGCGACCGGACAACAGGAATTTGTGTTTGAGAGCAGCTACAGCCGGCGTGCAGGTTAATCACGGTGCGCTAAGGTACAAATGTTTGATGAGCTCAGCCATGGATCTATGGCAAATTAATGTTCATGTGCTTCAGAGTCTTTGCAAATCGTTGACATCACTCAACAGGGAATGGTCCAAAACAAATTTCCGTGTGGAGACCCAGGGCAAGGTTCAAATTCAGCACCACCTCTGGTGTCTCAGTGTTGCAGCAAGTGCAGGAATTGCTGTCAGAGCTGAACTTACTCCCGAAGTTTTTGTCTTGCCCGTTCCAGCCTGTAATTAGAGCTGCACTCCGCTGTCCTTGTTGTTTTTAATGAGAAGATAGCATAATATGAAAGGAAAGCACAGAACCATCCAGTTTGCCCTACTTGGCTATGTAAAGGAATGCATTTAAGAGTCTGAATTATTTGATTTTTGGTGTTTTAACAGATTAAAACGACAATCAGTGGTATGGAGGAGGACTTAGAAGTGTTCCAGGAACAAGCTGTGACTAAGTACGTAATGACTTACTCTCTCGGGAGTTGAATATATGATGGAATTGAACTATGTGTGTTTATTAAACATTGGAAACGCAAAATATTAATGATTTTGGAAGCAAACTTGATTCTGTATTTCTTCTGCTTTCCATGCAAACTGGAGAAGGTGCTGATAATTAAGACAAGACATCTTATTGCTTTGGCTAGTAGTCGACTCACTGTTTCTGTTCATTATTTTAATGTTTTAAATATTAATACCTGAACCAGAGGTGGGGGGGGGGAGGATCAAAGCTATGTAGGGTTTTATTAAGATGTTAAGAAACGTTATTTCAAACTTTTTTTTTAAAAGTACTTGGAGTTGCTAGGCTACAGCAATATAAACTTACATATCACAGCTCTTAAAACATTAAGAATCCTGAAAACAAGATTCATTGCTAAAGCCCTAGCCTTTTTTGCACAGATAAGAACTACAACTTTTCCCCCAAAGTATTAAGTGCACTTTTCATAAGAGCACATAATCATTTTTTATTTTTATATAATCCAAGTTTAGTTCTTTTAATGTTAATCTGAAAAATATGTTAGTATTTAGTTAATATAAAAAATATGCTAGCACAGTCTTTCTAAAGAAATGAGAACATGAGTAAGATTTGATGTAGGAACTCGTCCCATTCAGCAATTTTAAGGAACAAACAAATATAAGAAGTAGTTCCCCACTTAATTACTTAAAACAGAGTATTTATCCATCATAATTTTGTAAGTAAACTTACTAACTACTTTTCAAGTAAACCAGGTTATTCTGCCATCATTACCAAGAAACAACACAACGTGATATGACACATATTAAGTGTAAAAGTATTTCTTAAAATAAAAGAGGCATGATCTGTCATACCTTATTCTGGCCCAAGAAAGTTTTCAATGGGATTTAAAAGTGTTCTTTGAGGGAATTCTTTTTTCACATCATGGTTACATGATTTGTAAAAGTAGCCATATAAAAACTTGAATTAGAAAAACCCAAAAGTATTGCTACTTCTTTGACTACAAGTCAGAAGCCTATTTCAGAAATTCAGAATTCTGCCTTTCCTTTATTTTAATCAATATATGGAATTTCAGGCTACTTGCAGATGCATCTAGAAGAATTTGTCCCATCATAAACCATAATTCTTGCTAGCTAGTTAGTTCCATAAACTATACAAAGATGCTGGAAGAGTAGCTTAGGATACATCTTCACTGAAAGGAAACAATTTCAGTCTATGCTGACAGTATTCCAGGGATAATACAGTGCCTTTAAAACTTGGGATAATGGCTGAGTAATGGTGGTGAAAATCATGACAATTACATTCCAGCTGCAAGGACTCATAAATCACAAATTGTCTATGCATAGATGTGTATGATTCTGTATGGCTGAAAGTTGTTAAGTGAGTTGGTTGTAGTTCTTATAATGGAACTTTGGGGTAGAATATTCTACCACAACTGGTTTGTATATTTCCTATTTTTAGAGCACAGTTTGCAATAATTAAATTCATTAGTACTGACTGTAGAAGCTGTGGTTAATATCCAAATCTAATGAATATACTATGTAAGATTGAATGTTTTACTTTTGTTTGCATAAATATGGCCATACTTACTTGCCTATTTGTGAGCAAATGTAAATAATATGGGAAGAAGGTATAAATTCAAGACAGACAGTATGAACCAAATATTTCTTAAATCATCTGTTTTTATGTAACAACTTTATTCTAGAGTGTATGGACAATACCATTCTTTCTACCATTCATTTTTCTGTCTGTTAGGAAACAATCACAAAAATGCAGACCTATGCAGAACTGCAAAGCAAAAGATGGATAAATAGAGCTAGAAAGGTCTAACCAGTGCAAAAATCCTTTGTGATAACGAAAAAGGCCTGGAGGTGGTGAAACTTTTTATCTGGATTTTTGCCAAAATTTGGAAACATTTTGTTTTACATGAAGATGAATAGTTATTAATGACAGTAGAATATGACTCATCTCTATTTTCACTTATATGGAGACAGAATAAAAGAAGATTAAGAGCTTGCCTACGTCACTTTAAAATGAGATAACTTTAAGTGTTTTGAGCTGTTTCAAAGTAAATGAACCAAAAAAAAAAAAAAAGTAGCTGCCCCTTGCTGAAGTACAGGTCATTACTTCCCTGTGTGGCAAATCCATTCTAGGTATGCATTCAGAAAACTGGTAATGCTGAATCCACATGGGTAAAAAAACCCATGCATACTTCTTTGCTTATGAGAAAATTTGTTCTTTGTGTGTTTGCTTACACGTCTTACTAAAGAAACCATTGCATTCTATATCTAATGATCAAAATAAATTCTCACAACTGTGGTGCCAAAAATTTGGCCATGTTCTGAAGGAGCTAATGAGCACTCTTTCCAAAACACTAGTGGACTAAAGCAATAGTTACTGCACCAAGTAGCACCTCTCTGCTAGTGAGTGGGGATAACTGCAGGTCTGTCTTCAATACCAGAGCCTTGGCACAGAGTAGTTTTGGTAGTAGAACAGCAGCAGTAATCTACAACTTCACATATAAATTTCCTTTTGCAGCTGCAAATGTGATAAGAGGATCCAGCTAAGAAATTAAAGAAAGTGAAGACAGACTGAGAAGCTCTTTCAGAAGGGGTTTTTCTTTCAACAGTTCCCTTTTATATAACCATGACTCTAGATTCAAGAAGCATGAAAGAACTGTTAAGAGAAATTTTTTATTAGCAGCAAATGTGAAATTTGCCGTGTGCGGGAAGATCTGAAAGAGGCAGGTGAAATTTAAGAGTGAAAGGTGTCAGCCATGATGGATCTGAAAGGGTAATCTGATGATCTAGGCCAGAAGTTGAATTCTTACTTGCATAACAATATTTAGATTATCCATCTGACACATGATAAAGCAAGCTCCTGTTTCTGAAGGCTAAAATAGTACAGCTGAGTCATTGCTGGTGGTTCACCAAAGTGTTGCCATTAGAGGAGGCTGAAGTGCACAGGTCTTTACAGCAGTGTCAAGGAAAAAGTACTCCTGATGTAACAGGTAGACCTGATAAAGCAGTATCACTTCATCTTCTGTTTTCAAAATCCCATTTTATATTCCACCCAGAGGCAGCAAAGTTTACCCATCATTAATGCTACTTTTGAGATGGGTTCCAGGCACTTAGGAGAGGGGTGTTTTTGGTTTGAGCAATATACATCACTTGCTTGCATTTCGGCTATTGTCATCCTGTGATTCATATTAAATTTCAAAACAGCATTACCAACAGTTTTAACATTAAAAAGTCATTAAGATTTATGTGTGCATTTAAAAAGCCCTTCCAAACTTAACATTGATACCATCACAGTTTCAAGGATTTGTGGATATAAAAGAAGTTCTAAAGAATTTAATTTCAAAAAATCATGCTAAATTTTAATTATGATGATATAAATCTAACAAATTCACTCAAATTTCCTGTAATAATTATCAAAATAAGGGATGTGCACAATTTAGGCACCAAATAAAAGATTTGTGATATCCACATTAAGGAGCTGTTTTTTCAGTTTAGTGCAGTCAAAAGTTGAGCATGCAGGCAAACTCAAGATTGATGAGTGAGGTTCCACCTACAGTTGAAGGCATCATTTAACTTTCCCATTTTTTTCTTTCTGTTGTTGAAAAGTGGTTAGTTTGGTCACAATTAAAAGAGAATTGTAAATAAATGTAAATAAAAATTTGTTTTCTCCCTTACTCTTTATTTGAAAAAATAAATTTCTTTATGTTTTTAGAGTTTCTCCATGTGAAGCTGAACTTCAGGAATTAGTGCATCAAATTGACATCATGGTAAACAGAAAGCAAGTAGAATGGGAAAGAAAGATGAGAGCTTTGGAAGCAAAGATGGATATCCAGGATCAAGAATTAGCAAGTGCCCAAAGCAAACTGGATCAAAAAGGTCAAGAGGTATTTAAGAATATCACATTCTATAAAGAAAGTATTTATTCTTGTAGTTTCTTATTAGCATGCATTAAATTCTCCATAAGACCATTTGTTCTATCATGTAAAAATACCAAACACCCCTTAAAGGTCACTAATTATCCTTAGTGTTTTGTTTTAAAGTGTACTTCTGTTCTGAAAAGTGATTGTAAAAATGTCATTGAAAATCTCATATTTCTTCTATTTCCCTAAAGTCTACATGAAATATTCTCGGGTTAGCTGTAAAAAGATAGTTTGGTGTTTTTTCTAAATGCCAGTGTTTCTCATTTCATCAGAAAGTTTAAATGGAAGAATGCAGTTCAAAAAGGTTCCCAAAATCATGTCTTTGTTACTCCTGTCTATTCCTGGTTTTTAACATTTTACATAATATACTGTCTTTGTATGATAATTTTACTCATTGTGAAGACTTGAAATGTATTACTACTTCAACTTTCATATGAAACTTAAAGCCCCAGTGTACCTGGTGTTGTCTGTATTTCACAGTCTTTTCTTCTGAATAATTATTCAGAAGCATCAAGAAATCCTTGCATAGCATTCAGTTCTAGTTCAAGCCAGCTGAATTTTGCATGAGGGAATCCTTGTGTGAGCTAGGTGGCTAAATTGCCTGTGGGAGTTTTGAAAATGGAGTGACTTTCCCTAATGAGCAATTAGGAACTTCCCCTTAGTCCCTGCAGTCAGAGGAACCAAGACAAGAATTCAAGTAGCCCGTCCTGAAAGCATCAATTTATTTGCTGTATCGGGACATTGTCTGAAATACTTCAGCATATTCTACCAAGCTTCCAAGTGCCCCTCCAGAAAAGCACAGGTGCTGTGTATGCTCTCTGTCATGTTTCTCAGGTCTCTGTGAAACTCAGTAATAATTTATGATATCACAAATGGCACTGCACTTAGGGAGCTGAAATGACTCCACAGTGTCTTCTGGTAATTTGTACATAAATACCGGAAGGTAATTTGTATCATTTTATAAGCCAAGCAAGGAAAATTTTCACAATGGGGAACACTGTAGTTGCGTTTAAAAAGCTTTCAGGAATGGTCTTTCATGACAGACTTGTACAATATTATGACTAAATCATAACATCAACATGTAATGAGATTTTTTACTGTAAAATTCCTAGTTTGATGTTGACAATCTAGGTCTGTGGTATGCAGTTCTATTATCAAGCTACTGATTTAATACTTATTTTTAATATCTCTTCTTAAAGCAGTGATCTTCTTTTAAAGTTTCAAATTACTTTCCCAAAAATTACATATTTTGAAAAATGTCATAAAAGGTACATTTGAATGCTTATTTTAACTTTAGGTGGGACTACTTCAACAAGAATTGGAAAACTTACAGAAAACTAAAAATGAAATGGCTCAGAGTTACGAAACTCAGCTTCAAGCACTGAAATCTCAAGTAAGAAAAATGTCAGTTTCATTATTTTGTGATTGCAGTATAAAAAGCTTACACATGCCAAATTGTATAGATGTGCCATCATGGATTTGGGAAAGATGAATTGTGTCATACAAATGATGATGGCTACAGCTTCCTACCAGGCTCCATTATAATTTATGTACTGTCATGTCAAAACTCTTTGGATGGATTTTGATGTGAATGTGACATCTGTTATGAAGACAAATACTTGATTTCCTAACTTCAGACTAATAAACTAAAGCCTTGGTGAATTACTAAAACAGGTAATTGGATTCATGTTAATATGAGTCTGATGCATGCTAGGGATTTTAAGAGTTATACTGTGCTTATCATGTCTTTGCTATATCTTTTTCTGGTTTTAGTTTCCCTGATTTACACAACTGTTAAAGTGGTCTGATAGTTTTCCATAAGGTATAGATTTCCCTTGTATCAAAACTGGAGTAACCCACATTAATGATGTTGGGAATTTGTTCTGACTTTGTTTATTTCAGAGTGTTCGTGCAGCCTAGAAAGCCAGTTGTATCCTGGGCTGCATAAAAAAAATGTGGCCAACAGATGGAGGGAGGTTTTTCTCTCCCTTTTCTGCTGTGGTGAGGCCCCACCTGCAGTGCTGTGTCCAGCTCTGGGGTGCCCAGTACGAGAAAGATTTGGATCTGTTGGAGCAAGTCAAGAGGAGGCCATGAAAAAGATCAGAGGGGTCTGGACCAGCTCTCCAGTGAAGACAGGCTGAGTGAAAGGACAAGGGTTTAAAACTGAATGAGTGCAGATTTAGACTGTATCTGAGGAACAATTTATTATTTTTTTCAGTGGGGGTGATGGGACGTTGGAAAACGTTGCCCAGAGAAGTTGTGGATGCCCCATTCCTGGAAGTGTTCAAGGCCAGACTACATGGGGCTTAGAGCAAGTTGCCTAATGCAAGGTGTCCCTGTTTATGGCAGGGGAGTTGGACTAGATGGTCTTTGAAAGGTCCATTTCAACCCAAACCATTCTGAGGTTTTATGATGCAGTTTGGCTGTGTTTGCTCTGCACCTGTCTGTTTGTTTCTTCAGTATTTTCTACTTCAATCATGAATATAAATTCGTGGCAAACTTGAGTTGATTCTGTTTCTGAGATTTTAACAACTAAGGTACACAACTCTGCATTGTTTTTCCTGCTACTTTTCTGTTCCCTTCACTGGATTCTTCTACCAGAGATATAGTGTTATAATTCAGAATTTCCAGTCACCACACTTAGAATATAATGATGTCAGATTGCATAAACTGAGTATCATTATTTTCATTTAGAAGTGATAGTACACCTGAGTCCATCAAATGAATAAATCTATTACTTATTTTTAATGTTATGTTGTATTTAATTTATATTTTCTTTTACAATTGAAAATGGATTTGGAAAACAATTCTTTAAATAGGCAGTGAATGCTTTAGCTGTTTTGTAATTAACACTTCTAATCATTTGGGAAAGTAGCTAGAAATAAAAGCTGGTTTATAATTTACACAAATTGCAGAAAAGCATCATATTGGCATGATTGTTGAGAAGATAAACATCACATAATGAAAAGGAGTGTGACATTTTATGCATAAGTAGTAGGGTATCTTTTAGCAGTGCAGAACTATTCTCAGAAATATAGTAAAGCTCTTTTTTCTTTATAACATTTGCTGCTATATTTTTCACTTCTTAATTAGTTTTTTTATCCTGTGCTAAAAATGCTTGGCTTTATGTTACATGTTGTTGCTAATATCTTCACTGAAATTGAACCTTCTGAAAGTCCAGGCAATTTTTCATAAAGATTTTTATTTTGGAGTGTTTAATTGTCCTACAAGTCCTTTCCACGGGCAAATACAACCTGTTTTCTCTTTTATTTTTTTAAAGAACCTGACATTTTCTAACCTACAAGCTTTTCTCTATAAATCTGGTTATATTTCGTCCCCAAGCTATCCTTTTTAGTTACCACTCAGACCATTTAACCTTTCTTTGGGTTTCTTGATTGCTTCTTCTTCTATCTTTATGCAAGATAAACTTGATAGAACTTTGGATTTCTAGCTCTTAAGAATATAGGTCACTTTACCAATCCATGTCTCCAAACATTACATTCTCTCAGTCATCCTATTCCTTTTTCTAAAGGTTCCAGCACTGATGATGTTTGCATTTTATTTTCCAGTGCCCATTCCTCTCCTTTGACCAAACCATATTTCTTCATGAAATATCCACCTCATTCACCTTGACTGAAAAAGAAAACTGTTAAATGCCTCTGTTAAGGGGCCTGCCTTGATTCTCCATGTGATAAACACAAGTCTGCCTGTCAGAACAATTCCTAGCACCTATGCTAGACAACAGGACTGTCCCACTCTGCTCCTCTAGCTTTTGCCACATCTCCTTACTGAGTTTCTTTCCTGAATTACAGGGCTGCATTTTCTGCAATGGAATGACGTTAATGTCCCAAATTCTGAGCTACACAAACTCTTATCTAAAATATAGACCTTCTGTGGCAATATTAATTTCTGCCTTATCTCCTTTGATTCCCTTCTTTCAGTTCTTATTCTCACTTGGAAGTTATACCACCTTCTAAATGGTACAATCTTACGAGCTACAATTTAGTTTTGCACAAATTGTGTGTTACTGTTTACCAGTAGCATTGTATCTTCTCTACAGATGTATTCTTAAAATCCCACTGAAGATTTCTTCCTTCCTAATCGTGATAAAAATAGTAAGGATGACTTTTTCTAGCTGTCAGAATGCTAGGCTATTCAGAATGAATTTCTTTTCTGTTTAATGAACAGTATTCCCTCTGAATTGTGTGCCTGTTGAATGCAGTAAAACCTATATTTTTCTTGTAATAGGGAAATAATTCCTAGTATGTAACCTGAAACTCCTAGACCACACTGTTGTATTCGTTCAAACATGCAGCATTTTGTCATAACTAAATAGCAAAATTTTCTGAGGTTCATCTGCATTACTTTGATCTTTCTTTTTCTTTTTTATTTTTTATATTAATGCCTAGTAAATATTCTGACTTTGAAAATGATGGAAATCTCTCAGCAAAAGAACAAGGATCCTTTCTTGCTCTAAGAACTTTGCAACTAATTTCCTCACTTAGACATGTAAAACCTACATCTGAGCTATCCCAAGCTCCCTTTAGAATCACCAGAAAGAAATGGACACCCTCAGAATACAATATGTGTCAGTGTATGACAAGAATTTGAGATAGCTGAAATGACTAAGCATTTACAGGCAGATTTTTCTGATGCAGAGTATCTCAGGCTTGTATGTGTAACTTTCAGAAATCTAAACTAAGATGGATTCTACCCCAGAACTCACTAAAATGCCTTTTTTTTTTTAACATGCACAACATGCAAGCAGAACAACTTGGACCTTTTAAAGCAAATATCTGGCCTTAAATTGAAAGGATTTTGTCTTTCAGTCTGGTTTCCAGTCATTGTAACATCCACACAACAATATGCCTTTAATATCCTACTGTCGTTAAATATCTAAGATTCAAACTAAATGTTCTCATTTTGGCCACTCTGTTCCATTTTGGCCTGATTTACCAAATTGTTTGGATACTATATTTCCTAGCCTTTTTAGCATAAGCATTCCAATACCTGTCTTATCTGAATTGAGTCTTCCCAGGCAGTTCACATATGCCATAACATATTCAAGAGCAAAACTCTTATTTGAAAAAGGATATCTTTCTTCCAAGTCAATGAGTTCCATGTTGTTTGAGCCTGGATACTCTGACTCATTTTAAATATTTTATCTTAACTCTGTTCTCTGACAAAGTCAATTTCAAATATAGGCAGCTTCACTGCAAGACTTTTGATTTGGGTTTAAAGGTGATAACTCAGCTCTGTTATGCCCATGTTACAGAATTGCTATTCAGACATTCTGAGTTGGTGAAATCTGTGCCTGGGCCTCTTCATATCATGAAACTTCCTAGTCCAGGACAATCTGTCTTCTTGTCATCTTTTCAATTAGTTTTTGCTGTCCCATATTATGATTCTCAGGTTCATCTCAAATGTGTCTAGGAAGTTTCCAGATTATTTTTTAATTTGTTTCTGTTCTGTATCTTTTCTAGACTTCTTTTTGCCATGTTTGTTATCTGAACAGACCTCAATTGCTCATTCAGTGTTGACTCAACAGGATTCCATTCCATTTCCAAACAGTAGTTCACTTTGAGCTGTTAACAAATATATGAGATTTTATGGATTTTGTTCGGGTATACAAAGAACTTTACGTGAGAGTCAAGTTTTTTTAAAGTCATATATATTTTAATGTAAAGGAACTAAACAACAAGAGACATGATCAGTATTTATTGGAAGCTTCTTTTCTGCATAATATTCTTCCCAAAGTCCTTTCACTCAGCTTTCCACAAGATGGTATTTTTAGGGTTTCCTTTATCAATATCCTTGGGTCTGCATTGTTTTTTTCAAAACCAAATGTACATATTCCTAGCAAACAGTATCACTTTTCTGTATCAAATCTGTAAACAGGCACTAGACAGACCCTTTTTTTGTGCAGTGTGATGTGAAAAAACTGATGTGAAAACTGGCTGTTTTTCTGGAGAGGCTGGTCCTTCTCCTGGCACCTTTTCTTCTGTGCCTCTGACTCCTAAGCCAGGCTTTCATGGTGACATGTAGGCAGTGTCTGTTGTCAATTTAGGTCTAATTCTGAGACCCACACAGTAGTACCAGAAGAGTGCCATCATCACACACATAACATTTCCACAATTTTCATCATAAGAAAGAACATGCAAGTTTAGTGTACATTAAGGATAATCTTTCATTCTGACTAGTGAAGCACCCTTTAAATTGCCAACACAAGATGGCAGTAAAAAAGTGTAGAACAATCCATGTGAACACCAAAGAGGAAATGACTCTGAGGGTAGCAATGCCATGGAGAGCTGCAGCAGAATTAAGTAGCTGTCAAATGAACCCATTTGAACAGTTAGTTAACATTTATATGAGAGCATAGTCTTGTTCATCTGTGATAACTTTATTAATTGATTTTAACGTCATTAATAGATTTTTTGTTACATTGATTAAACATTTAGAATGCAAAAGATGCAGTTGGTGATTCTAGTTTAAAGAAAACTTTGGCCATGTGATCCTCCTTGATAGATTCTGCATGTTCAACTCTACTTTTGTTTTTAGTTTTCAAAGTTGATACATAGCTATGAAAAGCTACAGTCTTACCAGTTAAAACAAAGAAAGCTCGAAAGCAGAGAAAAATGTGAGGAAAATCTGGAGACATCATCTAACCCAAGGAATTTATATGTGAAACTGGAGGTAAGAACAGTCGTCATTATATTTTAATTTTAATGGGCTTCTAGAACTAATCTTTGACTTAAAATTGTAAGCTTTATTTTGCTCATAGTTAAAGGAAATTATATCATTGTCTTGCTTTGGTGAGAATGGTTCTTAGTTTTAATATTATTTAATAGCAAAATTTTTGTAAATGTAACTATAAATAAATTTTACTTTTTTCCTGATGAATAGATGTGTACTGGATAGCACAGTCTCTTTTGAGGCATGAGAGGTTGTACATGTACAGGATACTGTCACATAATACCTATCATTAATTCAAGTTTTATAGACCTCAGGACAACCTTGAGCATATTGGGCTACATAGAAAAAAGTTTTTTGGATTGGAAAATTGCTTGTTAAACCTCTATCCTGTCAGTACCCATATGCCTGTAGCAATCCATGACCTTGACCTCAGTGCCTAATTTCCCTAGGCAATGTATGAGGAAGGATGAGGCACTTAAAAAAACATTCTGCAGAATCCAGCATACTGGCTGGGGGACTAGATAATAGATGCTGAGGACAGGATTCAGTCATACTCCCTATCCCTTTGGACAGGGTTGGATTTTAGTGGACTTATTCTTGAATACAGGAAGACACTGATTTTTGTTCATAATTCCCAATCTTGACTTCTCAGAGGTTACTTTATGATCTGTGGAATAATATGATAATAATATGTGGAATAATATGATCTGTGGTATTTATTGGACCAGCAGGAAAGTTAGGCAAGATAGAGAGCTTATAAAGAGTGTGCCCACAAGTGGTGTCTTCTCTCCAAATGGCTCTGGCTGCATTCACTGGGGCAGAAACTGATATCCAGTATTATTTTCTCTAACTGAGCAATATCATCTCTAGGTATGCTAATTTTTGCTGCTTTTTTTTATCTGATAAATTTCCTGATATCCTGAGCTAAATGAAACAACTTCAAAAGGAAGAATTTTGGAGCCTGCTGAAAAATAACATTTGTCTGTTAGGTAGAAAACTAACATGGGAAGATTATACTTCAGGTTCTCTCTTGAAAGATTTTTACACCGAGCTCTCCACTTATGGGAAGAACAGTCTAAACAGTAATCTGATGAAGCATAGGATGGTCACAAAGTCCATGTTTTCTCTGTCCATCCTTTGTGAAGAGCATAATAAAGTAGTGTGTGCTCCACATGCTTACTGGGCTGGGTGCTGTAGGCAAAGCAAGAAGAGTGGAACCAGTTGATTTGGGAGCTGCTTGCCCAGCTCTAAGCATGGGGAGGACTTGCATGTTTATGATGTGGATTTATAATGTAGGTGATTTGGACACTTTGAGGACTTTGCAATCAAGAAATTCAGCACTAGTAGATTTTAAGTAGTCTCCTACTTTTAACCCAAATTAAGCGGGTCTCGGGATCTGTATTTTGGACTTGCCTTTTACGTTATTCTGTAAGATACAGGACTAATTCTGTGACCTCCAGGTTCCTGTATCCACATAGACACATCCCAACTCTATCTGTGTTGGGATGTGTCTATCTGATGGTGGCTGATGTTGGCTGTCTGATGTTGGCTGTCTCCTCCACGTGGAAGTTCTCACCATCAGAAAAGCTACGATGCTTTGGACTGCAGCATAGCTGCCAAGATCAGCTACTGCAAGAATAATAAATGGGTTGTACATCTATCATTGATATATCACTGCTGTCAGCTAATTTGAGAATAACCTTACTCAAGATTAAAATGTGAAAATAATGTAAGACAATGCTATAATTTGATTAATTATGCAGTATGAAAAATGGGTGCTTGGAATATATTCAGCAAATTCGAGTATTCAGGAAATAATTACTGTGGTGAAAATCTACTAAGCTCAGCAGTGCTTTAGTAAGGCTTTGAACCTACAGTCTTTATTAAGTAGTCTGAAACTCCATTTGAATCATGTTTTATAAAATAGGGAGATGTTTATTGTTATAAATGCCAAAGCAGATATCAGGAAAGCTGTGAAAGAAGATTTGTATTAATATGTGTTGAAAAATAGTCAGGTTTTCTTCAGTAGCAAAAAATTTCCGTATTGTTTTAAATTTGGGGAATATGCCAGTTTAGCTTAATTAGAAAATATCATCTGTCTTTTTGAAACAACATTTCCATTAGTTTTCAATATATAAATCCGTGTACTGTTATTTTGCTGAATTTTCAAACTAAAAGAGCAATGGTTCTAGTAACTGAAATTTTGCTTATTTTTAGGGTACTGCCTTTAAAATATATTTATGAACATACAAGGTTTGGCATGAGTTTAAAACATATTCAGATACACTATAAATATAAATGTAAGTGAAAATACAAAACCAGTATTAGATAAATCTAATATAATACAATTTCTTAAACAGCTTTTTGTTTAAACCAGATGAACTCAGAACCTGAAGCAGCAATTTTAAAGAGAGCAAGAAGTAAAATTTATTCAATGTAGCTGCTGTCCCATTAAAAACCAAGGTGAAAAGTGAGCACTTTGTGTCTGAATATTAAGGGTTTGATTCCCTGCTGATTACACTGCTCAACACTGATACAGCTTTAAACTCACAGGAACTACCATCCAATACAATTTGTGTATCATAGTAATAACTCTATTTTATTTGTTTTATTCAATTATTATGTTTACACTCATTGTTCTCTGATCAGTAGCCCTTAAGACTGGTCTTTCTCTGGTGGGGGTGACTGGATGGCTGGTTTATAGAATTGTTCTTTTTTTAACTTATTTCCAAAATTGTGGAAAGATTATGTATTAATTTAAAAACTAGGTATTTCTTAGAACAATACAATTTGCAAAATTTTTTATATTGAGGAAAATAGATAATTCCTCTATGTTTCCTAGGCTTGTTTTCCTGTCTTTCAGGGATTTAAGGCAAAATCACAGGAATGGGAGAAGAACGGGACAACCTGTGTAAATAACCCTGTTTATGGAGATATGCAACAAAAATTATTGCCTGAGAAATGTAATTTATTTCAGGTAAAATTCCTACCTTCCTGCTCGAGGAAGAAAATTAACTCTTTGCTCAGCTAGAGCTTACTTTAACTTAATTTTTAAAAACTAAGATTGCAGTGAATCTTACAATGCATGTGTGTATTGGTAGTGAATATATGGTAAGGCAGAACCATACTGGAACATCTAATGATACATGGACTTATTTTAATTTAGTTTTTCTCATGAAAGTGAGAAAACAAATAAAGATCATGATGGAAATGTTAATATTTCTAAAAAAAAACCACAAACAATGACAGAAGACACTGACTGTTCCTTTTTGCTTTTTAAGCATATTATACATACACTTTTCCATGTTATTTGCTAATATGCAATTAATTTGACAAGTTATTAAAAAGTATCTTACCAAGTAAATAGTGCATGCCATTGAGGTATTGACGCAAGTATAAAGTTCCTTCAAATCTGATAGCCTTCTTTTTTTGAAGATCATAAATATACAGTAGCATCAGTTATGCAGAAAAATGAATTTTCATATGCTACTCCAGAATCACTCCTGGAGTTGTTCGTTGGATCACTTAGCCCCCTTTTTTCATATTTTTCAGCCTTTTGGTTACTATGCAGTTCCTTGCTTGACTTAATGATTATTTTTTACTTGCCAATTTGCTTATTGCTTTTTTTATAGATAGACTATTGATATTACATATTTTTATTTTTTTTAATTCCTTCTAATCCAGAAAAAAAAAGCTATTTAATGCAATCATGGTGACCTATCCTTCTCTTAAAAAACCCAGAAAATAACTTACAAATTTACTGCACCACAAGACAGCTTGAAGATTAAGTAAAGGGAAGCCAATTATGTTGCTCACTAGTAATTCCCTTTTCCACTGTTACTAAGCTCATTGGATCTTAATCTAGTGAAACACTTTCTTAACAATTCCTGTGAGACTCTTTACACATATCCAGAGTTTCCAAGGATGACAGTTATGTTTTGGGTTTAGCTGCTGAGAGCATTATATTCCAGCAATTGAGCTTTCATGGAAATGTCTTAAAAAAGCAAGTCTTTGACTAGACAAAACTATTGACTGATGACATGTTGATTGTACACTTAGACAAGTCATAATAGAGTAGTGAGGGTGATGATTCACATGTTTCTGTTGAAGCTTTCAATTCCATCAGTGAACTTTCTTTGAAGACAATTTCCTTAACAACTGTAACATAACACCAACTATTTTTTAACATCCAAGTCTGATGGACCCTTAGCTGTTTCAAAAGTGTTAATTGTTCCTGCATCTTTGCCTGAAATTCGTCTTTCATGAGATCTTTGATTTTCAGTTGCAGTCTTGCAGTGTGGTTTTCACAGGATATATTGACACTTGGATACATCAGAATTCATAACTTGGATGTCAAAGAGACCTTAATTTTTTTATCTATAGAAATGAAACTTAACCTGCAAATATTTTTTGGCTTTTTATTTGATATGCAGCCAGTGGTCCATTCTGCTTAGGTTCTCAGCCAGCACAAATTATGGGGACATAGTCAATAACATCAAAAACTGTCTAAAGTATGACTTTTTGCAGTCCTTGTCAGTGAAATATGGTATTTTAAACCCTATTTATTTTCACTTTATATTTTCTTGCCCAACTTGTTCTCTGCACATGATGTATGATTTCCAGGTCATATTTTGTTGTCATTTTTCAAGTAATTCTCAGTCTTCTGAAAGATTAGTGCTGCTTTTTAATCTCCCAGTAGTGGGATTCATGTGGATAATTTTTTAAACAGCAAAAACAGTTGCCATAGTAATTATGCTTCTTCACAATGCCTGTGGATTCAGAAATACTGGCAATACCAATTTTCTGAAGTTTTGTGTTTAGGATTTTAATTGGTACAAGAAGCTGCATGGGGTGTAGGACTCTGCCAAATGTACAAATGATTCTTTCCCAAGTTTAAGGATAATGATCTCAAAGAAGTGCAGTTCCTGTCGTAACTGAGCTGTTTGTACATGTCCTATGTAATGGTACCCTCTAGTCAAAGGTTAATATCTATCCTGAGGCACACATACACACAGCTCCTACTGAGTTCAATGAATCAAAGAGGAACATTTCTCTCAAATTATTTCTCACAGGTAACTGCTTTGAGTAGGTCATCATAATCACCTTTTTCACATTTGAGGCTCATTAACATTAAGTATTAGGAAAATACACAGCACAGGAGGAAAAAATCCTTGAAAAACTCCCGTGCCCTTGAAGGTTTTTGAAACTTTTCTTATTTTTTAACTGAGGGCAAGTAATTAAAACTCTTTGAATTGTATCATCTTTTCTAAGCGAATCCAGGTGAAGACAGGAATAGCCTTACGATTTTAGTAGTAACGATTTGGTCCGAGCAATTTACATACAACTATTGAGTTTAATTTAAAATATTTTCATGTTTTATAGAGGCAGAGCCAGAATTATCAACTCCAAATATGCAATAAGAAAGAAGACCAAGAAGAGCTAATTACCTATACCCAGCCCAAAAGTGAAAATGATGATTTGATTATTGAAAAGCTAAAGGCAATTGTGAATGAAATAGCAAGAAACAAGAACAAACTGGTAGAGGAAAACATGAAACTCCATGAGGATCTAAAAATTTACCAAAATCAGTGCCAGGTAATGTTTTTTTATGATGACTGTGGAATTAATATTGGAAAATCAAGATGAGATGCCTACATAAATATACATTAGGTGTATTCTGTGCTTGAGCAAAGAATAATCTGGGAGCAGTATGGGTGGAGTTTTTTAGTAAAACAGAAATTAGTTTGAATTGTAGCAGTATATTTTTTCTCTTGTCTATGTATCTAGGGTTTTATAACTCTCCTATGTCCATGGCATCTACTAGAACTTCCCCTAGTTTGGTTCCTTGAATATAAATGACTTCTGTAAAAGCTCTTTATCTGATTTACACTTTGTTGTTCATTGTGCCATATAACTAGTAAATAAGTATATACAAACATGTATGGTATATTTTGTTTGTTTTGAAATGAGATTATGCAGTCAATTAAAAAAAATTACATTTCTGGCTATTGTAAATAACCATCAGATTTTATCCCTAGCTCATTGTTTTTCAGCATAGCACTGATCTATGAAGGCAGCCATTTGCTCCTCTTCTTTTGGTCATGGTATATGAGTTTTGACAAGATTGAGATAATACAAGATCGTTACAACCTTTTTATTATCTCTGTTTGAAACACATCAGGAATGAGATTCCTGTTACATTTTTTTTTTTCTGGTAACATATATCAGTTCTGCTTTGGCTTATTTATTTAAGCACTTCTAGGTTCAGTAATGCACTGAATGGTGTATAGTAACTTCAAGTCTTTTTGGAGAAAGATTTGTTTCTGTTTACAGATAGTCTCACAGAGTGCTAACAGCATGTTAGCACTTTATAGGAATTAGCATATATGTGGCAGAGGTTAATTTCAGATTGTGTTGTCAGAAGAGTCAAGTTTATACATGCCATTTGCACATTAGTTCATTGAGTCTTTTGCCTGTGCACAACTTATCAGTGTGCAAGCAAAACTTCTGTTTTGGGGCCTGTTAAAAAGGCTGCCATCAAAGCAGTGGCAGTAGAATATGCAGTGGAACAAATCATGGCAGTCGGAGCAAGTGGATACAAGCTGAATGGTGGAGAGATTGTGCCATCACCTTGGAGAAAATCTTCAAGCAGGAAGAATTTTGGAATCACGTATTCAAGAGAGTTCAGGAGCTGTAGGAAGCTTGAAGACACTTTAAGTAGAAGTGGAGCTGGATGTACACAACAGTGTCATCTGAAGGGCAGAAAGTTGCAGAATAACTGTGTTGGTGGTGTGGAATGCTGTTATGTTAGTTAGAAAAGATGCATTTGGAAATAGCTGCATAAGGGAAGCACTGATGTCAATGTTTGATGAAAAGGAGTAGCTCAGGGAAAATATTTTTTTAGGAATGTCTGTATGAGAAAGAAGAAATTACAAGGCCTGTTGTCAGCCAAAAAAAGTAGGCATATTTATGTGAAGGAGAATTAGGTGGAGGATGGCAATAGTTGGATATGATATGGGTAGCAGAGGAAGGAGTAGATGGAAATATTGGTGTGGAGAACTCTGATGGCAATGAAAGCAAGAAACATTCAGACTCATATATTCCTTTATGCCTATGATCATTTCAGTGTGCTTCTAATTGTTTCACTTATACTATTAATTAGCAAATAATAAAGTGAAATATACGGAAGAGCAGTTTGTTGACTTTACAGAAAACGCAAAGTTTAAAAGATCTAAGTGGAGACTGCAGTCTGTTTCTCTACCCTGTGAATTATCTGACAAACTTATCTGCAGGCAGAACATGAGAGGTAACCTGAAAATATTGCACAAGGGTCTTGGTTCTTGAAAAGTCAGCATTAAGTCAGCTTCTGGATACTAATTTCTGTAAAAATACACCATATAATTATATTTCAAAGGTTGAATAGTGTATTGGGTTTATGCTGGGAAGGTTTTGGTAATGGGGGCACTCCAGGAATGGCCTCTGTGAGAAGGTACTAGAAGCTTCCCCCATGTCTGACAGAGCACTGGAGGGGAGGAGGTTGAGAACTGAGGAGTGAAGGTGAGCCTGGGAAGAAAGGAGGCATGAGGAGAAGGTGTTCTAAGATTTAGTTTTTATTTCTCATTAACCTGGTCTAATTTGATTAGGAATAAATTAATTTCTCTGAGGTGAGTCTGTTCTCCCTTGGCAGTGACTGGTGAGTGATCTCTCCCTGTCATTCTCTCCAGAAACCAACAAAGAGCATTTCTCTTGCTTCTCTGCCCTGTCCAGCTGGAAAAGGCAGAGACAGTGTGGCTGTGGTGGGTACCTGGCATCAGTCAGGGTCAGCCCACCACAAACAGCTTTGAGTAAAATCAGAACAAGAGCTGATCAGGAAATTTTTGGGACTTTGTTTTGATTGGCAAGCTAGTAGAAGCAAAACTTTTCACAGAAGAAAAGAAAAGATTTAATTATTTTTTCAGCTTGAAATAGAGTCACTATATGAGATATTTTCTAAACAAATACTAAAGTTTTCTGCTTCAAAATTAATTTTCATTTTAACCAGATGCAGTAGATATTTTCTAAAATAATAAGTGATGCATCTTTAATTTTTTTTAACTGATGTGTGAAACTGTGAAACTCTTGACCTGAAATTCTGTTTCAATTATTATTGCAGCTGCTCCTGTGGCTACTGTTGTTCCTGCTACTATTTTAATTCACAGGAAAATAAAATTTATGTAAATATGTGTGCTGACTGCAGTCTATCACAGAAAATATGACTTCTGACACACATTTGTGTGGAATTCATTTCCCTTATCCACCCGAGAATGAAGTCAGATGGGTAACCATCTCCCAAGTTCATGTGTTATAAAGCAATTGTGGCTATTTCTTGAACGTTGGAGTCATGAAGAGAATAAGCAAGTCTTACCAACAACTTTAACAGTTTGTTAAGCTTTATTTCACTTGAATATACCCAGAATTGCATTTTGGTGTTTCAAAAAGCTCTCTTGGTCTTAATGTAACAAAGGATAAGATTAATGAGTCCATATATGCAGCCCTCCCAAAAAAAAAAAAAAAAATAAATGCAAAAGCACTTCAATATCCATCTTCAGCAACCCTTTCAGCCTGAGGAAGACCACTGACTTCTTGGGAGGAGGGTCATTCTCATAGGAGCCTCTAGGGGAAATAAACCTTTGAAGTTCCTCCTTGCAGTGCAGTTCCTGGAATCCACTTCTCTTTTGAAATTTTTAAGGCTTTTTTTTTTGCTCTTAAAGATGGAAGCTATGTTGAAATAAAATGAAGAAATTATGAAAAATGTGAATGTTTTTAGTGTAATAGTTTGAAAGGTAAAGGATCAGTATCCTTAGAATAATTTTTTTTTTTTTAATCTGAAACATGCATTAGGATCTTAGGTAAGAAGCAATACATATTCTCTGGATATTACTATTGCAAGCCCTGATTGTTATTATTACTTTTGTAATTTGTGGGTTATATTTCCAATTTCTTATACTTAGTATGTTTTCAGTATATTTTTGTGAAATTCTGATATTTTTTGGAATTCATATTTTATCATGCCGAATGTAGCTTGTGTCTTCAGGTTGTCTAACACACTATCAATCAGAAATAAAAGATAAAACAGAATAAGGTTTGTCAAGTCCCTAAGAAAAATCTTTTTTTTGATTGTTTGAAAATTTTGTGATGTTCATTTAAATAAGCAATTAACTCCATGCAGATAAAGCTAGTTTTTAAGATTTGTGCAGCATTTTAGTTTCTAAAGTTTATAAATTTGGCAATGAAGAATGGAAGCCACTTATAGCACCAATTCTGGCATGTGAAACATGTTCCAGGATGGCAGAACCTGCTAAAACAACCAAGCTATATATTTTAGATGCATTTAGTACAATAAAGAACTTCTGAATTATGTTTCCTATGATAATTTCAGAAGCAGATTCATTGGAACATTGCAAGGGCTAAAGAATATTCAGAATCTGATTTTTAGATGGAAGCAGTATGTTTTCCTGAAATTAAGATCATTTATGTACAGGTATTGAATATGATGTGTAAAAAAAACAGCATTTTAAGCTGTCTAATTTTATTTAACTGTTTTTGTGTTTGCTTGTTTCTTTAGAACATGGAGGCAGATATCTCAGACATGAGAAATGAGCTTCAATCAAGGGATGATCTCTGGAGAAGGATACAACTGGAATGCCAAAAGTTGTATACAGAATTATTGAAAATCAAGGAATACAAAGATATACAGGAAATTCAAATAAAGTATGGATGGTGAAGACCTATTTAAATTAACAAGTATTTCTGAGCTAATGACTTTTTTCTTACATTTGTTTTAAATTAAGTCTGTTTGATAACATACTTTGTATTCAAATGTCAGCTTCTGAATTTTAGACTGGATGTTTTCATTGACAATTATATCAGACAATTTCGGCAATGGAAATTCATTGACAATTATATCAGACAATTTCAGGCAGATGCAGGCTCTGTTAAAAAGATTTAATGATGCCTAGATTTTTACAAATCAATGCATTTCAGATATTTCTACCTATATCTTTACAGCCTTTTGTTTTCTCAGCATTAAAACACTTGGAAACAATGCAGCTGAGATCTCCCTAATCTCCTTTTAATAAAATCATAATGGTTTTATGGCTTATCTAATCTGCTGTAGCCATTTCAAATTATATGAAATACCAGTCTATAGGAGTTTTCAGGAGTCTTTCTGCACATAGTTGTATTGTCCTTGATTCCTAGACATCTCCCAAAATCCAGCCTGGTTTAGGCCAAATGTTGGTTGTCCTTGGGGGTATTTTTTCATCAGCAAGCAGATGTTCTACAGTTTTACACTGTGGAGAGGATACTACAAGGTGAAGAGTATTGAATGTTCTGGTTGTTTCATGTTTTGTTTATTTCTTACTTAAAGGCATCAGTCATCTCATGTTCAGCTTACTGAGCAACTGGAAAATAAAAACCCTGAGTTATTGCTATTTGCAGAAAGTCAAGGATGCCAAGAAGAAGAGCTGAACAAGGTATTTCATATAATTTCCAGATCTTAACTGCACTATAGAATTTTTAGGAGAGGGTACTGAGCTAGGGTATATGCATGTACTGTAGAGAGCAGGAGGATGCATTGTTGGTACTGGAGAGCTTGAAGTTTTTGATATGAAAAAGATTTCATATATGGTTGCATTGAGTTGTGTAGCTGTAAAACTGACATTCTGATTCTGTGCCTAGCTACTCCATTGAAATAATGGAAGAGACCATGCCTACACATTATTGTGGTTCAGATAATAACATGCAACTAAGAAAGCCTCCAAATCTCTGATTAATTGGTAACCTGTAGAGCTAAGCTGTAGTTTGTAGGTGGTCTCAGAGGCAGGATATGCAAACAGATCAAGTGATACAAGTCAGTGTGGCAGGTGCTCACACAGGGCTGAGCAGACCCAGGTACCTGCTGCACGGTGCAGGGCAGAGCTCTCTCCTTGGAGCTGTGCATCACATTGCACTGCACATTTCAGAGGGGCTGTGAGCGAGCAGCAGTGGCACGGCACTGTGGAACAGTGTATGGCTTGGCAGGCTGAAATACTTTGGAAGTAGAGGATGCTCAGAACTCATCCTACAAGCATGTTGTGGTTTTGCCAAGTAGCAGTGTAAGCAAAATCACAGAATTGTTAGATTGGAAGGGTCCAATCACTCTGCCACCTATAGCAAATTACAGAAATGCTTACCAAGTGGGTTTAGAATGTGGCTGTTTGGATGCATCTGACTTTGGTTCATCAGTTTTGGCATGACAGTCATGATCTAGCTCTTAGGTTTTTTGTATCTTTATCTATTTTTTTTAATTCTAATATTTCTGTGCTGTTTGCATAAATAAAATCAGAATGCAATCTGTTACTCATTGTGTATAGTACTGCAAAAAGTTGGTAAAATGTCTTCAAAGGTTGCTGTGCTGGATTTTGTTCTTCTGTTTCTTATGCAATTAAAATATCTGTCAGTACTAAATTGTTGGTTATAGTAGAAAGATTAGGAAAACAATTTTTGTGTTGATACTTTGCAGAACTCTGCACAGGAAGTATTGAAGAAAGTTTGACCTTAAATTTTTACGTATAATGGCAGGAAAAATTCTCATAAAATGATTTTCCATATATCCCCTTTATTTCTAACATAGTTTCTTATTAAAGAACCTCTAGATTGATTGATTTATGTTGCTTCTAAGTTAATTTAAGCTTCATCAAACTTTTTCAAAACTTAAATGCATTATAACTAAATCGTACTTAAATTCATTGAATGGATATTTTCCTGGGTATTCTTTCCCATGAATTCTAATTCTATACATGATTTTTATTACTTTCTTTTAAAAGGTTAACTGAAGTGTATTGTGCTTTGTTCATTTCTAATATTAAATAGCAAATTAATGTACAAGAGAAGTGAGAAAACATGTAAAAATAAACAAAGCTCTGTGCACTGACTTCCAAAGACATTTTATTTTACAATTTCAGAATCTCTTGTTCAGTTAGAAGAGTTGGTGTCTTGGAAGCAACAGCAGAAAAAGTCACTGATAAGTAGCAAGTGATGCAATCATATTTACTGCACAGCATTTTTTCTTTTTGAAATGTATTTGCTACAGATAAGAAACCATGTTTATCGAGAGGAGCAGTCCCATTGCTCTGAGCAGGAAAGAATGAAGACAGAAATCTCTGACCTGACAGAGGAGCTTCATCAGAAGGAGATCACTATAGCAACTATCATGGAGAAAGCTACTCTTCTGGAAAGACAGTTAAAAATGGAATTAGAGACAAAACACAAATTGTTAACAAAACAGCAGGTATGCAAGTAGGCAAAAGCAGCCCACATCATTTTACTCCACTATTGATAATGACATTTATTATCTGTGGAAAAAAAGACATCCCATTTCTTGCTGTAGTTTTTATCAGTGGTGCTGTAATATCTGTGAAGTATTACAAAAGCAGCCAAATTGATGCTGGAACAAGAAATCACCAGTAAATGTCAACTGTACCTCCAAATAGAAATTCATTCTGACCATCACATCTAGTTGTCATTTCAACATGCAAAAGATCTTGAAAACTTCCAGTTTGTTGTTATTACATATGCTTTAAGTTTCTAGTTTTTCAGTGTTTTCCAAAGCTTTTTGAAGAATGGTACAAATCTGCATAGAAAATTCTAGTAATTTTATAGCTGGAAACTGTAAGATACTAGTGGGGATTTCAATGAAAAATTTTTGTTTTTGAAAAAAAATTGTCAGCTTCATTACTTAGTTTATAAAACAAAAGAATCATCAGTATTAGAGGTTTCTGGGCATCTCTGTGTTTTCTGAGAGGGTCACTACATGTGGAAAACTGTGATTGAAGTAATACTTTACTTTTGACAATAGAAAAGTTAGTGTTTGGAGAAAATGAGAGATATCTCCTGTTGTGTGGCACTCTTTACCAGGTATTTCTGTATCAATAAAAGAATATATATAATTTCTAGATATCATGAACAGGATTTCATCTAGTTTCAGTGGCCTGTAAAATCTGTCCTCTTTCTATGTAGTAACTGCATGTGAGCTTGTTTTGGTAAGTCATTACTTCTTTCAAAAAGGTAAATAAATTCAGAGGTATTGTATTCTTTTATAGATGGTTTAATACTTCTTCCTACTTTGATACTGTTAGATTTGAAAATATTATAGTAAGTTTTGTAGTTACTAATGCACATTTTGTAAAATTAAGCTTAAATATATCTATACTCAGTGTTATTTCAGTTGAGAGTAATATTCTTGTATTTAACTAAGATCTTAATCTTTTCCTAGTTGTTGGAATTCCATTACCAAGTTATCAAATCTGAAAACACACATCTAAAAGAAATGATGGAAAACCAGGAGTGTGAAAGTTGCATGGTAAATTTTTATAATCTATGAAGTATGCGGAACAGTTACTTATATTTATTGTAAATGCAGATTAAGATCATGGCAGATTTAGAGATTTCTGGCTTGCATACATTAAATAAAAAAAATAAATATCAGGTAAGCAACATAATCAAAACCAAGTGATATTCACACACAGACTGAAGATGAGTATAGCTAGGAGTAATTTTTACCTTAATTGTATTAAACCACAAGTAAGTTAAATTTTTCAGTAATTGTCTAGACATTAAACAATTTCTGGGAGGTTCTTTTTTTTGTAAGTGATACCACTTATTTAAGTTTAAACAGTCATCATCCTCACAGACAAAAATATGCCCCTTTTTTAATATCTTACCCCTTTGTTCACATGGTATTTAAATAGCAGTGTAAAAAACTGACACATTTTGCTCCCACCCAGCTTATTTTCAGAGTCTAGTATTTATATCTCTCCAAACAGCAGGGCTTTAAAATTTAATTGATAAAAAGTGTGCCATAAGATTATCTAGAACTATGGTTTGAGAAGGTATAATAAATAGTATATAGGCAGTTTTCCACAAAAAGCTTCAAAAGATCCCCTTCTTACAGAACATCTGCAGTTACTGTATCACTAAAAAAAATCCCACTGGAATGTTGTTTGGAAATACTGATGTAAATACATTTTGGGGGGATTTGTAGCCTGTGAATTGTCATGAAAGAATGTTACATTTACCCACACCCTTAAAACAGCATGGATGTCCATCAGTGATGTCTTACCTACACATACATACACACTATTATGGGTATCTGTGTGTGTATATTTGATATATTATTGTGGAAGCACAGATGGATGTGTGTGTGTGCATGTCTAACTCTTCTCTGCAGTGACACTTTTCTTGAAGATTGAGAAGAGCTGTCTGACAAGGGTCCTTGGAGACATCACATGTTTGTTATATTTTAACAGTAAAATCCAGTTACTATGCATACCAAGGTCAATACATGTTTCAGTAGATTTGTGGACTTAAAAATTCTTTGCTGCTTTACTAATGTATTGTGAGGATCTAAAATTAGATTGTGATGTATTTGATATTAAGATTCCAGGGACTGGAGAGATTTTTATGGGCATTTGTGCTGTACAGTGCAGCACTACACAGACCTCTCAGACCAGTGCCAGCCTAAGTCAGTATGGTGTGATGCATCATCAGGCAGGGTTACTGTCAGGGTTTAGATGTCAAAAGCAATGTAGCTGGGCCAGCTCAGTTTTGGGGTTCATGCCATTATAACTTTACTGCTGATTCTAGAGCTATTAGTGGTAGGATGACTTAGTGCTCTCCTTCTCCCTCGGTTCTGCCACTCCTCCCACTTGTGAGACATAGCTGAGCCCCTGCTCCCCCATAGTTGCACAAAATATTAAATTTTATTATACCTTCTGGCATTTCCATGCCAGCTTGGCTCATAAATTCACCCTAAAACTGAGGAAGGCAAGGTTCACAGGAAGAGATGGCATCAAATCAGTGCAAGGAATAGACAAGCTTCCAAATGCAGGAGCACAGTTGTGCCAGCAGTGTACAAAGACCAAATCTGTAATGAGTTACTGAGTTCCCAGAGAATAAGGTAGATCTAGGAATATATGAAAGCACAAGTTAATGAAATGTGAGGGGTTTTAGTCTTTTGTATGTAATCTGATAAACCTTTTGAAAATTTCCTGGTGATGACAGCATACTGTTATTGCAAATATTTTACACAATGCAGTGCAGTACTCTGCAGAGAGATAGTTCCAAAATAGCTGGCTCAGGTGTGCAGCATAGGCTTTGTGGATTAAGTGACAGAAAAAAAGGAACAGAGTATCCTGGCTAGACAACTTCCAGAGCTAATCTCCATCTTCCCTTCTGGATATCCTGGTGGATGGGGCTTTTTAGCCCCTGATCACAGTGCACCTGTGGCTTGCACTTCCAGTATTTGGCTTTGCACTCCGTGTGGGCTAACCCAGCTGAGCAGCAGGGTTTAGTGACAAGGACAGAGAGCACTGGGCTGATGTGGCTTTACTCACTGCTTCTGAAACTGAAGGTGACTGTCTCAACACACATATTAAATTGTGCCTGTACACATACTCTGTATCTAGTGTAGTAATGAACTCCTATAATTTTGCTTGTTATTTTTGGAGGAATTGTTACTGAAGGGAACAGTAGAGTCTGCAACTATAGCTGTTAATGTCATCAGTTTTACAAAGCAAGCGATAAATTTACAACAATAATATTTTGAATGCATGTTTGCTGAGAAATTTTAATTTGTTTTATTGTGTTATAGAGGCTGTTATTCCTTCTTTTCTATTTATCTACTGTGATTTTTTTTTCTGGAGGCAATTCTCTTGGTTTGCCCTAAATGTTGCATGATTATATATGGTAGCTAGGTCTTTTCTTTAGCATAGAACATTGTTTTGTGTTTGCTTGTTAAAAATATACCCATTTACTGTGGAAAAAATAACTACTTAATGATGGTATTATCTCCTTTCACAGTGTATAGATTTATGTAACAAAGAACATGGAAATTTCACAGCTTCTGTTCACAAAATGAAGCATGAGAATTTAAGACTACAAAATAGCCTTGTTAAACCACAAAATGACACAGGAACATCTATACTGAGTTGCATGGATGCATGCAGAGAAACAGAGCACAGCTGCCAAACCCATTCAAAGGTGCAAGAAAAGGAAGAGAGGTAATATTTAGATTGTACACATTTATGAAACTTCTTGTAAGTGTTTTGGAAGGTCTGACTGGGCCAAACTGTGAAGTTTTTTGCTGTTTCTGTTCATTCAGAACTCCCAGCAATATAACTATCAGATCTAGTTAGTATGTTTGTAAGGACTTCTGCATTTTTCTGCATGGCTAATGGAAATTGGCAGTAAATGAAGTCCCAGAAATGTTTAATATCTGTTTTAGTATTTATCACATGAAACTTTAAAACTTTTTATGTGCTGCTCAAGCTATTCTCAGTTCCAGGTTTTGCAAGATAGAGCAAACTGTATTTTTTACTACCAAATAAAAACAAGACAAGGAAAGGCTAGAAAAATCAACATGAGCGTAAACTTCTCGACAGGAGGTTTTCTTAATAAGCAGTTTGAACTATAGGCCCCGCTGAAAAGCTTTGTGTCCTCCAGTTTCGTTTGTTGGAAGTTTCATTAAATGTATTTTAATGCCTTGTCTGGTTTCAGTGTTCTTGGGTGACCTGATTTTTAACAGAAACGTAATTTCAGATGCTCTGAGTAAGTCATTACTACAATAAACTCCTTGTTAGGGAAAAATAATGAGAATATTCAGACTCATAGAAAGCATTGTTGTGATGACTTTCTTCTTATTTCCCTGTATTCAGTGAGCCAATGAATTACCTTCAAACATATTATAATCATGCCATTGCAATTAAAAAAAAAAAACAAAAAACAACACCCTGCTAAACAATATTTCACAGTACAGGAAAATAAAATTAATAGGAAGCTAAATATACTGATTATTTGTAATAAAGAACTGACATGATAGCACTAACATGAAATAGTTCTGTGAAGTAAAGCTGAAATAGTTGGAGCCAAAATTGAACATGTTAAGATTTCAAACTCATACATTTAGGTTTTGGCAAAATTTAAAAATATTTTCTTTCTGCAAAATAGACCAGCATCCCAGTAAATGTAGCTCCATAGCCTAAAATTTCTTTTTAAAGAGTGTTGTTTTGTGTTGGAGATAGCATTCATGTGTATATAAAAATAAATATATATATATATATATATATATATATATATATATATATATATATATGCATATACAGAATGCATGAATATATATACATACAGATACTCCCATCTTTGGAAGTGGCAGGTATGGCTGATTTCCTATGAAGTTTGAAATTATGTTGAAGATGTTGGTGAAACAAATACTTGTAAATCAAGATACAGATTATTCTGCACCAGTAGGTCTCATAACTTAACAAAATTGGTCAGTGCCATTTTTGCTCATGCTTCAACTCCTCTAAAGTGAGGAAAAAAATAAGACTTTTTTCTCCCCATCTTCTCAGGATTTACACTTGCTGTACATAAGACACCGTGAAATTTAATTTATGAGAACATAAATATTTGATACAATAGAATTATGCATGTAATTTGCAGGACTGTGATTTCATAGCTGTTGGAAGATCAATCAAAACTGTGAGAGAGACACCTGTGAGATTTGACCTTTCTCACAACAGAAATCGCAGCCAGACTACTGAACACAATATAAATTATTATTATTATTATTATTATTGTAGCTAATATGATGAAACAGATATATTGAGCCTAGATTTCAGGATCTAAATCATTCATTAGAATTCCTAAATGTAAAGCTATTCAGATAAATAAATACACAGATTTTAAAACGTGCAAATTTGACATGTACTGTGCAGCCAGTGTTTTTATGATTGGGCCCTCTCTGTACTATCAGTTCTCTGTTCCCAAGCAGGAAACTACCTCAGAAAACTAAAATTTTTCCAGAAAACTAAAATTAAATTTTCAACCATCAGATGTATGCAGATAAACTAGGAAGTTGATGTTGGTTAAGTTAAAATCTGGAGTATATTTATTTTATTCTGAGCATAAACCCTGTTATTTCTGGTTTAATTTGCAGTTCTGTTTCCATGGTAATTATGGCACTGGAGAAAGGGCACAAAAGACTTTTTTTATATGGTAAAAAATTAGAAAACATGGTGTTTGTGCAAGTGGCAGGTGTATATTCTACAATAATTTTCAGTTGTGTCTCAGTCAGTACTGGAATCCTGGGTACGGGCGCCATCATGTCTTAGGGAGGAGCCCTCTAGAGAAAACACAGGAAATTGCAGGAAGTTATACTGGCAATCCAAAAAGCAGAATGATTTCTTCTTTCTTTCAGTGTACAGTAAATTTCTAAATATTAGAAAGTAAGATATGCAGAAATAGCATTTTTTTGCTAAAAAAGGACTGTGCCCGCATTCTACCTATAACCACCTTATTTAATTACTGTTTTCTTATGTAATTATCTTACTTCTAATTGCCATTTACATAAGCTTTCCCCACTCTCAAGATTTCAATCCTTTACTTAGACGTTGACCATATGCAGTTGATTTAAATTTGTGCATGGTCAAAGAGAACTCTCTGATGAAGCTGATATGTTCAGTTTGTTTCTTCCAAAAGTAAAACATACCTGTGAGTTATGAAATGAAAAGCTATTTATTTCGCACAAAAATATGTACAAAAAAGGTAACTGATCAAGCCAAAGTGCACTTCCATCATGTGGAGAAAGTGAAGGGTAAATTCTAAGGCTTAATGCCTGCTAAGATAGCTGGGGATCACTTAATGGATGTGTGTTTACACTGAGTATCTGTGTTCAGGAGGTTTTTGGAGATCATACAACTCTTAGTCACACCACTGTATCAGTTACTGCAATAGATAAAGTGGAAGCAGTGAACATAATTCTTCAGGAAAAGGTTTTTTATCCATTTTAAAATCAAGCTAGCTGTTATACTTGCCAGGTTAAAGCAACTAAACAAATTCTTGAAGACATTCTGGCCATTAAAGATCAGTAGTTTTCTTTCTCAACACTGGTCATGTCAACCAGCAAAGCTGAGTAAGGGATTTGGGGTTTTTGCATCACTGAAGTCATTGACCACACAGGGACCAGGCAGATTTTATGTATGAGTCAGGAAAAGTAGATCCTGTTTAAATTTCCTTTGTGAGAACACTGTTATTTCACTGCTTGTCCCCTATGGCACCATGTCAACAGTGATATTATTTGTGTGGCATGTGTACATGTTAAATACTCTATGACTAATCCCACCAAAAGCATAAGTTGTTCAGCTGCAGAAATAGTGTATTTGCATTGGCAGTGTTAACAAATGGACAGCTTTTCACAAATGTGCAGATTGTATTTAAAGTAGATCTGTGTTCTTAGATATTATTTTGCACATGAACTGGTAGAAGTTTAAACCACAGCTGTGGAAACCATCCAGAGTAAAGGCCCAGTATCCCTATGAAATTACCTCAATGTAGGTGTCATGTTTTTCCAAAATACCAAGCAGCCCCAGCAACGCTATGGATTACACTAGGAATGGGAGAATGGGAGTTCCTTTTAAAAAATCAGTCCTTTTTTTATTTTTTTACTTTTTTGGGGGGGAGGGGAGGTGTGGTATCTGTTTTGATTATCTAAAGGTTACCATAACCCAAGTCAAGTAGGCACTCAAGTCTGAAAATTCTGTTCTTAGAGGAATTATAACACAACAGTAATAATTTTTATTAAATACATAAAGAAGCAGTTCTGGCAGGAAAAAAAAGAACACAGATCACACAGACTTTACTATGGGTTTAGAGAGAAAATTACTTCCAAAAAGGTCAGAACATGAGATTTAAAAAAAAAAAAAACCTGTGATTTTATTATTCTTGCCATCTATCTTCAGTTATGGCAGGCTTTTTTTCACAGTGCCCTTCATCCACACTATAGATGGAATTGACTTTAAAATAGAGAGAAAAATAAAGAAAAAAAGTATTCTCCTGTGCCCAAAGAGCAGAGTATATATGTAAAGAAAAGGATGAAAGAAAGGAGAAAACTCTGCATCCACAAAGGTAAACATTTTAGGTGCTTTAGAAATCTGGAAAGTGTGGTGAATAGTCTGAGAGAGTTTTATGTTAGCATGTATAATAATACTATTATTATTAGAGTAAAAATAAAATTATAGTAACAAACAGTAATACAGCATCATGCATATAATTTCCATTGCCATAGCATTCAGATTATCTTAATCACAGCTTCTTTTATAATCAGAGAATAAAAATACTTTCTTCATTAGTTCTCTGAGTTGTTCTGCACAGTCCCTGTGCTGAATACTCAGTTTCCTGGTTTAGGGCTGTTGTGGTTTAACCTGGCAGGTAAACAGCACACAGTCACTTTCTCATTCCCCCACTCACAAGGAAAGAATTGGAATTTTTTAAAAGTGATATTCATATGTTGAAATACAGTTTAATGGGACATAAAAATAAGGTAGTAGTAATAATAAAAATGACAATAATAAAATAATAATAATGCTGTAATTAGAATATATGAAACAAGTGATGCCCAGTGATAACAGTGCAGTTGCTCACCACCTGTCATGATGCCCAGGCAACCTTCCCCCAGCTTTTTATTGCTGATCATGCTCCCATAGGGTCTGGAATATCCCTGTGGTCAGCTGGGATCAGCTGTCCCAGCAGTGTCCCCTCCCAGCTCCTTGTGCACCCCCAGCCTCCCCTCTGGTGGGATGGGATGAGGAGCAGAAGAGGCCTTGGCTCTGCGTAAGCTCTGCTCAGCAGTGGCTAAAACATCCCTGTGTTACCAGCACAAATCCAAAACACAGCCCCGTACAAACTACTCTGAAGAAAATCAACTCTGTCCCTGTAAAAACCAGCGGAAGGGCTTCTGTAAAAGCAGGTCCATCAAGGCTCCACAGCCACCTTTCCCAACACCAAATATTTAAATTAAGACTAGAAAATGATGGTGTGATCTTTCTGCAGAAAACACTGTCTTTTCCCTGCACTTGGCAAGTTCTTTTTATTTAAAAAGAAAAAAAAGTACTGACTAGCACTGCATACTCTTGAACATTTATTAAATTATATTTTAGTGGCAGAGAACATGCTCTTAAAAAGCTTTTATACCTGCATTTCAAATTACTAGAGTGTTTTAGGATATTTGCAACGATAGAATCTGTTCAAACTGCTATTATGTTTTAATAGTTACCTCCCAAGATTAAAATTTCATCATAAGCACAGACCTCAATATGATAGAATTTTTTATCTCAGCTAGAAATACTGTAACGTAAAATTAATAGAATCTGGAATAAGTTTGTTTGCATGTTTTGGTATGTAATACAAGGAATGATGCCATTGAAAATTAGTGTAATTTTGCAGACATCTGGGCAAGTGAGTCTCAAAAATGTCTGCTTTTATCAATACAGTATCAGAATTGTTCAGTTAACTATTTTGGGAATGGGAGGAAAATGGATTTCTTTTTTTTTTAAGTTGCTACTAACCCTAATAGTTTTTGCTTTACAGAAATACAAATGATTAGAAATATGTACTTGCACACCAATTCTGATCACTGAGATACAAGAGTTTTTGAAAATCCTAATAATATGCTTTAAAATAATTTTTTAAGCTTGAAGATTTCATTTATTGTTACAAAAGAAAGTTATTGTACAATTTTTCAGAGAGTGCATTTTAAAAATCTAATAATTTTTATATTAATCTCCAAAGTGTTACCATTAAATCAGTGACAAAGTTATCATTGCAGTAAAAATGCAGAATCAAAGATTCTTGTACTATTTTTGTTTAAGTATTTATTCTCAATTCTAGCCACTTGAACATAGTTGTTTAAGTTACTATTAGATCAAAATTGACTAATTATCCAACCACTAATAATAGGTTTTTTCTCTCCTCTTGCACTTTCACATTTTAATTCCTCTATTTGTGTGGCTGAATTCACTCTGGTGCTTGCATAGCTTTTTCCGCTGGAAAAAGGAATGGTAGCCATTAGCAAAGGATAGGTAACAAACACTTAAGGAGAACTGGCATCTTCAATACCTGAGGTGAGTTTGTGTTTAAGCTCGTTCTGCCACAGTTATACCAACCAAGGCAAGGCTCCTCAGCCTAAGCTCCAGTGAAAGGGTTTAAATTAGGGTGGTTTAATTCACAGCTGAAGCAGACAGAGAAAGCACACTGAGAGTTTTACAGTAACCTAGGTGGAAATTGCTAAATTGCTGCAATTTGGTAATGCTGAATCTTGTGCCCATGCAACTTCATGCATGAAGCGGTTTGAACAGCTAAGTAATCAAAACTGTGTCAACAAGTAAAATGAAAATTCCTTGGCTTTGCTGTGATAGCTTAAGAGTTTTAACTGGGTTTCATATGTAATTTTTTTTCTTTTAGATCCTTCCAAAATAAAGATTCATGGGAAGTGGAATGTCAACAGACTGCTATGCTCACTGCTGGTGGATACCACAGACACCGCACTCCTGCTTTGTATGGCCACTGCAATATCACTGGTTCAAAAAGTGATAGCACTTTATCTTTTCATCCACTTCACAGAGGCCATGAAAAGAAAATAGATTCTAAATCTCCCTTACCACCAGTGGGGTATCCTTTGGGCCTTCATGGGCCATTTCGTGAAGTGGGCAGAACAGGCAGCTTTCAGAGCCCTGCTTACAATGCGGAAGAAATCAAATTATCGGTAAGTAACTATTTTCCTGTAACACATATATTCTCAAAAATCCATCTGTGGACCTCCAAATGCAGCCTTGGAGAAGCCAAAAATTAGATCACTCTTGTTGTCATTGTTATTTATAGAGTGCCAGCCCAGCAAAAATATAAGTACCTTATCCTAACAGAAATGCTGTTTTTCTGGAGATTAAACATCCCCTACTGAGCCATACCTCTGTTATAATAACAGTGGTGATAATTACCTGCCATTATGTGACTGTGAGAAAGATTTCTGCATTTTATTGGCTTCTATATTGGGGCTCATTGCTTTGTATTGCCTATATAAGAGCACTCTGCTACAAGTGTATTTCCATAATACCTGCAAACTTACTGCCTTAAGTGCTGTTAGACAAATCAAGTTCCTATTTGATCTACATCTCTTTGACTGATGGATGAAATCAGAAAAATCATAGCAACTATTTTCCATATGTTAGCTATTGTATTTGAAAAGAAACAAATTATAAGTGCTGTGATCCTTATTTTTCTTTGAGTGAAAGAGGAATAGGACAGCATTCTTTCTTTTTGTCTTCATAGTCTAGAGACTACCACCCTCCATGACAAGTGAGACAAATCCCACTTTGCCTAGGACAACTTAAGAAAATCTTTCCATAATTATTTGGCTTTAGAGCTCCCTTTAAATTTGAGATTTTACCTCTTCATTAGTATTTTCTCTTCTACTTTAGGCCTCCACTACAGGCCACTATTGTTTTGCACTTGACAATTAGCACTTTCCTGACCTCAAGACACAAAAGCATACTATCAGTAAGCAGTGAAACTAGGAATGTCAGTGAGGAATGAGCTACAGGCCTCCCTCTGTCCAGCTGTGATGCATGGATCTTTGTCACCAAGAGATTCTCAGCTGCAGGGCTTGGGCTGAAGCTGTAGAGGCAGAAGAGGGAAGACTACAGCATTTATTAGGGGGGATTGACAGGCTGTGGTACCTGTGGTTGTTGTACCCCGGTTCTGCTGTCCGCTTCAGAAACAAATGCACAGCCTTTGCTATCAGAGGTGTGGCTGCTGCAGAACTATCTCCATAGTCCAGAACCTCACTGGTTTTTGGGAGGGGAGGTGTGGTATCTGTTTTGATTATCTAAAGATTACCATAACCCAAGTCAAGTAGGCACTCAAGTCTGAAAATTCTGTTCTTAGAGGAATTATAACACAACAGTAATAATTTTTATTAAATACATAAAGAAGCAGTTCTGGGGAAAAAAATGTGATAGGAGGAACTGTAATGATGGTGTGCTTGTGAAGCAGGGATTGCAGGGTAGCCCTTCACTCACCATGGTCCCATCAGCTTTGTCCCAGTAGTCTGAGAACACTGAGAGCCATGTTGTCCCAGGTACTTGACCTCACTTCCATCTGATATTCTTATGTTTCACAGGAACTTGAAGTAAACAGCTTCTGGTTTCTTATGGCTTGAGAGTTTTCCTCTTTAAACTGCTAATCATGAAGAGTCATTTGGACTTTTCCAGATGAGTCTGATAAACACCAGTTCTTCTCTCTTCTGTCAGAACGTCAGACAAAGACATCAAATCACAAAGCTTCCATTTCCAGACCACCTGGAAAAAAATGTCCCTTCTGAGACACTTCTGCAAGCTGCAGGGAAACTATTTCCCAGCTGGCACTCAGGCCAGGCTCAATGCCAAGCTGGTGTGTGGGCAAACACATAACAAAACTGTTAAGCAAGAGATAGTTCTCATGCAGAGTCTAGGTTCAAATCGGTGGCATTGAAGCAGGTACAAGTTCAGACCACTGAAATTAAATGATCACTCAGGCTGACATTGGATACCACAGCTTTAGTGCAGAAATCATTCAACAGTCTGTTACTCCAGAGTTCTGTGTTCAAATGCAAAGCTGTTCCAGTGAGGAGAAAGAGGGAGGAGAATGCACAATATGTTAAACCAGAGTTCTTTGACTGAGTTCTGAGGTCTTCAGGGGTGTAGAACACAGGACCCATGTGAAATCTCCAGTATGTTCAAGATTTCTGAAAATCTTACAAGCACTAGTTTTCTGAAGAGTATTTGTAGCACAAAGTGAAAACATCCAATTTCCAGGTGATGTCCTGATACCTACCAAAATAACTCTTGGTATTGAGGGAAGAGAGAAAATAGTCTGTAGGGCTTTAGACAGTGACTTATGTCTCTCTCCCAGTAAAGAATCTTCAGACAAAGATTAGTTAATGTTCCACTGCAACCTCTGCCCTTTCACATTCTTACTTAGAGGTGACATGTATAGAAAGAGTCATAGAAAGCTCAGCTGGGATTCACTGGAAATTCCCATAACCCCAAAAATTCTTGTTTTAAGGGTTTCCAAATCTAGGGAAATACTTTTTCCTCTAAACACTACTTTAGGGTTTGCTCTCTTTCTGAAATGAACAACTTCAGAAAATGATTGGTTGATCTTTTAGTCAAAAGATCAACCAATAAAATAGTTTCTCATGTTTCTCTTGAGATGATAGACAATTGTTTGTTCTGGCTTTAAGGCTTGGAAATACAAGATTTAAGCTGTAGTAATTAAAATTTAAATTAGGCATTAGGAAATTTTCTAACATTAGTATGGGAACTCACTTAACCAAATAGATTGCAATGAAAAGTTGTGGCAATTCCACCCCTGGACATCATTAGGAATTATTTTGACAGTCTTGATCCTACCCTGAGGCATGCTATAGTCCATGTCTCTCACTCCTAGCTATTTCCTAGCTATGCAGGCCCTCTAAAAATCTTTCTATGTCACTCAGCAATTTTCTAGGCATCTCAAATTTAATTTTCATATATGAGCAGAAGCGCGTTTAAGACGGGGCCTGCTGCCTAACATGTATTGCAGTGTAGGGTTAGAGGAAACTGCTCCCAAAACATCCCAAATTTAGTCATCGTGAAACTAAAATTAGCCAGACCAATTTCTACTCTTGGTACTACAAAATATTTCCTGGAAAGTAGAAGCAGCTAAACATGAGAAGACTCTTAACACTGGGATTTGACAGCTCATGATTTGACCAGTAAATGCTAAAATATCCCACGTGTTAAAGCTTTCTTGCTGCCTTGCTGAAGGTGCATCCAAGAATGCTGGGACAACTCATGGGGCAAGTGAGAGATTACCTCTAGGCAAATTAATTAGGCAGTTCTGTCTCTCTCTCTTTGAGAGAGCTAATTTCCTGAATGGCTCCTCCCCAGCAATCCAGAATGAATTCTTAACCATTAGTTCTTATTTAAGGAGAAGACATACTTAGCACATATTTCATCTATAGAAATATGCATCTCTGTCAGGTGCATTCCTTCCTTTCCAGCAAATGATGAGGCAGAAAGGTGTTTCGCATTACTGGTATACACCAAAGAAATATGAGATCAGCTGGCATTGTAGAAATGAAAATATAGAGTCTTCCTTGCCTTACTACCCAAACAAGTTAGATGGAAAGCTTATTACGAACCCATCCCTATCCAGCTTCAGTTAGAAACCCAAAAGACATAAAAGCAGTAATATCTGAGAAAAAAGAAATTCAAAACCAAGAACTATGCATCTTATCTGAGACATGGATTAAAGCCCTTTCTTTGTGGTTTTTCTTCCTCAGTGGCCAAAAGTAAAGACAATAGAGAACAGAATGAAAGAACAGACCAGAGGCTTGGAACGCAAAATGCTGCTAACAAGGAATGTTGCCTTTTAGACTTGCTTAGATAAAATCATCTCTGAAAGTGCATGAAAAACAATGCATTAGGGACCTATCTAAAATCATAGCCTGTGATGTCGGACCCTTGAGTAAGGAGCTGTGGGGAGCCATGACCTGCTTATTCTAAGTGATAAACATTCTTCTCTCAACTCTGAGGAAATTCAGAAATGTCTCTTTCAGAGTTTACAGTGTATTTCAAGAAGAAACACATCAAAGTACCAGTTGAAGCAAAGGACATTTAACAGTTTGGGAAGATGGCTTGATTTGTGAGGCCAGTCTGTTTCCAATGAGAAGTCAGTAATTCTAAGCATCGTTATCCTGAATCTCTAATAATCTTTCTAACTAGATTTAAATTTTCTGAGACTGGCACCTGTGTAAATCTGCAGTCCACAAGGAAAAGTCTAACATGACATTTTTCTCTAGGTGATGACACCTCTTAAATTTGTATTTCAGATTTTCCCAGTTTCTCATGCTTCTCACTGAAAGTGTTTTATTTGCTCAGCATTGAATCAACAATTTCATTTCTGGTATTTAGTAAGGGGAACACATGGTGATTCTTCAGGAAAAACCTCCAAATTCAATGTATTCTCCATAATACAAAAGCCTTCTTCAAATAATTTAAAATAGTACTAACAATTCTGTCACTGAGTCTAGACATCATGAGGAGATGTATTTGTGACCTAGCCCATGAAGGAATAAATGGCATGTAGCCATGGCATTCAGCATGTCAGGAAAAACTCTTCATATGGGAGCAGTGATAATTTATGAATGGGAAATCATGCATGTGTTTGTGAAGAAAATCAAAGGCAGGTGATGTCCCTCCATTCTCTTAAAATTTAGAGGATTGGTGTTCTTTCTTATTCTTGCTAGTACTAGGATTGAGGTGTTATGGTAAAAAGTGATCCAGTACTTTTAGGTTTTTTTATTCATACATGTCAAATTAAGTCCCTTTATCTTGCCATCATTTTAAAACATTCATTTGGAGGGATTGAGAAAAGGAAGATTCTGCTTTTTCTGTGAATTTCATTTTAGGAGCCCTATACATCAGGAAGCCTCTCTCACTCAAGAAGGATGGTATTAAACTCTGAATTTATTTCCAGCTATCACTCACTTCTGTACTTTGAAAAGAAAAGGGGTTTCGTATAGGAGATCTCTAAATTTCATCTGAGAGTCTGCTGCAAAGGGTTTCAATGGATTGGTGCTTCAGAGCATTTTTCTAGTTAGTATCTTTTAGCCTTAAAAGCTGCTAAAGAGCAGTTTTCAACAAAGTTGAAGTCCAAATCTGTCTCTAGTTTCTGTGGAAATACAGAATACCCCATTCTGATACAGTGGAGCCTGGAGTAAAAATTGGCCTTTTCCACAGACCATCTGAATATTTGAATTCCTATTTGATGCACTAACACATAAACTTCAAACATTTTTAAATCCTAGAAAAAAACCCTGAAATTCTAGATTAATAACTTAATCAGTAACAAAAGCTATTTAAGATATTTTTTAACTAAGATTAAATATGTCAATATTTTTTCCCAGTTTATGACAATATAAAAATAGAGGATTACCTCTCTTTTTATATTAAAGCCCCTATACTATGTTTTTTCCTCAGCCAAATCTTAAAAAATCATGTCATAAAATTGCATTTATCTCTAAAAAAAACCATTGAATGTATTTAAACAGTCATAGTATCGTTCATAAAAGAAAAATTATTTCATATTTCTATTGATAAAGATATTCCAATGAATGCATCTTAGGTATTAGCAAGAAAATTAACAGAAATTGGTGCTTAAAAATTTAGAACTTGTTCCAGCAAAGATTCACACATGTCCTTTGCTTTATAGAACTCTGCATCCCATGACAACCATCTAAAGGCTGATTATTGGTACGGTTTCAGTCTGAGTCTACTAAATGCTCATTAAATGGAAAGAAGATTTTTCAGTGAATTACTTGCAGTGAACAAAAATTTAGTACATTCTCCAGAATGTCAGGGCTTGCAGTTAATAGTACTGAAATGAGCACAAGTTTTCTTCCTTTTCTCAGAAAGCATCATACCATAGAAGCAGAGAGCTAAAATTACAGGAGACAATCAGCAGTATCCAAGATAATTATACTCTGTCATTCCAAAAAAGATTATTGTCCTCTGCCCTGGTCTACATTATGCAAATAACTAACATAATCTGTAGTTGATAGATTTTGGAGGTTCTGCAGCAGTTTAATTCTGTCTAGTGGGATATTTAAATTTTTAATGGCCAAGCTATATCCTAATGCTATGAATATCAGAGATAATCAAACATGATGTTCAGTCCATGTCATTTAGGCACATGAATGCCTTTAAAAATGTATGCCTTTAAAAATGGTGCTTTCTTGAAGAGGTGTAAAGCATTAGAGTGTTGTTAGCTGCTGTCAAGGTATTTTTCACATCTAGAATTTGATAAGGCAAACACGTTGTAGCACTTGCTGGTTTTTCCTAACCATGATTTTCTATTCATTGCTCAGTCTCCCCCTGAGATGTCCTTCCTTGCAACAGCAGAAAAGTTCCTTCAAGAGGAAGAGAAACACGCCAGAGAATTTGAAGAACATTTAAATTCACACCTTGAAGAGCTGCAAAGATATTCTGAAAATACTCTAAAAAAATATGCCAGGATGCAGCAAAGCAGGCGTACTTAAGACAGTCACACAATTAAGAAAAACAAACCAAGTAATCACTCATGAGTTTCTCAGAACTAAAATCTGCAACTAGCTGGTTAATGTATTTAGGCACATTGCCAATAGCATGTATTTGTAACATCAAGTTTTCAAGAAAATCATCATTCTCCTACAGATTTAAGTATATTGTAACTTGAGTATATGACAAAATAAACTCTGAACATATTCTAAATTATACCGGTGGGTTTTGCACAGTTAAATTGTGTGCAGCAGAGACCCTGTTGGAGCACTGTAAATTAAAATACTTTAAATTCTGTAATGTACAGGGCGCTAGTAAGTGGAATTATCCCCTTGAAATTAGAATCAACGAAGAGAAATTCTCTGGATTGTACAGAAAAAAAATAAAGGCCTTTAACCATGGCTCAGCTCCTGGCATGAAAAGCTTATCTATGCTCTGGTGGTTCTTGGCTGCCCTGGGCCTCTGGAAATGCTGCTCTGTGAGAAAAGCATTAAAAGACCAAGCACATGTTTTGAAGCCATCCATATTTCCTCTTTTACCAGACCTATGGACTTCACCTGGAGCAGAACCTGATCTCAGGCACTTTCTATTTAGACTTTACAATTTTTAAAACCTTTGTTTAAAAGCACCTATTTTGGATTGAAGCTTTGTTCCCATGTTGGCTCGTTGTTTAACTGTATTGGAACAGTGAGGAAAAACTTTAACTTCATACAACATGTGATCAGTCTTAGGTAAGGTTCTAAATTCTTTACATTTTCCTACATCACAGGAAAACATTATATAACCAAGCAGAGTTAATTCAACTACATGTGCCGAAAATCTGCATAATATTGAGATTCCTTTTATTTGCAATTCACACTGAATTCTATTGCTGTGCAAGCGAAACAGAAATTACAGACACTGTTGATGAACCACCAATTTCAGTGAATGAGATACTGAAGAACTGCTTTCCACCATATACTGTTGCCAACTTCCTGGGAAAATCTGGATAAAAATAATACCAGGCTGTTAAACTGCTCCAGTTTGTGAGTAAAAGATTTCTCATTAATATTCAGGACCATGGCTAAAATGTAAATTGTTTTTCGATGCTATATTTCCACTAAGACAAAATACACTACATCATACTTACACAAAATACCAAGATTTTAAATACCAGTTTGGCTCAGCTTGCAGTAAAATGAGCAATGAAGATGAGGACATCAAAGAACCTTTTACAGGACAATTCAGGAAAATTACTAGACTCAGCTGGAGGAATAAGGACTGAATAAAAAGATGACGGAAGGACATCTGAACAAACTAAATATATACATACCCTCAGCTTAGGGGGAGATGCAGTTTTAAAAGAATTAATGAAGAAATTCAGAAACCTCTGAAAATGAAGCTAAATTTTAAGCTGGGAAGATCTGTATAAGCAAAAAGACAGCAAAATACTGCCCTTCAGAAGAGCAAAAGAAGTAGCCAGTTAGCCAGAGTCTTTTTCCACTGTCAGATTCAAACATACAAGATGACAGTCTGCTCCAGATCTTTAAAGAAATATATGTGTCTGCCTCCAGTTCAGGCATGAGGACACCACTCAAGGTATAGATCTGTGACATGATGCAGAATGAGTGAATGAAATCATCAAAAAATGGATACAATGGGTTTTTTTCCTAAAGCTTTTTAAGATCTACTTAAAAAGGGCATTGCTCAATCCACTAGCAGAAACTTAGATACAGTAGAACTTTTAGTTTAGGGCAGGCTACTAATTTTGGCTAATAAAACACCAGAGTTAGTTTCAGCCTGGCTTTTGTGCAATGCCATATAGTGAACTGCTTGTGAGAAGCACTGAAAACTGTGAAGTACCTATATCTGAACAGCCTGTTACTGTTCTTGCCTGCTCAGAGAACACTGTGCCACAAATGTACTGAGACACGATGGATCAAGGTGCCATTTTTTAAACACCTACTAACCAGAAGGGTTGTCCTTCTCTTTCTCAACCAAACAGCAAAAGTTGCTCATCTGACAATCCCCAGTTTAAATGAGGCCAATCCTACCATAGTATAGCTGGAGCCAGGCCACTGCTTTGAATACCTTAGTTGCATTAAAAGGCAGAAACCCAACTGAGCAGGTGAGAGGTTTCTGAAGGAAGATACATCTTCCTGATGTTATCACACCATAAAATCTTTTTAAAGAATGATGGACAGCAGAAATAATAAAGACTGAGAAATTACTCATTTATGGACAGGGGTTGGACATGGATGTATATTACTAAAAAAGGAATAGTCAGAAGGGTTCAAGGCTATAAATTCCTCTAAACACCAATAAAAATAAAAATTAAAAAAAGTATTAATCGTTAGGCTCATTTGACAGGACAAGGTGCAATCTTCAGGAGCTGCAAATTGCCCAAAAATACAGAAAATGTCTATTCTACTTTGTGAATAGCAAGGCAATGGAAAATTTTTGTAAGCTGCTGAACTTTGATGATTTTTCAAAGCTGTACTGAAAAGCAATTTTTTGGCTCCCAGTTGAAAGACTTGTTTTAAATACAAAGAACAATGGTTCGGGCTGTCACCAGCTTTTTTTTTTCTTTTGGCTGAAGGAAAAACAGAGGTCAAATGCATGCAGTTGCCAACATGTTTCATCAAGATGTAATTTTGAAATAGTTGGTGGCATAAGAGCTGCCAGAGCATTGCTGTCCAATTCACTTCCCAAAACTTTCTCAGAGGGAGCTGAAACAGCACTTACTGAATACTAAATAGCCATTTTAAAGTGGCTCACATGAAAGCTGGATATTTAGCACATTTTCTTCCATTTCTTACTCTCTCCTTTTATGTATGGGAAATTTAGGAGTATAAGAATGTAAGAATGTCAGACAGTGGGTACTACTCTGAGCCAGTGTGGAGAGGAATGCAAACTGCAGCAGCAAAACACAGTGCCAGATGAACCCAAAAAATCAGCAATCACAGGCAGGGCTCTCTTGCTTTTCCAATGGGTAAGGCTTAAACAACAGCCAATGAATCTGTGCTGTGATCAGAGACAGTACAGGAAGTGCCTAACCCCCAGTGTCACTGCTCTGGCTTTATTGTAGTGGAACTGGTTCTAGTTCCTGGTTTAACAGCGCTACAACAGCACACAGAATCAAGCCCACCAGCACTCAGTAATTCAAAGCTCAGCTCAACACCACTGGTGGGAATGAGAAGGAAGCCGTCAACAGAGCCTGCTGAATGCACGAGCCCTGGGTGACTTCACATCTACAGTCTGTCCTGCCAGCCATCAAAGCCTGGAGTACAGTGCCAGCCCAGGTGTGTGCTGAACTCCTCTCTCCTGCTGCTCTCTGCTCCTGTGTCTCCCACAGACTCAGCAGCTGGCAGAGTGCACTGGGGAGAAGGTCCTTAGCTTGTGTCATTCCCCGCTGGCTTTACAACCTACAACAGCCAACTACGTCATGCACAATCTTTTATTTTCCCTGTTTAATTCCTTTCAAAATAGCTATCCACTAGATTTTACACAGAAACTGCCTTGTGCTAGGAAAACGTGGGTTTTTTCTCCTCACACACAGCTTCTGCTGAGAAAATGCTAGGTTAAGCAGAGTTCATTGGAGTTGGGTAAACCAATGTGGGAACTGTGTGTTGTTTTTCCCTCGCTGTGGGGATCAGATCTCAAAGTTCTCTGTGTTGGAGTTACTCTTTAATCACATGGACAGCCTCAAACCCATAAATAGGCTGTAATTTAATGTACTGCATCTAAGTTTCTGCTAGTGGATTGAGCAATGCCCTAGACTGTGATATGCTGCATTCCTGTGTCCCTTCCTAAACCAACAGATGAATCTTTCTTTCACCTCTTTCACAGCTACAGGAGTGTTCAAAGCTGTACATGAACCATCTGGGCACTGAAGGTAAACGGTCTGAAAAAAGAACAGGGCATCTTCTCTGGTGTGTGCGTTTAAACTGAACATCAGTGAATAAGTAAATATTTTCTTGGTAGATGGACTGAAACATGAGACCAGGAGCCAATCTCTCTGAGTTCTAAAAATACGTGTAGTTCTTCCTTCAGACCACAGGCAGTGCCACTGGCTTCTCCCACCTGGCTTTGGGGAGTGGGGGCCCTGTGTAACACAGCTGGGCATTTATCCACTGCAAGAATGCTTGACACGATCACTTTGTTTTCTTAGCGCTTCGCAGACATTTCTAAAACTCCATTCAAATCTTGATGTTTAAGTATTTGACTCAGATTTGATTTATGCTTTGAAAAATCAGGTTTAAAAAACTGCTTCTATAACTTGATTTATCCGAAGGCGATGGCAGGTTTTTAATGACTTCACCTGATAATGAGCACTCTTGGAAATCATAAGACACTGCTGAAGAAGTGTTTCAGTGTGAGTTTTCTGGAAAATGCTTGTAATAAATCATTCCATTTTGCCCACAAGCTACTGTATGCTGGGAAAATGTCTGAAACCCTATTTCTAAGACATTTTTGAAGGCAATGACAGTTGGAGAAATACATACAGTTAAAAAAACAGAGGCGCAGTTACACCTTTAGCTGAGAAGCTCACACAAGTTGACATTTGGGCAACCACCATTTATTTATTTCCCCATTATTACTCAGTGATTTTTGACAGTTTCTGTCTGTAGAGGCTTCATACCTTTTTTCCAAATCCACATTCTTATATTCAACACTAGCAAAAGGGAATTTGGTGGAAAATGTCAGAATCCAACTTTATTGTTTACTAGAGAAAACAATATTGGGGTTTTTTTTAAGTTAAACTGTGAAATCAATTCCAGCTTCTACATAAGGAACTACATAAGGAACTATTCATAAAGTGTAACGCTATTTTCCTCTCAATTAGCACTCAATAAAATTGCACATTTCAGAGAATTGAAATACACATCTTTAATTAGCTCTAGGTTCATATTAATAGACATTTGTCTCTGAAAATATTATTATTGTGACCTGAAGAATTTACAGATGACAAGAGATAAAGGAAGAGCATAAGAAAAAGCAGCAGAAATGTAACATCTCATTAGAGGAGTAATCATAAATGTTATCTAACCCAACTGACCTTTTACCTATTTAGTTGTTATCAGCCAGTTCATCAGTCCATTGCTCTTATGTCGCAGACTCCACTCTTGCAGAAAATGAAGGTGGGGCAAAACCACATAAGGACTCTGAACAATTTCGGGGAAGGCTCTCTGAATTATAAAATCATTGCCTGGGCTCATAAAAAAACCCTGCAGGTAAAAGAAACTGAAATAAGCTACTACTCAGAGATAGGGAAGTCACAGGAACTTCATTAGAGCTATCACAAGGTATTACAGAACAATAAGGGTCAGAAATCCCTGGTTAAGAATCTATGGAAGAGGGCAATGAGGAGGGATCTGTGCAAGAGGTTATCAAAAACTGCTCTTCTGTTCTAGACACCTGAGACACCAAGTACCCTGCAATACATGCATATTTAAATTGCACACACTTTTGGTCAGTTGCTCAGGCACAAATTTTATTCAAGCTGAACAGCTCAGTTGAAAAAGGTGCAAACTACCAGAGCTCCACTACAGCCATCCCTGACTGAGGATAAAATAAAAATAGGACAAGGATTTGGTGCCTAGGAGAACAGAAGCAGCTGGGAGATGACAGACTAAGCAATTACCATTACAGATTCATCGTTTCAGAGCTCCCCAGCTGAAGGAGAGGGAGCGGTTGTCAGTGCAAAGCACGGATAATTTCAGTGTCAGCACACGGCCCGCTGAGCACAGGGGTTGGCCAGCAGCCTTCCCGCTGGCCGCTCCGCGGGTAAGCGCTCTGGCAGTCAGACCACGCCGGCCACGCTCTCTGTGCAGCTCCTGGTGCACATATCCCAGCTATGATGCAACCTGCAGGGGGGAACAACCTCACAGCTCATCCAAACTCCTGCTTTAGGTTTTAGTAAACTTTCTATTTCAAAAACATCTCGGTCTCCAGGGCCAGTTTTATTCTGGACACTCCCAACAGCAGTAGCAATGTGTCAGGAGCCATGGCCACTCCTCACACCAGCAGGTATCTGCATATTCCCAGTGGAGCCGGTTTATAGCCAGCCATAGGCTCACCCTGCTGTGGGAACGTGGGCCTTAGGGCAAAGTACACTGCAAGGACCTGCATTTGCTCACCTGAAGTGTTTTTTTTGTTAAGCAACTTTGGCTGGCAGCAGCATTCTGCACAGGAGCAGTACCTGGGGGTGATGCAGGAAACACAGCCCCCTCTTTCATTGGCACCTCAGTGAAGAGTCCCGCTGACTTCACTGGGACTGTGCCTGAGCCAAAAAACTGCACATGAAGGAAAGACTCAAGGGACCTTTAACTTCCAGCATAGAAATATTTCCTGCCATGCACCAGCGCACTGTAGCATCAACGTTCTTCCTTGCTTGGCCGGCATTTAAGCAGCAGTGAAGAATTCTCAATCTCCTTCTCCAAAATCTTCTGAAGGTTAATGCCTATTGAGTGCCTTAAAATACTTCAGTGAGAAAGGACTGTAGTAGAATACACGGTCATTCAGGCATTTTGATGAGAATTTTTTGCTTAATTTCCTAGAATTAAACTGCCCAAGCTGTGCTCACAGGTTCCTTCCAATGAGGGGACGGGGGCATGCCAGAGGACAACAGCTACCTTCAGCAAACATGTCAGAGAGCAAAGTTATACTGTTACTTCTCTCTTCTTAATAAAAGAAATAATCGAGAATTTGTATGCAAAATCACCTTTTTAATTGCCACTTACACAGTTTCAAATATTGAACATTCAGATAAGCAACTGTGTTTATGTAGTTTGTTATTAGTTACTTCACCAAAACCTGGCAGAATCTCCCTGTCCAAATTCTGTATGATTCCATCCAGCAGGTCCTGAAGTATTCACTTTGCATGTTGGTATCTTGCACCAAAAAGAAATTCTTTTTGAGTGAACTATATAGTGGTTGATGAAAAAATTATTACACAATGTAGGCTCTCACAATGTCACATTTTTTTGCAAAATAATTTGAAGATTCCAAGTAAGACTTCTTTTATTCAAAAAATAAATATATCCTTTCTGAATCAAAGCACTTCATATGACATTAAGTACAAAGAAGAAATGTACTTCTTTGGAAATTCTGAAATAGACATACAAGAGCTCATGGGAGCAACATTATCCGTAACAGTGATAAAAGCTGAAAGCTGATTTTTTACAAATTTATAGCAGAACACGATTTTCTTTTACAATATAGAGCTTCAAACAGCTTTAAGAAAAACACCATTTTTAAAAGTCTGAAAGGCACATAACTGGACCATAAAACGTACTAGCACATTCACTAATACGTTTTATGTTACATTCCTAAAGAGAATCTGTGGGACTCTAGCCAAGAGAAAGACTGAAAATACCAGCAAGATCCTTTGCAAAGTACTAAAAGAGTGGCAGAGAGTTCCTTTTGGCTCTTGGTAAAATTAATATCCCAAAGCTAGAGAGTCTGAAAAGCTGCATCATTCAGTTGTATTGGGACGAGTGGCTACATAGACAAACACAACAATCAGCAGTACTACGACAGCCAGTGTGGGAAGCACCACCGTGGTGATCTGTTGCCGGGCCTCTTGCATTGCCTGTTTTCTCTCCTTTTTATCTTTGGAGGTCTCTTTCTTAGGTTTTCCTCTAAGCTGCCTCATCCTCTTCTTTGGATCTTTTTTTTGCTTAAATGTGGGACCAAAGGGAGTGGAACAGCAGAAGATTGTCCAAGGTCTTTTGAAACAAGATGCTGAAGAATTCCTTTTCTGTTGAGTGCTTGGCTATGCAAGAAACTGCAAAAGAAGAAAACAATTCTTTTGAGCAAGATCTACACATATTGCAGTCATTAAAAACATTTGCAGCTCCCTTGGTAAACCTTTCATCCAATGGGCACCAACGGAGCTTATTTCAAGGAAACAGAATCATGGAGTTCAGCCCATCCACACAACACTTTCCCCATAAAAACCAGAGCAGTTCATCATGGTGTGTATCAGTCCAAGGACCCTGAACTTGTATTGTACTCTGTTAAGCCAGAAACAAAGCCCAGCACCATACATTTTATCCTCCAAAGCAAAGAAAGTAATACAGCTAAAGACTTAATGAAAATAATCTGAATTAGTCTTGCATGAACACAGGTTCCAGCTGCCCTTGGAGGAGGCAGGGAGGAGGCTCCCTGCTCAGGGGCTGTGGCTCCCTCAAACCTGCAGAACAAGGAGGGGCAAGCACACACCCTGCCACAAGCCTTTATCATCCACAACAGGTATTTATTGGCATAAAGGTACTCCAACAGGAAGGAATAGGGAGAAAGAGCTGCTTAATTTAATACTTCTGGTTCTGCTGCCACACAACAAAGTCTAAATCATAACATGACTCAGTGCTGTCACACTTATTGCAGCTGTCATTGACAATTGAAAAGAAGCCCAAGCGATAATGAGTCTGCTAACAAACCACTGGTGTAGACAAGCAGTCATCAATAAAGTAGAATTTAGTTGTTCTGAAGTATCTCCTAGACAATTTTTAAATACAGAAGTATCTACTAAGTGAGATTAACAAAAACACAGCATGGTGTGAAAGCCTCTCTGAAATGAGAGTTAGTAGGGGCTTAGTATTTCCATACCCAAAATTATTTTGCCCCTGAGATGCCTGGAGCTGTGCAATTCCCTGACTGCACAACGAGGGTGGATGCCAGCCATTGGTTATATTCTTCTCCACCACATCCCCCAATTCTGCCATGGCACAACAGCTGAACACAGGCCACACATAAATAAACACAGATTTGGAGGGTAAAAATTACTGGTATCAAATACTGAGTTGAATCAAAGTAAATGATGTACTCAGGTTTTTCCATCACTCTAATATACTCAGAATAAAATGTATGTAGAAATTAGTGGGTTACTGCAACTTCCTCTTTTCTTTCCCTCTTCTTTAAATGAAAATGTAAAGATGATTTTAATGTGCTGCTGTAGATGAGCAGCATATGTCAACAAGCAAAGGTGCAAAGCTCAGTTCAGCCCAGACATGATTTCCTCTTGATTTGTCATCTCTGGTTGATGATACAATTTGTCTTATAACTACTTTTTCAAAAAACTAGAGGTTTCACTGAGAGTGAGATGCTTTATTTTGGTGTTGCCACTCAATCTCATTCATCAGCCTCATCACAAAAGCACAACAGAGCTAAAAACATTCAAACACTCACATACAGAACAAGAATCCTCACCTAGAGGTTATCTGCAGCTACAAAGGACTTTTCATCCTTCCTCACAGGTAACAACCTGCCTGCCGCGAATCTCATCCAGACAATTACTTCACATCATTTAAGGTACAACATGGAATAACTCTGGTAAAATCGGACTGATAGAAGTGACCAGACTATCACAGCAAGCCTGTGGTACCAGAAAACCAGCAACAAGGCAAAGACTCAATACTTCTGGTTTTATATGGTCCACCCTGGATGCAATCTAAACAAATAAACAAAACCAAAACAACCATAAAAAACTTCACTCCCAACAAAAAAAAAAGGCTCAAGCATGATGAGATCTCAGTGTTCAGCTGGATTTGTCAATTTTATATTCTCTGCCTCTCCATCTTTCAGGAAGTTGTTTTCTGATCATAAACTTAACAAGTTCAGCTTACAGTCTGAGGCAAACCCTTCATTTTTGTTTTGATAGAGCACAAAAAGGGAATTTTGGTGCCTAAGATATTTTTCAAAGAGGAAACAATAAAATTTAAGTCTTAAAAAGAATCATTTCCTTCTGCACAGTGCAACATTAGAATCAAAACATGTAACAGGTTTAGAGACCGGAAGTGCTCAATGAACTTCACAGTGGAGAGGTAAACAGGACCTGGATGGCACAACTACACACAACACCCTGTTCCCATCTTTAAATCAAATGACCTTTGTAATTTCTAAACTTCCATAATTTTCTTCTCAGCAAATCTTCAACTCTCTCTGACTCAGGGTGAAGCTTTTGATATACACCACCTGCAAGCCATGAGTTTCTGGTTTGATGGTGTTATCACTTCCCTAATTCCTGAATTTCCTCTGGGGCAAAACAAATTTTTTACCCCTTCCATTTCCATTCCTGCTCCTCCTCTGCTCACAAGATTTATTACCAATCTCTAGAAAAACTACTATGCAAAATAAAGTTTTACCTTTGTTCTTTGGGATAATTAGCCAACCAGAGCCCTTCAGGCTGTATTTTGGTAATATTTTCTGTTTCCACTGTTAATGTAGGTCTGTGGATTTTGTATCTGGATTACCACAAGACCCAAGAAGTGATGGACAGCAAAAGCCTCTGGGACTTTCTGTGTACCACAGTAACAAAGAGGAGCTGCCATGAAACCAATCTCTCTAACAATAAGTATATGCCTTGCTCTGTGCAGCACCACTTACTATCCAGACACTAAAAACATCAGGATGTTTTTTTTAAAGTCTCTTTTGAATGAATATTTCATTCTGAAGCAGAATTCTACCAAGTTAATTACATACACTGGCTAACATCTGACAGCTTTGAACAGCAAGCCTTCCTGCAAACGTCAGCACCACTTGAATTGCAAGCTGACACTCTCTAGTTTGGGAGGCTGGCATCAATCTCCAAATACGTATCCAGTAGACTGGATAGCGTTCCTTGGCTTTGCTACTGGCAGAGATGGACTCACACAGAAACTGACCCAGAGTTTTCAGAGAAATGAGCCTTAGGGTTCATCTTAACTGAACCATAACATGGACGTGGTGAATCTCTGCAAGTTGCTGCCAGGGTCCTGCTGCCACCAGGTGCCCAGCTGTGACTGCCAGGATTGGACAGTTGCTGCAAGAGACAACACTTTCCCATAGGAAAAGTCCAGGATGTTGTAGATTCTGCTATGTTCATCCTGGAATGAAACAGTGCTGAAAAACTAGTGCTCAGCTGGATAGGAATTAACTCTACAGCCCATGTAGTACAAGCACATTCAGAGTGCTTTACACTGCCAAGCCTCTTACCAGTCCCTGCAGACTTCACTGACTACTAAAAATTATGGGCAGAAAGAAACAGATCCATAAAGCACATCAATGCAGTGACAGGGGCAGGATTACAACATTAGGGTCTTGTTCCCTGTGGCGCGCACAGTCCACGAGAACAAATGATCTGACTTTACTGAGCTACATCCTCCCTCAGCCAGCAACCACCCTGCTTGTGCTCTGGGAAGGCTGAATGCCAGTGAAGAGAGGCAGGAAGTAATACAGCATTGGGATGGGTGTAATTAACAGTCTCGTTAGCACTGCTCATTTAAAACATCTCAGAGCAAGCCACTATCAAAAGGTCAATGAGAAAGTGTTGTCCCACAGGTACTTCAGTCTTGTGCAGACCCAAACCTTGCTGCACAAGAACTGGAAGCTCACCTTTCCTCCTCAGACAGAAGCCGAGTCTCCTTTCCATGCCAGTCTCCCCTGAACACGGGAGGGCTCTCTGCCACAGGCTGCACACATCCCATCCTCCTAAGGCTGCTTCCCATGGGTATTAACTGCTCAACTGGCCCAAACATCTGGCAAGGGGGAAAGTGATCACCCAACTGGTCCAACTACTGCCTGAACTGGAAAGCCAGCAACTCCCTCAGCAGGGACACAAGCAGAACATCAACAGAAGGGATTAACCCTCTAGCAAAAGTGGCATGTCTGTAGTCCACAACAATATTACAGCAGCCTGGCACTAGCCAGACACGGTAACTTCACCTTACTTTTATCAATTTTGAAATTTAAAATTCAATAATAAAATTGTAAGGGGTGACGAGGTTATTTTTAAGTGCACTATAGCAAAGTTTCCCCCAAAAGCAGAAACCTGCTGGCTAGAAAGAAACAATTTCGATTGCCAAGTCAAGACAATGAGTGTTGACTTGGTAAAGTTGTTTGAAATGCCCATCTCACAAAGCCTACCCCAGCTTGATACTGAAGAGCTAAGGTTTCCAGGAGAAAAAAACAGCAAAAAAGTTCAGGCTATGGAGAAGAAATCTAAAGACAACGTTCTTCATCATTCCTCATTGTTCATCCTTCTTCAACATAACACAAATTCACTAATTTAGTATTCTGGATTGCTTACTACAGCAATTACATGCCTCTTTGCCTATCATCAGCATTGTTTTTTATTTACAAAAGTGTTCTTCATTCTGTCTTCTGGGTTGAGTTACTCTCAACTGTCTCTGCAGAACTAATGCCAAAACCCAAAAACATGAATTGGTGGACTGAGTCACTGAAGTCACTCATACCAATGCTGAAGTATTTGACAGCATCTTAGACCAAGTCAATTGAGGCTAAGCAGGGACAATTTTATACCAGAATACTATAGTGGAACCTGACTGATATCCTTCCAAATATACCAACAATCTTCCAACCACATCTATTCAGTCTGTCATCTCCTTTATTTGGTAAAATTAACCCTGAGCTTCAGTAATCTGCAGTTAAAAGCTCCTCACACCACACAAGGCTATTCCTGTGAGTCTTGAATGGCAGCCTCAACTCAGCCTAGACCATTGCTCATGGAGTACTGAAAATTTGCATATGCAACACATGCACAAAAGATTTTGTTTATCTGCACTTCGGGTAATTGCATGTCTCGATGTCTAAAGAACTTTATTATCACCAACCCTACAGCATGAATGTATTAACCATGTTAAACTGACTAATTTTTCTACAAATCCAAAATTACAAATGTATGCAAGCCAATTTGGCTGAACCTGGCTTCATGATCCAGCTACCAACACTGCAACATTCCTGGAACAGCAAAACAACTTGAAATTCAAACAAATAATCTGACAGGAATTAATTTTTATAATTTAAACTTTCCCTTGGGGTATGGATGTTACTGAGACATTAAAAATAAAATCAAACAACAAACCAGCAGACAATCTGGACACAAAGTATTCAGACTGCCTGCCAGCAGCTGGAAAAAGGGACACAAGACATCTAAGCAGACAATACTCTTCATATTATTTGAGCATTAAAAAGCCCCCAAACCAGTAGTTCCCAATCACCGAGACACACCAGCATCAGAGTTGAGAAGAAGCCAAACCAACAAACTTATCAGCTTGTTACTTATGTTTGCTGCTGGGCTGATTATTTCAGGGTCATGCAGCCAGAGCTGCTGCATGGAGGCTGGAAGAGCCACTGGGCCCAAGAGCTGGAAAAAGGAGGTGGGGACCTACTCCAAAGGCAAGAGGAAGCCTGGCCAGCAGGGAGCCACTGCTCAGCACTGTGTGGCCATTAAAACAGGAGCACTCCTCATCCTCATGACAAAAACCATCCCTGCCACCAGAGAAACAGGACTGTTCCTTGAGTGCTGCCGAAGCCCAGGCCATGGCACAGCATCCTCTCCTTGCACAGTCCCAGCAGAACAGACACAGGGGCTCTGTGTAGCCAGAGCAGCAGTGCAGCCCCCTGCACACAAAGCTTTAATCCACCTTAGCTCACAGAACTTCAGCTCCCTGCAGCCGAGGCACTGACTGCTGCACAGGGACAGCAGCTTCTGGCAGAGCAGAAGGAACCCTGACATGCTGCCCCACCCAGCATGGCGAGCCCAAAACCCACAGGTTAGCTGAAGAAATATCATTCTTATTTCCATCCTTAACAAAAGTGGGGTTTAAGCAACAGAGACACGTTATTTCCTAGCTTTGAAACCAGGCAAACGTTTTGAGGTTTTGTAATGAATAACTGAACTGCATGTAATGCTGTTACACAAACAATGGGTACTGTTTAATAAAGGACAAGTCTTATTTTAGGCTACCCCACAGAATCACAGAATTACACAATCAGCTGAACTGGAAAAGGCCTCTGAGATCATCAAGTCCAACCTGTGACCAGACATCACCATGTCAAATAGTGGTCAAATAGACCATAGCACTAAGTGCCACATCCAGTCTTATCTTAAACCCCTCCAGGGACTCCACCTTCCTGGGCAGCCCATTCTAAAGTCTGATCACCCCTTCTGTGAAGAAACTCTTTCTACTGTCCAACCTGAACCTCCCCTGGTGCAGCTTAACACTGTGTTCTCTTGTCCTGTCACTGACTGTCCCACTGATTGGAAGAAGACTACAACTTCTTTTTAGGTAGTTGTAGGGAGTGATAAGGTCACCCCTGAGCCTCCTCTTCTCCAGGCTTCTTCTCCATGGGACACATACTAATTCTTTTATCATTACTTCATAACTGATTTTACCTTGAGGTGACACACCACATTTTGGATGGGGAATTTTCCTTCCTGAAACTCTAAGGTCTGGCCATTGCAGGAACAGTATCAGCAAGGTCACCACTTTCTAAGGTGATTTGACCATATTGGCCATGCAGCTAAATGGGAATGTTGAAAAGCATTCCAGTAGGAGTCTGGAACAGATGTACAAGCAGGAACACTGGTGCATGGAGCTCTAGATGAGGTCTCCAGAGAGTACAGTTCAGTACACAGCCTTTCTATCAACTGAGGTCCCACTCCATTTTAGTTCACATTTTAGTTCTGGCAGATAAGTAAAAAGTAACAACCCTTCCATCTTCTCTGGAGAACATGTTCATCACTTAGTGTGGCTATTACCCAGGTAGAACTTGGAGCAGCACTTGGGCCAGTTTGGAATTCTTCTCCCACACAGAGACAGAGGCTAAATCTGCCCGTGTTTGTGTCAGACCCATTAGGTACCCAGTGCCTTGCAAGCTTGGCTCTATGGAAGAAGATTTTCGGGGAGAAAAAAAGACAAAAAAGCTTGACTTTAACAGTTTTTAGGCAACTGCAGTAGTAAACGTCCAACAGTATTTCCATCACATTCAGGCACAATTATTACACATAATTTTTGACACTAAAAGTAAAATTATAGTTTAAAAAAAATCTTCATTATTTGACTGGTTCTGTGTAATCACTTTTGTGAGTGACAGAGCAAAGATTTGCCAAAGTGATTAGGAGTTCTGAACCCTAAAGTCTGGGCCTGCCCAAAGGATTAGCAAAACCCTTCCATTCTAGTCACATACTCCATCCCTCTCCCAAACCTCCCCAGACAACCCACTCTAAACAACACAAAAGCAGTTCCATGGCCAAGTGAATATTCCAGCTACAGGAGACCTTCTTACGGTACTAGAACACAGTTCTGTGCAACCACTAAAGAGGGGAACTTATTATCAATGGCATGAAAAGCCCCAATTTTTAATTTGTACAAGCCATCTCCTAATAAAACAAGCAATGACTGCAGCAACAGCCAAAAAAATAACTTTCCCTGTCCATGATCAAAATGCTCTGGGTCACGCATTCCTTCTAAACCGAAGCTGCACAGCAGAATTGATGCATACCTGAAGATAATGCTTGCAATGCTAAATTTGGGATCCTCTCTTTCAGTGACACTTTCATGATTTCAGAGTCTGCTAAAGATGAAGAAAAGCATTAAGAGAAAAATTTTTGCTCTGTGAAAAATGGATTTTCACGTTACAGCATGAGGCCAATTCCTAATATCACAAAATTTTACCTCAGTCTATTTGACTGTAGCAAGGAATTACAATTAGCAAATGAAAAGAACCCTGTTTTCAAGGGTGAAAGCTTTTAATTATACACAGAGCAATATGGAACTATTAAGATTCTGTTTGAAGTCAGTTTAACATTATTTTTTAGTGAGAGGTGGTGGCTTTTTTTCTAAAGCTGAATTGACCCATCATTACTGCAACATCACATTTACTGTAAATGCAGCTTTGAGAGTCTCCAAACTATTCACAGCATTTGGAAAATGAAAGTCATCACTGAATGCTGCCAGAAAGTCAGAGAGAGCAAGGCCGCCAAAGCAGAAAGCTATTTCTGTATGATTCTCACAATTCTAAGGACTTGGGTATAGCAAGCAATCTCCATTAGAAACAAAGAGCTGCAGATCTCTGCATTGGGGAGGCATTGTTAAACAGAGGCCAGGCGACCTGCAGTGCCATCCTGTCTGCCCTGAATGCAGCAAAGAAACTGAGCAGAATGCAATTAAAACAAAATAAATAAATAGGCAAGTTCTTTTGCTTCATGAACAGGTGGATAAATAACCCGTATTTTTCCTAGTAGAGAACCAACATCTAGATGACTTTTGCAACAGGCAGTCCAATGAAGAAATACAACTAATGTTTACTGAAAACACAAGAAAAATAAACATGTAATTTCTGCCACTGCATGAATTACATTCCATGGGGAGGCTGTAAAAGAAGAGCTTGGCATTCTGCATCTCCACAGCTACAGATGATCTTGCACATAAATGCAATAAACCACAACATCTAGCATATGACTTGGTATTATGTGTTTGCTCAGCTGTTTTCATAAAAGGTAATTTTCTCAGCTGTTCCTGACAAGGCTCCTTTGGATACAAAACATTTATCTTTCCAGTATATTTACATAAATTCAGTCAGTTTGTAAACAGCTACACTAAATAAATAATAACCTAGTCACTGGTGTCAGAGATCCTCAAAATTTAAGTGCTGCTTTCCCAGACCAACCTCTGGCATCTGCCAGAAGGGGCAGCAACAGGGACCTGGTGTGAAAACAATGTTTCTGTTTTCCGGTTCAGCTGTGTCAGCCCACCCAGACCTCGAGTGTCACTGCTCACACCTCCAGCTGAACTGTCACCAGAGGGTAGCAGCGCTCATCTCCTGAAATGACGACGACCTGGATGGGAAACACACTTTTCCTACATGAGGTCTGGTTGTTGCTTCCCCTGTTCAAGCTAAGGGGTTCCCAGCACAGTCACTCTTTGTGAGACAGCGTCACTATAAACGCCTTTGAGACAGATCCCCAAGGCATGTGCCAGGCACAATGCCAGCAAGTCCGAAGCCTGATGTTACAGTTTCCTAATGCAAACAGGAGAGCTGAGGGACTGTCACTGCTTTTCATTACAATTCTACTGTCTTCAAAACTCTGGCACTGAAAATTCATTGCAGGCTAAAGATTAGCAGGCAGAAAAATCCTTGCCCACAGCAAGAAAGGATGGAATGTTAAATCTAAAACCAGAGAAACCGCAGAGGCGAGAGCTGAGCCTGGACAGCAGGGGTGTGTGTGTGTGTGTGTGTGTGTGTACACCTGAGTGTGCATTGGAGAGGAGAAGGATGCAGCGTGACTGACAGAAGAGAAAAGCTGGAAGAACAGTACAAAAAAGCACAAATCTAGAACATCCAGAAATGTGTACTTCCTGACCACAATGTGTGTATGCTGGATCAGAACTATTTGTGAAACAGTTTCTTCAGAAGGCACAAAGGGAAATCTTGCTCTTCTAGCTCAAACATACAGAAATATCTGGCACGGGAATATGCAAGATGGACGTGCACACATCTGGGCTCCTGAAATCCCCCAGACAGTCCCACAGGGGAAAATGGACAGCACTGCACTGACAAAAGCACTTACCATTTTATTCTATACAGTATCTTAGAGGTATTCACAGATTTAAAGCACGCCTGATGCAATGTCAGAACACACTGAATGAGGGATTCAGATCTCAAACTCATCCCCTTTGGGGCTTGTCTGAAGTTCTGGTTTTTCAAGCTTTTCTTGGCACAGATAGTTTTCCAGTAGGAGGCTAAGGAAAGACTGCTGGCAACATGCCTGTCTCTCCCTGCTTCTACGTGTGACAGGGAAAGACTGCATGACTCTGGAGAGTAACTAAATCACACAGAAATCAACCCAAATACCATCTATGAAGTGGGTACCTGTTACTCCCCTCCTCACTCACTTTTCCTAGCTTTATTTCAGAGCTTATGCAGTGCTGCCATTTGGCAGATTTCATTCCCACCTCTGCTGCTTTCTACACAATCACTTCATCTGGATAATCAAGTTATCAGTGAATGAAATAAAAGCCTCCACCTTACACTGGATGAGTGTTACAGTTTTAGGCTAGAGCTCTTCCTCCAGCAGCCAGAAATCTACACCTTTCCCAAATTCATTTCAGTTACAGAAACGTTCTCAACATCAGTGTGAAAACAATGCAATCAGGACACCTTTTTTTGAAGGGGGGTGAGGGGAGGAAAGATAAGAACTGAGACTTGCAACACAGGATGGGTGGGGAAGTTTTTCTTCCTACTACTGGTCTCAGTAAAATCTCATTCTGTTTACTCCCCAGCTTAAACCTGAAGTCTTATTACATTTCACTAAACAATCCCACATTATAATAAAGCAGTAGGCTTTCCTGCCATGATTGATAGACTCTATGCAATTATTTAAGGGGAAGGCACATAATTACATACAGCTGGATTAGGCTGATCAAATCCCTGTTAGTGTCTGTCAATATACACATAATAAGACAGCGTGACATTAATGTAAACTAATTTAAATGCAGAAAGTTTAATTAAGACTTAATAAAATTACAAACAGAAAGAAGAAGGTTTTGCACATTCTAACCAAAGGGGATTGCTCGGCAAAGCCATCCTATAAACACAAACCTGTTTTGCCTGATCAACTCTGCAACATTGATTCTTGCACCACCTATTTATTCATATATATTCTTACTTACAGTTCTACTGCCAAGACTTTCCCCCATCTCAAAAACTGGGAACCAAAAGCAAATGCTGTGGAGCCATGTGTGTAACAGAGTCCATTCTGAACAAGCCCAGATCGTCAGAGAAGGATGTCTCAAGTTCCTCTACAACACCCAGCAAGTAACTATTGATCAGTACCACAGTTCAACATAGTACAGTACAAGTGACCTCCTTTAAAAGCACTTACCAAGACCAAAACACCACCTCCCCCTAATGCAACAGCCTCCTTTTCCACTCAGGTTGTTTTTAAAACAATCTGCTACATTCACAGCATCATTCTCAGTCACCAGTGATACAGGATACTGGATTAACCACAGTAAGCTTAGTGCAAGACTAAGCTTCACTCCCTGCTGCATTGTTCCAAGGGTAGTCATGCTTGTGCACTGCCTTAGTTGTCATTTTCCTGCAACTCCTGAGGATGTGGTTGCAATGATTTCCTAATGACAGCTAAAACACACTGAATGCTTGGTATGGCACACCAGCCCTTTGTGTAAGCCCATGCATGCAGGGCCAGGGAGATCTGGGTATGGAAGCCAGAAGTCCAGTTGTCTACACATGTTCCCTTTCCCCCTTCACTCAGAGAAAATTTCCAACCTAGATGCCCTTGCTGTTTCTGTGCATTTTCCTAGACAGTGACACAACAGGAAGGGTGCAAGAGCAAGTGTGCCACTGCAGACCTTTCTTCCACCATCAAGGATGTATGTGCTTTGTTACTCAAGAGCAGGATAGCAGATATTACACACAGCAATTCGCTCCTCCCCAACACACTTATGCTAAGATTTCCTGGTACGCTCCCTGCCAAATTAAATCAATTTGAGTATCTTGTTCAAGAAAAAAACATTACAGATTTTGATCTATTTTTATTAGTCTGCCAGTTGAGCCTGCTGCTCTGATCTGGTTTACCTGACAATTCCTTAGCTGCTATGCTCAGCCACTTGTCTGCAGAGGCCCTACAGTATTTCACAAATATTAGAAAGTTCTGAGTAAGACACAGAGTCCTCACCATGGCCTTATCCAAAAAGGCCACAAAAATTCTGAACAAGTCCATTTCACAAACATGAACATTTCCTGTAGAATTAGGTCTTGTCAGATGGGGGAAGAGGAAGAGGGAAACAAGGAAAAACCTGAGAAATGTAAGTACTAGAAAGGATTACAGTGCAATCTCCCGGAAAATATATTAAAACTCAATACCTATTAAAAAAGATGAAAAAAATCAAGCCCTCCTGTGTTCAATCACATCCCTCCAAAGCTCTTGGCCAACCTCTCCACGTTAGAGACAAATCACTGCTAGATAACCTTTTCTGAACAAGTCTATCACTTATTCTAGTTTATGTTCTGTTTCCTTTGGCAGCACAGCTATTTAAGTCATCCTTCTAATCCAGAGCCTATGGTAATTTTTCTTTTCTGTTCTAGGGCAATTCTTCAAAGCATCGTAAAGGCAAATTTAATAAGCAGCTCAATTTGTATTGCTTTCTATTTATAATACTGCAAGCACCTGCTGCTGCTGAGATCTTAGCACATTTCTGTCTTACTCTGCATAGACTGATTGGGATTAATCTTAATAGTTTCATATTTTAAAGCAATTTCAAGAAATATTGCTGCAAGCTGCTGGGTGGATTGGTTGGGGTTTTTTTTCTCTTTGGGGTGTTGCTTTTTTAGTAGGTTTGGTGGTTTGTCTTTTTTTTCCTTTAGTTTAGTGGTTTTTGTTTGGGATTTTAAAATTCTTACTGTGGTACCCTATTCCTATTGTGGTACCCCCCTATATTTATTAATATACTGCTGACCAGCTCTTAAAAATACAACTCAATTTGCTTCCTTGTTTAAACCAGCCACATTTGATATGTGTATTATATATATATATATTTATCATTTTACTGGAGTACTCAGTAGATCCCTCTTGTCAATTAAGAGCAGGCACTCAACAATCAAACCAAGTTACTCCTGGAACCCCAACAGTGGAAGTCAGCACTGGAGCTCATGGATGGTTTTGGGAGCTGTGCATGTGCAGGGAATGGGTGTTTAAAGGTTCCTGCCACGATCCAGTACGTGAAGGGTTTGAATCACGTATTATTTGACCTTCTCTCAAAAGAGGGATATATTAGTTTTTAATCTTATCCAAGTGCTTGCAAACACCAAGTGACAGCTAAGGCTACACAGTACAGGAGTTAAGTCCTATGTCTGACCTTTCAAGAGGGGCTGAGGAATCATGTCCTTAGGCACATCTTCAGAGTCTGTCTTCCACAGCTTACTGACAGAATAGTAATGGCTGCACCCTCGGCTGTGGACATCCTGGTATCTACAACATCAACACCAACTGGTCTTGCTGTTATTTCATTTGACAAGATGACAGATAGGAAGTTTAATGCAGTGGGGGGAGAGGAAGAAAAAAGTTAAGATGTAGTGCAAGTAGGTGAGCAAGACAACGAAGCCCAGACAGAAAGCACAGGAGAGCCCCCTTAGTGTGCAGGGAAAAAAAGAAACAAAATGATAACAAAGACAAACTAGCACACAGAAGAAAAGCTGCATGGAAGTAAAATAAAGTCTGAAAGAAGTGGATGGAAGAGCCCATCCATCAAAGAAAACCGACATCAGTGATGGGTATCACTTCTGCACTGTGTGTCTGCTTTTAGAGGCTGACAGCTGACGTTTCTACTTCTCATCCATCTCCTGCCTACGTATTTAGGCGTGATGGAGCAGCCTCCTCCACAAGCAGTTGGGAGACCTCATGGAAGACTTCACAGGATACTCTGCAGACAATTTAATCTCAAGAGTGACTCTCATTCCCATAAACTCCTACTCCAGAGGGGCTGTGCTTTTGGACTCCCTGCAGTATATAATATGGGCTTTATAAGGTAGGATTTTAAGTATTTCCATTAAAAACACTCCTCTTTACCAACAAAATAGAGTTTGATTGCTGTTTTTATTCACCCCAATCAACGCAACATTGTTGTTAAGTTCATGACAAAAGCACGCTCATGAATATGTAAAACAAAGTTTCCAAAACTGCTTTTAACTGCATTTGTTGGCAAATTAGGCAAATAGAAAGGCTCAGAGACAGGAAACATCATTGTAAGACAATCAGTAGTATGCTCTCTTCTTACTTATCAACAACAAAAGCCAATACAGACATTATCTTGGGAATCCATGGAATTTTACATTTTCTCTTAACATGACGATACAGATTTCCTCAGAAAATAAACGAGGCACAGGGAGACCTTGCATGTCATTTATAAAGAAGAGATGCCATTTATCCTTCAGCTTCTGGCTGCGGATTCCAAATTACTGTCCCAAAACATCTGTAACCTTCATGTGTTCTCATCTTCTTTCAAAATTACTTCTTATCATGTGCGGAGGTCTTGAACTTTTGCAACAGCTACCCTGAGTAAATCAGCTATAAACAGACATGCTATTGATACTCCAAGCCAACAGCTAATCATGATTTCTAGTCTTTCAAGCAAATAGGACAACTTAAAATGGCAAACATTGCTCTATCTACTCATCCATAAATTAGGAGTGACAATTGCAGATTATTACTCATTCACTCAGCGTTTGTTTGGCCCTGAGAGAACTGGCTTTATTCCAAGAGCTGGCAAACACTGGTTAATATACATGTAAATGTTTTATTTCTCTTGGAATAGGCAATTTCACAAAATGAAATACCGAATTAAAGATGACCTCCGTTCTTCTGCTGATGCCTGTCTTGGATGCTGTGCTGCTGGAAGCCTTTGCAAGTTTTTTTCCACACCAAGTCAACAGGGAAAAAGACACCTTTTCTTTTCAAAGTGAGACAATTTCACTGTGGAAACATGAAAGCTTTTATATAAATATTAATCACCACATTTGTCCTGGAGTTAAGTGGATGGAGACTGGCTTATATAAGGTTGCAGTACTGACTTGGAAATAGCGAGTGAGATGTACTGAAATGGTTCTGCAAATACTGCTCCAAATAAGCTGTTCCTCTATACAAGAACTGTGGTGCAAGGAGTAGATTAGTGACCCCAGTATTTAATCTGATGGTACTATAAAATTGCACTTCACTCCTGAGAGTGAAGAAGGAGAATTTCATCCTTTGAATTTCTGGTGGAAGTGTAAAGACAAGGAAAATGTCAATTTCCTCCAAAACTGCAACTAATTTGAATCGGGAAGAATAGACAAGACTAAGAAAAGTAATGGAGGTTCAACACAGTGGGAGGGATAAACCAAATATCTGAGCAGAAAACCCAGCAGTGGTTTAACAGAGCCTCTTACTAACCAGACCAAAACCTAAATATTCTAAATAATACCAAGTTATTGGTATTATTTAGAATAATGCTTCTGAGCATGAATCTCCAAAACCCAAGAGAATCAACAAACATGTTCTGTGCACTTCAAGATGAGGACAGGATACACCACCTCCACTCTCGGGTGGACTCTGAGAACCATCTTTTTCCTACAAAGGGCTGGAGGTACCAGATCTGCTTACTCCTCCTATGACAGAGTCCATCAGCCATTGCTTACCCCTCTTTTCCCCACAGAGAAGTGAGATTTCATTTCACAAATCAACCGAGATTTGAAACTAGAACTACAACTTGCAAAGCAGATTTCTGAGAAGGGGAAGAGAGAAGCATAACCTCTTATCTACTGTGCTGTACCATAGGTATCACCTCACTTTCCTTGAGGGCACACTGAAGTTTCAATCAGCTGAGGATGCTAAAAACAGTTCAAAATTGTTCATAAACCTAAACAGAAATGACACAGTATTAAAATATTTCACAACACCAAGTACAGAATTAAATACAAAATAAGGTACAAAGCATGGCTGAGATCACAGTAACTTGATGGAACCCACAAGCAGAAAACATACAACAATTAAGAAACCCCAGCTATCAAAACGGCTGCAGTCTAAATTCACCTCCTCTGAGTAAAAGGAATAGAAGATGAACAAACATCGATGGGAAGGAACTACCAACAGATGACATCTTCAAAAGATTCAGGACTATATTTATGTGGCAAGAGCTGATGAAAAGTTCAGTTCCCATTTGGCAACTCATCTTGATTGCTATTGCAGTGCTCCACAGGTTTCAGCCAGGTCTCTCCATGGACATGAACAACTATAGATATGGAAGGGACACCAGATCTGGAGATAAATACGTCAAAAACTGCAGACATTAGAATTGCTCTCCTTCACATTCTGCATTTTAACAGGAAAACAATTTAGACTTTACAGGCTACTACATTAACTAAAGCTGCTTTTGAAATATTTTCCATTATTTCTTCCCAAAATGATATGTTTCTTTTTCTTCTCACCTGTAGAAAACTACTGCTGGAGCAAGCACACTAACTAGTACTTGACATTACTTTAAAACTTGAACCTAATGCTGCACTTTTCCATGCTGCTTTCACACAAAGCTCACTCTCCCTGTTCTTGTGTGCCACTGCTTACATGGCACCTGGAGATCTCACAAGGAAACCTGCAGGAACAAAGGGCAACACAACAGAACACGACAGTGCCGGCCTCGGCTCTGAAGAGGATTTTAGAATTTATAACAGGGTCTCAACTCGGCTGCTCGGTGTTCTGCGTGGCTGAAATGAATACACAAGCCAGGCAGAGCTGCAAGAGAGGCGCCTATAAAAGGTGACAGCACTATTACCAGATAAGCCAGCAGTTAGACATCACTGATTACCACGCTGGACAGAGATTTTAACTCACCTAGAGAGCAGACAGCTAATCGGATTTCTTAATGGGCTTCTCTCAGTTTCACTGGGGCTGATGCATGCTGCATACAGGATTTGGAAGGAGATTTTCCCCCGAATAGCACATACTGCTTTACTACAGCATTCTGTTACCATCTTGGCTTGCGCTTATATAAAATACCAGATGGAAGTTACATGAACAGTCATTAAGAGGTTGTTAATCATTACACTCAAGCCATGCCGGGGCAGCAACAAAGCTGACCTCTTGAATAAATTGAGCTTGGATACAGGTAACATTGATTTTCCTAAAGAGGTTTCATTACTTAACTCTAGAATTGTGATTTCTTTTGAGAGTACAAAGTTAAGAGCTAATCCACTATTTACTATTTATTTTCTGCCAAAGAGAAACCAGCCCATTTTAAATGCAGAATATACGATAGATCTCCCTCCCTTTCATTGTTCTCTCCCCTCTGAGAAAAACTCAACTTCATAGGACTTAAAACCTCAAGGAGAAGGGGAAGAGCCCAGAAAAACACCAAAACATACAAACCTTTAAAAAAACCCAGTTCATCTTTATTCTACAAGCTTTTCCTCCAGAACTGAAAATCCAATGTGTATTTTTTCCCAGCTACTTTTATCCCTTATTGTTCTTAATGCTTTCCTAGAAATTACGGTTTTTTAGCACCCAAGTGAAAAACTTTATTTTGATGAAGGGATAGGGACTGTTTGGAGCCCAGTCAGTTAAAAGGCACGAGATAAACACCTTGATATGCTACATGATACTGAGCCTTTCTGCTGTATTTTCTCCTTTCCAACTCATCCTGGTTTTGTTTTTAAACAGGTATCAGAATCAACCAGGTGACTATTACAAGCTATACCATTAGATCGAAGAGTTTCCTCTTCACCTCCTTCAAGTATGATACAGATCATCCATAAAAACAAAGTGATCTGAGTTCCCCATTTCCCACAGGTATGCTGACGTGCTCACTCAACCACGGCAGTTATGTCCGTGACAAACGGAGAGTGTTACGGACTTGGGGTTTCCTAAATTTCTGAAATTACTTTTTTGACTTATTCACATCTTTGAGAATGCAAAACTTACTTAAATCTTAGAAAAAGATCTAAAGATCTAGGAAAAAAAGCAAGGAAGAGACAAAGTTTTTCAGAAAAGAAAAAAATATACAAAACCTCCAGAACACACATCTTTTACAAGGGGCAATTTCTTACTCTCCTGTTTTGAGAGCCTTGCCTCTTTCATACTAAAGCAACGTTTTCCCAAGCATCACTGCTTGCATTCATTTGGAACTTTTATGTAAACAACACTGAAATAAGCAGAAAGCCAAAAAAGGATATTAAATCACAGGATATATACATCCCAGAACCTTGTATGCATCTTTTTTAAGAGAAGAATAACAAAAAAAATTGGACATGAAAAAGAAATAATAGGAGGCAAGAACGTGGAACATGAAAGGTTTTTTGCTTAAGGTCCCTCATGTCTTAAGAATTTACTAAAAGATGATGTTAGAGCATCACCCTGAATTTCAGCGAATTGCTTCTGAGATGGCTTCTGTTGCAGCAGCTTTTGCTGGAATATTTCACTCTGGCTGTCAGCCAAATCTTTGCCATGCTGATGCCAAATAAACTGATACCCAATTTCAAGGACAGATGCTGTTGTGTTGACACATAATTGATACGTTTATATTCAGGACTCCCTGGAATTCTGAAACACTTTATTCACAAGAAATGCAACTGACAGCAGAATTCAAAGGGACTTGCACATAGCACTGCACTGCTGGTATTGTCAGCCTGGAAGGAAGAGATTGCCAACTGTCCAGGATGGTCAGGAATAATGGAGACCAAAAATTTTCCAGGACAAAGGAAAATATGGAGAGAGACGGCCCAGCAGTAAAGGTTAACCTGCTCAGCTAGAAGCCTACATGCCCAGAGAAACAGGAAATCTGAAAGTTTTCAACACAAGTCACATATCCCTTTCCTGCAGAGTTTCTGACTGCGTAGGAGATGGAAGTCGGAGAAACAACACAGCATTGAATAACAAATATGTCCATAATCTTCTTTTCTCTTTGACTTCCTTGGTTTCCTAGGCAGGAAACAGATTAGCAACTGTTAAAAAACATTTACCAAAGGTGCGTTTCAAAGAAAACATTATATACCCTGATCCTTGCATGTTCATTCTCCTGTAGACAATTTGTAATAAACTTTCATAAACAGCATTTATTTTAGAAAGCAACTATATCCCTTCTCAAGCTAAATACACACCTTTGCATCCACTGTCATGCTTACAGGAAAAAAATGCCAATGATATTACAATATATGCCTACAACCTGAGGGGTTTTTTTTTGTTTTGGTAACAGTGTAACATTATTTTCACACAATGAATAAAAACATGGGTGGAAATATTCAGCAAAAGGTTTCTACCCACTCATTTCACTAGGAAAAAAAAAAAACAGCAAAAATAAAATTTGGCATAAAGTAAAAGAGCAAGTAAATGCCAGTAGCAAAGTTTTCAGTCATTTATGCAGATAGTACATGCTGTCCACTACATGCAGTATACTCCACCATGATGCCTGTTTTTAATTAATATAAGGTTAAGCTTAAGAATACTTCTGAATTGCACTATATGGGCTTTATCAAATACACTTGAAGTTTGCAGATGAACTAACTGAATACATATTTTGTTGACAATTTCTTAAACAGTGTTTCAGACCACTGATCACAGCCCAGAAAGCTTCTGCAGTGGGGTACACTTCTGCTGCTTGAGAGGCCCTATCTAGGTCTCAGATATGGTCTGTACTTCTCCACCAGTAGCACAGGAAAGATTTCTTCTTCCAGTCAACTCTTTTCTTTCCACTGTATGAAAAAGGGACTGATGTTAATTCTTCAGACTTTGCACACTGCAGCTCTTTCCTTTAATTCTTCCTCTCCTGTGCTTCTAAGGGTTTCTAAGGGCAAAACTGTCACAAGACCTCTCTTCATACTGAATTTCTCCTTCAGGAGTGCCCAGCACAGAGAATACAGATGAAGTTTTACAAGGGCAAAATGCATTTATCATCAAAGTTCCTATCTCTCAAACCCCCAAATTTTCCAGTTAGTTCAGCAACACAAAATACATAAAATATCCAGGTTTATATCCTTGCAAAAGCACAAAGTACTTGAAAAGGTCAAGGAAGTGCATTAAGCAGAAAAGCTTTAGGGGCCAGGGGTTCTTTTTTCACTGTTTTGTGAGGCATTAGGAAAAAAAAACCCAAAATATTTTTTCCCAAAACATATCCAGAAGTTAAAAGTCAAGGAGCAATTGCACAGGTACTTTCTTTCCGAAACACCTCAAAACAACCAACTTAAAAAAACAAAAACCCACAGAACAAAAAATTTTAAAAGCCCACCCCAAAGAAATCACATCCCTCCCCAAACCACATAGAAATTTTGTCAGTCACAAAGGATAGCTGGGCCTAACCTCACACTGGCATTTGGGCATTTCAGGAACATATATAGAGAATCATAAAATGGTTTGGTTTGGAAGGAACCTTAAAGATCATCCTGTTCCAAAGAGAACATGAAAAAACCAGCTAAGCCAGCTGTCAACAGCTTTGATTTACCAGAAGCAGACATGGGGCATGACAGGGTGCTACAGCACAGGCAGACCCATCCTCCTCACTCCTGTTCAGGGGGATCAGATGCAAAGCAGCTCCAGATGCTGTGCCTAAGCCAAAGAAGGCCATTCCCTCAGCACTGCATTTCACACTGAGCACAGCACGGAAATAACAAAGCTCAAAGGCTTACACAGAACATCCTGCTCCTGTCTAATTACTTGAAGGGTGTGCAGAAAAGTGCAGGTGAGGCTGCAAGGCACTGTACAGCTACACTGTGTGTGTGTTAGGATGGGTGTGATTTGTTCAGGAGGATATCAGTGCTAAGATGCACAAACCAACTCGAATATTTCTACTTGTTACTGAATTTGCTCCAAAGATTTATTCCTACAGCTCTTTTGGGGTGCTTGAAAACTCTCCCTGCTCCTCCTCAAGCACATACTAAAGTCAATACCTTTTTTTTTAATACAACATCATATTCAATAGTAACAACCCATCCTGTTATTAACAAAGGCCAGAATTTAAAAAGTCAAATGGATTGTCACTCCTACTTCTACTATTGGCTTCTGTATTTTGTGTTTGGACACAGAAAAGAAAGGTTTCACTTTCTCCCAACTCAGGAAGGCAGTGCTATAGCTGGAAGACATGGGAAGAAAATGATTGTATACAAATATTTCTGTTTCTCTTCCTCAATTTTTAATGGAATTTAAAAGAAAAGCAAAAGTGTGTTTGATGGACATTACTGTACAATGAGTTTAACATGCTAAGTAAATTATCAATAGAAAGAACTAAGTCATGTTCAACTTTTAAAAGTGTAAGAGACTTAGCAATTGTTCAGGCAATCAGATTTCAGATCAAATCTTACTTTTACAGACACCATTTCCTGTACTCTTAAGCATTTATCTTACAACTGTGGGAAAGACTTAAACAATGCAGGGAAACTGTTTGCTCTGCAGACTGAAATAATAATTCAGCAGCAAGAACCAGCATCAAGACTTGAGTAACGGCATCAAACCCTAACATTAAGGCAAAAAGTTGGCATGCAGCATTTTCCTCTATGCTAAAGTACTGCACACAAGTAACTCTAAGGCTCCAAGCCTTCAAATGTACTTCACAGGTTATAACGCTATAAACACAAGCCTCTCCTGCAACAGTTAGGAATTCAAAAAACTCAGGTTTTTCTGATGCTGTGCAGCATTAACACCTAAACCTCTCAAGCCACTTCAGACACATTTATCCTGCAGTTTTTGTCCTAAATTATGCTAGAGTTTAGCTGTATGCTTTTCCATTCAAAGTAGGCTGTGAAAGTTGAGTTGATGGCCACAGCCAGCACAGTTAAGTGCACAGGTCTTTAAGCAGACCTGAATGTGCAAAGACAACTAACCACAGATGAACTTCCTGAACCTTTTTGTGGCATGACTGCAGACTCAGAGCCATATTTTACACCAGCACCAGTAAGACTAAAAAAAGGCTCTGGGTTCTCTTATCTTATTTGTATCATGAGAGCCATGTACCTCATCTGTGTTTGAGGGTGCACTTTTGTAACTGAAAAATCCATCCTGCAGCTTCCTTCCTTTTGTTATGCTTCTAGCTGGGTGCCAAAGTCAAAGATCAATCCTGATGCAACGATGCTACTGACATATAATTACCAGTCAGCAGACATGCCAAGAACAAACACTTGAGAGGCAGAGCACCACAGTGAATTTTGGTAAGAAATTTATGTAACACACTTTCCCCTCCAGACCTGACACTAAGCACTGTACCACGGTCTCCTTTCCAAATATACAAGCAAAGCCAAGGTGTCAAACCAAACTGACACCGTGTGAAAAAGCAGTGAGACCAATTTATAAACCAAAAGCAGTCTGAGAACGAAATGGGATATACACCCTGAGTATATCCAAACCCTGATTATCCATACCTCTAGCATGACACAAAGCCCAAAATCAACATGACCTGAAAACAAGGGTTTTATGCTTAGCAACTAATAAGGCTTGAGAAGCCTTATTAGAGACCCTTCTCAAAAGAACCTGTCTGAAGGCAGATGATACTTGGAGTGTTAAAGCCTACCAAGCCATCTCCTCTCATTTAACCTTTTTTTTCCCCAAGTTTACCATCAAGTAAACATAACTCTTCAACTCTTTAACTGTAGTGCATCTTTATTCTTCATAAATTTTTTTAGATCAGTTTATGGGGAAAAAAAAAAAAAAACCAACAACAAAAAATCACAGCTGTACCAAGGCAGGACACAGTCACAATCAAAATGGATTTGGTTTCTTACTGCCAGAGTCTAAGGGGTTCCCATATAAGTAAACATAAGGCCACCTCATTCTGCACTCCCCCTCACCACACCAGCTCATTTCAGCCTGAAAAAGTCATTTGTGCCTGCAGCAGGGCAGGCCACACTGCTACTCTTCATGTGACAAAGACACAAACACATTGGTTTAGGCAGAAGCAGCTTTTGCACTGATGTTGCTCTTTATTTTCCACTCTTATTGTGAAATACAGAGACAATTTCTGAGCAAAGTCTTTCGGGAAAGAGCTTTACTCAAAATCACTAGTCCTCTGTCTAGCACAATAAGAGCAGAGAATGTAAATTAGTTTCAATAAAAGCAGCTGGCAATCAATAAGAAAGGGCTGGTCTCTAAGAGTAAAACCGGTTCCTCTAAGGATAAGAGTTAAAAGAGAAAAATGTAAGAAGATGAATAAAGGAAGAATAAATGTAAACAACATAGGTTGTGCACAGGAGAAAAATCAACAATGCAATTTAAAAAAACCAGAGAAACTGTCAAAGGACAGCTTGGGTAAATAGGAAAGAAAAATACCAGTGCAAATAAGAGGACCACAAGAAAAAGTCTAATGGAAAACATGGGCAATTGAAACAAGATAAAATAAAAATCATGAAAGGGATCAGAAAAGAGGTTAGCTGGCACTAAGGCTCAGGGCACCAGTCACGAGTTCACATTCTAGCCTGGTTCACAGGCTTTGGTAAGTCCAATAATGAGTTTCAGCATTCCTGCTTCCATGCATCAGGCTGTTTCACAAAACCTTGTAAAGCTGTCTCTTCTGACCCTCTGCTGTAACACAGAAAGTCAATACCCACCTGAGCAGATGAGAACCCACCCACTCTGCATGCAGCCAGACTCCTCTGCTATGTCCCTTTACCTTCCTGTCCACAGGCACCTGCAGAGGACTGGGAAAAGCCCAGCATTATTGTTACTACCTATTTAAAGAAAAAAAAAAATCCAAACACTTAAGACTGACACTTTCACTGAATTTCCATATTATTGTGTCTCATTTTTGTAAGTCAGAGACTGCATTATGGTCACAGAAGCAGCTCTTACAGACAGGGGAAAATACAAGCGTGGCTCGGTTATCAACCTGCACTCAAGAGAAACCTAACAGTCAAGTGCTGTGCATGCTGCAAAAGTCAGTGTCACAAATCTCTTACCCCCCATCAACCACCTACAAATCCAGCCCAAATTTCTGGTTTTATCAACATCTCCCACTGAACCTTGGTTAAGGTGGAAGTAAGGTCCCTATCTTGCACATGCCTTTAATACAGCTAGGAGCAAACAGGAAGGCAGGCAGGTACTCAGCAGTTTTTATCCCCAAAGAATCTCACCACAAAACTACACAATGTAACTCCTCTGGCCCCAAGAATGCAGCCCCTGTCAATTAAGTAGCTACTTAAACAGCACACATGAATTGCAAAAAATGGTGTTTTCTACACTCACCGGAAACTGCAGTGGGAAGTTCACTGCACTGCACATTCTTTCATTTACATGAAGTTTTCACCAGCATACTGCTGGACTCAAAAGATAACCCTTCTGACAAGTCGCTCACATATTTAAAATTATGCTTGTACTTTCAGAACTTTAATGCAAAGTCATTTGATTGGGGTATGCCCTACCTTTTGAGAAATTCTACAAGATTTCTAATGACAACAGTGGTCAGAAACTTCTGGGTACACAAAATCCCAACAGCTCACACTTTTAAGAAAGTAAGAAGCGACTAACTTCTTTGCATCTAAAATGGGCGTACAATACAACAAACAAAGAAGGATAAAGAAGACTGAAAAAAACCTCATCCTGAAACTAAACCAGTGACAAGACAACAGAGCAAAAGACAACAGAGATAATATTATGACACATTCTCATCCAGTCAAGATACATATGTGCTCAAAGGGCTAACAAATTTCTCATCTCTGGCTACTTCCCCCATTCATTATACAAAGCCTGATTCCTCTCTTACCTACAGTAATTATTTTATGGTTTGTCTTAACAAGTAAAAATATCTTTCTCAAAAAACCCAAACAAGCAATCAGAAGGAAAAAAAAAAAAGGGCTGGGGGAGGTGGTCTGCACTGTTGCAGGATTTTACATCTACAACTTCATGGCCTGTAGCTACTGATAAAACAATTACAGCATTTTAACAGCACATTTCCCTAAGGTGGTGAGCAGTTAAGACCTTTATATACTGAAAGAGATGCCCTTCCATATTTGCATGGCCTATCAGCCACAAACAGGATTAAGAGCTCAGCAAATCCTCACACAAGCCACATCTGTCCACATAACTCTTTCCCACAATGAGCAGAAAGGAAGGTAACTCCTCAGCTGTACGCAGGACTTACTGGGAAGCTGTTACTGCTATAACTTTTAAAAAATTAAAAAAAAAAAACAACAAAAAACCAAAAGAAACCAAAAGAGAAGCAACCCAGAACGGCATCACGTACACCTCAGGATCTTTCACCCTCTAGAGAACAGTCTCACCTGGTTACACAACGTGTGGACTTACAGCCCTGCCACTGCTCTGGTGGCCCTGTAAAGCCATCAGCCTTGGGGATCTCCAGAGAAGACAACGGGCAAGATCTCTTTGCGGGATAATTTCTCCGAGCATTTTCATAATGAATCAAAAACTAGAGAAATCTATATTGGCATGCAGCACAAATTCCTACTGCATGTCACGGATGACAATCCACCCAGGGATGCTTCTTGCAGTTCATGATGCAGAGATTAGTATGCAGACAGAGATCATTTTTTTCTGAAGCACCTAGACCTGAATGAGATCTCAGGTCCATTCTCAAAGGGCTCAGATGGCTTTGGGAGCAGCTGAAGCACATCTGTAGCAGTAAAAGCAAAGCCCTGCCCAGCTCAGCAGAGAGAATTTGTGGTCAGTTCCCTCAAAGATAGCACTGCAAAAGATCAATGTATCTCTCTGAGCACAGCCCCCATGACAGCAGTGCTGCCTGCTGAATCAGGACCCATCTCCTGTGACTTCCTGCAGGAGCTCATTCAGCTTTTCCTCATCACTGCTTCTTGGTGGAACACCACCATTGGGACAAGCCTTGCTGGTCTTCAAAGTAACAGGAAAGGGAGAAAGATGATGGAGAAGGAAAATTGGTGAAAACAAACAAGGAAACTGCATTGCATTACACACTGCCATCATCAAATGTATCTACCATCCAATAAGATAGGTCGTATCACCTAATCAGAACATGTATCTTTTATATGTACATATACACATATACCAATATATATATGTATGTAAAAGCATTTCTGTCATTATTTAATGCATAGAAAAACATGATTAGATTTTTAAAAAATATTGACATTATTTTGCTAGCATACAGATCTAGCAGCAACAAGTGAGCACAGTGTCCACTGTCTCGCTGCTACTGCACCCACACCTCTCTCCAAACAAGCAGCAATGAGCTAGGGAGCATCCCTGAGGGTTGTCACCTCACACAGGCCCATGTCCACCCCACACTCTGGGGTAGCTACAAAGCTCAGATGGTGTTCCACAGACAGGAGGTGTGGGTATGCAGCCACTACTGAACATTTGATGTTCACTGGTTGGAAAACAAGCCAGTCCCATCAGACTGTGAACACCAATCATACCCCAAAAAGGTGTAATGTGTGCCCAGGACTCCCTAGGAGAGCTTTGCAGTGTCCACCCTGGCAGCATGTGAAGCTGCCCAGCTCTGCACATCATTTGTCTTTATCTCTGTAAGTCTGTCAGTGCTGTCCATGCTCTTCTGTGCTGCCCTGCATTTGTGGCCAACAGCTCTGCCAAAACCCTCTCGAGGAGAAGAATGGAGACCAATGCAAGCCCAGGCTGGAAAATGCACTGAAGAAACAGGTAGTTCTCCCAAAATATTGGGCAGTATTTGCTAGCTTCACCTACAATTCCTGTTGGTAGATGTCCCTTCCACGTTTCCCACAAAGCATTAGGGAAACCAGCAGCTAAAACTGCTGTGCAAGGAGCAGTTTGTTTACCTGACAAAAATCAGTGAAATCAACAAAGGCTGAGAATAGTTTTCTTCTTAGCTTCATCTTAGGAGGTCTATATGTTATAAATAAGCTACTAAAAGGCAATTAAGAGAGAGAAGGAGAGCAAAAAGTTATTAAAAATGTACCAACAGAAACTCATTTCACTTTTTTTCAACAGGGCATAGGGGAATTCCTGTAAGACTTCTAGTTCATTTCAAGGAGGAAATTCTGAACGAAGCTAAAAATAACTGACAATCAAATTTTCAAAATTGAGAGAAACAAGGAAACCCCCAGAGGTTCGACCCAGGATGGCACCACCCCATAGACCGATAAAAATATCATACAAATTTAGACACGATAGGGACCACGGAACAGAAACCACTCTGACAAGAGAACATTTAAAACAGTCGAAAAATAAGAGAAAGGATTGAACTATAGTCCGTTTAGAAACTCAGCAAATAAATTTTTAAGGCAATCAACGATAAGGAGAACCACAAAACTCTGCACCGAACTCATGACAGCTCATCGCAGGGACAAAACACGCACGAATTAGGGCACGGTGCTTTCAAAAAGAGACGAACCCCACGTTTTTACATTCAGAACAGATCGTTTTCTTTCTTTCTTGCGTCACCTTTAATGCTTTCCTAAGATTTATTTTTTTTTTTTCCAACAGGCTGCTTAAACATAGGTCTCGGTCATTTTCTGGCACAACTGTACTCACGACTGGGAATCGAAATTAAGTAGATAAAAAAAAGAAAAAGCAACAACACAAAAACCCCGAAAGTCTTCTGCGAGTGTTCGGAGCAGTTCTTTCCCTCGCCAGCCTCTCAGCGGAGCCTCCCGGGGGCTGCCACCCAGCCCGGCAGCGTGGCCCGGCGGCGGCTCCCTCCCGCCGTCCCCGGCCGGCTCCCGGCTCCCCGCCCGCCCTCCGCCTTCCCAAACTTTCCGGGCTTATCCGCGGCACCCCGGCCGCGGGACGGAGCGCTCGGAGCCCAAGTCCGCAGGAAGTTGATCCGCCGATCCCGCTGCCCGCGGCTCCCCCGGGACACCGCGGGCTCGCCCCGAGCCCGGTCACGGCGCTCCCCGCCGCCCCCTTCCCAGCGCCTCCCGCACCCACCGGCCTCTCCCGGGACAGCGGGCGGGAGCGTGGCCGCCAAGCGCCCTTACTTGGAGTTGCGTCCTCCCGAGGGACGGGAAGGGCCGGCCAGCGGCGGGACAGGAGCAGGGTCCGCAGCGCCGGCCGCCGGCAACTTCCCCGCTCCGCCGCCACACGTGGGGCTGAGGCGCGGGCTGCGCTCCCCGCCCGCCGCTCGCCGCCGAGGACGTGGCAGCTCCGGCCCTCCCCCCGGCCCTCCCCGGCCGCGCCGGAGGCTCCTCCCGGCCCTGCTCTGCGGAACGCGGGGCGCCCTCTGCCGCCCGCCCGGGGACCGCCGGCCCCAGCCGCGCCCGGCCCCGCCGCCGCGGGGAGCCTGGCCCCGGCGCCGGTGCCCCGCGGGCCGGGGGCTGCGTGTGGCACGCCCGGCCCCCTCAGGTATCGGCCCGCCCGCCGTGTGGGGAGAGAGCGCCGCACAGGGCAGGGAGGTTGGCAAAGGAGAACGCCGAAATAGGTGGGATCAGGAGAGCGATTCCTTTTTTTTCCGCGTAGCAGCAGGACGGAAGCGCCTGTTGAGTTGATTAAACTCTGCGATAAGGGGCCGAAAATAAAAATAGAGGGCCGGCTCAGCGTCCTGCGGGAACAGGGGCTGTCTGGGCAGAGCGGCGGGACTGGGTGTGCTGAGTGAGGAGCCTGTCGCACGCGGCCTGAGCTGCTGTCATCTCTGCACCAGCGACACCCCAAAACTGCTTCCTGCAGCTGCTGCCCAGCTCCCGCGGCTCAGGCTGACTGCACTGAGACTGCTCTGGTACTGCGGAGAAGGGACCTCTCACCGCGTTCCTAAACACACAGTAGCTGTAACTGGTGGGAAATAGAAGACCTCAGACATCTATTTGTCTTTTCTTCTTGTCAGGATCACGTATTTTAAAATAAAAGACTTTTTTGGGCTTGCATTGGTTGCAGTGCGCCTGACACAGCTTTCTGCTGTGTTGGGAGGAATCTTGCCCTTCTTCCATGTTAATAACAAATGCAGAACTCTTTCCAAGCTTAGTGGTTTCATACTTTTCCTCACACCTTTCTTAAAGTGTTTACTGTGAGAGTGTTCATGACAGGCACCTTAGTGTAACCTTAATAAACCTTCTAATTGAGTGATCTTAGACTGTCGTGTTGTTACCTCCTGTTGCTCTTCTTTCTGCTGAAAACATCCATTTCTCAGAGTGCTGGGCACAGCCTTAATCTCGAGGTGCACTGCCAATTTGAGGTTAGGTTCTGACTTTGAAGTCATAAAGAAATGCTGTTGCTGATGTTCAAATAATGCTGAACCGCTTAGGGCTAAGACGGAGAAGAAATAAAATTGTGCTTTTCTAAAACATCTCTCGCACTGTGGTTATCTCAAAGGGCTTTATTAAGTAATGTCAAGTAAAGGGGCACCTTTAAGCATAGCAGTGATTCCATGCACAAACGTACCTTTGAACAGGGAAAATTTTGGCATTAGAGTTATCTACTCATTTAGTAGGGCTATTATGTATGTTTAATGATCACTTGCAGTACCATGAGAAATATCCAATAATGGTCACCACTTAAAACCATTAAGGAGAGATAAATTATGTGTGTATATTCAATTCCTCCTTGGGCTGACTTTAAGTAAGAAAATGCAGCCAAGTCGATTTAAGGTTAAAGTGAATGTGTGAATCTTTGCTACATATTCCAGGAAAGCTGTAAAACTTACAAAGTACATAATTTGGTGGTTATCGAGTTACATATTTATGCTAAAGTACTCCAACAACAAACTATACTGGAACTTAAAAGTTTGAGCAGTAGATCCTGGCTGGCACACAATTACTTGCTACTGTGATCACTCCAGCTTCAGCGATGCCCAGCAACAGGATGTTGCCATTTAGGAAACACAGATTCCTGTCTAAGCTTTAGGCAGAAGATATTCTGTGGGCCATATAGGTTTTCCAACCTGCATCTGTCCAAAACAGATATGATTAAGTGCATTTTTGTTTAGCTATTGATTTATTCACCTGGCTTCCTCAAATATCGGATATATGTATGTCTCTTGTACAAGAAAAATAGGGCTCTTTGGAGTATTGATTGCAGCAGTGGAGTCTGCAGTACAGCTCAGTAAAAGGTTTGGTTCACATTTTAAGACATTGCACTGTTCTAGGTCGTAGGTAATAGTAGGTCATAAACCTACATGTCCTTTGGATGTAGGTGTAAAAACCTGCTGCCAGGATTATAATCTTTATTATTTATTCTTAATGTAGAAAAAAAAAATCTTTTCAGGTTGAGCTATCAGTGTGCAGTAATTTCCCCCTGAAGCTGCTCAGAATTTATAGATTTGTTTTATGCAGTACTGTAAAGCATAGGAAATGCTATTGCCAAATTTAGTATTTTGTCCCTTTGTTGTATCCTACTTCTGTGACAGTAGCAGCTTAGTCTTTTAATAAATACATATGGTTTTACATATGTGCATGTATGGAGAGAACAAGCAAAATAATCACACATAAAGTGCAACTGAAGTGCAGAAACTGTGGTGTTCATTACAAGTTCTAATACAAAATATAATCAAATGGGTTCATATATGTGTACACTTAGAAGGCCCTTTCCCTTGAATATTGTTTCCTTCTCTGGCAAAACCCTACAGATGATATCCTTCCCAACTGGCAAAATATTTTGTGACAATAAGAAACGGATGTTGCTTGCCGAGATTCTATGGATTTGTCATTTTCACAGTCTCTGGCAGTTTTGGACTTTTTCTCCAATGACTGGTGGAACCACAGCACAGATAATTTCTACCTCTGTGCAGTTGCACCCTTTGGTTTTGCTTGTGCCTTTGCCTACCAAGAACTCCTTTGTCTTTCTTTTGATTTCTTTTTGGTTCCACACTTTCTTCATATTTACTCTGAGTTCTTGTTTTCATTATTTTCTGTTCATATCAATCTCCTGTGAGACTTCCCCTAAATCTCATCCTCAGAGTCTTCTTTCTCTCATAAGATTCAACATGGAAATCTCACAGTTACCTCCAACACTCAGACTAGATTATCTGTCAAGCTTTGTGTGGGACAGAGGTGCCATGGAAGTGCCTATTTATCTCTTTCTGACTATGAAAAGTACATAAGAAGTAGATCAGATTTAGACATTTAAAGTGGGGTGAGATGAATTCCATCTTATGATACTTCTCTGTTGCCAGTGAAGTCAAAGACAAACTGAGTCATTTCAGCACTGAAAGATAAGAAATTTTTATGTCCTGGTAACAATGGTACCTGAGGGGATGGACAGTGAATGCTTTCTTTTCTAACTCAGCAGCTACCTCAAAACACAAGTGACCATTACTTATTTGTAAGTAGTTTGGTAGTCTTGGACAAATGAGAAATCCCCATGGCTTTTAGTCTGTGTTTTCAGTGACTGCTTCATGAGAGATGTCACTCACTGAACTGTCTCAGAGACTATAATGCTCCTTCTTCTCTGGAGAGGAGATCTTTGGTGCTCAGTCTGTTTTAAACAAGTGTATCAAAAAGGTGCTTTAAGGAGCACAGCAGCTCAGGACTGGAAGTAACTATGTATGGAACAAGATCCTAGGAACAGACTGTTAAATAAAGTTAAAGCTTAACAATTTTCACACTAAGAATGAGATTAAAAACATAAAAGCAAATAAAAAGGGAAAGTAATACACATCCTGTGAAATTGTCAGTAATGTCTAAATTGAGGTAGGATGCTTTCCTGATTTGGGCCCAGAAATTATGATGACCTCTCTATATATAGAAAGTCGAAGTAAATTATCACAGTGCTTTCTTCTGACTTTACAATTACTGAAAAAGCTCTTCAAACAGAAAGCTGGGCCATATTGACAAGGTAGAAGAAGCTGGTTTGTACTGTCACCATCCTGCAGAAATCCTTTTTCTGAAACCTGAATAACACTTTCACAGTCACAACAACTTGCCGAGTGTAGAGCCTAAAATAACCTTTGGAAGATGTGAGTTTTGATACAAAACAAAAGACTGGATTCATCTGCTGGTGTTAACTTGGCATAGCTCCATTGAAGTCAGTGGAATTATATTGATTTACACAAGGAGCAAATATGATCTATAAACATTTGAAGCTAAGACTAACACACACTAAGACACTATCCTTTTTCCCCAGTACTCCAGAGTACTCCAGGTTGCAGCAGAACTCTTGGACTTTAAGATTTCCTTTTCAGCAGAACATGATATGTAACATTCTGAAAGATATTATAGAAATGTGATGTCACCAGAACTTTAGCTGATCTTACCTGAAAACCATAAAAGTATTATTCAGATACTTATGAGAGGTAATTTATATTTTGTGTGTTGGATACACGTGAGTATATTTTGCAGGCTAATTCTGTAGTGCAAGTTTAGTCTTTTTATATTTCATCTGCTGTCACAAGTGTCAAATGACAGATAAAAAATTTACTTGATAATAATTGAGTATGTCATCTGCTTTCAAAGGCTCACAGTTCCAAAACTGGGAAAGACCGAAGAAGGAGAAATGTATAGTGTCTCATTATACTTTATCTTTCAGGTAGCTAAATATTGTGACTAAAAGTCAGACTAGACAGTTACATCTGTACCATGTTTTACAGAAGTGGAAAGATAAGTCACAGACATTGACAAGGCTTTCTTCAGTACATTCTATTGAAAAAAATGCTTTAGTTGATCTGCTTATAATTTTTCGTGCTGTGTCCTCTTTTGGCACTGAACTCTATGAAATTTACAAAAGCAACACCTGCAGCTCTCTAAATCACAGCCCTTTTGAAAGTTGATGTCTACATATAACACTCTCTCATTCAATCAACATAAATGTGTTAACAGCTATGTGACTTAGAGTGAATCCCTGAAGACTTACGCTTGAGAAAGAATCTTCTTTGTTTGAAGATGTGTCTCTCTGAAGAACCTGTCATAGCAACCACACTTTCAAACTCTGCTCTATAAACACCATGGTGCAGTGCTGAGCAACTTCCTGTGAGTTACTAAGTGCTTTCAACTCTTACTGAACTTTTAGGAATTGTAGGAAGTTGACTATTTACAGGAAGAGCTGAGACTTTTAAAGAATGAAGTGCGAACTAATTTTATTAGCTTACAAGCTTCTAGCTACTTTTAGGTATAGTTTGACATTTTCTATTTTTTTCTTCTCGACATAAAAATACACTTAACTGGCAAAGTCTTGCTGTCACTTCAATTAAGATTCTCACACCAGCCATCAACTTCCTCTGTTGCTGTTGATGTTAGGGGACAAAATGTTTTGGAGGAACTTATGTGTAAAAAGCTTTAGATTTTAAAGTTAATATGTAGTGCCATGAATTTCAGCAGATAATTTGCTTCCCTTACGTATATAAATGCACTAGTGCTGTGAGCTATTTTATATTTTTCCAAAATCATAGCAGCCAGATATACAAAGGACCGATTTGGTTGTGGACTTTTCTCTAAACAATCAGTGTATTTCCAGACCAGAGCTGTTGAGTGCTTAATGATCTGTTGAAAGATTCAGTAGCATGTGGCACATAGATATTGTTTACAGCATGCCCTTCATTCTCTCTGGCACATAACAGAGCCTTCTGGTTCCTCTTGCTTCCCTGATGATCACCTTATAGTGACTCTGGAAGTAAAATAATATAATTAAAGGGAGCGTGGGAATCTCCAGATAACATTAGAAAATCACATAGCAGGATTATCCAGCTTTGTGCTTAGCAAGTTTAGCAGAAAGATGGGTTCTGTGCTTTTTGACATGGATGTCACTATAATTCTTTGTGATGGGCCTTCACATTTGATGATATTGCAAAAGCAGAGTGGAATAGATTTAACCTTGAAATAAATTGCAATCTGTGTGAATAATTAACCAGTAGGGTGCCTTCACAATGAAGTGGTGGATCCCTATAGCTTTGCTTTTTTCAAAGAGCTGATATCTTTTTTTACAAAATAGACTTAAATCATGTGGAAGAAATTTACAGCCCCTGTACTGAGATTATGGGCTGGAGACGTTATAGTTCCTTTTGATTTCTGGAACCACGAATCCGTGAAGAGTTTCTGTTCTTTGCAGACTGTGGCATAGTGAGCAGAATTGTGCCTACAGTCCTTGCTTTGCTCATGATACTAGTAGTTCTGTATTACATTAATTTGTGTAATTAAAAGTCATCTCTCAGGAGTTCAGATGATTTCCTGAAGCAGTTAAGAAGTTTTCTCTACCTTGCCCCCTCACTTCCCTGGGCAAAACTGGCCAAATGTACTTTTTTTATCTTTCTCTCCACCAAACCCATCAAAAGTGAGATGCTGGATAGCACAGACTGGTGGCTGGAGAGGGTGAAGATTTCACGCTGGCTGGCTGGAATTTCTTGTTCACGACCCAGCTTTGGGCCTAAGGAAGAGAGATCAGTCATAAGAGGAATGTATATGTTTCTGTCAGAAAGGAGGTGTTGGGGGGTTATGCTTACAGTTGGGTGGAGGAGTGGAGGAGATTCTGGCTGCTGATTAGTGGTATTACTGATGGGTTCCAGTAATACCACTAATGATGTCACTATAAAACATTTTCATACATAGCATGATTAAAAGACAATGTGTGGTTCCTGTTGACCTGCCTCTGAAAAGAAGTTTGTAACTCAACTGTAAAGTCTGAGGGTTATATTGCCATGCAGATTGAACTAGGCAGTAAAGACCTGTTCCTCATAAAACTATGCAGGTTTAATTCCAGCCCCAAAACCCTTTTATTTATTAATATCAGACTTGGAGATTTTAGGAGAAGCATAAGGAACTGTCTTGTATCAGCAGTTCTTTCTGGGCTCAATTCCAAAGTCTTTCTCCACATCGTATCCATGAATATATCTAATATTACATCTGTGGACATTCTTAATAATTCAGTTCCTTGGATCCCAGAGGCCAAATTCATAACTTTCTTTTTTTCCCCCTCAAGGTTCTACACTTATAATGCAAATATATATATTGCACTTCTTTTTTTTCTTTTTTTTCAGTGTTGGGAGAAGTGAAGGGGGGAGATACTCTTGCCCCCTTCTCTTTCAGTCTAATAACTTCCATGAGAAGGTGCTACTCAGCATGAGGGACTATGAGAGCAATCTCACCAAGCTGGGCTGGGCATGAAATTCTATTTTGAAACTGGACCCACATAGAAGCCCACAGTCAGGGATGGGGGTATTTGAAATAGTACATTGCTGATGGCTTCAGATTTGGAGTTCTGGCTTTGGATCTTTTCCCAGTGGAGGTAAACATGATTATACACCCTAGCAGGTGTTATATAATCTCTAGTCACATTTGGATTCACTGCTATGTATGTTTGATACTTCCTCTCATACAAAATATTAGAGATTAGTTCTCTTCAACTCCATCTGTGTAGCTGGGATTTTTTTCCTATAAAATTCAATAACAAGAAAAAATCCAATGCATTTATACTCACAGAAAACCAGTCATGCAAAGCATTCGTTTATGAAAGAGAGATGGTTACACTGAGTCAATACTAATACAATTACCTACTTGAACAAGCTCAGTTACTCAATGCATTACCTAATTCTGCCTTTTGAGAGTCTTGCTAGGTTGTTTTTTTCTTAAGGTTCTCTTTCTGTATGCTTTTATTCTTGTGTTTTCAGGAACCACCAGTAGGTAGAAATGTAGAAGTACACACTGTTGTCATGGAAAACCTGACTTACCTACACAGATATCTTACCATCACTGTAAACAAAAAAACAGATGCAAGATTTGCAAACTGTATTTACAGCTCTGAGACACAGTAGGCTATTTGGTAGAGCTGGGAAATACTTTTTTTCTGTCAAAATCTTTAAATAACATTTTCTTATTCCCAATGGGGCCAAAGTTTTCTTATTCCAAGTGGGACAAAAGTTTTGAGGGGCAGGGAAATGAGTGGGATAAAAATTGTCTCTATTAAATTTTTAAATTTATAAAAAATCCTCTAGATGACTTCTCATTTTTTACCTTATTCTATTCCAAATGTTTTGCTTCAATTTAATTATGAGTTTCATCACTAAATGGCAAACCATATTGAGGTTAATTTGGAGAACATGGAAAGAGGAGGATTTTTACTATTTCCTAATAGAAACTGCTTTGAAATTGATAATTTTACATGACCCCCCCCCACACACACTTCTGTAGAAATGGTGCTTTCCAAACAAAATATTTATGTTTAAAAGTGTGACTAGTCTAGTTTATCAACAATTCTTAAAACTGAAGATTGTTCATTTGGAGTTATATCTCTGACCCTCTGAAATCAATGGGAATCTTCTAGTTTCTAGAGACTGTAGTAATTATTTTTCCTAAGTGCTATATATCAAGCCCATATTAAAGCCAAACTCATATTAAAAAACAACTTTAAATAGGTTTCATTTCATCTTAGGGACCTACTGAAGTTTACCACAGCCTGACATCACTGCCCAGGAGCAATGAAACAGGAGCTGATTTGAACTCTGCATCCAAGGAGCGTGGAGCTGCTGGTCCTTCCCCTTTACTTGTAGTTAGAGGAAGCTGCTCCACTGCACTTACCTGCATGGTTGCACTTGATCCTCCAAATTTGTGGATTAACCCGGAGTGTCGCACTGATCACTGTTTGAAGTCAGTTCAAAAGGCACCAGAATCCAATTGTGATCCACATAGAAGTGAGTGGTAAAGATGCTCCTCTACCACAGCTGTTCATCTCATAACATAGTGTTATGAGCAAATTTAAGTGTCTGCCATTGGGCATTGCATGCTTAGCATTCATCTTAAGTTTTCCATAACATATTTAGTAAATTAAAACTCCTATACTCCCTGGAGAACAGACAAGAAACCCCATTCCTTCTCCAGTTCCCACCTTAATCACTAAGTTACAAGCCATACTCTCTCAGGTCCCTGTGAATATCAGTTGTTCTACACAGAGTGGAACAGCTTCAGCAGAGGCGGTGAGACAAACATTCAGAGTGCTCTACAACTTTGACATTATGGCACGTCCATGGGAAAACAAGCTCAAACCTTTAAGGCAAATGAATTAACTGGGGCACTTGTGTCCTAGGCTGCATTCAAACTCCAATGCCTATCAGTGAGTTGTTAGGTAAAAGCATTTATCAGGAGCATCCAGCAGGCCCAGAAAAGCTCAGCCTTGTACCTAATCCAAAGCAGTTTGGTAGCAGTACACACTGGTCACAAGAACATGGCTGGTACTGGTATGCCTTCTTCTGGTGTTAATAATTATTTAGAAATGGCTGCAGTGGTTTGTTTTTTGATCAAGCAGAAGGAATGAGGGTAGACCAGCCCTCATATTTGCTGTGTCACAAGGGGAGTGTGAAGCAGAAGCCCTTTGGGAAAGCTACTGCTGGAAATCTGCACCCGCTCCATCGCTCTGCAGCTCACCACTGGGAAAGGGCTGGCTTTGAGGAGCTTGGCAGCAATGAGCATCACTCAGCTGACAGCTCAGAAAGCTGGGCTTGGCTCACATACAGCCACTTCCAGGTGATGAGCTGGGTCAGTCGATACGTTCACTTTGGGAGTCATAGTGAGAATACTTTCAGTTTGAACAAGGCTACACTGCATGACTATCTCCCTCATCTGAAAGAGAGATGAAGGCTGCATACAGGACAAGCATGATTAGCATGAGGGAAAAGAAAGAGAGGCATTATATCTTTTGCAGAGAATAGTTTCATTTATTTTCCCTTGATCTTTTTAAAGGTTTGGGTTTTTTTCCTTTATTGTCATGAATCCCATTTGTAGCCAATGGGACTCCATGCTTCCACCCTTTCCCCACTTTTCACAAATACTCCATAGAATGCACAGCCATGGCTGTAACTCAACAGTTGTGCCCAGACTGCATCCCTTCTCCAAAGAAGAGGGACCGTTATTTCGCAAAAGACTCAGGAATTAGTGGCTCTTTTTGAGAGTAAAAAAGTGCAGCTGGACACAGGAGGGACCAGATTTCATGGATCAGATGCCTAGCAGTAAGCTTCCCTTCACTGCTTGGATTCTGAGCTGTCTGGAGCAGAGCAGGTTGTTTGGTTTGATTTTTTTTATCAGGTTGCATGATATAGTATAAGTAAGAACAGTTCAGTACTGCTGTTTTAGGCAGCACCTAATCTTTTTTGGTGCAGGGAAACAATGAGCTCTTGGCTTCTTTTTTTAATGTGTCACCCACAGGAGGAATTCCTCATGTTTTACACAGTCAGTTGCTGCTAGATTTTTTTCTGCCACTGGCATTCAGTCTTTGTTGTTGTTGCATTTGCCACGTCTCTAAGTGCATAATAACAATACAATACATATTAGCATTAGACCTGCCACTATGTAACTTGCTGCTATAGCTGCTGCAAGAACAGTTTTCTCTTCCTGTTTCTGGTCAGGGGGAGAACCTTTCCTAAAAACCCTTAAACTAATCAAATATTCCCAGTGTGCACCTTTTACTGTCAAACTTGGCTGCTTTTAGGGCAGTGCACAAGTGTGCAGGGCACTGTTACAGCCTGTGAGTGTGCAGGACGCTGATGTGAGCATGGTGTGTAATGGAGGAGCCGGGCCACTCCTCTATCACAAAGGGCCACGTCTGGCAGGAGCAGAACAGGCTGGAATCAGCTGGAAGCAACTGGAACTGGCTGGCACCTGCAGGCTGCAGCCCTTACACGTCCAGACTTGTGACCTCTGGTCTGTTGACTTCCCTTTGGGACAGCTCTTGGACTGTCTTATCCCCATTAGGGCAGCTCTTGGTATCTCTTATCTACACACCGGAACAGCTCTTGGTAACTCATCTTCCAACTGGTACAGCTTCTCTACTCTCACATCTTCCCATTGGGACAACTCTTGGAATCCTCACATCTTCTGCTTTGTATAGAGATGTGCCATTGGCAGCCTTACAATCCTGCAGTGTTAATCAAACCAAACAGTGGGCTTATTTTGTTTCTAATACAGATACAGAGCCTTAATTACTCCAGTATTGTTTTAACTACCTCAGCACGTTCTTATCTGTTTTACTGCACTTCATTTCATATTACACATTTCCAGTTGGAGGCTTGACAGGAGGCAGAAGCAATCAAACCATATTGTCTTGCAAAACAGTGGGGAAACTGCCATGCCTCTCATGCAAAAGATTAATCATAGACTGTGTGCTGTCTTTGTTAAACAAAAACATGTCTCGCTTAAACAGCTTAAAAGTTACCTCCTGTGTGATGCAGTCAGGGTGGGGGCCAAAAGTCAGACGTCTAAGGAGTCGAATCTTTGAAGAAGCAGCTGCTTTTTTTTTTTTTTTTTTTTTTTTTTTTCCCTTGTAAATCCTACCATAAACTGCTGCAGCTGATCTGGGAGCAGGATGCTTACGCTTACATTGGACTGCTGCTGCAGAAGGGAAGGGAAGGGACAAACTGTTGCTGGGCAGATTAGTGGGGGAAGCCGGGAGTACTTCAGGTGGAGAAGGAATAGCCTGCTGTTGCCAGCCGAGGGAGCTGTTCGGGTGCAAGCTTGAATTTTAGATCCAGACATTTTCTCTGGAATATAAGGAGCCTAATTGTGTAACCGCTGCCCTAAAATACCCGTGAGGACCAGGCACTTTATTCCTAGGTCTGACAACAGCTTGGAGAAACCTACATAGGTGCTGTCTGCCTCTTCACTGTGTTTAATCTCAGGAGGTAGGGCTATATCCAGAATTATTAAACAGAAAAAACAGGAGTAGCAAGACTTGTGACGAGGCAACAAAAGTTTATTTGGAATTTTTACACACAGATTTATTAAGGAATGCTTCAGAAATACATGAAATCGCTGTAGGGATTGATTTTCTATCCAGGAGTGTAACTCCTCCAAATTGCATTTATTGTGATCCATCTTGTCCTAAACATCTGAATTGAAGGTAATGCAGCACAGAGGATTGGATTTTTATTAATCTCACCAAAATACAGAGAAATGGTAAAACGTAAAAAAATTTGCAGGTGGTGAGGAGGAGGCAAATAGAAAGTCCTGGCACAGGGACTTATCCTCTGCTTGCAGAGAATGTGTCTAATCTTCATTAAAAAATTCAAAGCCTGCTTGGCATGGATCCTAGATGTGTAGCAGTTTGTTTAGCAAAGATGGAAAGCTCACTCTACATTAATTCCTAATGGTTTATTGCAAAATGTTCTATAATGATGACGTGCTTGAGCTGTTAATTGATTATGAAATGCCTTGAGATCTTTATGAAAAGCATAAGATACAACTATTATTGGATCATGCAGCTCATTAACTTTAAAGAAAATAAATGTGCTGTAATGCCAACTGTCCTGTAAACCTCTTCTGTTTGGAAATATTTTTATGTCATCCTTCTTTTCTCTGGTAGTATTAGTGTTTGCTGCTTGTTCAAATTCCAGTGCATTCAGGGAGATTAAGGGCCTGAACCAATCTGACTGAAGTCAACCTGAATTGTTCCCACTGAATACAGAGGAAGTTGGAGCAGTCCTTGTTTGCTCTGTCCAAGTCTGAAAAGAAAATCTCTGGAAGATTGTGACAGTCATGAGACTTTCCAAAGAGAGGGGACGTGAAAATTCTTGTTTCTGAACTCAGAGAACTACTTTATCCTAGAACTGTTCCAAGCTCCCTGCTGTCTTTTGTTGTCAAAAAAAATCTGCATAAATGGTGCGGTGTAGGAGATTGGGACAGTGTTTTCTGTGATACCATTTCATCTGGCATACTCAAGGTCTGGGTATTATTGCCCCATAACCTGGTTTCAAGAGGAGTTTGAATTCTCAGGGTACTACTGAGACATGGTTAGCTGACACTGGCCAGTGCATAAAGGCCAATCCAGGAAAGGAGATTAATGAGTGGGATTTTTACCTTGTTCTGAAGGGAGTTTAGGGAAAAATCTTGGCAGTGAGCCTCTGTGTAGGGCTGAATTTCAGCTCCAGTTCTCACACTTGCAGCAAGTCCATCATAAATGGAGAGCTGAGAATTTCTGTAATTAATACATTAGAACTAATTTAACTGGAGACATGAAAGTTGTATTTTTAAGCATTTTTACCTTATACCATTTCAGAAATAATGCTGTTGCCACCAGTTATTTGGGAGCAAACATGTGTTGCAAAAAAACTTTCAATTTTATTGGAAATAGTGTAGACCCCTAATTTCTACAGAGCATTCTGTCTAGGGAAGTCAGCAGACTCCTGCATTACTCCAGACCTCAAATGCTGACAGGTAGCACTGGCACTCTGGAAGGTGAAAGTGAGTTCTGGATATTCATAAGTAAATTGAAGTAACTGATGTCCCATTGTTCTTTTGCTTTCAATCAAAAAAGTAAGAGAGAGAGAAATAGGAAATTCCCCCAAATGTAATGAAGTATTTGCATATAAAAAGACTTTTAACTTACATTCTTTGCTCATTGGCAGTCTTTGGAAGCCCATCATTCCTTTCTGATGTTAAACTTACTCAGAAAAAAATTCACATTTCTGGGGAAGTAGAAGTTTGTTTTAAAAATTTTTTGTTGTTCATTTATTTTCACAGGATGCAGACCTTTCCAGACAGAACAATTGTTTCTAGACACGAGCAGGAGAAAAATGTCAGATTCTGTGGTGCTGTGTTGTTTTGGTTTTTTTTAAATATCCTAGATAAATGTTTATAGACGCTATATCAGTAGAAAATCTTACTATGGCAGCAAAGGAAATGCGGATGTTCTCAGTTTCTCATCCTGAGTGTGCAGCTTTGTGACTAGATAACCATGAACAAATGACTTATTATATCAAGGACTAAAGTTAGTGTTATTTCTACTGGTGTAAATCTGGAATAACTCCACAGAAGTCAATGGAGTTACAATGCTAATCCAATATTGTTTCCTCATCTGTAAAAGAGGTTAATGACATTATCCTCTCTTGGGGAATATGTCAAGGATATTTAGTTAATGTTGACTCTGTAAAATGCCAATTAATTGTTAGTGCAAAAATTTGTACTTTACAGGTGAAAGAAACAGCACACAAGGTACTCATGCTTCACCCACTCTGCTCAAGATAGATTGGCTTTCATTACAACATCTCAAACAATTTTCCCATTATCTCTTTCATTTGGGAGGAAGACTGATCCATTCTATTAGGAAAGCAACCAGATGCATGTAAATAAATTAACCCCGAAAGATTACCAAGCGTAGCATGTGCATATGTCCTACACTATGCAGCTTGCTTGTGTACCAGTCCAAGGAGAACATTGTAAATTTAAAATAAGCAGCTTTGATTCTGCTAACTAATTTGTTGTTATATATAGACTGGGAGAGAATAAAATATACACAGACAAAATGGCGGACAGATAAATAATTACTGCCAGAAGTGATCTGCAGATTTCAGGCAATCCTTTTAACATTTTTCTGTCTCATTATTTCTGTATATAAATGAGAAGTGTCTTTGTAAGAAGCTGCATGAAAGCCCTGGTACATGTCTTTCCAATGCAAACAGAAACATGACTGTAATTCTTAGTAACTCAGAATTAGCAATTTATGAAGCACTCATGGGACACTGTCACAAAGCAAGCAGAAGCATGCAAAACTGCAATAGCAGTAATTTCCACTCCTGTTTTGAGGTTCATGCTGGTAATTCTCTATGCATTTTTCACAAATGGGTGCATAATTCCCATTTTGCAGATGTGGAAAGGGATGGTCCTGGGGCAAGTGCCTTGCCTGAACAAAACAGTGGTGAAGGAGGTGCAAGGAAGCCATGCAGAGAAGAAAGGGGCAGGAGTGGAGGTGGCATTTCCAGCAGCAGGCTTCCCACAGAGCTGCTCCCATACCCACTTTCTCACATGGAAAGAGAAACTTGGCCTACCAGCTCCCATCATCTATCCACTGACATTAGATTAAAGGTAGAGGACAGAAGAATACCACATAAAATAGCATCAAGGAGCTCTTCCTTATGAATGACCAACTCAAGTATTGGGATCTCCTGGATTTTTTCAAGTGCTACTCCTTTCAACAGATGTTTTCATTGCATCTTCAACTAACAGACTCCCTGTCTCCTTTTGTTACTCCCTCTACTAGTGCTGCAGTGACGAGGAGGCTGACTGAACAGCTCTCATGTTCTAATCTTTCCAGGGGAAATCTTTCCCTTGAATCTGGTCTGTAGGACACATTTTTCCAGCATAAACCAGCTGTACAGGTTTCTGTTCAGTCTGCAAGGACTGGTGAAAACAGACAGTGATGGTTAAAGCTTCCTTCTGTCTTAGCCATGTGACTGCGTCCAGTGAGATAAAATTTCCAGAGAAAAACATTGTTAACCAATAATTGTATTGATCAATAATATTTTTACATGGAACTCTTGAGCTGGCAGTGTAGTTCAGTGGCTTTGGGCACCAGCTGCCAAGTGTCTACACAGGATTTCAAGCTGGCTTGTTCCATTCATGCCATGAGAGCTACACTGCTGCTGGTTCCTCAGTCATCATGATACACAGCCTGGGTTTATTAACATGACATAAGGAGATGCTAGACTTACCTTTATTGCCAAAACATTTGCCAATGAAAACCCAAAAGTTCTACAACAATCACTGGAAATCACACTCTGAGAAAACATTTTATTTCCAAAATTAGGTTTTTGTATATTCACATGCTAAAAGGAAAAGCAGCAACAATATTTCCTCTAAAGTTTTAATTTAGAAAAGAAAATAATAAAGTGACTTTTTCAGTAGCTTCTATAAATTAGCAATAGCACTGGTTTGGCCAACTTGTCCTTAAAATGAGCTCATTAAATCTAATTGTACACACTGTATAGCAAAGAATCATATGAAAAAAAAATCTCTGAGTTTTATGTCCAATTAAAAGAATACTCTGTGGTGTTCAGCACTGATTCCAGTGGTGGATGTCTGCCAAGATACATTTAACTAAAATTAATACACTTCGAGATAGAATCAGCCCTGACAACAGGGAAGTAATCTATTAGAGGTAATAACTCAAAGATCACAGCAAAATGGCATGTTAAAAGAAATCATACTTGGGAAATTGTCGATTTTTATTAAAATTTCTTATCTCTGATTTAAACAGATGGCTTAGTAGAAGAGATTAAGATACTTGTAAGATTTTGTAATTTGACCATCGTGAATCAAAATGAATGAACACATGCCTTGCAAGTAGAAAATAGGGCTAATATCCTCCCCTACAGTCAAAAGCAAAGCAAAAATGCACAACTAAATAATGTGAGGATGAGCTCCAGAGTGCCAATTTATGCATCAGGAAGTCTGGACTCAGCAGGGGAACCCAAATAACTAAATGATGCATGTCAGCTCCATATTCCCAGAGAAAATAATTGGACACCATGCAGGGTAGCCCAGAATGCCACACAACAAAGGCTTAGTGGCTGGCCAGTATGAGATCCTCGGGATTACAGGTGTCTGAGCAGTGCCCTGTTCCTGCACCTCAGAGCTTCTTTCTGCCCAGGACACACTGCACAGAGCCTTTCCCCAGTGCAGTGGCCTAGCTGAGCATGGCTCATTCTTTCCAGGTGAATGGAATGGCTGAAGGACAAACCTAACCTGGAGTCTTGACTCATTTGCTCACTTTGAAAGTTCATTCCATGACTGCCTGGTGTAAAATGCAATGACCATTCAGAGCACAGCAGAGAATTCAATCTTGGCCTGATTTCCAGGGCCCCTCCCCTTTCTCTCTGGCATTGCCCTGTCTGCTTTCTTTGCAGTCTCATTCCTGGACTTGCAGCAGTCCCTTTGGCACAAGATGTGCCCCTAAGAGACTTTTCTAGTCTGAGACAGAGCACTTTCAGGTTAAGGATTAACCTTCACTTAACCTCAGGTTAAGGATTAACCCCAAATCTCCCCTGCCCTGGGGTAACCACTAAACAACAGGACTGAAGAAGCAAAAGCAGCATCACTTCTGTAAAGGGTAACTTGGCTGTCATGCTTTACAGTCCTTATGTGGTATATATTTAAGTTTATAGCTCACATAGCTATTTCTGGTTCCATCATGGTGGACTTCTGTTTTCACCAAGCAAGCACCTACTTTCACAGAAAAGAGCAATACACAGAAGTCTCATTTTGAGTGTTGAGAGAGCTTCCAAGTCAAGTAGGGCCATGCCATCTCCAAGAGTAGGTTTTCTGTGGAACATGGGATTTTGAAGATGAATTTCTTGTGTTCTTCCCAACTTCCTGTCTCTAGGCACTGAAGGGATGTCCCTAGAATTGCTCCTGGCTGCAAAGCATGACACCAGCTATGGGGCAGTTGCAACCAAAGGACAAACTTGAGTTTCATACTTAAAACTTTACCTCCACGACTTTCGTCACATTTTGTTAGCTCAGTTCTATATGGCCTGAAATGGACAGTATGCTTCAATATACTTGTCAAATGCCTTCCCTCTGTGAATCAGGATTTCTCAGAACAAAACCTCATATTAAATCTTTAGTATTTTAGAGTAGAGATTAAAAGACCACATGCAGTGGTAGCTAGCAAGCAACAAGAAACTTATGTTTTCAGTAAACATGCATGTATTTGTATCTCCTATCACTGCAGTACCTGAAGGATTTATTGCCTTTATATAGCATTAGTATTAACCTAATTTTATACTGGTCACTGAAGCTCAGCTTTTTGAGTCCCAGTCCAGTGTCTTCCAGTAGCTCAGGCATTCTGTTTTTAACTTGATTATTGTTTTTTTCTGCTAGTGTTGCTTTTCTGGAAATAGAATCACAAACATAAACATTGTCTAATTCTGTCTCCTTCATTCTTAAACCAGTGTTCATTTCCATGGAATGAAATTTAACTTTAGGCAGAGGACTGAGCAGCAGATCTAAGCATATTGACAAGCACTGATTGGCCATGCATGCAAAGAATTCAACCTTGGCCAGTCTTTTTCATCCAAACAATCTCAGTGTCTCTCAGTGATTTGTGCCTGGCTGTTCCCTGCCACCTGCACTGGAATGAGATGCCTGACCAGGCAACCCAGTCTATCTGAAAGGAAGTTAACAGATAATATGCAATAAAGCTTTATTGTTTCCCCAGTATGTGTTTACTCTGTATCACAGAGTACTGTACAGTTTACTCTGTATCACAGAGAATCCATTTGTCAAATATTAATTGAATTCTCCAACATTTGGCATATTTGCATAAGTATTATGAGATAGGGCATTATCTCCCTTGGTGTTATACCCATTTCCTTTAGATGGTCTCTCTTTGATCCATTAATCATGTTTCCTGTATCCTCCCACAGAAACTTAATTGCTCACATCCTGTAGAACCCACTCACAAAGAAAGGAATTAGCTCTATGTAAATCTAAGGTTATTACCTTGCCTCTATAAATGTAAAACAATTAAATTATCCTCTACAAAGGACAGTGATAAAATTCCAGATGAGCATTGATCACCCAAAGAAGCAGATTGAGGCGATTTTATTGGACCAGTGGGGAAAAAAGTGGTTTTGCTCTACTAAGGACATTACTGGGGCAAATGATACTGCTGTCTATGTCTGTCCCTGCTACTGCTGCTGTCCCCTCTACTGACTTCAGTATTACTTTAATATCTGAATCAAAGAGTTAGATTCAATAGATGCCTCCAATTTTAGGGCTGATGTAGCCTCATACTGGGGGGTACACCACTTGGGCTTTGCTAGAACCTCAAGGTTTGATCTAAAGATGTGAGTACACCATTAGGAAACCATGTAAAGTCAAAGAAAATACTGAGAAAAGGAATGCATCTTGAATTCCACCTTTCAGATCTGTCAGGATATGATTTTCAGAATATGTATCTTTAGCCTCAAACATCTACTAAATATTGGAATCAGCATGAAAAAACAAAAAAGCCTTCTTGAGTACACAAGATGGTGATGTACATATATCTATATAAATTAAAAAGACATAATTCCTGAATCTTGTTCAAGTTTAGATTCTGAGCCTTTTAGTCCTGTCAACATCAGAAGAGCTTGGGCATATAAAGATCAGCAAATCTAGAAGCTCATGGATCTTTAGCATTAAAAAATATTAACAGTTTCTAGACTTTAGTAACTTAGCAAGGCTTTCAGGATCAGGATTCTGGGATTTAGTTCCATTTATCAGATCTATCCAAAACCTTAGGCCAGCATTACAGGCACAAAAATCTCTCATCTTGTAGAAAACAGAAGCCAAGATTCCAGTTTACCAAACTAGCATTTGAATCAGCAGTAGCTTCGTTACACATTTGTTTTCCTCAGACTTGACTCTAAGTTTAATTTTTTGCAATCACTAAAGACCCTTTGTTCTTTCACCCTTCCTTGTTCTCTATAATATTTAGCAAAATTATGACAGAAAATGTCTCTGCGTATTTAGAGAGATTGGTTTCTGTTAAAGATTAAAATGGGAGCAGTAAGAATCAGTACATCACTACTCCATGTTCACTGCTTTCTTCTAAACTCATTTGTTCCCTTTTCAGCTTTTCCAAATTACTTCTCTTGGTGCAAATTCATTCTCACTTCTTGTAAATTTTTCTTCACCACCCACTCCTTTTGTAAGGTTCTCTTTGGATGAAACATATTTCATCCATAAAGCCTTTTAATGACTTCATCTATATAATCAGTTTCTTTCTACTAAAGAAAACATCAAAGTTAATCTGCAGTAGAAGTGTAATCTGCTACATCACAAGTCTGTCTGATCATACAGTCTCTTTGATTTACAGCATGAAGGTCTTGATCAAACCAGGCTCCACTCTTTTACACTGTGAACACTTTTGCTGGTATTTCATAGACAATATTAAGATGTTATAACAGCTATCCAAGAATAATGACACATACTTTCCCAAGAGGAGACCTGCAACCTGTATCATATCCTGTATGTCACCCACTGTACAGGTGAGTTGTCAGAGAGATAGCAGAAGCCAGCATTAAGGAAAGGGAGTAGCTAACACACATTTTTAATTGCTTTATGTATAAATGACTACTAAGACACCAACAAGAATTCTGGGCTTGAATTAATCAATATATTGGCAGGTCCTGACAATTTCATTTTTTATGATTTTATCCACAGCCTTAATTAAACCTCTTCCTCAGACACTTGTAGACTTAAAGCCTTAAGCTATTCTTCAGGTTGTCTTTGCATTAATTTTTTTGTTCATGGCACAGCATTTGGATGCCCATCGAATAGAAACTGAAGCTTGTGAAAACTCCCATGCCTCCTGTATAAAATGTAATAAATGTAATCCATCAAATGGAGGGGGCAAACAATACAGAATAAGTCAAATTAGGTTGGAGAAAAAGTAATAATTTTGAAATTACTAATAATGTAGGACTAAACTAAAAAAGCATTTTTCATCACATAAGGAGGGCTTTCCGTACAATGCAAAATTTCAAGCCACTTAAGAGATCTTGCTGGAGTAGAATCTGTTTTATAACAGACATCAAGAAATCCAGTTTTCTGCTTGAAACTACCTGCAATAAAGAAAGGAATGTTCAATATAATTTGTGAAATTGAATAGAAGTAGATATTAGAAGAAGCAGCTCAGGAAGGTTAGCCAAACAAGATATGGCACAGTAGTTGAGAAAAGCTGGCAAAGACCAGCTGTCAACTCACTGGACTGAGCATAATTGGCCTATTAGTGCACATAGTTACTATGCATATTTTAAGAACTGGAGAAAATTCTGTGTATGGTTCCCATATATTTTAGAAGGCTGAATATATGGGAACAAGGTTACAAGAATTTTAGCATATGAATATGCACACACCAAGTTTTCATTGAAGAAGTCTACACATGCTGGCATCACTGAGTAACTGTGCAGACTGGTTCTGAGGATACACAATAGGTACACAAGGTTCCTTTTTGTCTGTAAAAACCTGAATCCAGCTCAGTTCTGTTGGCTTCAAGGTTTGGGAGGGTTCATGTGTTTGAGAGCCCATTTTAAAATGACCTCAGGCAGCATGGTGGTTCATGCATGAATGATAAGTTCTTAGTCACTTGTTGCTGCTCTTACCACCCCAAGGCTGGTTGTTTTCCAGTGACCCAAATCATTAAGCTGGGCTAAGGATGCTGGGTGAAATCCCAGGAGCATTTGTGACAGAGAATGAGGCTGGTTTCCTAATAAGAACTTCTAGAACAATGTCATAAGACAGCCTGCCTTTTTTTTTTGTCTGTAAGACAACATCATATATGTCCAAAACCACATCTGAATTTACAGATATTTCCTTCCAGAACAATAATTTTAGGCTGTACACTGTATTTAATTACACATAATTATCCTTTTGCCAGCTATATAGCCTTTTATTCCTCATATTTTACTTCTTTTTTAATTTCTTTTTTTAAACTATAGAATCTTTATTTTGGACAGAATCTGCACCTTGAGAATTTATACAGGCACAGCTCTGGATACAGTTGCTTTGGTACTTAAGAGCGTAGCTTTGCAGCTTTCTATTACATGACACAGAGTATAATAACAAAAGCTATTCTTCCACATCTGTCAAGAAAATTTATCTCCAAATCAGTCTCAGGCAGAAACTATTACAGCCTGTGCATGCACAGGCTGACCATGGTAGATTAGTCAGCCTCAGAAATAAAGATTAGCCCTTCTTCCTTCTTAGGAAACTCCATGTCTTTTTGCAAAGCTTACAGAGGAATGCATTTATTGCAAACTATTTAACAAAAGCACTTTGCAGTTTTGAAAATGTAGGAACTGCAGGATTACAAACATTTGTAAAACCAGATCATATCAGCTCCTGGCAGTCACGATAATTAGACATCAGGTGCCAGGTGCTAAAAGAGAACAGCATGGGAGAAGTAATCACACATCAAACTAAAATGAACCATAGGGGAACTTTTAAGATTATATGACAGTGTGGGATGTGACATTGAGGAATACTGAATGCAGAGAAAGGCCAATTCAGACTGAGAGAAATTCTCATTTCATTCTGATACTTCAGTTCTCAGCAAGGAGACTAGAAACAGAAAACTGCTGTAATGTATAATGATGTGTTAGAGGACTCAGGACAAGGGGATTTCATGTCTGAATATGACATGTTTTTTAAAGCTCTTCCTTCAGGGTTTTTCAAGGAGAATACTTAATTCATGCAGGGTGCCAAGTCCTGTGCAAGGGTGAGCTGTCAGATGTTTGTACTGTTCCATTACTAGCTTGCAGAAATCCTTTAAAACCAGGGCTTCCCTGATAAATATGCAGAAAAGCCTACAAAGTCATCTTTCCCTTGTGCAAATGAGAGCCATGAGTGGACAGTGAAGAATTTCTGATGGAGAAAGGAGCAAGTGTTCCTGTGTGGCAGTAAAAGATATAGGTTGCTTATGCTGCTCTGCTCAACTTGCCCATGAGACAGGGAATATTTTCTCTCAGGCCACACAAGGTCAAGTCCAGCCTCAGGGATCTCACATTCAGACCAATGGGCCCCACACAGCACACTGAGGCAAGGTACCTGTGCTGGTTCATCTAGTGATGGAATAAACCTCTGTGATAAGGAAGTACAAACACTCTGCTCTCAAAAGACATATTCTGGAGCAGCACACGGCCTGTACTGTGATTTGAGCTCCTGTCTGTGCACTGCAGGCCAACTCATTCGTGGCTTTCACAGTCATGCAACCCCTCTTCAACTTCAAATGCATTAAATTAATAGGATTTCTTTCAAATCTGTGTTTTCATGTGAATTCACTCTGAGACTTTTTTTACATATGAAATTCAAACTATCCAATGGCTATCTTGGGACCTTGTAGATAATTCCTGCAAGTGTAATTTCTTTTCCTCAAGAGCAATGTGACCAATAATTGAAGCTCAGTACCTCCAGTTTCATATATCCCTGATTAAATGCACCAGTACTGCTGCAGCACTATTCACCTTTCATAAAAGGAACACCATCTGCTTCTCAGGGGGAAGGAATTAATGCAAGTCTGTAATACTGTAATTCAAGTGTGTGTAGTAAAAAGTAGAAAACATTACAGTATTAAAATTCCTGATTTTCAGTATATGCATGTAAATTAAGCAGTAGCAGAAATAATTCTGCAAGACAATGACAGAAAGCACCCTTGAAACAAAATTCTTACCCAGCACATATTGGTTTCATAATAGCCCTTTTATTCAACAGTATAATTGAGGAGCATATATTTGACCTCTTTCACATTTTGTAAGTAGAGGATTAAAATCCATAATCTCAATTACTCTCTTAATAGACTATCTTGACTTTTTTTTCACCTGTTGACCTGCAGGACAAAGCTATTTACAAGTGATGTTATTGAGGAGAACACCGCCATAATGAAAATGCTGAAGGACAAAAAAATCCAATAAGGAGACTAGAAAACACATTTGGAAGTGCACTTCTCAAGTCTAAATTATTCAATGTGCATACTGTGAAACAACTGTGTGTCTAATGTACAATCAGGTATTAACTTGGTGCCAGCTATTCCAGTCAGTAGTTTGCAGCAAGTTGCAGGCATTTGTCAGAAAGCAAAAGTCTGTGAACAGTTGAGCAGTGAAATGCAGAAGGCAGGGAAGAAAGCACATTAAACTGCTATGTTAACTCTTTTCCTTATGCTGATGTCTTTTCTCTTGCAATTCTGTATTTTTTTAGTCTATTTCCTGTGCAGTCATGCATCTGCATGCACCAAACCACTAAGTTTTAGTGAGTAATCTCAGCCCTCCTGGTTTCAGGCCTGTAGGGCACAATATGGTGGGTTACTATGACATTTAGTTCCTAGGATAAAACATTTTTTTCCTTTTTCTGTAAGAAATTGCCAAAAAGTAGCTGTATTTTGCACTGAAGTTTCATCGCAAGACAACTGATTATCTCCTTTGTGTCTGGTCCAAGTCACAAACATTTCTTTCATTTTTGTAGCAGCAGCTCAGACCCTTGAAATGTGCTTCATTCTCGTGCCTCATCTGTATGTGTAGCAGAATTGTTTCCCTCAATACAAATAAAATTTACATTCCTCATAAATCAAGGTTATCTAATGTCCCACTTTCAAATCCCAGCTGCTGCAAATCTTACACACACAATAAATGGCTCCTTTTAGAAAGAAATCTGAAGTACGAAGAAGAATCATAGAATGGTTTGGATTGGATGAAATTGTGTGGAAATAGTTATAAAGACAAATTCTAATAATAACTGAGAAAAGCAAAACATGGAAGAAGGCCTTTGAACCTATCCTTTGTTTGCAATTAACCTTTATAAGTCTTAAGTTGATTTAGGAGCATTTGAATTAAAGCTTTAAGGATGTTGTTTTTTGACAGGAACTTTCTGCTTGTAGTTAAGCCTTAAAGAGTTTTGCAATAATAACCTTCTGAAGTATAATTTTAGAATATTGCTTGTAGTAAGGATCTTTAAACTATAGCTTTAGAATATATATAAAGGAAACATGCAGCTTGAGAAAGGAAGATGAACATCGACTCAAGGATTAATAGTTTCAACCAAGGGAAGGTGGACATCACTGTTATGAGATTTATAGTCCTTCCAATCAAAAGGTGGACCCACATCTGGAAACTGAACCTCACCATCTGGCAGACTTCTTCCTTCTTTTGGAATCCAAACCACCACCACCTGGGATACTCCTTTTCTGGGATACATCCTGAGAAAAACTAAATCACAACAGTGTATAGAATTGTGACGTAAAAATTTGGAATAGAAACGGCTGATGAGTAAAAATTGGGAATAGGAACTGCTGAGAAAGCTTATGAGTGCCCCTATAAATACCTGTAAGCCTCAGCTATCGGTGTGCAGTTGGAGGGAAAACTTCCCCCACTGTACCCAATGCTGTATTGCTCATACTTTACCATATTAATTCATAAATTGATTGCTGCTTGAATATTGGCCTAGTCAAGCTTCTCATTTATAACATAAACGATCTTTGAGGTCCCTTTCCAAGCCAACCCTGTTATAATTCTGATACTTCTTCTACTGACACAAAAAGAGCGCTGAACAGGGAAGCTGCACAGAAGTAACACCAGTGAAGCAGAACTAGCAGGATTCAGTTCTATTCCGCTCTCTCAGCATTTCAGGCTCGCCCAGTGAGCGCCCCTCGCACTCGAGCACTTGGAAACTCCGATAGCGGGCTCCTGCGGCGGTGTTGGGAGGGAACCGCGCTGAGAAACCCCTCCCCTGCATTTATTTCTCCACGTGCACGCTGAGAGTGCCGCGTTAGGCGAGCCAGGCACTGCCCGCACTTATACAGGCGACGAGGAAGAGGCTGACCACCACGAAGGAACTCCCGAAGGCGCCTCAGGGAACAAATGCCTTCGTCGCTCACAGCGCCGCTTTTATATTGGGCGCGCGCGCCCTCCGCCGCCGTCCCGAGTCCCAATTGGCCACCACGAGATTGGGGCGGGGCTAGAGCCGGAGGTCGGGCGGTAGCGCATGCGCCATTGGCGGCTCGTTGGGGGCGCGCGGTCACGTGGCGGGGGCGGCGGCCGTTGGCGCCTCAGCGAGCGGCAGGGCCCGGGCGGCGGCGGGTGCGTGTGTGAGTGAGTGAGTGAGTGAGTGAGTGAGTGAGTGAGTGAGTGAGTGAGTGAGTGAGTGAGTGAGTGAGTGAGTGAGTGAGTGAGTGAGTGAGTGAGTGAGTGAGTGAGTGAGTGAGTGAGTGAGTGAGTGAGGGGGGTTCTGCTCTCTTCTCCCCTTCCCCTCCCCCGCTTCTTCCCTTATCCGCTTTCCCTTCCCCCGCTGTTTTACTTTCTCTTCCCTCAGCTCGGGCGCATCCAGGTGCGGCCCCGGGGCCCTCTCCGGTCCCCACCACCCGCCTTGTGCTGCGGCTGAGCCCGGGCAAGCGCGGCGTTCGCAATCTCTACCTCTGCTCTTATCCTTTGGACTCAGGCTTTGCACTGGTCGTCCTCAACGTTTTTCCCTCTTTAGGAATGTGTGTGTGTGTGCGTGCGTGTGAGAGAGAGAATGTAGTAATTTGCTTCTTAATTTTTTGCCGTGATAAACTTCTGTAGCTCATCGGGTGACTAAGGGAGGGCTGGCAGGATCCAGGATGCTACTGTCCCTCTTTATGCTATAAAGAGCTTGGGATTCATTGCTTTAATAACCCTTTTCCGAGAGTATCTCATAGATCTTCGGCTTTACACATCACCTGATTTCTTTAGAGTGTTGTTATTTTATCTGTGATACCGTGTCTATAAATACACCAAGATCATAATATATGATGCTGAAAAGAATTGTTTCCTGGCGTGTCGTGTTGGTTAAACTCCTTGGTGCTATATGAATAGCTCACTAGATTTTTTAGAATTGGCAGTAGCTTTTGAAAGTCTTTGCTTGTTTTGTGTGAATATTTTCAGGGTTATAAGTATTTAAAGATCCGGTTAAAATCTTACTTGATTTGAGGGCAGGGGAATTTTAGACTTTCACAGTAAAATCTTGAGGGAAATATAATTTGAAATTTTTCTTCTTAGGAAAACTTGAATAAAAAGTCGTTAGTGAGCAGTTTCAGCTTTCCAGTGAAATGCTTGGTCCGCAGCCTGTTGCTGGAGTTACAGAGTTTGTACGGCAGAAAACCTTGGAGTGCAGCCAAAAACACCAACAAAATTGCTGTTGTGTCTTACATCTTCTCTAGCACAGTTATGAGAGTATTTCAGTACAGATCGCCTGAGTGACCAGCCTGCTTCACTGTGGGGTGTGCTTTTCGGTAGTTGGTGGGTTTGTTTGTAAATCTTCCCAGGAGCAGAGTGGTGTTCACCCTTCACTTTGCAAATGTTGGTGCCCGGTCCATAGAATAGACTGTGAATGTCATCCTGTTTCAGTGTTTGGTGCATAGCTCAAAGGAGTTCAAAAGCATTATTTTTTGTGACTGTGACAAAGACGGAGCCAATGCTGTTGATTGCAGTTAAGAGTCATTAAGGTTGGAAAAGACTTCTGAGATAAAGTCCAGCCTTCAGCTGGGACAGATGTGAACAGCTGTAGCTCTCACATTTGAGAGCATAATGATAGAGTTACATTATGGCAGTATCCTGTCTTTATAGCTGTTTTGCCAGTGTCATTTATGCACAATTTCTCTTTTTCTTTGCATTGTTCTCACAGAAGTTGATTATTCAGTATATCCAAAGATGAAGAGGAAACTTGCAGCAGCTGGGACATTGAGGCTTAGTCCTAATGAAGAAGCCATGTTCCTGAAAGAAGAATATGAAAGAAGAAGAAAACTAAGGTTGCAACAGGTATGCCTGTATTTTTCCATGTGTTGTATTTCATTTGATGATGTAACAAATAATTTAGGAAAAGTAACTGAAAAGATTATTTCCTGTAAACTAAATTTCAAGGTGACAGTATTGTAGAATGGTGAAATTTTTTATGTTGGAAAAGACCCTGGGGATCTTCATGTCCAGCTATTAGTCCAGCACTGCCAAGTCCACTGCTAAATCATGTCCCTAAGTGCCACAACTTTGAACTTTTGAAGGGGTGGTGACTCAGCCACTGCCCTGGGCAGTTTGTTCCAGTGCTTGACAACCTTTGCTGTAAAAAAAAAAATAAAAAAAAGGCCTAAAATACAGAGTGGAAAATAATAAACTAGGTTTACTAAGTTTTCAGTATAGTTGCTGATTTTAATCTTGAATTGTAATAGGAGCCTTGCATAGATTATTGTGTTGTATTTTTGGAGGGAAGGATATTCCAAGCAGTGGTTGCAGTTTGTCACTTGTATGACATTTTTTGGACTTTAACCGAAGTGTTTAATTAGGATTAAATTTATTATTTTATATATTAATTTTGGAAAAAGGTAACAGCAACTTGAAAGTATTTTCTGAATAGATTGTGAATGGAATAGCTGATGAGATGGAAAGGTGGAAGTAGGGTAAACTGTGTTGTAGAAAGTCTTGCTGCAGAAAGTATTATGCTTTTCTTGAATTGCTGATAAACATGAATGCTCTTTCTACAGGTCAGAGAGCAGCAGAAGTATATCTCCTACCAGATAAGGCAGAAGGTAAAGCAGAGGAGAGAAGAACAGCTGCATCAGTTAGAGGAGGCACTGAGAGCTGAATGGCAGAAGGCACAGGAGGAGAAGATGAAAGCCCTGGAAGAACTGTATCTGTCAAGCTTAAGGGCGATTGGGGAGGGTCACCGACAGGCCAAGGAAAATGTAAGTGAGCTTGATATTATTGTGTCAGGGTCTCACCCCAGGCAGCAGCCAAGCACCAGGCAGCTGCTTGCTCCCCTCCTCACCAGTGGGATCTGGGAGAGAATCAGAAGGGTAAAAGTCAGAAAACTCATGGGTTGAGATATAATATAGACAGTTCAATAGGGAAAGCAAAAGCCACACACAGAGCAAAGCAAAATGAGGAATTCATTCACATCTTCCCATGGGCAGGTAGGTGTTCAGCCATCTCCAGGACAGCAGGGCTCCATCATGTGTAATGGTTACTTGAGGAAGAAAACAGCATCACTCCAAACATCTCCCCCTTCCTCCTTCATCCCCCCTTTATGTACTGAGCATGATGCCAGATGGTCTGGAGTATCCCTTTGCTCAGCTGGGATCACCTGTCCTGGCTGTGCCTCCTCCCAGCCTCCCATGTACCCCCCACTCTCTCACCAGTGTGGCAGCACAAAGAGCAGAAAAGGCCTTGGCTCTGTGTGAGCCCTGCTCAGCAATAACAAAAACATCTCTGTATTATCAGCCTCTGTTCAGCACAAATCCAAAGCACAGCCTCGTACCAGCCACTACGAAGAAAATAATTTCTATTGCAGCCAATACCAGCATATATTGTCAGAGCCAATTTCAATGTTTTAGAAATACCAGAATTGCTGATGTTTGGTTTTTCCTTTGACATTCCTGATTTTGAAGTCCTGATACCTAAATAGACAACTTTTTAAACATGGAAATGTTTTTGAAGTGGTTATGTACTTTTTGGCAGGTATCTTCCCGCAAGATAGTCTGTCTTGTCAAGGCCTATCTGTGACAGCTTTTGCTGGGCAGACTTTAAAGTTACTTTGTATTAGCTTGTGTGATCATATGTGTTTGTACTTGGCTAAATTGTACATAATGAGTCAGTATCTCAATTATGCCAGTAATACAGTAATTTATTCTCCACCATGGATCTTTTTTATGGTTAAGAAAATACATTTAACATTTTTTTCCCTTCAGTGCTCCCGTGACATGGAAAGCCTTGGTAAGGGCTTCAGAGGCCTTTGCCTGCACTACAAACGGGTGTCACTTTAATTCTGTGCCTACAAACTGGTTTCACTTTATTTAAAATCCTGTAACTTGTGTAGGCTCTGCTTGAGAGATCATTGAGATTGCTGGGGAGAATTTTTCTATAGTTTGACTCTGAATCAGGTTTACAGAAATCAGCTGAAGACTTCTTACATGGATTTTACAAAGTAGCTTACTTCCTGACTTAGTCAGGATCTTCAAAGCCAAGTAAAATAGCATTATGCTTTTCCATTTATCCATGTCTTTTCTTTATAAAGTCCTTTCCAATGCTAGGATAGCTGAGTTAGCAAAAAAATCTGGAACTAGTGTTTTAGGAGGAACAGAGAAATAAAAAATGTCTCTGTTGATGATTGAAGGGTAGTAACACACTTCTTCTACATAGTTTAGTCTGCATTTGCTACAGGATATCTTTTTCATCAAACTGATCTAGACAAAGCTAGGATTTCTATCAATATTTGGTTAAATTGGCTGAGGGATGTGGCAGATTCACTGCTGTTTTTGGCAGAGAAGAAGAAAATAAAGATGGCAGAGAAGGAAAAGTTATTAGAGTATTTTAATCTTAATACAGTAGAAGGTAGTTTTGAGATTGTGTTTCTCACCAGCAGTATCTAATTTGAAATATCATACTAATAGTATGAGATGTGAGTAAAATTCTGTATTAAGTGATCACAATATTTTAATGTTAAGGAACCTGACTTAGAGGCTCTGGCAAAGCAAGCAGAAGAAAGGAAACAAAGAGCAGAGACGAGACATAGAAAAGCTCTGATAGAGCAGAAGCACCAAAAAGAAAAATTACTTCGTGAGCAATCCAGGTATGCAATAGTTATTTTGTTTTATTAAGAATGAACTTTACGGTGTCACAAGGTGAAAGGCAAAAATGTTGATGCTTCTTGCTTGGAGCTTTTTCAGTCTTGAAATGTTATCTATTAGATAATTAATGCTCATGGGGAAAGCTTGTGTCTTTTGGTAAAAACTGTATCTTTAAAACCAAGACAAGAATGTCAGATATTCAACCTGGCCTTATGGATTCTCCAGGAGTTCAGTGACAAATGAAATGTTGTCAGGCCAGTTCCTGATGGAGAGTTAACCACCTGTAAAAAGGACCTAGGACATTTGTCATGGTCTTCTTTCTTAGGGTTTTTTTTTTTTTTAATTAAGCAGATTGGACCAAACTTGAGCTGGTATGGAATATGGTCTGTGTCCTCTTGGGCATAGTTGTGCTTGAGTAGAGCTAAGACCTGTAAATTAAGTAGTTAACTGTATCTACACTGAAGCAAGTAAAGTGTGTTGAAGTGCACAACGCTTTCTGGAAACCTGGGTCAAAAGCAGAGATTTTGTATTGCTTTTGGAATGCTTGTATATATGAATGTTTTTGCTTAACTTAAGGTAATTTTTAATGCTGCCTTCCAGCCCAAGTTCTGTTGTCTTTTTAGTATGCTTCCCCATGCCTATGGCCCAACCATTCAGTGCAGGTACTTAGGAATCTATTTTCAGGTTTACCTTTTATTTTGCACTGGTCTGTCACTGTTGCTTGAATAATTTTCTGTCTCTCTTCTCTCTTGTGGTTTGTTTTGTTTCTGTCCCCCAAGACGAGCAGATGCACGTAAACGTGCTCTGGAAGTGGAAAGACAAAGAGCAGCCAAAGTTGCAAGCCTCCCACCTCCTCCACCACATCCTTTTGAGGTATGTATCTGTGAAACAACAATGATCACAATTTCAGGGGTACCATATATAAGTATTTGCATATATAAGGAGAGTGGTTCAGCAAAACCCAAAAGAATTATTTAATTAGATATTAGCAGATTTCTTGCTACTAATCTTGGGTAATTTACTGATCTCTTGTTATATGTGAATTTTATTTCTTGTAATCAGACTCTTATTTTTGAAGTTTATCTGTCTTTTTAAACTTTCATCATATGTCATTTTCATTTAGTAGCCCCAGTCATATGAGACTTTACAATGATCTCTCAGCATGTACATTACATGCCTTCTCAGCCTGCTGTCATACTGATGCCGTTAGCAGTTTGTTTAGTTCTGTAATAATTCTGTCTTTTTAGCTGTGGGGCAGCTTTGTTGGGGTTATCTTCTCCCTTCAATTTCTTTTTCTTGTAGGGAGTACTAAATAAAGAGGAAGCTCTTTAATTTTCATAGGAAACCATCACCCAAGTCTGTTGGGAGGCTGCAGCCTTTTGAGATGTGGCTTTGTACCCCATTTATGCTGCTTTGGTTTCATAGAGCTGGTGCATAGGTGTAGAATTGGCAGTAGGATTGCAGCTCTCAACTGCAGAAAGAACACTTACATGCATTTTTACTCTGGAGTTAACTAACAGAACTTCATGAATGCAGAGTTTAAATTGCCTCGTGGCATGTCGTACTCTTTTAGACCTTTGGGTTCAGGGATATTCAAACTACTGACTATAAAATAAAGGGTTGAGGTATACTAGCCCTTCTCAGAGCCAGTGAAGCTTTCAAAACTTTTCCCAGCTACATCCCAGCACATTATGTACAGGTTAGAGTGCAGGATGATAAGGGTTTGGTGTTGTATCTGGAGAAACTGAGTAAGGTTTGACCCTTCCGGTTTTAAGAATGATTAGAAGGAGTACCCATGGCATTTCATTAGTACAAGTTTCTCTCTAGATCTTTTCCTTGGTTGTCCAAAGGTTTTCATCTTGTATAAGCTGGATATGAGTGAAGACTAAAACAAGGGTTGTAAGGGAGTGGTAAAGTTTGGGGTTATTTCTGGTGAAGTGTATGCTGTATTGAAATTCAGTACATCTGGAATAAGGTCCTGTGTGGTGCAGTTCAGGTAAATTCACACACCCTTTCATGCTGCTGTTGCCATCCATGTTGTGCCACAGGGTGTGTTCCTGGTGTGTCTGGTGTAGAGCAGGTGAAGTCTATATCAGTCCAAACTTTATTTCCTGGGTTTCAGGTGCTTCTGTTGCTCAGTTTGGCATTGCTGGGAAAGCAGTGAGATGCTGTGGCTTTGCTTTGTAGTAACTTTTGCAGTTCAGAGTGGGTCTTATGTCACATTTTATTTAACCCTTCCCCATAGATAGTGACTGCAGTTAACCTCCATAACAGCTAAAATGGCACAGTACTTGATATGTGATACTTTTATTTAATACTTTTATCCAGCAACATCAATAATGCATCTTCCTTCCCATTTTATAAATACAGAATTTTCTCCTCATTCTTTAGTGTTTTGTCACCAGGGAAAGCAAGAAGTCTTTCTTTCAGGTTTCTTCAGGTTCTGGTGAAACTGATTCAATTGTGTTGGATGTTATGTCTGGGTCAGTTCTCTATTTAAGTATTGTTCCTTTCCAAAAATTAATTCATTTCCATCCTTTAGCAAATGTCCTTTACCCACCTTTTCAACAAATGTGGTTTGTAAGTTGTTTTAGTGGAGTTTCCAAACATCTGGATTTTCTACAGTATGTGGGTTTTGTTTCTGTTATGAAGTTCATGTTGTGATAATGGCAGATTGAATCAGTAATTTTGCAGACATGTTGAGTTTTGGTTGAGGAAAAGAGGTTGCTCTGTTTCAGTATAGCACAGCGTGTCAGTTTGTTCCATTTAAGGACAATCTGACTTTAAGCCTTTTTCTAGTTTTCGAATCTGTGTAGATTTTAATCCTTTTGTTGTAGATCTATGGCTGGGAGAGCACAGGGCTAAAAATAAAGTTATTTTCTTCAAAGAGTTGTTGGGTGCCATGTACTTCATAGGGGAAAATGTTAAGTAATTGAAAGATTGAGAGATTTTTATTCCTGTTTCTGCTTCGAGAGAGAAAACAAAAGATATTGACTGTTATTTGGGGGAAGGTAAGTCTAGGGCTTTGTCTTGCAAATGTCTTACTCAAAAGGCACTGAATTTAAATTGTTTAACTTTAAATCCTGTGAATTACAGCAGATTACAGGGTCATCTGAGTAAATCTGCTTGTTTTTTTGAATGTTTGCATAAGGAGCTTATTAAATGCAACTATAATCATAATCTGATGTTCTATTGCAATAACAATTGACTATAATTTCATAAAAAGGAGCTCTAGGGCATTGTTGTTCATGGCATGATTGTTTAGAATATAAGAAACATTTTCTAAAGATACTCTTATTATTGTGATTTTACCCAGGTAGAAAAGAAGTAGTTTTACTCTATCATAACCCATTTTGGTTCTCAGAATTATGGATTTTAGAAGTTGAGACCATATTTAGTTAGACCAAATGAAAAGTTACTTAATTGAAGTTAAACTGTAAAGACCATTTTATTGAAAAATGTTGCAGAGTTCTTGGAAACTTACTTTTTCTTACATGATCTATTAGATTTTATGAAATGGAAACAAAACCTAAAAGGTATTACTATATTCTGCTTGAGTATTCATAGCATTTGTAGAGCTGGGGTCATGAGGGGGTTTTTTTGGCTTTTTGTCCCATTTCATGATACTTTGTTGCTCCAGTTTTGCCAGATTTTAGTGTAGAATTATTTACTTTTTGAAGGAAAAGAAAAAGGAGGGCGTAACTACAAAACAGGATAGAAGTATTGTATTTTTTTCAGCCTAAATTGCATTTGACACTAATTGAAAAATTGCAGCCTCCGACATAATTCTCACATCTTCACAGCTTTTGAATAAAATTCTGGAGACTTGATTGATTACATGTAATTAATAATTATTTGTTATTGGTTGTTAATCTTAATTTTTTAAAATAATTCAGAAGATATGTTTTATTGTACATTCTGAAAGTAACCCAGTACAGGGCAAGCACTGGTAATCTGGCTAATGAGGTTTATGTCTGGGATTTGCCTGTTTTTATAGCTATAATCATTATCTGCAAATGTTGATCTGTTACAATTACTATGATTTTTATTGATTAAGAAATTCAGCTTTGTTTAAGGATCGTAAAATAAGTTACTGAAGTTCTGTTGGTAAGGCTAAAAGTAGTTTTACTGGTTTTGGGTCCCTTATGACAAGAAAGACATTGAGGGGCTGGAGCGTGTCCAGAGAAGGGCAGTGGTGCTGGGGAAGGGTCTGGAGCACAAAGCTGGTGAGGAGTGGTTGAGGGAGCTGGGGGTGTTTAGCCTGGAGAAAAGGAGGCTCAGGGGGAACCTTGTTACTCTCCACAAGTGCCTGAAAAGGAGATTGTAACCAGGTGAAGGTTGGTCTCTTCACCCAGGTGACAAGTCATAGGACAGGAGGAAATAGCCTCAAGTTGCACCAGGGGAAGTTTAGACTGGATATTAGGAAAAAATTCTTCACTGTCTTGTCAAGCACTGGAACTGACTGCTTGGGGGAGTGATGGAGTTACCATTCCTGGAGATATCTAAAGGATGTGAGTTGGGGCACTCAGGAACATGATTTGGACATGGTAGTGCTGAGTTAATGGCTGGACTTGAAGGTTTTTTCTGATATAAATGATTGTATGATTCTTTGATTTTCATTTAAAGACTTCACTTTCTACAGTCTTCATAAAAAAGTAATAGTCATTCCTGAAATTTTGTATGCCTCATTGCTTGAGATAAGTTTAAGGTATTTGTGAGACTTAAAGCTGTTCTTTGTGTGTGTGCATTTCTTTATGGCCATGTTAGTTTTGGAGCACTCAAGCTGTGAATCTTTCCAGTTTAGTTAATGTGGATAAGAACACCTTTTAGGAGAAGGTTGAGGGAAGAGGAAGCTGAGAGAAAATTGGTGGAGGAGATGTTATGTACAAAGTACTTATTGAGTAACCTAACCTGACAACTGTGCAACTGGGAACATGAGGCTAAGCCAAAGAATTGTTCAAATTTCCAGAAAAGAGTTGAAATGTGTTAGTGTACCCAAAACTTCTAAAAACCCCTGCAGCAACTTAGCTTTCTGTGAATAGACACTTTTCAGTGAAGTTACAGATAATGCTCTTTTCTCTGGTCAACTAAAATTGGACATAATGGCTCTGGGTTTCCTAAAGCAAGTCTGTAAATGACAAGTGTTGCTTTGCTGTTGGGTATAATTATTTTGTGGGTCTGTGGCTGCTCTGAGGTGAATATGACAGCTGTTGTAAGTGGGGTTTGTATTAATGCATTCAACTCAAGTGCTTTTAAATTAGTGCTTTTGAAACATGACACTTATAAGCATCAGTTTCTGTGCAGAGGTTTGCCCAAGATGCTCTCCATTATTAAAGCCCTCTGGGTCTGCCTTGTGCTGATGTGGTTTATTAATTATTACACATATATAAGGTTTTAAACACTATTTTCAGGGCAGAATTTGGTGGGGTGGGTTTCTTTTAATAATAATTTAGCTATACAGATCACTTCTGTTAGTTACTTGAATGGAGATACTGTTCTGTGATTCAGCTGTAGTTGTACCTTTCTTCCTAGAGTTTTGAAGTGAAGAAGATCCTTGCCATGAAGCCCTGTGGTGCTGGCAACTTTTCTGTTACACGTTACCACATTGCTGAAGCTTTGGTGGACAGAGAAGTGGACGGAGAGCAGGTGATTAACTCCAACTGTTTGTGCTACAGTCTTACATATGTGTTTCTTTACACTGAATTCATTGTCTGGGTATCAGCTAATGGATTTTCTGGAAGCTGTTTAAAGATACAAACTTGTATAAAGCAGCTTACACTACTTACTAAAGAGAATCTCAGATGGGCAGCCTTGTAAAGCCTGTTACATGCTCAGTCACTTCGGGGATCACACCTGGCAGTCCCTTGTGAACAGGCTTTTACTGAAAGGTGAGATCACAAGACTGGTATAATGTTCAAACACCCAAACTGGAAGACTTGTGGCTCATGCTGAGTTGATAGCTGCAGTTGCCCTGCTTTTCTCTCTTCCCCTCTTTTTAGCAATGTACTCCCAGACTTGCCTTGCATTTGGCTTGCTTATTTGGAATTACTTTTTTTTTCCTAAGTATATTTTTATGTTAGTAAGATTTTTCTTCCTTGAAAGTTGCAGATTGTTTCTGGTTTCCCAAGTGAGATGGAAGATACATCAGAGATTTTTTCCTGTCACAGACATATTTTATGAAAATTCCTTTTGCTAGGATTTTTTCTCCTGAGAAGCCTCAGAAACGAAATGTAAACAGTAATTATTTGCTGCTGTGGAATGCAGCAGGTGCATCTTTAATTGGTCTCATGTGGTTGTTTTTAATCACAGCCAATCACAGTCCAGCTGTCTTGGACTCTCTGGTCAATCACAAGACTTTGTTACCATTCTTTTCCTTTGCTTTCCTTGCTAGCCTTCTGATGAAATCCTGTCTTCTATTCTTTTAGTATAATTTTAATATCACATATATCATAAAATAATAAATCAGCCTTCTGAAACATGGTGTCAAGATTTTAATCTCTTCCCTTGTCCTGGGACCCCTGTGAACACCACCACATTTTCCCCCTTGTTTAAAACAAAACCATGAGGATAGAAGTTCCCAATCTGTAATTTTGACCATATCATTCATTTTACCATGTATTGTAGAAAAAATAACCACTCTGTGATAACAAATATATAAATTATTGTCTCTGGTACAGCTTGAAACTGGAACACTTTGTCACCTAAGCTTACAAAATATGTAACAATGAAATTATTTTCCAAAGGTAAAAAATTATTTTCGTCCTGCTTGCAAGATAAACATTCAAGGATGTTCATATGGCATTGTATGTCTTTTTTAAGTGCTTTTGCTGCAGAATTATTCATTTATTTATTGTTATGTATGCTTTAAACTATCACACAACTTTCTGGACTAAACTACTGATTGATTGCCAGCCAGATGCTCATTTAGCTGCTGAAGAAGAAGGGAGACGTTTGGAGGAACTGCACAGGGAGGCAGAGAAGGAAAGAAGAAAGCAGCTTGAAAAGGCACATATTAGAGGAAGTCATGCCTTGAAGAAGATCCAGTTGGCCAAGGTAGGCAAAGCAGTTATGCCTGTTTTTAATGTCAGAGCAACTGCTGTTAAGCAAGTTGTAGGTAAGTGATTAATAAAGGAATTACACTTACAGGAGGGAAATTCATGGACTAAATAAAGTTTGCAGAATGCCTTTGCAAAAAAAAAAAAAGTCAAAATCTGTTTGCTTATTTTGGCATCTAGAAGGAGTGAGAATGAAAGAACATCCTCTTAAATTTTGTTATCTGAATGTTTGGCCAGCTATTAACCAATAGGTAATAGTCAAAACTTGTCTAATGGGTAATCAGTTCTGCTTTTCCACATTAGCTTTAGTTGGAGTTGGTGATTTGGTGCTTCAGGGGAAGAAATTATTGCTAAGGAGGTAACAAGTTTTTTTATTTTTTGAAAACTTTTCTAAGTTTTTACTTAAAGACTGATACTCTGTTAGTGTGCAAGTCTGGAAATGGTGAAATAGTTTCCTTTAAGAAATAAAAATTAATCTACTGAGAAAAGTCTTTGTACTGTGATCTACACTCAAAAATTTTTGTGGTCTGACAGCTTCACATGTGTTTTTGTTGGCTAGAAAAAGAAAAGCTTGCTTGTTATCAGCTGGCATATGATTGGTCCTGAATGAGTAACCAAACTGAAATGGGAATTTGTGAAATATTTCTGGTGCTCCTGAAATTAACAGAAAAAAAATCCCAACAAACGTTTTTTAAAAAATAGCTCTTACATATGCTCAGTGTGCCAAAGAGTATTTAGTTTGCATCTTCAAAAGTAGCAACTGCTGAATTATATACTAGCAACAGTCACCTGGCAAAAGAAATACTCGTTTACCTTATGAAACAGAAAGTTTTATTATTTTGGGGGAAGTTGGCCTGCAGGTGTGGAGTCTGATCTTTTATTTAACATCAGATCTTGTAGGTAGTGTTGAAGACTCCTGTGTCCAAAGGGCTAGTACAGTCTTCTCCTGAAGAAGCACTTTCTCCCTAGAATAACATTAACTTTGAACATTAACCAAACATCATGGTAACCAAATGGAAGCATTTTCTTTCAGTCTTGATATGTGGCCATCTGAATGTGAACATTGAAGGTTTATGTTTTCCCTTCTTTATTCTTGAAGGACAGGGAAAGATTCCTGGAAGAGCTGGAGCAAATGCACGCTCAGGATCGGATGCGCAGGAGACAGGTTGTCGCACAGATGCCGCCTCAGCTTTCAGTGCCCCCATGCAAACGCATGGAAACAAAAGAAGAATGGCAGAGAGAACTGGAGTCTGCATTTGAGGAAATGTGCAGTGAAGACAGGAGTAAGTTCTTTGGAGGTTGCTGAACTTGGTACCCAGTAAAGGAGAGGTTGCTGCAGCTGCCTCTTCCCGGGTGCAGCTGGTAGCAAGGCTGTGTGTGTATTCATAGTTGGCATGCACACAAACAGCCTGCCAGGGCACATCCATACAGCTGGCTGTGCAGGCCAGCAGGAGAAACACAGCACTCACATTAAATACCAACAGCACAAATGGCCTCCTTCTGTTTACTGCTCTGATCAACATGAAGGCCTTTTGGGGGATATGTGTCTTTAATATGGTATAGATCCCTCCAGCAGTTGGTCTTAGACACTGTCTATCCAGGAGTTGTCCCCTATATCCCAGGTGTCTGTCTGCTACACTACAGATCCTCCTCAGGTCTTATACACCCAGTCTAGTGTCAAGTGATTCATGCTAGAGCGTGGAGCCTTAGAGTTACCTCTCATACTTGTGTATGGACTCAAATGCACATGTGCTCATGAATATGCTGTGGCTCACTTGGTGAATAGCTTTAGACACTTGCTCTTACCTGGCAGCTGGCCCTTGATCCTTAGTTTTCCCAGTTCTGGCTGCTGGGCATGTGAGCCCCCTAGATCTGCTGCTCCACTCCAGTTGTTACTGCACAGACCCAGCTGGGCATGTGGGCGTGTGCACAGACATGCACATCCTATGGATTCCTATGGCAACTGACCTTATATACTCGTCTACCCAATAGCTGACCCTGGATCCTCTTGTAGTCTTGGACATGCACACCCATGTGCTGGCAGGTTTCTTAGGATCCTTTTCTGTCCTCTGTAGCTGGCTTGAATGCTTGGCTCTCCTGATCCCTCTACTAGACAGCTTGTAGGTTCCCTGGCCTCTACAGTACCCTGCCCAGTCTTACAGCTGCCTGATGCATGACTCCTAAGCCTCTTACCGTTCTTGCTAGCTAGTCTGGCTTGTGATTTGCTAGCCCCTGCATGCTGATGCTCATAGCCACCTATGAGTAATCACTATATGAGGCCTAAATGCACTCCTTATGGCCTCTGCAGTCAGCAATGCTCTAGACACAGGTGCACCTGTGACTTCTGGTCCCTGTTCCAGTTGCTGGCCTTTACGTATCAGTATACACACATGCATACAAAACACAGTGTTCCTCACGTAGGAAAACAGCTACAAGTGGAATTTAGTGAGAAAACAGAGCAGACTGTCAGGTACAGTGCATGGCCAGACGAGTGGACTGTCTCATTTTATCTCACTATTTTTGCACTTTTATCTCATAATAGTTCTGCCCGTGACTAACTTGATCCCTTCCCTGCCTTGGGTTCCTCCCCTAAGTACATGTAAGAAGCATAAAATTTCAAGGTGATGTTCCCCTGTGTCCCACATCCCTTGTAGGCAGTAACCCCCTCAGTCAGTAAGGTGATCATAGGGGAATTCCTGTTGTGCAGTCCTCTGGGATTTCACACCTGGACTGTGCAATCACTCTCCTGTGGCAGCCTTGTGAACAGCCAGGTCAGGGTGTGTCTTTTCCCCAGTGAAGTTATTGGGACCATGCGTAATTTTTCTTGTGGGCTGCTTTTGGTGTAAAGCTGGGCCTTTCCATCCCATCAACTTTCATTTTGAAAAACATAGCATATTCTAGTGGAAACTGCTGTGGAGGTTCTGAATGAATAAATGGCTGTTGATCTAAATAGTTTAAGATCTTGTGTTTTGGTGGGGGAAAAAAAAGCTGGATTAAATCTGTTGTGAAATAACCTATTGATATTTGAATTTCCTGGGGATTTGTGTGTGAGTGTAGTCTTGCAGTGTTGTTTGATTTGTATTCCAAATGGTCGTTTTATTTCATTGTGCTCTTTTAATTAGACATGAAAGAAGACCTGATTCTGCAGTTTGAGCCACAACCTTTGCCAGCCCCTTCTGAAAGAGCTCAAGATAATGATCTTGATATCTCCTTGGAGCATGAATCTGCTTGTGATACTCAGCAAGAGTCAGGACATGTGATAGAAGAGGAGGTCCCTAATGAGCCAGAAAGTAAAACTTCTAAACTGCATATTTAATTTAAACCTTTTCATTTTATATTAGAAAAGATTAGTATATTAAATAAATTTTAGTAATAAGTAAAATGCCTGAAGTAGTAGAACTTCTTAATGTGCAAAAATAATTCAGTGTAATTTGGTTTATGTTTAGCATAGAGGATGATACCCTAATGATTATGAATTTGAAAATGACAATGTGACTTCTTTTTCTGATATGCTTCAGTTCATTAGTATGCTGAGAATAATTTTCAGTTGTAAGAACTATACTGTTAGTAGCCATAATTATTCCTGTGAACTTAGTGTAAATTATAGATTGATGCTGTGTGTGAACTTAAGATTTTGAGATATTTCAAAGCTGAAGCTTTATAGTCTGCTTATCATGTGTCTTTTATGTTCAGGTTTGTGGTTGAGCTGCTGCATATTGTGAGTAGGCTGGAATGGATGCACGAGTGTGTCCTGTTTGCCTGTGGCATGTCCAGGGTCATGTGATGTGAGCCAGAAGTCTCCATGAGCTTCTTGGCCAAGCACTTCTGCATCCCTTGGGTGGCACAGTCTGGTGTGTGGTGTTTGGTCTGTGGTGCATTGTGTTGCCAGTGCTGATAGAAAGCAGAGGGCAGGGGTGGGGATGGTACTGCATATTTCTGCTACAGATTGACTATAAAACACTGCATCCAGCTTAGTCCTTCTTTCATAGCTTGCAGAGACAAGTTACTGCTTTTCTCTTGCAGGTAAGAGAAAATTTTGCCAAGATTTTAAAAATACACCTAAGCTATTTGTCCAACTCTGTAAGCAATAAAAAAAAGAGAGGGTTTTTTTATGATACAAAGATATTCATTACCCAAAACTCTTAACAGTTTCTATTCTTTATAGGGCATGAAGAAGGAAAAACTTGCCAACCTCGATCAAAACTTGCCTTAAAGAAATTGTTGAACAAAATTAGAAGCCAAAAAGATGAGTGGACATCAAAAAATGAGAAAGAGAGTCAAAGTGAATTTGAAACTATTGAATCAGGCACAGTTGCTGGTGAAAGGAGACCATTATGTGATTTAGAACTTAACAAGGAGCAGCAGAAAAATACAGTGTGTGAAGCCAAAGGTACATACTTGTGACAAAGTTTGTTGTGTAGGAGCAAAAAGACTTTTATGGGGGGACTGTGACAGTAACTGACAAAATTGTTTAATGAACTTTCATTGTTAAATGTTTTGTCACATTGAATAAAGTACAGTTTCCTGTCTGTGCCTACAAGGCATTGAGGATTTGTTGAAACCACAAGTAGGGAAGATTTTTTGCTCTTATGTCCAACTTGTCCATTAAGATCTTGAAGAGAACAGATGTCCAAAATACCTTTCTCACTTTTAAATCTCACTCAAATTGTTGTCACAGTTGGTATTGCTGTACTTTAATAGGTGTTTGCCTCCAGGGATAGAATTCTCAGTGCAGGAGTCAGCATTGAAGTTCTGTACCTGTTGAACTGCACAGCTGCTTTCTTTGGAGATTGACAGCTATAAATGCCCAAGACAAGCATAAGCTGATGAGTGGAGTTTTTTTCTGCGTTCAGGCACCATTCCAAAAAACCTTTTTGTTAAATTGAAATTTATAGCATTTGGACACTGCAGTTTGTTTGATAGCCAGATCATCTTGGGGTTACTTCCCATGTCTATCCTTGGTGCTCTTCTGGTTGGACTAATGCTGAATTGGTGATCTTGTATGAGTGGGATTTCTGAAGTTTTCAAGTGATCAGATTGTGGCACGTGGTTTTGGGTAATTTGTTTCCGTAGGGTGCTTGTTTTTTTTAAACAAGATAAAGTGTTTTAGTTCCATCATGTACATGACTATGCCAACATAATGCCTGGGGTTTGGAGAGTGCAGCATGAGTGAAACAATGCCTTGGGGAAAATGTGCTGCTATTTGAAGCTAACAGTACAGGATTGAGACTTGCTTTTTGTGCAATAGCCAAATGTCAGATTGTTTGCCCAGTACTGCCAGTTTTAGACCCTCTTTGTTCCAAGAGGTTAATGTGTGGCTTTTGATTCTTCAGGATGATCTTGCTCTTGGCCTCCCAGGTAATATTAGAAATAATTTTCAGTCCCATTGAAGCTGGGACATTACTGGTATTCAAGAAAGACACACAATAAAGGGCTATTAAAGACTTAAATAATACAAAAAACCTGATTTTCCAGCTTATGGAGACAGGCAGAGTAGTAGGATATAGAACTTTTCAAGTGCAGCTTATGCATTTTGTTGAGAGATGTTGGGAAACTGTAAAGCAAGATGTAAAGAAGATCCAAGGCTTGTTCTGACTGCAATTACAGCTAAATAACATGTCTATTTTAGACTCTATGAAAATGTTGGAAACTACAGTTGCAGATGAAAAGTCAGTTCCAATCCATCCTCAAGAACAAGCAGCTAAAATCAGAATGGAAGAGGCAGCTAAAATGAGAATGGAAGAGGAGAAACAGAAGTGGGTAAGTGTGTTTACCTCAGTTGTGGTGTAAAAAAACAATTTACAGAAGATTTTAAAATATTTCAGGTTATACAGCAGCTATAGGTACTCTTAACACTTGAACTTTTACTGTAACATTTTCTATACTTCTCAAAAATGATGAAGCTGTAGCTGGAATTTAGAATAGATTGGAAAACCCCAGTTTCTTCAAATCTAACAGGTGCTGTAGGCAAGGGTAGTCATGGTTAAATGAAAATCACAGTTGTACATTAGTATCTTTGTTTTATAAAGTAAGGGTATAGTCAGCAATACATAACTCTGAAAACTTTATTTACCCTGTGTAATAATGTAGGAAAGTCTGGGAGATTGTGTTTAGAGTGACAGGAAGAGCATGCAAACCTTGAGTAATTTTTTTTTTTTTTTTTGTTATCTAGGAAGCAAATGCAGGAAGCTTTTTGTGTCTGGCAATGCTATATTTATTACATGTAGAAAATAATTCCTTTATGCATTGTTTAATTATATCTATTGTGTATTGTGTTTCACTGTATTTTAATTTTTGTTGTATCCCTAGAGACATACCAGCTGTTATGTGGTAGGTTTAAAAGAAGCTGTTGGAAAAAAGCAGAATTTTGGGTCTACGTGCAGCCTTCAATTGTAGAGTTTAAGTTCAGAAATCAAGGAAACAAATTTTGACAAAATAGTAATATTTAAAAAAAACCCAAGAAGTAACAGATCCTTTGTGAAAGTGTGGCTGCTTTTTTTTAACCTTCATTTTCTCAGGTTGCTTTTCCTGACATCCCATTTCAGACTGTTGTTAAAGGCTGTTGTCCACTTCATCTTTGCCAGTACTTTGAAATTTTTCTTTGCTTCCCTTCTAAAAGCACATATGCTGTCACTAGGTGTGGATCTAAGTGAATTGTAGCTGATAGGTACATGGAAAGAGAATAAAAATAAACAGACTACTTCAGAGGTTTATGGAGTGCTCTCAAAGTGGTTATACATTAGCTATTTCAGGAGCTTTTGTGAAGCTTGAATTAATGTTTAGATGTGTGGAACTCTGATGAAAAACTGAATAAAATGCAAAATAGATTTTTCAAGTAAGTTTAGGAAAATGGCTTCTTTTGCAGTCTTTGGAAGATAGTAACATCTTGAATGAATTCTGATTTTATCCATTTTATTAATTTGAGAACAGATAATAATGCAATAATAAATGGACTCGGGGATTGTTAGAAATATTGAGCCGGTAAAACAAAGTTATTCCTGTAGACTTTGAAACTACTTTTAAAGGTCCTGTTGCAACTTGGTAATACCTGTCACCAGCAATAGAATTTCTTCTGTAATTTGGAACAAAAGTTTGTGTGTGGTGTTGTGTGTGAGCAGTCTGGTTTCTTTGTCATTTGGTTCTAGAGATTCCCCCTCATTTTTCTTTTGATAGAATGAGGAGATAGAGAAACAGAAACAGGAGCAGCTGGCCTTGATTAAAAAAATTGAGGAAGAGAAAGCTCTTTTGGAGGCTGATTATCTGAAGATCCAAATGCAAACCTGTTTGGAGCAGGCTAAGAAAAAAAAGGAAGAGGAAGAGCAAAGTCAGCTGGTGCAAAGCCACAGTCTCCATTCCACAGACCAGCAGAACCAAATGGAACATAAGGTGAATAAAAACAGAAAATTGTGTGTGGGTTTTCATTTACTATTATTATAAAAATAAAGAATGCCATTTACCAATTTTGAACTATATCAATTAAGACAATTTTTATTTTTTAGGCTGTGAGTTAGAAATTTGTACGTATTAAAGCTTCTTTTTCTAGTGTACAAGCTTCTATTTCACATGGTATCACTGGACCCGAAGGAGTGGCATGAATATGTGTCAGAGGAGGTTTAGGTTCGATTCTGTGGTAAAACGTTTTTAACCAAAAGGATGGTTGGGCACAGGACCAGCTCCCAGAGAAGTGGTCACAGCACCAAGCCTCTCTTGAGTTCAGAAGAGTTTGGACAATGCTCTCAGATGCTGTGACTCTTGGGGATGGTCCTGTGCAGGACCAGGAACTGGACTTTGATGACCTTGTGGGTCTCTTTCAACTCAGATATTCTGTGATTTTGTGATTGTCACTTTTGCAGTTGTATTGTCTCTCTGTAGTTCAGGGGGCAGCCTTGATAATAGTACCTGTTAGTAACATCTGGTTATAGTCACATAATGATTGTGCATATAGACATAACCTTTTTCAGAAAGGTAAAAAAAATCATGGTGGGAGGAAAAAGAAAAATCTACCTCTGTCTTTGTTTAAATCTCAAACAGCTGCTTAAAGAAGAGAAATTTATGGAGGATGTTGAAGGAAAGTAATTTTTTTATGTATAAAATCTTGCTTCACTTGCACAACCAGTACTCTTGTGAGCCTGATTGCCTTGGAAATGCAGCTACACTGGCTCATTGCTCCCTGAGTTTGCAGGGTATATTTACCTCTTTAGGCTGAGCTGCTGTAAGCACCATTGACTTTGATGGTGTGTGCAGAGAGAGGCTGTAGCTGTGGGCCATCTGTTCTAGAAACTCCTGTAGCTTCATTGCCTCAGGCTGAAATCTCACAGACTTCAAACATGGTGGTACCCAGCAGCTTCTGTAAACTTAGATGCAAGAGCATACAGCTTAAGGCTGATGCCATAATAGTTTTCTGTGAATTAGTTGTATATGTGCAATTAAAATTATTTTATTTTGATTAGACTGGAAATACATCAGAAGCCAGGAGTCCAGGAGAAGACAGTCATAGACAGATGATACATAATTTTCAGCAACGCCTTCTGCAGCAAAAAAGGTAAGTGTCTTTATGGAATGTAAATTGTCTTTATGGAATGTAAAGCATCTTTATTAAATGTCTGTTCAAAGTAATTTGAATGGCCTTGATTATTGAAATTGCTGTTTCTTTTTGCACTGCTTTGAAAAGATTCATGTTTTCGTTCTGTTCAGGCTGCACAAACAAACCATTGAAGAAGTTAGAAAGAATCTACAGGAGTATCAGAATACACTGAGGCAAAGGTACCTGTGTGCTTCTGAAATGCCTCTGAGCACCAGGGAAACAAAGCCCATTTGCTTAGAGCTGGTCTCAGAGCTGCCCCTACAGACACAAGGAGCGCAGCCAGCACAGTACCAGGCATCAGAACAGGTTCATGCCCAAGAGTATGTGCGGTCATTGCCTGTGTTTTCAGGAACGTTGGGTATGTTGGAAAAACCACAGAAGCAGCAAGAGCAAGTGCATGGTATTTGTCCTGGAAAATCAGTGCAGTTTTCAGAAGCATCAGATCTGAAGCATGGAGGGTTTCACTTGCCCTGTGACTGTGCTTCACAGGAACAAGTGGGAATATTTGAAACTGCCAATAATCGCATCAGAGAACCGTTCCAGTCCCATTTACCGTCAGGGTCAGTCAGGAAAGAAGTGAGTGCGGTAAGAACACAACCAGAAGCACACCAACAGCACTTCAGATTTGTGTTGCCTGCAGAAAGTTCCTCTGAGTCTTCAGAAACAGTGCACTCTAAGGAGTTACCTCAGAAGATATCTAACTATCAAAACAAGACAGAAGCTAGAGAAGAGCATCTATTTAAGACATCCGTCATGCCAGCCACAAAGAGATCAGCCTTGGCTGATCCTTTAGCCTACCAGCAGGGATCTGTAGAAAGCAGCAGCAAAACATGCCCTGATCAACCCCTCAGTCTTTCTGAACCCACAATTCTAGTGCATGAAGAATCTAAAGCTCAGGGTGTTGAAGAATTCTTGATGTCAAAAGCAGGAGATGCATCTTCATTAAATTATGCTGGTATACTGAGCTTAAGGGACAGAGTGTTGGCCTCATCAGAAAGCATCCAAGCTCAGCAAAAGCATTTGAAAGAATTGCAAGAGCAGCTAGATGCACAAAGAGAAGCTCTTCTTTCTAAACAGAGAATACAAGAAAAACTACTTTTACAGAAGCAAGATAAGTTGAAGGAACAGATGCAGAGACAGCAAGAGGCTTTGAAACAACTTCTAAACAAGCAGGTAAGCTTTAGCACTTTGCATAGGTAACATCAGTAGGTGATCAAACCTACAAGTCAGTGCTACATTGTACCCCCATGGAGTGTTGATAGTTTTAGGTGATTTCCCATAATGAAAATTTCAATTAGGACTTGTGATTTCTAATCAGTGCTTTTCCTCTGTAAAGCTCCGAGAGCACAGTTTTATTAAGTCCAACAGAAATACTGTGAAGGTCTGTGCTTGGTCTCTGAACATAAAGCCTATTGAAATTGTTGTCTGAAATACCTTGTAGATAGAGTTTTGTCTTCCTATCTGTAAGTGCACCTCTATGTGTTAAGCAGCCCTTGTATTAAAAATACATAATACCTGAAAGGATATCATAAGCATCTTGAATGGATCATTTTTAAAGCTTGTCTTTTTGTGTGTACCCACTGTGAAACTGGTTTGGCTGCTGCAGACTCGAGTTGTAATTTGCTTGTTTCTCAGCAACAGAAGAAAAATCCAAGTTTATTTTTGAGCTTATAAAGAGCCTCCTTTTCCCTCTCCTTGTGTTTTTGGGGTTTTTTTAAACAGAACCCATCTTAGAAGAATAACTGTTCCCTATAGTTCCTGTCTTTTGATTTTGCAGTTTCCAAGCAGCTAAAATTCTTGAATTCAGGAGCTGAAAAAGTAAAAGCAGACTTTTTGGGAATTTTTCCTGTTAAAAATGATGACTACTCTGATCTAATCTCACAAAGGCCTTGAAAATGTAACTAATGTTTGAGCACATTAGGTTTGTAGAGCTCAGTAAAATACCTCCATGTCCAAATGTTTTTGTGAGCTAAGCAGATCTGTATGGTATCCTGCATAACTGAATTACTTTCTCAATGTGCTCAGTGTTGTCCTGCATGGAATACACACAAGAGAAAATGCTCTTTTGATAAATGAGTGTAAATATAATCTTATATAAAACCGCTTCCTCCCCTCTCAGGTGAGACATATTTGCCCAAATGAAGAAATGACAGAGGCACAAAAGCCTGTCAGGATTAAGACAACTGACTTCTTCCAAGTCTCAGAAAACTACCAGCAAGAGAATTGTGGCAGGAGTAAATTTCACGGAAGTGAAACAATTTCACGGTGCATTGGCCCAGTTGAGCAAACTGGTAAGGCTGTTGTTTTTCATTATAATTTTTATTGCTTTACAGCTGAGTTGGAGTTCTCTTCCATCTCTCCAAGTTATTTGAAGAGTATGTGTGTTTGTGCACATATTATTGCAACATACTAAACTTTGTTTTGCAGAACAACCTGAGAAAGTTCTCTGTAGAGAACAGAAACGGAGATCTTCCAAACCACCAGTGACAAAAGTCAAGTTAGGTCTTGGTTTGGAGCAGCATGAACTTAGTATTATACCAGAGGTAGACACGCCGAAGAACTGCAGCCTCTCTTTGGCAGGTAAAGTATAAAATATGTAATAAGTGCTGTTATGAGTAGTAGATTGGAGAAATATAATCTTTGAGATTATTAGGAAATTATAGCTGATACTGTTGCCTTTCTTAAAGTATAACTTACACTGGCAAAGTTGTAGTTCAGAAGAGTTTTCTTTTGTTAGTGTCTGTCTAGAAAAACATAATTTAAACAAAATTTAAACACCAGGAAAAGAAAATTCAGTTACTCCATGACCTGAGTTCCCTGTTGATAATTCGTTTGGGCAGGATTTGTGTTAATAGGCAGTTTTACAGTAAGTCTAAAGAGAAATTGGTAAATTTTGTTTAATGGTTTACTTTTTGATTATACCAAGTAAGTGATTGTGAAATCTTTCAAGTAAGGTGTTAGTATCAAGCTTCTACAGAAATTTTTAGGCCATCTTTTAAAATTGTTTTTTCTAGTTAAAAAACGCGTTGCAAAAACTTGGAGAGCAATACAAATTTTATAAATTAATTGTTACAGTCGGCTGGCAATGCTTTGCAATTCTTTGTAAGGAACATTATTTAACAAGTATAACAAACTCATGTTTTCTAAAGGTAAACATTTAAATTTTTTTTGGTGTCTCTTCACATCTAAAATGTAATGCGTATTTTACAAAGCTTTTTATGTTGTGTTCTTAAAAAGGCTCAGCAGAGCAATGTGAGTAATTATAGGCCCATCTGGCCTATTCCTTGCAAAATAATGAAACAGCTGATAGGGGACATCCTTCAATTAAAGAAAAGTAGTTAATACTAGTCAGCATCAGTTTATGCAGAAGAATTCTTGTTGGACTGATTTGATATCTTGATTAGATAGAACCTTCCCCAACAAAACTTGCTGATGGAAGAATATATTTATGTTCTCAAAAGCACTTGGCTTAGGAACTTGAACTTTAGTAACTTAAACTTAGCTGTATAATACTGTTAAGATCCATAGGTGATTTATTCTTGTATTATCAAAGCATTGGTAATGGTAGGTAGTAAAAACTTGAGATTTTTATTGGATTGGGTGGCCAGAAAGGGCTGTTTTGTGGGCTGGGTTGCAAAGAAAGACATTTTTAAACCAGAGCAGAGAAGTTGTATTACCTCTGGATCTGGAGAAGTTACATTTTTTGCAAGTTTTCTTGGACTTGCTGTGTGAAAAAATTAGTTTGAGATTATTTTTAAGAAATACTTTGGTGGAGTTAGGAATTAGTTTTTGAGAAGTCTATGGTCTGCATAATCTTTCAGCCTGTATAATGCATAGACTGATGTGATATGGCTAAATTCATTAAAATGGAGACCATAAAAATTCAGCAGTGTATTTCTGTAGAATAGAATATGCATCTTAATGTTCCTCATGAAGTGCAAAACACTTCCTTTTTATACCTAAACTGATTGCAGGTGTTTTAAATCCAGATAAAACAGATGATGGTTTTAGAGAAACTGCTCATATTTCAACCTTTGGGGAGTTTGCATGTGTGAAACATCATGCTCTTCATGAAGGTATCTTTCCCTCAGGCATAACAAGCTATGAAGGAAAAGCCTCCAATGAAAGTCCAAGGCAAACTAATCCACCAGGAAGATTATTACAACAATTGCTGTTGATGGCTGCTGAAACTTCATGTGAATCAGGTGAGGAAATCCTCTCCCTTCAAGAACACCATTCAGCCATTCAACATTGCTGATTTTGCTGCTGTTTATTTGTAGAATATGACCTGGCTGTTAAAGAACCTGCAGTGCTATTTAATGCCGTTGAATTTTGAGTATAAAAAAGGATGTTTCAATAAGCACTTGTTTCAAAATGAATATTTGTCTTTTGGGTTTTTGTGATCCATTACCATTCTGGTAACAAGTCCACATTGCAGGACACTTCATTGCTGGTCAACAGTTTCTTGTCCAGGGCATGTGCTTTTCATCTGTAACCTTTAGAATTGTAAAGGTTTGCAGGTATTCCAGGTGGGAACCTATTTTGGGTAGACCAGTGGCATTCCTGATTCAGTACCCAGTGATTCTTGTATTGATAGAAGGGAAACCAGTACTTAAAAAGACTTCTGGACTGTTAATGTGTTGATCTAGATGTCCTTTGAAAGATCAGTGTGTATAAGAAATTACTTAAAAATATGGTTGAGACAGAAAAGAGAAGGCTGAGATCTTATCAGCTCAAAAAAAATTTGGAAAGAATAATGTCTTAGGTGTGACAGACACGAAAATTGAGAATTGTAGAATATTTCAAATTTAAAGACCTCTAAGGTTCATTGAGTCTGACTCCCTGCTTCTCCTGGGATTACCTAAAACTAAACCACTGCCCAGTTGCTCCTTGAACTCTGATGGCCTTAGTGCTATGATCACTTCCCTGGGGAATGTGTCCCAGTGAGTAACCACCCTCTCAGTGAAAAACCTTTTCCTAATGTCCAGTCTGAGTTTGCCCTAATGCAGCTTCATCCCATTGCCTTGGTTGGTGTCAGGGAATTATTTTGTATCTGCAGTTTCTGTTTAATTAGGCAGTTGTGACTTATCAGCTCACAGTGCTTTAGCCTTGACTCTCAGCTTGTGAGACTTACACAGTGCTAGAGCTGAGCCAGACACCTGGAATTCTCAAGTAGCTGTGACTGCTCTCCTGTCTAGGAAAAGTCTCTGCATAGCCAGTATTCAAGAGAGGTCCATTCTGCTTTGACCTTTTCTCGTAGCCATCATAGGCTTTTCACATGCTCCACTGAATATGTCAAAAGGAGCAGCAGTGTAATATTGTAAGGACTGCTTTAGCTCTATTCTTGTCTGTCTATGAAGAGCTTTTACTGAACAAGGATACCTTTGAGAACTGGCCATGTTCATAGGTGGCAGAGTTTTCTGATTTCATAAAATAAAACAAATTGGTTTGGTTATCAAGAAAAAAATTTTGTTATAAAGTTTTGTGAATGTTCAAAATAATTTTGTTACAAGGACATTAAAACCTACTGAACGTGTTATGGGTAACTTGACTGGCTTTATAAAAGAACAAAGATGACTAGTTTGTAAAACATTCACTAAAGCAATCTGAGCCTTATTACAAGATGACAGTGTTGCATGGTCCAGTACAGTTTTCAGTATCCATCTAAAGTATTACTGGAGCTGCAGAGGAGTTCTCAGAAACTTAGCAGCTTTCATATGCCCGTTATTACAAGCAGTACAGCTATGTAGCATACATGTCCTGGTTTTGCCAGAAATTTCATCACTGGCCCTAAGCTTTAATTTTTCGTTTTGTTTGCATTGAGACATCATTTCCAATTCAGTCAGATTTACTTGGAATTGGAGTTGTTTTGAATAAGTACATATAAGCTCATTTTCCTTCAGCTGTTTCTTTATTTCTCAGAATGCCCCTTTTGAAGTATATCTATCTTTGAGCTTCAATTATCATGAAAATATTTTGTTTTTTAACAATATATGACAAAAAGACTTGTATTTTTATGAGTGAGTTGTAGCACTGTTGCTAGACCAGCTGTTACCAAATTAATATAAAATACCTTGGTGTAGTGCATTTTTACATTATAGACTATTGTATATGAACCATGCAATAGTTTATGTAAGAGGATTAGGAAACTATGTGAACATCTATATTAAAAGAAGAAAACCCCAAAGCTTTCTGTGATTATGTGTTTAAGAGGATTGCCCTCTTGAGCAGATCAGCAACCAAAAGTGCCAGCAATAATCTTGAAAACATACAGGCTGTGAGGTTCTCTCTGGTACTTTCAGTAACTAGTGTGGTAGTTCAGCAAGAAAATCTACAGCACCTTGCACTTTAAATACAGAGTTTATGAAGGGAAAATTTAAGGTATATTAGGTTGTTGCTTATGGTTTTTTATTTAATTTGGTTTTAAAATATTGTTTGCTACTTGATTCTTACCAGAACATGTTTGCATTTTTTTCATGTTTTCAAGATGTAATTGTATCTCTACAGGTAAGAGCAAATGAGTGCTTTGTGTGATCCTTGACCTTGTTCTTTGAAGTAATGTTCTTGCTGGTTTGAACCTTTGACCAGATAATATAAGTCTTTACAACTTAGGAGTTGTACTGCTTTCATGATTACAGAACCACTAGATGTGTACAAATCCCTAGTCACTGCTCACATGCTTTTTCATATCATAAATAAAAGATGAAAAGAAAAAGTTGATAAGTCTGCTTTTTACATGCAGATGCTTTATCAACAGAGGTGAGTTTCCTTTGATAGGAGACTTGCCTTGGGTAACAGACAGTTTTTTTGAAAAGTCTGTAATTAGCTGCCTGTATAATTTGCCTCTCAAATTTAAAGGCAGCCATGTCCGTAAGATGGTTCTTGAGGATTCCTTGTGGTTAGGGGGGATGAATCCCTGTGCTTAGTACTGAGTGGTGGCAAGTGCTACACAAAGTGACCAGCTGGTTGCAGCCAGAGAACAGGTAACTGGAGTGATGTTGCCTTGAGTGCCACCAGTGAGTAAAGTCTGAGTTGCTCTTTTACATGCCACTGATGCATTGACAGGATGAGTTGGGAACTTTGGACGCTTGATGTTCTTCCAATCCTATTTGGCTAGATTGGGCCAATAGAATTCAAACTGTTAACAGGGAATTACAGAGTAACCCTACAGCTGAGACAGGCAGTTTGATTACATAAACCTCATTTCCTTAGCAAGTCAGCCTGCAACTAGTGACTAGGTTTGATACATACACCTCTTCCACAGTCCTCCTTGAGGGATGCACCATCAGGCTTGTCTCTCTGTGTCTGCAGTGGTTCCCTTGAGCAGTGTTCCAGATGTGACTATCTTCATGTATTGCTACTGTGTACAGGGATGTTATTCTAAGCATGACTGTATTTTGTGATCCAGGCTAACCTAAGATTTCAGTTTATCTTTAGTAATCACAAATAGTTGTCCATAATTTGGCATTTGGTTAACAGACTGCCTTTTCCATTACCAGTTTAGCATCTGTTTGTTTCCTTGTTTGTCTACATGTCTGGATTTGGACTAAGCCCTGTTTTTATATTGTCTTCACTGAGTGATTGGACTTTTGGTCATTTGTATTTCAAATTGCATCCTAAAATAATTGTTGCTAGTTTACTGCCATTCCTCTTGGGGGGAAAAATAAGCATTTGAGATATTGCAGATTCAGCTTTTAAACATAAATTCTTTGTGACGTTGTGGTGGCCAGAAAGTTAAAACATGAAAGTCCCATGAAAGTTGATGTCAGGATGCTGTAAGAACCTTGCACTATTATTTTAGAGGAAGGAAAAAGACTGAAAAATCTTCCTTTATGAAGCATCAAATACAGGATTTTTACAGATATTAATATAATAAAGTAATGGATATGAGCATGGATTTTTAATTAATTTGGTTTATAGCATGAAACTGATACTGTTCATCCCTGGTATTAATATCATAAGAACAGTGCAGGTTATTGCAGTTCAGTAATGAAATATTTGTAACATAGCTGTCCACAGAATTTATATACAAGAGATTATTAAATTCTTGAATCTCATCTCTAGTGTGTCCTGAATTACTGCCTGTCCTGGTCATATTCTAGAGAAAATAAAATAACTTCTTTAGAAAAGTATCACTAATGTTGATGGAAAGGTATCAAGAAATGGAGAATTGTGTGGTAGCTTGCTCCAGCATTTACCTTTTTATTAAATTTAAAAATAAATAGTCTATTTCTAGTTTCTGAATGTCTGACAGCCATTTCTGGACACTACTTCTTGGTGTTACTTTAGGTTTAGCAATCTTTTGTGCTATGCATTTTTTCTCCTATGGGGATGTTTACATAGCAGTTGATTAGATGATTGCAGTTTTCATGCTTCTTCAAGGAATTTTCTTGAAGGCCTTGCTCATTTCCAGCATCCTCTGTCTCCTGTATCCTGCTCCAAGGAAGAGGAGCAGACTTGAGCTGAGTATTTGGCCTCTAAATAAATGTGTTTTAGATGTATTTCCATTTATGTTTTGTACTTTGTCTTAGATGTCTACTGGATAATAGTGACTATAAGAAATCTTGGACTTTTTTTCCTCTCCCTGAAATGAGGTTCAAAATGTTTCATGTTTATTGAGAACACAATCTTTATTATTGTCATATCATATCAGTCCATTACTGTTGTTGCTTTACAGAGGAAACATTTCCCTTTTTTTATAGTATAAATTAGAACAACCAGAGTTTGCCATCTGGTAAGAAGCTGAGTTTCAGCATACACAAAGTACAAATCAGTGTTGGGATTCAGAAAAGGTTATATCTACTTAGGTAGAGAGTCTTATAAAAGCTGGGGGTTTGAAATGTCTGTCTTTAGCAGCCTTTTTAGAATTGGGATAAAACATGCCTACTTCACTTGTGTTTCATACTTAGCACTTCTTTCTTGAAAACTATACTGGAAATAATAATATGTATTTGTTTGTGACAGTTAATTTATAATCATAGAATTGTCAAACTTTGAAGGTGCTTATCAGCACTGAATGCAGAAATTGCATTTGTTGGGTGCTGCTGTTGTGGATTTTTTGCAGATACTGATTTTACTTTTATGTGTGAGAGCATTATGGTAAGAGTGACTCAGTTCCATGGTGTTAGTCATGCTATAGTTAAGCAATTCAGTTCTTCTGGTTTCTCTGACTCACTTAGAATGTCTGCTTTTCTTTGTAATCACTGCAATGGTAGCTTGTAAAGGATTCCCCCCACTCCAGTGAAATGATTGTGATAACACTGACAAAGCCACGTTTCATTCTGCTAAGCCAAAACATGAATTTCCAGCTCTTCCTGTCTGCTCTGTGGTAGTTAGAAATTATAGGAAGGCATGTCAAGGACCAGGTCACTGATGAAATTGGTGGTGTGGTGCAGCAGAAACTCCTGTGTAGGTGAAAGTTGTTAAGGCCGGGCAGAATCAGTGCCTGAAGGGTGAGGCCAGCAGCAATGGAGTGTTACTGCCCTCTGCTGTGCATTGCTCGCTATGAACTCGAAAATGGCTTTTGTTCCTCATTGCCTCTGTTGCTTTTGTGTTCAGCCCAGTCCCAGGACTCTCAAGTGTCTCAAGATTCACCAGTTGTCGCTGCTGAAGGTGGAGAGAGACTTAGAACAAGTTCTGGACCATCACTGGGGCTTGATAATACGGTTGGTCATAACAAAATAATCATATAACTCACTCTTTATTTTGTGGTGTAATCTTTCTTTTTCATATTGGGTGGCTAAGAGTGGGAGCATATTCTAAATGCAGCAGTGAAACAAGCACCAAGTAAAGAGGTAACCATGTTCATACAGCATGGGATGCTGTTGCTCCTCAGTCAGGGCACACCATGGGTTACACTCAGCTTCCTGAGACTCCTTTTTCACAGTGCTGCTCCCCAGGCAGGCCCAGCTGGGGCTGGTGCTCTGCCTTCTTCCTTCCCAAGTGCTGGACTTTGCCCTTGCTGAGTTTCATACCATTCCTGTAGAAGCAGCCTCAGAGGTCCTTTTGGATACCAGCACTGCTGCTCAGTGCATGGGATGCTCTTCCTGACTTAATGTGTCTGCAGATTTGATAAAAGTGTGGTATCTCCTCCTCTGGGTCATTGCCAAGTACAGAGCCCTGTGTACTTGTTCCCCACCTCCACAGTGTGTGTAACCTTTCAGTCCCTGACTTCTGAGCCTGATTATCCAGCCAGGTTTTTACCCTTCTTACTGTCCATCCATCCAGGTTGGGATCATAGAATATTGTGAGACTGTTAAAAGCCTTGCCAAAACCAGCACCAGTCTCCCTCCTTTCACTCCCTCAAATATTCCATCAGTTTGGTAGCAGATAAGAACAGTATTTAAAACATGCTGTGTTATCACATGGATATATAAAAGTGCCTTGGGATGTAAATGTTCTAAATGTGTATGTTAAATACACACACACATACATATATATAGTAGTACGTAATGAAAAATGTGGCAGAAGGGTTTCCTAGATTTTTTATTTTCCTAGGGCACATTTTAAGTCAGAGTTTGAGAAGAACTGTTCACATCTAATTCTTCAAAATTCTTCTTCGTGACTTTATAGAGCTTACCTTAAAATTAAAGAAGATAATTTTGTATATTTTAGTTTAATTTCATAGAATTAGATTTTAAGTCTCCTGTATGCAAAAAGCTCAATATTGAAAGTACTTATAAAGTTCATGAGTTTTTAATGTTTTGCATATATGTCCCTCTGAGATCCACAATTCAGCTGAAGTGGGTCTGTGATGAGAAATAGCCAAATCTGACCACCAGAAGATAAAACAATCTTCTAGGTGTCGTGATTTGTATGCAGTTCTGAGAGGCTTTATGTGAGACTGAGTGTGTGAATGTGTGTGTATGAGAGAGAGGGGAGGGGGCTGTTGGGGGGTGATGTGCCTGGGACATGGGGTGTGAATGTGTTGTACTGAGCAAGGATGAATCTATATTTGCCTGACTGTGCAAAACATGAAGGCTCCTACACTTGAACTGAGCTCAGAATAAAATGTGTGGGTTTACAGCTTTGCTTCTGAACATGTGAATACATGGTAATAATAGGTGTGTTATTTTATCCTAGGAAGTGCCAGGTTCAGAGGCTTTCATGCAACGAATACCGTGTGATGGAACTTCAGCAGTTTCCACTGGCACCTTTTCAACCAGTGAAATGTTGAATGCAAGCCCTGTTGACACTGGTGGGTGTTCAGGTTTTGTTGTTCTTGTGAAAAGAAAATTGTGGTTTAATTTTATGGCAGAATGGGTCAAACTCACCAAACATAAGTTCTTCTGAAATAAGCTTATGTCAAACTTCATCAAATGTTGATTAATACATCTTACAGAGTTGAGTATAACCAGAATGTTTTCTCAAGTGCTTATGATTTTTTACTTTTATAATAATTTAATATTATTGTACATCTGCTTTGGCAAAGGATATTTTGAGTTTTATTATGCAGCTGTAACACTAACAGCTTTCAAGCAGCAATTTTTGTTTTAAACTTATATTCACATGATACACTGATAAAAGTTTCCTTATCAATATATATCATTAATTATTGCAGAGCTATGTTTGTCTTGCTGTTAAGAGACTTGTTGCTTGTCATCACCATTATTCTTAAGGACTTATTTGGGAAAATGTCATTTGAATGCCATATTGACTTTTAATAGTTTTCTGGGAAATATGTGTTCTTACTATTTTTTGTCTGTAGTCTGCCTCTTGATGTTGTTAGTTTTTCATAAAATCAAAACCAATTCCTTTATAATAAATACATAAGTGCTCCTGACAGTATTACATATGAACATGGAAGTGAGTTTGAAATTGATTAGATAGTGACCCTTGGATTTACTTACCTTGAGGCTTAATATTGAGTTATTCTGACATGCATCTGATTTCTTAAGAAATGTGTGTATATGTGTTATTCTGTGTTTATAAATCAGTTTTTGAAGATTACAGTTTTTATAGTCTGAGATTTTGATGGCTCATTTTAACCCTAATTTTTCAAATAGATGTTATTTTGAGTAGTAAGCTTTCTAACTCAAGTGACACATCTGTGTTTTATTGATGTAAGAAAGCTAAAGTCATTTCTAAGGTAATTTTCTTGAAATTTTTCTTCTCCATTCTTTTTTTAGTTGTGAAAGAAAAATACCGGTTTTTTTTCTTGAAGAAAAATACCAGAAGTTATTTGAGTAAATAAATTTTTCAAGTCTAGATGTGTCTTCACCATACACTCAGTGCTTAGTAGTGACCTTTTCTGGTAGCTTTGTGCAGTTCTTCTGTAAGCTTATAAATAATAATGATATAGAGTAAGAAGCATTGGTGTACTGTTTAGGAACATGATTTTGGTTGTCTTGATCCCTCAGATTTCTAGTGTTGGTATAAAGAAATTTCTGTTTGAGCACAAATAAAACCACTGTGGGGTGTCAGGAAGATATTTAAGATCACAAGAATTTATATGCAGTAGGAGGTAAAGGCGTGTGAGTTAGCATAAAATAGCAGTATTAATTCTTTTCTGATGTTATTTCAGTATTTCCTAAGTCTTCATGCTGTAAAAGTGCTGTGTACTGACTCTTCTTTAATTAGATATTAGCAACTTGCATTTGTGAAAATGTGTGGTAAGGTTTGTAGGAGCGTTGACAGGAGACAATTAAAGAAACAAAAGCCCAGAACTCTATGAATGTTTCAGGATGCTAAGCACTGTCTTTTCAAATGATGTAATGCAAGTGGTTTGTATGCATAACATCTGATTTATTATTTCAGGATTGTCTTCTGATAGAAGAGAAGGTGGAATTGTGAGAGAAGCAGGAAGCCACCCTTGGAACTCCTCACTTCCTTTTACCTTGCAGCAGAGGCAAGAGATCTTGTCTGGAGTGTCTGAAAGTCAGTTGTCTGAAGGAAAGATGTGTTTTTATAAAGAAAACCAGATAGAGCACATCTTGGGGAGACCTACTGGGAACTTGAACTCTCACTCAGAGGACAATACACATTTCCAAGGTATTCATTATTTTATGGCATTTTTGTGCTGCTCTCTGATCATATAGAATGAGGAGCTTGCTCAGTGTTAGGCATTGGTCTGTATTATTTATATTCAATTTACATTTTAAAGTCAGTAAGGATTCTACATGCAAGAATTCAATACTTTGATGTTCTTGGAGCTTGGTGTTAGATACATGTTCACAAAGATTATCTAGTGCAGAAAAAAATGACTGACCAGGTCTCTATCAATTCTGTGCAGCTTCCTGCCACTGTGGCTGGGCTGCTTGCTACCTGTGCCATTTTTGTCACTTGTTTATGCACAGCTTTCACTTCAGGAGGGTACAGAAATACTATATAATACTTCATTGTGCACAAGGGGTTACATAGTTGGTGAAACTCTGACTGGCTGGTGGAAATTTTATGCTCTCCAGAAAAATTTAACCATTCATGAAAATTAAGAACATTGTTATTAGTGATCATGAAGATTTAATCCAAATCACTTCTTCCTAGAATGTTTGAAAACCTCAAATCATACAATTATAGATTAATCTAGACCTGGAAGAACCTTCTAGTTATGTGACCCAAATTCTCCTTCCTGCTCACAGCAGAGCCAACTTAGACCAGGTTGCTTACAGGCTTGTCCAGGCAAGTTCTGAGTATCTCCAAGGACAAAGATTCTATACCACCAAGCAACATTTTAATAACTTTCTTCTTTCTTGTTTGTTTTTGGGGTTTTTTTTTTTTTGGCGGGGGGGGGGGTTGGGTTTTTTGGGTTGTTTTTTTTTTGTATGTTTGTTTGTTTTGGTTTTTTTGGTTTTTTGTTTTTCTTGTTTTGCATGTTCGAGGAGACTGCATTTTCTTTAAACTGACAGAGAACAGATTCAGATTAAATACTAGGAAGAAATCAATCATAGTGAGGGTGTTGAGGTGCTGGTACAGGTTGCCCAGGAAAGTTGTGGTTGCCCCATGCCTGGAAGTGTTCAAGGCCAGGTTGGATGGGGCTTCGAGTAACTGTTTAAGAGGAAGGTGTCCCATAGCAAGGGGTTTGGAACTAGATGATCTTTAAGGTTCCTGCCAAACCAGACCATTCTAGGATTCTCTGTACTGTACCTCTTAAGAGCTAATTGACAGCAGACATTTTTGTACCACTTCCCTCACCCCCCTAGTTCTTCTTTTAAGATTGAACAAACTCAGTTATTTAGCTGCTCTTTGAACATCATGTGCTACATCCATCCTCTGATCATCCTTGTTCCTCTTTATTGGTCTTGTTCTGTTGTGAGTTTTGTACTGAGAAACCCATACTACTTTTGAGGCAATCTCACAAGAGCTGAGCAGAGAACTTACAGACTTCACCTTTTCATTTAAAGAATAATAAAATTGAATCAGGGTAGCACTTTCTTACTGCTTTTTATACCTGCATTGTTCAGAGTCAAAGAATTGGATGCTGTAACAATTTCATTTTTCAGCTGGTATTTGTATACCTGCAGAATTCTATAGGCTTTATTTACTACTTACAGGAACAACTCATGTTATGTCCATTGTTGGAGGTTTTGGAGGTTTTTTTGTTTGCTTTTATTTTGGTTTTGGAGTGTGAGTGATGTTTGTTTGTTTTTAAAATAATCTCTTCTCGTATAGCTCTAGAAACTGAACTCTGTTTTCCTGAAATGGAGGGACCTTTTCCAAACTTCCATCACCAGACCTTTCAGCCTTTGGAACCAAGTGTTGACTTCGATACATCATCATCATCATCCTGTTCTCAATACAGAATTTCCCAACACAGTAGAGAATTTACCAAGGTACTGCAGAAAAGATTCTGGTGGAGGAAATGCTTTGGCTGAAGATTTTTGTAAGATTTAAATGCATAATCCCTATACAATTTAGAAAAAAACACAGTGTATTTTTTGTATATGTAGCTTGCTGGTTGTAGCAGATACATAACCTAAAAATCAAAAACTACCTTTGTCATTTTATCCTTTATATTTCTGAGAAAATTCATCTTAAATAATTTTTTTATGCCGCTAGAATTCAGAATTTCGTACAGAAAGTCCAGATGTGTCTGCATTTCTAGAAGAAAACTCCGGTCTGAACAGACAAAGAAGCAGTCTGCCTTCTGCTCTTGAAGCAAATGGGCAAAACATTTCATCAGAAGAAGGGTCGGTTAGAGAAAATGTTACTCTAGGTATGTTCACTGTAGTTTTCAAAATCAGCTTTGTGCCAGTGTATAATATATAAAGTATTTTTATAATGTATATAAAAACCACAGCCCTTGGTGTGGGTTTGAAGTGGGGGCAGATCTCACTCCCCTCAGCCCTGCTTTGAATTGTGTTAGCTCCACTGCACTCTCACACGCAGTCTCCTCCACCACCTTTAATGGGAGAACTCCTAAACTTTTTAAAGTTCATTTTATAAGCAGTTATGACTGTGATACAAAAGCAGACCAGGTATTCAAGTCACTGTAATGGATATTATGTTTCTTATTCCTTTTGTGATGATTTGGTTGGCAAAGAAATGTCAACTCTGGCTGAAACTGTCCTTTTTCAAGTATTTGTTAATGTATATCCATTACTTTGTAAGTTTGAGTAAGGTAAGGAGGTTCCAAAAATTGATTAAAATTTTGTTCATGTGTTAGAGTCTCTCTGAACTGAGTCATTTGTCTTTTAATTACATCGTGTTCTTCAAGAAACAATTCCATTTTCCTTTCCCACTGTTGAGTCACAGCTGTATACTGCACACTATGATTTTTGGTTTGATTACAGAACAGCCTTATGTCTCTACAAAATAAAGGGGAGGATACAACAGCAAGTTTTGAGCTACAGTGAATAATTAATTTAGTGGATTGGAAGTTTATGATTAGGTTAACTGCAGCTCATAGCAGGAAAAATTTTTTGAGATGTGCAGTTAAATTTTAATTAACTTGATATTTCATGTAATTCTAAAATTTCCAAATGCAGGTAGTAGCAATCTAAATATTTCTGCAGCAAGAATCAGGTGTTTCAGTGTTTCAAGATGCTCCAGCAAAAAGCTGAACAGGAACAGGAAACATGGCACAATAGTTTAAGTAATAGACGTAGTTATAATGCAAATGTTATTGGTCAGTTATATTTGTGACTTGCAAAGTAATAAGTGCTAGAAGAGGCTGACACTTCAAGATGTTGTGATTGCAGTTACAGCAAATGGGATTTAGGAAGCTCCATTCTAACTTCAAACCATTCTGTTCCTAAATTGCTTATAGACAGAATCTTTGTGGTTTAACTGCAAAATCTTCCCATCACTTAAGTGCTTTCATAATCCCAAACCAATTATTGTTGTGCTTTAAAAGGAGGGAAAAAATAACATAAGCAACAGCCTAAGCAAGTAAAAACTGTTTTAGATTGTTCAAGGAAGGCTAATATGCAAGTTCCTCATGCAGAGAATTTTCTGTTGATGGCTGATGTTGCAGTGTAATTCTCCCCTCCCCATTAACTGCTGTTTATCAGCAGACAATATTCTTTATTCATGTAAAACTAGATATTTTGTGTATCAAAGAATGCAGAAAAATATCTAAAGGAAGCCAATGAAGGTTTCTGTGGCACTTTCCATGTGTATAAAAAGCCTGGTGATAGCACAATGCTGGAGCCTGTGTAAGCAATACTAGCAAACTTAGGACAAAAAAAAAGTGATGTAGACAACGCTGTTGTCTGTTTGGCACATGCTGTCCTGCTGAAATGCCTCCCCAGTAATTAATGTTGATACCCAGTCTTTCTTTTTGCCCAGCCTCTTCTGGGAAAAAATGGTATCTTTACTTCTATGCTCAGATAAAGAAAAATAATTTAGCTTGCAATACTGTACCTTGTAGGAACAGTAGTCTCTGTTGCAGTTTGAATGTTGCTTTCTTCTTTGAAGATTTTCTGCCCAAGTAATGGTTTTCTTTCTGGTTTAGAGACTTTATTGCAGGCCCAAGAGAGACTCAGAGGATTTCCATTTACAGAGTATAAGCTGTAAAATGTTCTGGCTTCCAGTGTAGTTATGTCAGCACCATCACAAAGTCCATCCCTAAACATAGTCTAAGAAGCAGCAAGTGTTGTTTATTGAAGTTTTGTGTACAGTGGTGGAATAATTTTCTGTAATGTTAATGGCATTATGTTTGAGGAGGCTTTAGCAGTTTTTTAAGCAAAATGTTTCTTCCTTTTTACTAGACTACTTGTTATACATTACCAAAAAGTCTTCTTATAGAGAGACTTAAAGTGTAAATTCTGTTTTGCTAGCAATAAGTTTGACTTCTGACAATTTTCTAAACAGGATCTGAAGAATCTTTTCACCCACTGCAATTAGAATCTACTCTGAGTGATGACTGTCAGAATTCTGATCAGCCAGGGGATGTGAACATTGTGTCACAGAGACCTTTTGAACAAGCGCCTGGAATTAAAAACAGAGGCAATGAGAACTGTGTTTCACCTGCAAGTGAATATGAAGAGCTGTCAAGAAGTATGAGATGTATTAATCTCCAGTGTTCAGTAGAAGATGTGCAGAACAAAAGTCTGATTCACCTGGAAGAGCAAAAATCGTTTTATCAACTAGATCCCATACCAGTTCCAATGGATGAAACTTCCCCTCAGCAGTTAGTAGAAGAGACTGTGTCTTCTGAAAAATTACCTTTGGAGGCATTTGATAAGAAGAAGGATGTGAAGCTTCCTGAAAAATCAGTTCATGTAGATGAAGTAAATAAAGCTGTGGAGCTGCATTCTCAGTGCAATATGGACGTGAAGGAGCCAGATCAAAGCTTTCCAGAAGGACAAGAATCTCTGAGGGTTCTCAGAGAAACCAACTTGGAAGACTCAGACATCCATTTGCAGAGTGTTGTACAGCAGAACAGTTCTTTGTTCCAAGGACACGAAAAACGTTCTCATCCTGTGCCCAGAAGCTCATGTCATATTCCAGTCTGGGTGAGTAGAACAGATTTCCAAAAGCAGGGGTTTTGTTGTTGCACAAAGTTCCTTTAGGCCTTTAATATCTGAAAGCTTGGCAAATGTTGGTTTTGCAGTTCTAGTTCCTGTTCCTGGAGTTTTGCCCTACTCCTTCTTCCAGGTCTTAGCACTGAGATAACTAGCAGTAGTTTAAATGAGCTGAGTTCCCACAATGGTTGGAGGAGCTGTAGCATCCCTACTGCATCTCCTTCTCTTAGCACCAAGTGATAGAGCTCATGCAGCTGGCTCCATTTAGAAGCCTGAAGGAGGCAAATAAATTACCCAAAGCATAAGCAAACTTAAAGAAATAGCATTGATGTAGCTTTAAAAAAAATTTCCCTAGAATTAAGTAATTTAAGCTTACGGAGAGGGGGAGTTTTTGTAGTTGTTTGATTGCTTTGGGTTATTTGTTTCAGTTTTTCAAATTCTGATATACAAATGTTCTTTCTGTATTTAATTTATTGCTTGGGGCAGGTTTTCTTTTTTCTATATGTTAAATGAGCTTCCTTTTTCTGACAACAGATGTTGCTATTACTGAAAATACTGGGTTTTTACTTTTTTCCTTACTAATGTCTTGATTAATTTATTTTCTAGGAGACTGAGTCAGGGCATGGTATTATGGAAGAACCTGAGCTCACTCTGGTAAGCTCCAATGACATCAGTATTGTAGAATCAGACATTGAACATCCTAACCAAGAGAAAATTAAGGAGGATGCAATGGATAACTCAGCATGTGTGGATCAGTCTGAATGTAATGTTTTTACTGAGGTGAGCATTATCTAATGTGATTCTGGCTTGAACTTATTATTAATCACAATAAGGAGAGGCCCCCCTGTAGCAGTTAATCCACTGTTGAAAAACAAGAGGTTGTTGTGTTCTCCAAGTTTTGTAACTGCTTTGGATCATCTTGGCTTGATGTTGTGTTTTCTAGACAGATTGAATAGATCCTAAATTTGGGATATTTCTTAGTTACTACTTTGTCATACTGATCTAGATAGAGTTTGGGAAGACTTGCTGCAAAAAACAAAACCATCTTGCTGGTGTTTGCAAGACTGAACTCTGTCTTACTAGTTGAAAACTGAATGAAAGGAGAGTGTGGGATAAAATGACAACTACGGACTAGACAGGAAAAAAAGGAGAATCCCCTCACCTTGTGAGGATGGAGCCATACCAGACTGCAACAGCAGTTAGAGGGAAGATGAATCAGCTCTTTCTAGCTGCCACACTTAATTAACCTGTGGTGTTCCTCTTGCTGCTTGCTTCTGTAAAGCAAAGGCTGTTGTAAACTGCAGAAGGCTGGGCTGTCGTGACATCATAGTTTGGGTGGTGAAGCACTGATGTAGAACCAGTGTCTGCAGTGTAGAACTGAGTCTGTTAGATGAACAGATTAGATCATGCACTAATTGCAAGAGCCATCTGGAGAATTCTAGAGCCATCTAGAGAATTGTGTCTAAGGATGGGTTTTTATCGGGTAGCAGATAGATGGGTGAGGTGGAGGTTGGCAGCTGGAGGCTGTACTGCTGCAGTGGGTGTCACCTGCCTCTGGAAAATGGGGGGAAAAGACAGAGCAGGAAGAGGGCGATGGGGAGAACTGAAGAGAGCAGGAGGAAAGGAAAAGAAATTGGAATTGCAGACCTGTATTAAGAACACGCAATTGAAATCTGGTGGGCAAAAGTCTTTAATGGATGTTTTTGAGGTTTTAGATGTTCTAGGGGTTTAGGGGGTGGGTAGGTTTTTTTTGTGGGGTTTGTTTTTTCTTTTTTTTCTTTTTTTTTTTTGTTTTGTTTTTTAAGTTTTAAAATGTTTTTAGAAAACAGCTTTTTCGTCTCTATTACCAAAATCCATTCTGATTTTTCTTTGCATCAGGCATAAAGGCAAAAGCATGTGTTTTATTTGTACTGGGTCTATGCTAGTGGTACAGTAGTACTGCTTCACTCACATTTGTCATCCGTGTTAAGCATTTCCAATCCAATCACTGATCCATTTGAAACAGGAGAGAGAATTTTTGCCACTAACTCCAGATGCAGATGATTCAGCATTCGTAAGGCCTGACAGTTCTCCCAAAGCCCAGAGTCCCAACAAGAGTCACTGTCCATCACATCAGACTGCAGGTAATTATGTGGTTCTTCAATACACTGAAGTAGCAAGTATTTTTTTAGTATTAAAATCATCAACAAAATACACCTCTCATTTGGAAAACTCAGAGCTGCTTTTACTTAGGTAAGTGCATCCTGCTGTTCAGGCTTGGTCTGTAGTACCTTTGACCAAGGTTTAGTGTGTGTCACCATTGACTTGTCTCTTCCTAGGCCGGATTCTCTCTCATGAAGCTTTGTAATCTCTACCATTAAACTTATTTGATTTTGTAATGACTTAATTTTGAAAAAATATATGCCATTTTCTGATTTGTTGTCATAATTTATGTACCTTTGTTTATTTCTTATTTTCTGTTAGTCCCCCAAGTCCTATAGCCAAAGAATTGTCCTTTTGCCTATTCTGATGCTAGTCTGGAACAGTAGTAAAATACTGACTTTTTTGTCCAAGATGAGCTGCAGTAATGTAAAGGTCAGGAATTCACCGAACTTAATTGTGTTGAGGACTTGTCAGGTCTTCACATTTTGATGCATCCAACTGCTTTTGATGCAGTATTCCTCACAGCATTAGTCTGGGCAGACCTGCTGACCATTACTGGATCCCATAGGTCTGAGCTGCTGCTGGTTCTGCAAGATGCCTCATCATTCAGTGCCATTCTCCTCATGCCATTTACAAAAGTGCTCAAACTCAGCATTTTAGAAATACCTTGAAATAAATGCATGACTTATTGCTCATTGTTAAAAGTGAGAAATGTGGAGACTTTTCCTTTTCTTTCACAGTGATGCTGCTGGAATTTGCAGCTGCACCCAGAAGTTTACAAAAATCTTTTTTAAAAAGAAAGCAGAATTTCATCCAGGAATCTCTGAAAAGAGTAGAAGCAATTAAAAATAAGGAGAGAGAAAATGAAAAGATGCAAGCAAGCAAGCTTCTAGGAGGGAAGTCTGAGAATCTAAGAAGCAGACAGAAGGAGTCTGGTCTTCTCTCTGGTAGGTTTATGTAGGGGGCAAGACACAGCATTAGGTATCCCTTCAGTTGCTGTTTCATATCAAAGAATAGATTTTATATTTGCTGCATGTTTGCTGTTGCAAACTGGGTTATTCTTTAATTTATTTTCTCAGGGAATCAGGGAGGTTTGTTTTCCCTCACTGTCTGGCTGCCTGTGCTGTGAAGGCCTTTATTGGGGGCTCTTCGTATTTCACAATCAGCCCACCTTTATCATCATAAGGTGCCTCTGTAAACCACAGCTGCTTATCACAGAGCAGCCATGTTTGGCAGACTGGTGCATCTCTAGTGCCTGCTCCTGGGGACTTGGAGGTTGGCTCTGGAGAGCCATGGATGGCCCTAAGCACAGGCAGCAGCCTCAAGAGTGACACTGGGGGATTTATTTTAACTCAGGATGGCATCTCCATTGCTTCGTTCTGCTAGCTTGTTTTGGGTTTTGTCATGTCATTTAGAAATCTTTGAACTATCTCGTGCTTTTGAGTTAGCTGAACTAGAGATTTAAATTTAGGATATACATACAAACATAAGTTTGGCTTCTTTTTTTCCCCTTAGGAAAAAATGGTGCACTTGCCAATCAGTTGAAAAAAGTAGGAGAAGTGAAAGTATCTTCTCCAGAGGATAGAAAGTCTGGAGAAATTGAAATGCACCAGCGTACATCCAGGTATTGCATGAACACAAGTGAGAGAATTAAAAAACAACCACAGAAAAAAGTAGTTAATCTGTGTTCTGTGAAAGCTGCTGCTCAGTCTGTGCTCTTCAGTTGGACCCAGTGGGGCCTAACATTGAAGTGGGAGAGGAGCCAGGTGTGTTAGATGCAGGTACCTGCTGGGAAATGCCCATGCAGAGGTGGCACTGAGGAAGGTCACTGCTGGTGTCACCCTGCTGAGGCTGCTGTGCCACTTAACGCCTGACACGGGGTGAAATTTGATGCCAAGTTCACAGTTGCACTTGGGCACTTAGGAGCAGTAACAGGCAACAAGTGCAGCTCTGAACAGGGAGATGATTTGTTTGATGCAGCTGAAAAAGAATTTGAAGGGATTCTGGATTACTGGAACATGCAAATTGCCCCAGCTGATAGCAATTGACCCAGGGCAATACCTTAAGCTTGTTAACCTACTTCATCTTTGCCAAGTCCTTCCTGCCCAGACACTGATTTTTTGGTTGTTTTCACAGACTTTATAATCAACTTGCAGAAGTAAAAATCAGAAATGAAGAAAAAACAAGGCAAGAAACTTATGCTAAAAACAGAGAAAAGGCTAAAGAGTTTCAAAAGGTAATGATAGCTTGCTACAGTGTCCTCTTGCCCTTTGGTCTCTTGATTTCACTGAGCTTCCAGAGTAATTGAGATGTGGTGTGAATGGAGCTGAAATGGAGACCCTCAAACCTGTCTGGATGTTCCTGGGCCATTGGTACAGCCCATCCAGGAATTTTCTTGTGGAAAACAACTGAGCTCAAGTTTTCTCTAAAAGGCATGTCTGCCTCAGGCTGAATTTGACCTGAGCTTGAGCAAAAAGGCTCCAGCTGCTGTAAAGTCTGTAGCAAACTAATAGCAGCCTTTTTCTTAGTCCAGACTTGACCAAATTTCTATTTTTAAGGTAGCATTCTGGGTTTGGTGGTTGTTGGGCTGCTTTGACTACTCTAGAGAGGGTGAGAATCTGGGCATGCCCAAACTTGAAAGGTGCAAAATCTTGGGGTTTTGTTGGGAGCTGTTGGGGAACAGGGTTGAACAAAGGGCCTTGTGCTTGTCAATTCCCCATTTCCTCTGCTGCACCCCAGACACCCAAAAGGAAGGAAATGCTGGATAATCCTCACAGGCTGCGACTATTATGGCGGAATCTAGGTCCAATTGCTGCCTTTAGCCCTGACCAGCTCCCCTGCTTTGTGGTGGAATGAGTGGCTGCTCTTGTTACAGTGCTCTACAGCTCCCTTCCTGAACAGAAAAGAGGAATATGACCACCTTCCCCTGTAATCTGTGGCCTCTCCAGACCAGCACTGCCCATTCCTGTTCTGGTTACAGGCACAGTTCCCAGGCATGCTGGCTTTAGGGCAGCCACTTGAGCTTCAGCACTGTGGTCTCATGGCTTGTTGTATTTGCAGAAAATGCTGGAGAAACTGCGGGCCAAGAAGACTTGGAAAGCACCATGACAGGGAAAGACTTTGAGCAGCAAGGGCACATGGTGGTGTTGGTACAATCCAGGCCCCTGAGTGCTGCAGCCATAGTGGTGAATGCTGAAGCCATTTAGGAATACTCAGCTTTAAACACTGAGTACCCCAAACCCCTGTGGTCCCCTGTTCAGAGCTCACCACAGGTGCAGATGGACTGAAGAAACAATGCTTTCTTCATTGTTTGTCTCAGACTGAGTTACTGGCCTGAAAGGCTTTTCTTATATGTTAATATTTCAAATAGATTTTGTAAGTATGTTTTGTAATGTACATGTATAAAATGTTTTCAAATAAAGTTTTAAGGTTATTTGAATCTCTGGGGAAAAGGACCTTTCTCCTGTAAAGCTGGAGTTTTTGGTCTATTCTTTGCACTGTGTGATTTAAGATTAGAAGTATGGTTTCCTGTAGTCACAAAGTACATCTTAAAGCACGTGAATGGAAGAACTAAAAATTTACTTCTTCCAAAGAGAGGTTTTCTACACCTGTTTTATGAGCTAAGCACATAACAATTAGGTCAAATTTAAAGCACAACTTTTTCTGTAAACTTTGTTATCAACAGGTGCACTACCCAGGGCTTTCCATTAATGCTCTTTCTGGTTAAAATGCACCTCAGCAAGTCATGGAGTAGTTGGTACTACAGAAGAGACCTTTAAAGGTCCTGCGGTCCAATGCCCCTGCAATGCTTACGGCTCTAACAAGATCTCCCTGGTGCATTCTCTGCTCCAGGAGGGACCCCAGCTCTGAGCCTCTTCACAGGAGGTGAAGTGCTCCATCCCTGTTTTCATTTTTGCAACCTCCTCTAAATCTGCTCCAGGGAAACTCTTAGAAAGCTGATTTTTGATGATTTAAGTCTACACTTCACTCATTTCTTTCAGTCTGGTGCAGTTGGCATGTACTGCAGCAGCAAACCATAAGACAAATCCAGTTTGTTAAATTCCATGGACCCAAGTGGAAGTTGTTTGCACAATTCTGGGATTTTCAGTAGAGCACGGAGTAGCAAGTCAAAATGAATGTTTAATTCAAAAAACTGCAATAAACATGCTAGGGATGGTTCTTTCTTTGTCTGGAACAGCTGTGCAGTTCTTTGGAGCAAGCTTGCATCAACATCAGCAGGATCTATGAGAGGAAAAATATCTATTAGCATTTTCAATCCAAATAAAAACAACTTTTCTAATATCCAATCTAGACTTCTCCTGGCACAAGTTGAGGTCATCTACTCTAATTTTTGTTAATTTGCAGACCAACCCCCACCTCACTACAAGCTCCTTTCAGGTGGTTGTACAAAGCAGAAGGCTCCCCCTGTGCCACCTTTTCTCCAGGTGTAGCACCCCCAGCTTCCTCAGCTGTCCCTCATCCAACTTGTGCTCCAGACCCTTCCCCAGCTCCACTGCCCTTCTCTGCACACACAAACAGCAACTGGGCTGCAACACTGCTCAAACCACAACTGTAGCAACCCTGTTCCTTAATGCTCCATGCTGCAAGTTCTTGCTTCAGAATGGAACTGAGTAGCTTCTCCTCCACATCACCATCAAAAAGCCCTGAAGGCAGCAGGGTAAGGCCCAACTACACAGGGGCTTATCTCCTCACAAATAGACCAGAGCACACACAGAGTGTCCACGGCATCCTGCAGAGGATTTCAATATGCGGTCACCGCGTTAAGAGCTGCTGGTTTTTCAGCCATGCAAACCCTCTTTGAAGTGACCTTCAATTTCTTTAAAGTCTCAGCCTTTTTGCTAAGTGCCCTTACCTTCACACTAACTTTGGCAGCTCCCACATGGTGTTTCTCATCCCTCTGACACACAGAAGCAACTTGGTGGCAGACCCTAGGAGTTAAGAGTTGGGTTTGGTTAGTACAGGGGAAAAGTGCACCTCGGGTGTAAATTACATGGAACCGCCTATGTCTCCCGGTTTTGTTTGTTTCAAAGAACCAACCTCTCAGCAGGAGCTCTGGAATTCAATCAACAAATCACCTAACTGGAACTTCTGCTCCCCTGTAGCTTAAGTGCTGAAGGTGCCCAAGGATACACCCCTACACCTCAGAATTTGCTTTTAACAGCAGCAGGGAGTATTGCGACCTTGACCTGTGTTTAAGCTTTATGCCCAGCAGACTTGGTGCCACATCATGTGGCAGCACAGGAGTCTGGTGGATTTGCTTTATGGTCATGTCCACAGCTCACCAGAAACAGTAACATCCCAGCAGCCTTGGTAATGACCAGATACTCCTCCCACTGCTCTTACACAACTTCAGTGAATAGCCCAGCTGCCCCCATCTTTTCCAGTGAAGGACCAATCAATCCTGCCAATACACAACCCAAGTTGTGAACAAGCCTCAAGTATGGCACAAACTTCAAGTACTGAGGAATTCCTCACAACCAACAGCAGAGTTAAGTCGGACACCTGTACTACAAATGGCTGCACAACTGCTGAAACATTTTGAAGTATCAATAAACACAGATGAATGACTCACAGATGAGTGATCTCCTCAGATACTGCCAAGATCTGCAGTGATCACTACCCAGTAATCTCTGGTACTCACAACCATTCCACACTTAGTTCTACAACAGCTTAGTAGTTCCCATGTTCAGTCATACAAAGCTAATACACCATGTAAAATCATATGAAACTAATAACTGAGTGCTTACCTGTCAAAATAATTGCTTCCATCATTTTAACTGAGGGCAATTCAATTCACTTCATTCTGTATCCTCAAGCACCTGTTAGAAAGAATTCAATGCACTTGCTGAGTTCCAGAGGCCAGGAGACAGTTTTCACACAGATAATCAAAATGAAGACAAATTAAAACATCTATTTTTATTTGTTACATGAAAATAAGTACACTGAAATCCCTTTAGAGGTTAGAGATTGTTTCAGCAAAAATACCTGGTTTAGCAGGCACAGCAGACTGGAAACCAAGGACGCCAAATGCTGCACTGCTTTTTGACCATCTGCCCACCAGGAGGAGGCTGCTTGGTGCACAGAGCTTTAACCACCACAGTTCATTCTACATTTGAGCTTCTTGCATGCACCAGAGGGTGCCAGGCAGTAAGAGGTACTCTCCACAGAACTGCCGTGCAGCTGAGAGGAAGAACAGACTAACATGAACAGCAGCTTCAGAATTCTCCTGTGTGAAGATTTTTCCAGAGTACTTTGCTTCTTTTACTTTAAACTCTTTGTTCTATAGAACAGAATGCAGTATAGCAGTAAACTGGCTGATCTGCTCATAAATTAACTCTTTAAACCCCACACTTCAAGAAATTAACCAAATATTGCTGCTCAATACAAAACTGTAGAGCATCCTTATACAAAAAAAATGCAGCAAGTTTACGTAGTTACTTTGTAACAGACATCGAAGTGCTCTCTCTTCTTACCAACAGCCACTGAAACAATAATAATCACTCCTGCATGATTAAAGGAGGGAATAGACTGTTTCAAGCCATCTAGAAAACATGCAGCAAAAAAAAACTGTTGCAAGTCAGGTGCCTACACAAAAACCTGGGCAAGAGACAAAGTTCAGCCCATGTAATTCAGAATGTCAGTTGCACCTGAAGTCCCAGAACACACTGACTTTTTACTCCAACCAAGCTTTTCCATTTGAATCACTTTTTGATTTGCATTCCAAGCATGTTGCAGTACACCTAAAGGATAACACTGGGCATCCTGCATTCTCAGATTGTACTCTAAGATTTGTCTTGCAGTTTTATCCCACAGAGCTAACAGGTAGTTAAGTGGGTAAAGCCAAACCACAAGTTTATTCTGTGAGGCGTTTCCAACGACATGAACCTACAGGAAAGATCCCATCGGGATAGACCTCAACACTTCTGGTGCCATAAATTAACACAAGAGATGATAAATCAAAATGAAGCAGACTGGGAAAGTACTTGGTACAGATCACAGTAAGTGTCATTTTATGTTGTTTCAAGACATTCTGGGGACGGAAGAGGGTGAGATACACTAGCACGTCCTTCATATTAGCAAGTTTTTAATTACAAGTTAAGTTACCTGAGAAGCAAACATCAATAAGAATTATCTACAGAACTCTGCAGAATCCTCCCTATAAATTTCCTACTGATTGTAACTTACTGGTCAATGCAAAACTATCAGTTTAAGCAGTCAACCAGTTCATCTCGTTTTTGACTGAGGAATTTATATGAACATTCCTTGGCCAAACTTATGTTACAATAAATTCTTCCTTTAACAGAATGAACAATCCATTAAGATATAGTAGTGTAATGTTGAATACAGTCCCTGAACTTTCACAAATCAGTGAGCTTGGTCTGAGAGACTCCTGACCTACTGAAGACCAGAGCCCCTCAGTCTTTAAAGTATAGGCAGAACTCCTGATGTCACACTAACCCTTGAAGCAGCTGCAGACTTTGTGAAATGGCAGCCTGCATTTCTTTCTTCTTCACTTTCCCTAAGTACCTGCAACCAGAAAAGAACAAGTAAAGGTACAAACCAGCATACAAATCAGCAGAACCTACAACAGTACTAAGTTAATTTGTTCAGAAAGGCTCTTCTCACTCACTCTCTTCAGAGCAGTTGAACATTTTGCCAATCATCACAACAATTTTCTAACAGCATTCTAAAGTTTGGGGAAAATAAGCTCTCATGTTTTCTGAAACAACACTGCATTCTCTCACTAAGTGAGGAGCAGCAGTATAACCAGCTCACCAAGTTAAAGACAGGTGGCTGACCTAAAACAGGTTAAAAAAAAACCAGTGACACAAACTTACCAAGATGCTAGTTCAGACCTGACATCAGGTGCACTTCCTAAAACAAAATAAATTGTTGTATCTAAGTAATACTTCTAAGTTTCCTCAGTATTTTAGCAGTTCATCAAGACTTGAGTGCTTTTATCTCAGTATGAGGCCAGGCAGAGTAGCCCAGTTACACTGGCTGAATGCTGATGACACAACAAAGCACTTTATCTGCCATGACACCACAGCCCAGTTTATCACACAACTACCAACAAGGCCCAGCTGCAGCTGAAGAGACTGGAGCACTGTGGCACAGAAGGTAAAACTAAGGGAGGTACCTCACAAAGAAAGCATGGAAGAGACCATTGTACAACACCTTAAAAATATGCTTTTAATAAACCATCTACAGGAATTCAGCACTGCAAGTATTTTTCTCTACCTGCTAATTCTACTTTTTTTAGTACACAGGATACAGAATTGAAGCACATTAACTCACATTAATGCTTAAATTTCATAGTAGTTGCATTTTTAAGTATGTTTGCATAACTGTCCCACTAAGTGAACTTGTTACAGGTCTCATTGTCACCACTGCAATTATGAGTACAGTGAGGAAAGCAGAACCTGTTACTCTTCTAGCCACGTTTTCCAATTCAGACACACTGCAGGTTGTGTCTAGCTGCTGAAGAACGAGGCATAACAACTCCACAATTAGAATGGCCTGTTTTTGAAACCTAGCTAGGTAACTTGGAAAGAAACCTGTCTCTAGTGGTCATCTGGAATGTGGATTTTTGTTTTAAAATAGAATACTTTTTTTGTTGTCAAAAGGCAACCAAGAAGACTTGAGCTTTTATCTTCATACAACTAGGAAAAAACCCTAGGAAAAAAGCCAACTGTTTCCTCAACACTTACATCTGAGTAGAGGCTTTCCAATATGTTCCACACATCACAGGAATGCCCTTTTAAGAAAAAATATTTTGGAATAATGTCATTAGTTAAACTATACTTTTATCCTGTAACAGTTTAAGAGTTTTTTGATGTTGTATTTGAAAATCTTCCCACTAATAAACACCAAATCTACTTGTTTCAACAGAAATACCAAGTTTAACCAGCACATCTGCATGAAAACCAACGATGCCAGCTGTTGAAATACTGTAGCACTGCTTTTTGAACACCTCATCAGGAAGACACTGCTGGGTGCAGATACCATACAGTGCACAAATTAGTCTGATTACTTGCTGTGGGAATAGCACTAAACTGCAGAAACCCAGTGGTCTTATGCTGAAGCTCAGGAGAAACACAAAGCTCACCTCTTTTGCTACCATGCTGCACACATGTCCACCGAAGTGAAGGATTTGTGAATCAGGTCAGCGAACAGCCATAAGAACTCAGGAGATCCCCAAGAAGTTACAACTGCTGCTGCAATGTGAGTGTGCTCATCTACAAAGAAAGAAACAACCAAACTACACTTCTGAATATTCATAACATCAAACTCTAGATTGACCAGTATTTGTATGAATTAATGCTATTTGAGGCCATGCAAATGTTGTCCCTTCATATATGTAACACAACTAATACATTCATCAGCTGTGGGTTGCAAAAGAAGGGTTTTTTCTAAGCACTAGGTTCCAGGTTTTTTGTCTACAGCACAAGACAAAACCTGATCAAGTGCTGGAACAGACTGAACACACTTATTTTTTTACTATTTTTGAAACAGCATTTGAAGCTACTTCCAACTGACTACATACTTACTGTTAGCAGCAGCAGAGGCTGACAGTCACCACACTTCCCAGTCTCAGAGACAGGCAGCTTGAACCAAGGCAATTGTGGTGAGGAGCCCAGAACCACAGACATCCTCAGAACAACGTACATTGTGCCAACCTGATGTGCCTCCTAGTGCAGTTCTCTGCCTACAGCCATGGCCAAGTGAGGTGTCTGCTCCCGTCCTATCACTCAACAGTGTTCTTGTAAGGTTTCACTACTTGCCCACCCGCAGCTCAGTGTTTCCCATGTCTATGGGGTTTTCCTATGCTGTATCCTTACTAGGTGATTTCTTCCATGCTATTCCCTATGTTGTCCCAAGCCATGCAAACTTCTAGACTACCAGCTGCTCTCTGCTGTCCCTCCTTGTTCTTGCAAGAGATATGAATTAAGATGGAATTTTACCCCAGGGAAGCCACCAGAAAGAAGCTGCAACTGTTGACACACCCTGGTACAGAAAGTGTGGGTGAGGCACCACAAAGACCCTGAGGGGAAAGTAGTTCCTCAACATCTTCAGCAGAGACAATTCCAGGCAGTGTTGTCTAAACCAAATCAGATAAAGCTGCAGCATTTGACAGAAGGTAAAGCTTTTGTTTTTTTAAAAAACTGCACTTTGAAGTATTCAAAAACTCAAGTTTTTGTTCAGAGAGGCTACAGGTTTAATTCTGGTCAGACTGATGAAAGGTATGTAGCACTGAACTCATACCCAGCAAGTTTCACACTCACAAGCTGCTCAGCTGTGGAGCACTGTAATGTGTTTATTTTAACTATGGAGCACTGCCTTTTCAAAACCTTTTGTGAAATAATGCAAAAAAAAGCTACCTGAAGGAAACAAAACCGAAAACCAAGTAACATCTTACCTTATGCAGCAAGAAAACCAAGAGGTACTTCCTCTTCCAAAACAATATAAACTAGAAAAGAAAAGCAAAGTGATAAAAACTGTCATATACAGTCAAATAACTGAAAATTACTTAAAGCTAGATTTTAACAATCAATTTAGCAGCTGTAATAAGTTTGATTTTCATGTATTAATTTATCCAATTCTAATCAGAATTGAAACTTAGTTCATTTCTGAGTCACTCAGCAGTTGAACAGCTGAATTAATCACATGAACAGCAGAATGAACAGGACTCCACATACCCCTCACTATGCCCTACCAAGAACTCCACTCCTAGATCCAGGATGAGTCTTTCAAGCCTTTAAGTATTTCTCAGGGAGACACCTAAGAGTTACATTTAGCCATTAATTGTGGACCAGTTTTAGTTGTCATCTTTAAATGCTGAAGGGTAATTTCTGCAGACTTAGAGCTATCAAAGCTGCATTTGGGAAACTTCCTTACAGAGGTCTGAGACCTTAATTCAAGCATGTCAATAACACAGCTCGACTCGCTGCTCATAATATTGAGCACCTACTGCAAACCTCCTGAGACTGTCAGTTTCATCTGAAGGAAATTTAATCAGCAGACAAAGCCTTTTTGCTCCTTCAGCACAGATTACTTTTACCTGCTGAACAGCTGTCAGTTAGCTGCTGACATCAATTTGGTTAAGAGTACCTGAGTAAGGCTGTGAGGTGACTCCTTATATAATTTTCCTTATTCCCAAGTAAACATTTTAAACATTTACTACTTCAGCTACCAAAACTGCTGCAGGAGAATTCAGCAATATTCAGACCATTTCTAAACACTAGCCATGTTTCCTACTGACTAAAACACCTTTGAGAAAGGTGTTTGCAGCTGGGGCAATGCCTGGCAAGTACTGTTAATAAAGAGCTTTTAGCTTCTGCTAAGTCATGTTCACATCAGAAGCTATTCTGGACAGAGGCGAGAAAGAGGGAAAAAGTAATTTTTAACTTAAGATTCACCATATTGCTACAGTTATTTTTACAATAACTTACAACTTCAGATTATTGTATGAGATTAAGGAGCAGAGAATTAGTTTTCTGAGAGTTTATTCCTCATGGAATAGACAATCTCAATCATACAAAATTGGATTTTATTATCATTCAAATACATTAGCCACATTTTTTTATAAACTTTTGTCAAAACTGACCAGCCATTTCTGCATTTTTATGATTGGCACTTGACTTGCATTCATCTTTAATTCTTTCTTCACCCCTTTATCTTCTAAAGTATTTCAAGCCTGCACCTTTAAGACAGAAAAACAATCTCTCAAGGACCACCCACAAAGAAATCTGCTATGAACGGCATCTAAACTGCCCTTTCAAACTTAAGCATACAGATGTATGCATACTTTTTAATGTACACTTGCTTTTCTACATACACATACTTTTCTATCCTGTGCTGTTGTTCCTTTACAATACTTGGAACTTGTCTTCCCATTTTGATTATGTACATTCTGTGATCCATTGGTTAACAGAAGTTACATTGCAGAAGCCAGAACTTCACCAAGCTCATCAGCCACTGAACCAGGAATATTAATACTCCTGATAGAGACTAGCTCAGAAGACACTTAAAAGCTGAGCATGAGGACAAAGTTATTCTATTTTTGTCACTGTCTCAGACACAAGCCCAATATACTCACAGTAAGCCAAGTGTGCCTGGGCAGCTGGGTGGAGAGATGAACAGTGACTCCAAACCAATGCTTTAAACCTAACAGGCCCATGAAAAGGTATCTGAGGAACAACCCCTGCCACCTCACTGGTCCATCTGCTGTTCACCAAGGTGAGCCTTGCAGAGGCACAGAGTTCTCTTCAGCACCCTCTTCTTCATCCATTATTTCAATCACTTCAGGTGGTTTGGCATGTTTTCTTCGTGGCTTTGACTTTTTTTTTTTGGGAATTGTGCTGCTTAGAATGAAAGAGCTGTTCTCCTAAGAAAATGGAAGACAGAAGTAGTAACAAGTTTAGTTTTGAGATATTTAAGATTTTAGTAGTAAATTTGCATATTTTAAGAACTCTGCAGGGAACTGCAGAACTCCTATACATTTCAGCATTACACTGAAGAGAAGTGTGGACAATCAACGTCCTTCTGCTTTAACAGATCAGAATTCAGAGGTCACCCAACTCTGGATCTCAGCTCAAGAACTAAACATTGAAGACATTATCTACTAATTCTTTAACTTCAGAACAAAAAAGCCAGAGTGTTTCTCAAGTTAAGGAGTGCTTACTTACCACTACTCTAGCATCAAGGTGTTCCTGAGTATCCGAATTCAAGCTGTCCTCATCATCACTGAAATAAAAAAATTAGATCAAACTGTGTACTTTTATAGAACCTTAAAATGTGTTAACTACAAGCCCTTAAATGAACAGTAGCTGAAAGACAGCATTGTACCTTTAACACTGTCTTTTTGGCTTTCTAAAGGTTATCAGTGTATTTACAACAGCAAGTATTCTTGCTGATTTACTGATCTTTTTATTGCACTAAGCTAATTGCTCAACCCTGAAGACCAAAGATAACACTTTGGTTTTTATTAATGTAAAAAAGTATTAAAATTATCCTTTAGTATTTGGTTTAGAACACTGTAGTTTATTTGGGATAACATTAGAGGAGTGCATTTCAGCAAATACTTTGATTTTTACCAACAATTATCAGTCTTCAGATCAAATTAAAAATACTTTCTGTGAGAACTATTAAGTCACCATCTACAAACACATAATATTCCCAAGGGGTAGAGTGCTTTGTTCCCAAAATAAACAATGCTTTCAAAGGTTAAAAGGACAGGAGAACAACAGAACTTGATACACACACATTTATATGTTTGTAAAGCACAAAAAAGCAAAGATAAACTTACTCTGTCTCCTTAATAGGGGAAATGGGGCCTTCATCATCTAAGTACTTGTGCTTCCGTAACACCATACACTCTTTTTCTAAGTCATCACTGGCCTGAAGGGCTTTTAAAGCTTTTTTAAGATGTTCTTCATATTTAAGCACTTCAATATACTTGAAATATCCCTTTGCAGCTGCTTGCTGTAGGAAAAAATACTCAGGTAAGACCTTAAAAGTACCACTATAAAAAATTTACATTATGAACTGATGTAACATTCTATCAACACCCATACATATTCTTGCAGTGTTTGCTTTAAAAGGTATTAGTTTTACAACATTAAGTATCCTGTTTAATAGAAGTAGAATCTGTTTCGTTGTTTTATTCTTAAAGAAGCACAACAGAGCCCATTTCAATTCACAATTTTTAGACTAAGTAAATATTTATCCCACATAACAGAGGACTTACCTCATAGTCAAGAACCATCTTTAAGGGAATATGTTTCTCCCCATAATGTTTTTCAACAAAAGGGAATTGAAAACCTCTGTCTAGGAGCCTCCTCTTTTGTTCCTGAGGTGAGGCTGTCAGTGGGGGCCTCCCTGTGGGCATCTGGGTGCTCTCATACTTTTTCTTGCTCTTCCGTGCCTGTATTTTGTATTTTCGGTGTGCGGCGGCTTTGAACTTCCTTCCCCTGAAGTGATAGGCAAAAATGGCCTTCAAATTGAATTTAGACTTCTGCTGCTTGGGAACTTCTAATGATTTCCCTGGACTTTGGGGAGACAGGGAAGAATCTGAGGAGCTTTCGTTGTCAGGTACCTCTGTACCAGATTCAGCTTGTTGCCATGAAGATTGAGATCGCCTTTTCTGCTTTGTAGGTGCAACGGAGCACTCAGGACGAGCAGCAGAGACATCACTGAAGAAGAAATAAGTATTTACTTTCAAAAGAAGGTTCACTTTTATGATACATTACACAAGTTCTCCACAGGAAAAATTCTGGACTAGAGACAAAAACTTACCTTTCTGAATCACTGCTGATCAGTAAAACCTCAGCTGAAGCAGCTGATGATCTAGACATGCTGTTGGGATGATCTGCAGACTCCTGAGGAGCAGCTGCCTTCTGCCTCGACCGCTCTGTTCCTGTATTCCTTTGCCATGAGCACACCTCGAATGGCTCCTCCTGCTGGTGGCTGATCAGCTCCTGGGCATCAGGGTAATCAGAGCCTGAAGCCTGGGACTCATCTGTATCAGTCATGTTTCAGTTTGCTCTAAAAGGCAATGAGAATTCAAGAAACTAAAAAAAAAATGTACATTAATCAGGCAACAAACTTCCTACTACTCCACTCGTGATCACAGGGTAAACTTAAGAACAATCTTGAGGAAACTTGAGCAGAGATTTTCCTATGAACCATGACCAGTTACATTTTTCATACTAACATTGAAGTCACAGCCACTGAAGATAATCACAGCATAACTGAGATCAGAAAATTTGTGAATCTTTTTAGTTCAGCTCTTGCCCAAAGGAAGGCAAACATCAGTGGTGCAACAGATTGTTCAGAGACTTACTGAGCTCAATTCTGAATATTTTAACCCTCTCTACTAGGGGAGAGTTTGCCTCCAAACAAGCACGCATACACATAGCCAATGGCTTCTTATACTTGAAAGGATATTGCAGTTTTAAGTCATACATAAATATTTACTTCACTATCATTTAAAACCTTTAAATTAATCCAAGATAGTGTCATCATGAGAAGCTATGCCATTTTCCTTCTGTTCTTTTGTGAGCTCTAAGATACCTAATAATCTCCTGCTCTCAACAATCCACCACCCATTTATTTGGCTATCAATCTCCAGAGACCAGCCTCAGAACTAAAATGTTAATTTTCACTTGAATCTGCAAGACAACACAGTCCAGCTCTTTGGTGGCCCAAGTCTATACAAAAAGGACTGTAACACACAGCAAAGGAACTTAAATTTTCCTCTGTATGAGCCCAAAGTTATTTTACCTGGTAATCATTTACTAGCCCTGTAGACTTGTATCTTTCTAATTTTACTGCGCTTTTTAAAGTTTTACAAACTCATCATCATACCCATTAATATTTCAAATGTTATTACACAGTTCAGCATCTGAAGACACTAGAGCAGTTTATACAATGTCCTCACATAACCGGCAGCACATGATCCTGAGGGCACATGCACATCAAAGGATTAGACCCAGTCAGAATTTAGGAAAGACAGGTCCCAATTGACCCACCTGATCTCCTTCTCTGACCAGTGTATGAGGCAAAGGCTGCGGATGCTGTCTGCCTGCACGTTAGTAAAGCTTTGGGACAGCATTTCTCACAACATTCTCCTGGAGGAACTGGCTGCTGATGGCTTGGATGGGTGCACTGTTCACTGCATGAAAAACTGGATGGATGGATGGATCCCGAGAGAGTGGTGCTGAATGGAGTTATATCCAGCTGGTAGCTGGTCTTAAGTGATGTTCCCCAGCAATCAGTGCTGGGGCCAGACCAGTTTCATGTCCACTGACATGACCTAAAAAGGGGATTAAGTGCACCCTCATTCAGCTGGCAAGCGACACCAAGCTGGATGGGAATGATCTGCTGAAGGTCAGGAAGGCTCTGCAGAGGCGCCTGCACAAGCTGGATTTCACTGAAGCCAACTGAGTGAGGTTCAACAAGGCAAAGTGCTGGGTTCTGCACTTGGATCACAGCAGAAAAGGCCCTGGGGGTGCTGGTCAACAGTAGCCCAGTATGATCCCAAGTGGCCAAGAAGGCCAATGGCATTCTGGCCTCGATCAGCAATGGTGCGGCCAGCAGGAGCAGGGTAGTTACTGTCCCCCTGTACTCAGCACTGCGGAGGCCACACCTCCAATCCTGTGTTCCTTTTTGGGCCCCTCACAACATGAAAGACGTTCGTGGCAGCTTTGCTATGCCTTTGCAGGCACACTGCTCACGCTGGCTCACCCCTGGCCTGACAAACACCAAGCCCAGAAACGAAACCAACCCACGGCATGGCCAGGACAGCAACGCCCCTGAGCGCACAGGCCCTGCCGGGTACTCACAAGCCGCAGCTCAGCATCCTTCGAGGTCTCTGCCGCAGCTCCGGCCTGCAGCGCTGGCACAGCACGCAGATGCCTTAGGGAAGAAAAGCAACCATGTAAACTTGCTGAAGGCCTAACAAAGGCACCCGGGCACACCCGTCGCCAGTCTCGGCTGCCCGCAGCGCCCCAGGGCCGGCACCACCGAAGGCCTTTCGAAGGCGGGCAGGCATCAAGGCATCACGGGCCGGGGACACCCCGGGACACCGCTCCGCGAGGCCCCTCACCGACCGCCGCCACACGCCCCAGTCCTCGGGGCACGACTCCACACCGCCCGGACCGTCCCTCCACCCCCGGCCACCGCGTCTCCGGGCCCCGGCAGCGCGGATGGCGGCGGATCCGCCCGCAACGACCGACCGACATGCGCCCGCCGCCGCCCCGCCGCAGAGGGCGCGCAATGGCCGCCCCGCCCCTTAAATAGCGCCGGGAGCTCGCGAGAGGCGCGCGGGCCGACGGGAAGGAGGGGCAGGAGGATGGCGCCATGCTGGGAGTGGCAGCGGGGCGGCCGAGCCTGGGGGCGGGGCCGAACGGGGCCGAGCCCTGCCTAGCCGTGCCGAGCCGTGCCGAGCCCTACCTAGCCGTGCCAGTCCCGGCGGCAGGGCAGGTAGGTGCCGTGGCGCGGTGGCGGCGCTCGGTGCGTGGCAGAGATCAGGCAGGTCCCGGCTTCCCGCGGCTTCCCGCCCGGTGAGAGGCTCCCGTCCCGTCCCTGCTGTGCTGCTTGTCCTTCCCCCGGCTCCTCCGAGCTGGCAGCTCCAGCCTGAACAGCCCCTTCCTTCCCCCGCAGCTATGCCAAGCGTGCCGCCGCCTTCAGCGCTCCCTCGCTGCCGTACTCTCCGCTGCCCCTGCCTGCCGGGACGCTCTCTGTCCCGCGGAGCCCAGCCTCGCCTGTTGTTACCCTGCGGTGACCTGCCCCTTCCCCAAATCCCCGCCGCTCAAACAGTTGCCTCTGCTGCCCCGCAGCCCTCCTCTGTCCCGTACGGGATCTCCTCGCACCGCCACAGGCGAAAAATACGGCTCCTGCATCTGTGGATGTCTTGCTCTTCTCGTGTCATCGCTAAATTTCTCTCTCACAACTGCCATCTTCAATTTTTTCCACGAATATTTCTTCCCTCACCACCCCCCTCCCCGACTCATGTCTAGCCTGCCTATAACCTCTCCTTTTTGGCTGTAACTCTCCAAGCTAATTTCAATTCAGGTTTTGACAATAGACACCCCATACACATAATGAATCTAATGTTTCACGTTTCATCTGCCTTCTCCTGGCACCTGGCTACTCTCTCTGATGTTTTCTTCCCACTTCTGAAGTAGACTTTTAAGTCTTTACATACTTGTTGTCTCCATTCTAGTTGCATCATCCCACATCTATAATAATTTTATCATCCCTTTATAATTTGTGTTCTTTCTTTGAAATTCTTCTTAGCAATTCAGTGTCATTGCACCCCTCCATGATGGATCTTAATTGTGTGCTGTTGTCCCAGGTTCTCTCTGTCCCACACTACACAATTCACTCCTCTGTGAATATTTGCAGTGGTGGGCCACAGATTTACTCTTTTGTGTCTTTCCTGGTAAGAACTACTGTCTATCAATCAGATTTGGTTTATTATGGTACATCAAATTTTTCCACAATCTTTCTCTCCTTTTGTGATTGGAGGGAGCTAACTTATTTGAATACTGTACAAGTCTTGTCTCTGCCTTTTGCACAACAGCAGTTCTAGCTTGTCTTCTCAGACTGTTTCAGGACAACCAATGTGTTGAGTGCTGGCACAGCCTCCTCCTGGATGTGGCAAAAGGTTCTTGAGGGGATGAGGATCATCTAAAACAATGCTCCCAAAGCCATGTTCTCACTTTCTCACTTTCTGCCTGTGGCTAATTACTCCCTTTCTTGGTGCACACTAGAAGTCTTGTGGTATGATTCACTCCACCTGACATGAGGCTTCTACCAGAGGCACCAAGTCCAGCCTGCTGCTTTCTCCTCCAGAGCCAGGGGAGGGATGAAATCAACTGTGGAGACAGATAAGACCAACTAAGATGAGAATTACTATACACAGGTTGCAGTCTTTCTTCCCTTCTCTATTGCTTGCCACCCCCAGTAATTTGGGGTGACTGAGCACTAAGCTGAAAGATTTCGGTTAAGTGACTGCTACAATCTCCCCACTCTTCTAATTTCTTTTTTTTTTTTTTTTCCTGCTGGTTTGGTTTTCTTTTTTCCTTTATGCAGACTCAAGAGGCTAAGGACAGTTACATTTTTTGACAGTCATAAAAGAGGATTTTTTAAAAACGGATGCTAGAACTCTACATAAGCAGCTGTCTCACACCATAGTCCTTCCTAACAAAGACTCAGTCAGGTCTAGGAATGTAGTTAGGATTTCCCTTTTTCCTTCTTCCACCTGAGATCTGGGTAAATGGGACCCATTTTATGTTTTATTGCTGTGTGTAGCAAGTATGTGCCTAAGGAGTTAATGATTGCTGCAGCTGATTTTTAGGTAGTGTACAATCAGTTGTTTCTGCCCTGACCCAGTGCCTTGCCCTTCTAGCTGGCTTTGCTCTTGCATGGCTGACTGAAGTACACTTCATTTCTGAAGGGGCTCTTAAACTCATGTTCAAAACTTTTTGTTACAGTACATACTTTTTTTTTTTTTACCTACTTTTTGTATGTGTACAGAGGCTGATACTGCAGAACTTGCTGGAGTTGATTTCTATTTTGCTGCTAGCCTGTTCCTCTCTGGAAGGGGAAACACTTGCCCAGAAATTAATTTGAGACCATGTCACAGCTCAGGTTGAAAGTCCACCATTGCCAGTGCTGGAAAAGTAAACATTAAATTTGGGAAGACCTTAGGAGGCAGCTGATACGCTCAGAAAAGCTCAGGTTCCTTTCAAAACTTTTCTGGGACTCCAGGCTTACAAAGACACTCAAATCTCCTGATAACTTCATCTGCATTCAGTGTAGGATATGTTTTCCCTACACCCAGCTGTCAGCTTGAGGACCAATATGTGTACTGCTCTGAGCCACCTATAGGGCTGACAGACTCATCTTCTCCCAAAATGCATAAGAAATTCAACATTAGTATTGAAGCTGTCAGTCTCTCCTGTGATGCCAGAACTACAGTTCTGTGTTTTCTGTGTATTCTAGAGTGAAATTGAAAAACAATTAACGTGTTGAAAGGAGCATGTTTAAATTGTTAAACTATTATGTTTGTTGGCAGACCAGTCCCTCTGCAGTGTGCTGTACTGTAACTTGTTGCCTGAAGAAATCAGCAGCCATCAGGAAATGGCCAAAGTCGAAAGGTTTGCTTTCCATGTCCCAAGTCTGGAGGAGCTTGCTGGGGGTAAGTAATGCAACATGTGACTTTATACAAACTTGTAATGTGTCGCAGACATTTCTTCACAGAAATCCTTTCTTTCGGATTTCTGTGTCTTCTAGAGGCCAGAGGCCTCAGAAGACAAGGTAAACAATTATTATCAGATGCTGTGGAATGTAACAGGAGTTTCCGGATTGGCTCATTTTCTATGTTTATAATTAAGGGCCAATCACAAAGTGCAAGCCAGGGGACTGAGTCCTTGGCCACAGCTTTGTTGTAGATTCTTTCTATCGATTCTTAGCTAGCCTAGCTGCTCTGCAAACCTCTCTCTATATTCTATTTAGTATAGTCTTAATATATTCTATATAAGATATAATAAATTCAGCCTTCTGATTCAAGAAACAAGATTCACCGTCTCTCTATCACCAGCTGCGACCCACTCAGGCGCAGTAATAGTAATGCACTCTTCAAACTTATCTTAAAGCTCATACCAAAGTCTTTCTACAGCTAGTACATGCAGAATTCCTGCTTTTAGCACACTGAGAAGTGAAGAACAGCACTATTTCTCTATATGTGATGATTTTCTTAGAGCAAACAATGATTCCTCCCCAAGCCCCTATGATATTTAAACATACAGATGGTCTCTCAATTCCTTTAAAACTGCTGAATATGCAGATTTGTGTGCAGGTCATGAAAGTTTGACCACTACACACCAAACTGCTTTACAAATACAGAATCATCTGCCCTCCTCTACCCTCCAGTATTTCTTTCTTTTTCAGGACTGCTCAAAACATAGCTGACAAGATGCTGTGTGTCATGCCAGATCCTCTTGTTTGAACCTAGTTGGCTCCTCCTTTGGTCTTAGACAATGTCTTAGAACAGGGCTGCAGGAAACATCTTCTGTAGTTTACTTCTTTCTAAAGCCTTTGCAAGATGTGCTGGGAAAAACAGAATGGCTGAGGTTGGAAGGGACTTCTGGGTTCAGCCCAGTTGCTTATGAGTTTCTTTTTTTGCCCTAGTAGGAAGAAATTATTCTTTCTTGTCAGCCTCTCCCCTGCAGCAGAAATACTAAAGGGTTTTTTTGCCTTTCAGACTGATCCTCAAGTTCAGTGTCTGCCCCTTTCCTGAATCTGTGTCAGTGTGACATTTCCATGTATTGAGAATGTGTGGTCCCGGCAGTGCCCTGGGTGGTTCCCAATGCTTTTCTCACCCAGTCAGATGGAGGCAGTAGGCCAGGGCTGCTGCAGAGAACACCACATATTTGCAGTAGAACAGCTTGAAGGAGTATCAGAAAAATTTCATCACAAAACAGAATTTTCCTTTTTTTCCTGATCTGTCCTGAGGATCTCCTGTAAGCTGGGAATTGTGTTGCTGTTCAGGTTTTGGGTATAATTTGAGGAGTGCCCTTTTACTGTCCTTGTCCATATACCAGAAGGTACTGAGATGTATTTAGAAATGTACCAAGTACCAGCTACTACTTTTGGTCAAGAGCTTGGTAAATCTGATCTTAAGAAGTATGATATGGCTGAAATCCTAACTGGAGGAAACAAAGGCACAGGAAAGTCTTTGTAAATAAGGAACCACCTGATTTATAGACTTGATGTTCTGTTCTTTAGTTTGAGACACCTGTCAAAGCAGGCCCCCAGGCATGAAAGAACCTGGACCTTTCAACATAGTATTTGAAGTAGTGTATGTGAAGACACTACTTCACATACACTACTAAAGGTTTGGAGCTAAAAAATTACACTACGCACACTAAAGGTTTGGAAGTTGTTTCCAAACAATGCACTCAGATAATCCTCCTTGTTGATTGAGTGACTTTGCAAGTTCTGAGCCTAAAAAAACTTGTCCTTGATATGAAGTAAACCAAAAATTTTAAATTTGGTTTATTATCACGAACACCATTCATTATTTGTCTTGCTGTGACAGTGACACTTGCCAGAAAATCTCCACAAGAGCATAAACATCATAGGCAGTATCCCATGGCGGTAGAAATTTCCAGACAGCAGAGACAGTTTGAGATTATAATCAAGCTATTGCAACCTGTCTGGTTAATGTATGTAGAGAACTGGTTGTTGCTTCAGCTAAATCTTGCTTCCTCCTTTGCTCTTGCATCATATTTGACTGTGATTGTAATTGTCTGCTCTTGGAAGCAAACCCCCTGCTGAATGAGATTGAAGTTTAGCCATGTGACTTCACACTGTGCTGCTCCTAGTGCTCCTTGGAGCAGTCAGTCAGTGTATTTCAATGAAAATGGTTTTTAAATTCTTAAAATTAATTAATGTGGCAAACAATTATCTGCACAAACTTCTGCTCCTCTCTGAAGCTATGTGACAAGTGTAGTAATGTAACGAGTGTTGTAGTAATGTAACAAGTGCCTGCAGACATTTAAATCAATGGAGTAACTTAGGGTAAGCATAAATAATGTATCTTGCAGAAATAAAGCCCAAACAGATACATTTATTGTTGTTAGAAACTTGTCAGACTCTTGGTAGTTTTTCATTGTCAATAATTTTGCCATTATTCTTTATTGCAGTTTTGCAGAAAGGGCTTAAAGAGAACTTTGCTGATGTTCAAGTCTCTGTTGTAGACTGTCCTGATCTGACTAAGGAACCCTTCAACTTTCCTGCTAAAGGTAACCTAGCATTCCTGTCTTTCACTAAGACTTCTCCAGTTTTTTTGGCATGATCCTTCTTAGTTTTGATACTTTAAAGATGTTGAGAAAGCTTAAAATGTTTTTCAGGTAAAGCATATGCATGAGAGGAGAGCTACATTTTATTTCTGGATTAGTTTCTTAGTTGATGTATGAACAAGGACAAGTCATTACTAAGTACTTGTGATATTTTTCTTTTCTTAACCTATAATTGCATACATACTTATTTCATAAGCTTGATTTAGTGTACTGAAAAGGTTTTGAATTCATTGTTATCTTTCAGATGGAGAAATTTTTTAGAACCATGGTAATCACTATCTGAAGCTAAGGAGTTGTACTCTCATTAATTTTTAAATTGCTGGCATTCATGTATGTCAGTAAAGTGAACCTGTCTTATTCTGAATGGGATTCATCTTGTTTTACACTAGCTGTCTGGAAGACAGACATGTCATCTGTGCTACTCATCTGAGTTCCCTCTGGCATCAATATGAAAGAAACACCTCCAGGAGTTTATTCATCCCTTCTTAAAATACATATCCAAATAAGTGGGATGAATTGTCCTGAGATAGCTTTCAGCTTTGCTAAAATTTTGCAAGTGGAGTCCCAGTAGAGTTCTACTGTGTGGTGAGGGCATTACTGGAGAACTGGCAAATGGAAGGTGTTGTCCACTCTGGGAAATTTTTTTGTGCTTAGAGAATGTTATTTTACAACATGTTGTGTAGCATTAAATCCTACTGTGAATAATCTTAGGCCTTGGACTTCTCGATAGTTCAACACTTTATCTTAGCATGCTAGAGAAATAGTGTTCTCAAAGGTTTGAGAAGTTTGAGGAACCAGGTCTTTGGTAGGTTAGGATGCATGCTTATTGAAGATCATTGGGAAAAAAAGATTTTACCAAGCTAACTGGCTGTATTTTTCCAGGAATCTGTGGAAAGCCTAGGATAGCAGATGTGGGAGGTGTTCCTTACCTCATACCTCTTGTACAGAAAGAAAAAGTGAGTTTTTCTCTGTAGCTGTGGGGTTTAATACATTTGTCAAAAGAAAAGCAATAAACAAAACTAAGGACTAAGAGATACTAGGATCTAGATACTAGAATTCTACACTTGTGAAATACACTTTTAGTGTTTAATGAGACTGATTCTGATGTGTGTTGTATGTCACAAAATCTAATAAGAACAGTAATTCAGTCTTGGAATAAAATAAGCAGGGAATATACAGGTAGAATCTATCTTTTAGCAAACAAATGGACATCTACCAAATTTGTTATTACTAAGCATTCTGTTCAGAAGCCATGTTCAACCTATCAAAATTTTAATGAGGGTGAGTGTTGTGAATTAAATGCCTCCAGGACTGCAGTGCACAGACTGACAATTGCAGATCAGAGCACCACACCAAAATCATAGAATGGTTTGGGTTGGAAGAGACCTTAGAGATAGTCTAGTTTCAACCCCTCCTGCAGTGAGCAAGGATGCCACCCACTAGGTCAAGTTGCTCAGGGCCCCATCCAGCCCAGCTTTGGACACTTCCAGGGATGGATGTATTGTTTTCTTTTGCAGGTTTATGATCTAAATACAGTCGCAAAGGACATAGAGCTGCCTGGAGCTTTCATTCTTGGAGCTGGAGCTGCTTCATCCAAAGTTCTTGGAATAAATGCTGAGGTCAGTATGTAAGAGTGATGGTTGTCAATGAATTCATGGAAGTATCATAACAGTAGAGCAGTATCATGCTGGGTATTCCCTATTTACAACAATGCATTTAATAAACACTTTCACGCCACAAACACATAAACACATTAGAAGGAATTGAGATGAGGGGCATCCACTGAGGTGCATACTTCTTAGATAATAAAGATTAATTTTTAACTTGTAATTCTTCAGGAAGCATGCGGTTACCTTGAAGCACGAAAGAAACATGGTTTTTGAAACTGATTGACAAAGACCTGACCACAGGTTTTAATTCCAAGATTTAGAAATATTCCTCAAACTTCCTGGTAAATGCCTTAGAGATACTCCCTGTCAGTTGCCCTCTTGGATGACTTTGTTTCACTGTTGTGAATTTTAAAGACACCACATAGAAAGTTATGAACTGCAGGAGGGGTAGGAGACAAAAACTACAAAAACTATTGCCTATGGAGACCTTGGTTAATTACAGATTTTTTCAGGCATAAACCTTTGGTCTTACTGTCTCCTTTAGATGGATTTATTGGCAGATGAGATAGTCCATATCAACATTAAATTTGGGCCACTGTAATAGTGGTTGTTACTGTACACTGAGAGAGTATTACATAGAATTCCAATACTTGCATGCAGACTATAGATATTTTTTCTTTTTTTCTTTTTTTTCTTTTTTTTTTTTTTTTAACACTAGCATTCATCTTTATATTACATTAAGTTTAATTGTTCAGAAAAAGTAGACCTGTTTTCTGGACCTTTCAATTACATTACAATATTAGTGCATTTTTCTTACCAGTACAGACCTCATCCTGAGAGACAGAGCTGTGTGATGAAGAGGATTTTTTAGTGGGATCATGGTCCAAAGCTTAAATCACATTTATGTGAGTTCAGCTCATTTGGCAGATTCTTATATGTTCTTATTGACTTATTCTTATATATTCTTTTTCCCAGTTTATCCCTATTGTTCAAACTAAGAGTGAAAAAAAGCCTGCTGTAAATGGGAGCTACATTGCTCAGATAAATCCTGCAGATAAAGGGTGCCTGCTTGAGAAGTACAGCAGTAAATACACTGATTGTGAGTTTGGACTGTTGGCCAACCTTTATGCCAGCGAGGGCCAACCTGGTAAGGTGTGTACTTCCATCTAAGGTGACTTTGCAGTGCTTTGTTAATGACTGGAAACTCTAGGTTCTCTTATCAGCATTCTGTGATAATAGTAAAGTAGTAATCCCACAAGAGAAACATGCAAAAATAAGGAACTGATGCCAGTGATTGAGGGGAAGAATTAGTGGAGACAGAGGCACTTGAATTTTTGAGGGATAGGTATTAGTTTACAAAAATTTTCCCATCATAAATCATTCATCCAAATCCAATCCAAACTAGCAGTGACTTAAGGTAATGGTGCAATTACTTGTGTAAATAATACATGGGCACTTAGGTAGTTTTTTGCACAAGTGCTTCTCCTGACACAGGCAGCACTAAGAGGTGCTGGCATAACAGCTGAAAACCCGAGTGCTGCATGGAAACTGAACAGCCTTCTCTGTTACCCAGCGTTTCTTTCTGATAGAGTGGAAGCCAGCTGGTGGAGAGAAGGGAGTTGCTCAAGTCACTGTCTCATACATAGGTAAATCTCTTGCTGCCCAGCTCCCTTTACAGGCAAAGCTAGCATTGAACTAACTAAGGAAAAGAGAGCTGGTCACAAACTGGAAAGATGCAGCAGCACTTGCATGGAAGCTTATCCTTTCAAAAAGTGATCTTGGGTTATCAGCTTGGGAGAATTTAAGAACAGCTTTCACAGACCTTTTCAGACTATTGCAGCAGGAGATGGCAGTAACAAACTGACTTTATCTTCCAGGTCATTGAAGTGAAAGCCAATGGAAGAACTGGGGAGCTTAACTTTGTGACCTGTCTGAGACAAACTTTAGAGAAACACTATGGAGAAAAGCCAGTTGGGATGGGTGGTACGTTTATCATTCAGAAGGGGAAAGCAAAGATTCATATTATGGTATGTTGTTCTCCATGCATGTAACTTCCTTTGACCTCCTGAAAACAGAAGTATAAATCAGGGTGTAACATCTTAGTTCCTTCACTTTATATTTTTAAATGTATGCATAAACTATTAGGATGGGCACGGTACTAAAGTCAGGAGTTGACATTACAAAATCAGTGTTACAAAACTAGTAATTCTGTTTTAGTTGGCATTAAGGCCATCATCTTTTGAAATCTGTGTGCAGCTAAAGAACTGGAGAACTATTGTAAAATGAATTGAAATGAAATACGTGAACTCAGAGGTTACTTATAAGAAACATTAAAGTTTTTAAAAAATAACTGAGCTTCTAAAATGTACCAGGAGGTGGAGCATCCTCACTTCAGTAGTTCTCCCACTACCTGTGCAATAAAAGACATAAGATTCCAGTCGCTTCTTCTGGAAGAAACAGAGTGATGGACACTGTGAGCTTCTTTCAGTCATTTAGGAAAATGAACAGAATAGTGGGGAGGGAAAAAGTAAAGTTGCTAGAGAAAAGGTATCCTGATGCAAGTGTCTTCCTTTTACTTAAAAAGCTTTTATTTTTGCTCTAGCCTCCAGAATTTTCTTCTTGTCCCCTGAATACTGATGAGGATGTGAATAACTGGCTCAAATTCTTTGAAATGAAGGCCCCACTGATTTGTCAGCCAGTAATAGTTTCCAGAGATCCGGTGAGTCTCTTATTTTCCTTTCTAAGTACAGACTGAGGCCTGTAATGAATTTTGTCTTGGATGTGAGAATGGGAGTGTATATATATATATATATATATATATATATATATTGTGTTCAGCTCTTCCAGAGCTGAGAAAATGATTGAGAAGCTTCTTATTTCTGTGAACTGTTTGAATTGTTTGAATTGAGGATAGGTCAATCTGTTCTGAAACCTATAGTGGTTGTTCCTAGTGGATTAATTTCATGGTTCTGTTGCATGTTGCAAGTGTTTGCATCCCAAACCCAACAGTACGGTTTACATTCACTGCTGGCCAACTGGGAGAAATGTCAAGAGCATGGAGGGTGGTTCAGCCACCTGTTTATGTAGTTCACTTTCATAACAACTCCCTCTGCTAATGCTGTGTCAAAAGACATGAAGCATGTGTCCTGTTGCTGATGTAAATTAAAGTCTGCAAAGCCTCATGCTGGAAACTTACCTAGCATCTTTCACAAGCACCAAGTTCAACAGCAAATAATTCAGGATAAACACCAATCTGGTTTAAAAAACCCTTAAGGTGTTCATAATTAGGAAAACTATTTGTTTAAAAGTAACCAGAAAACTCTAGATGAAAATGGCTATTTTATAGATAACAATGCTGTCATAAGTAATATTAAAATGTTTTTTCCCAGAGGTAAGTGGGACATACTGTAGGCTTAAATATGTTGAAGGGTGTGATTTTATTGTGTCATTATGTGGCAGCCTTTGGCCTAAGGCTAAACTGTATCTTCCCATAATCCACTGAGGCATCCTTTGAAAGCATCCATCAGCAGTTGCTCCATTCAGAATCAATGCAACTCATGTGCTGGATGCCTCTGGGTTTCTCCTGTCTGCATCCATTGCAATCTCAACAGCACTTGGCTAGGCCTGTGGTTGTGGAAATGTTTGAATGTCACTACAAGAAGACCAGGACACCATGGCATTCCAATGCCATAGCACTATGGCATTGGAATGCGATGGTCCACCTACCCTATCCCCTTGCAGCCCAGGAAGCTAATCATGTCCTGGGCTATGTCAAACTAGGTGTGGCCAGGTCAAGCAAGGGGATCCTTTCCCTCATGAGACCCCACCTGGAGTGCTACATGTAGCTTTGGGGCCTGTTAGAGCAGGGCCCAAGGAGGGCCATGAAAATGAGCCAAGGGCTAGAGTACCTCTTCCTTTGAAGAGAGACTGGGAGCTGACATTGTTCAGCCTGGAGAAGAAAAGGCTCTGCAAAGATCTTATTGCAGCCTTCCAGTACTTAAAGGAGACTTTTAGGAAAGATAGAGTGAAACTTTTTACCAGCACATGTAGCAACAAAAGAAGAGGCAAGGATTTTAAATTGAAACAAAACAGATTTAGATTGGACATGTGGAAAAAAATTTTTAGGCTAAGTGTGGAGAGACAGTGGAACAGGTTGCCCAGAGATGCAGATGCCCCATCCCTGGAAGTGTTCAAGGCCAGGTTAGATGGGGCTTTGAGCAAGCTGGTTGAATGGAAGATGTCCCAGCCCATGACAGGATGGTTAGAATAGATCATCTGTAAAGGTCTCTTTGAACCCAACCCATTCTAAGATAGATAAAACTGGTTGTGTTGATCTCATGGTTTAGGATGTTAGTTGCTATTTCATTCATTTTTCTTCCCGTATTCATCTAAACTGGCTCTCAGTATTGCAGTAGAGACAGTCCCTTTATCACATGGGCCTGTGGCAATTCAGTGCAAGGGTGTTTGATTTCCAGTAGGGGTTCTTTGGTGTGACTGCATTATTTAATGCCAGTGGAAAGAAAGGTAGGGGGAAAAAGGGGTTAAAAAGGACATCTCAGTCAGATTAACACCGAAAGCTGGGGGCTGTCAGGGTTTCTAAATTCTTTTGTCTTACTGGTTTCACAAGTGTCTTGCAAGTTTTCACTGCTTAACGTTGGAGATGTGTGGAAATGCGTGTCAGGATAGACTATCCCATGACTTAAATGCTGTTCCCATGAGCGCGTTGGTGACGGGTTTCTGTGCGGTGCCAGGGCTTCGATCTGCGCGTGGAGCACACGCACTGTTTCAGCCACCACGGGGAAGGAGGGCACTACCATCAGGACACCAGCCCGGACAGCGTGCAGTACCTGGGCTACTTCCAGCCCGCCGAGCTGCTCTTCCGCATCGACCGGCCCCAGGAGACGCATCCCGTCGGGAGAGACTGAGCCCCGGCCGATTGCATCTTCCTCAAGTACAAACGCTGATTTTTGTAACGCTTTCAATTATCACTGATCAGATTTAAGAATAAATATGAGAATAGTCAGCTGCCGCCTTCTTAATTGTGTCAAAGGGCAGAACTTGGTGTATGTGTTTCATTGGAGTTACGACCGAATTTAAATGGTAATTTAATAGCAATGTTACTGTATGTTTTCCTTTTGTTTGCTTGAGCTTCCTGAGTGGCCACAGCAGACCATGGGGAACTAGAGGTGAAGTTATGTTTAGAACGGGACATGAAACCAACTTCTGGTCAAAAATAAGGCCGGAGAAGCAAACTGCAGCAGCTCCGAGCTTCTGCGCTCGGCCCCGCCCCCTCCCGAGTGTCTCCGGAGGCAGCCGAGCCCACTCGGCGCTGGCCCCGCCTCCTTCCGAGTTCTCTCCGAAAATGACCGAGCCCCCTCGGCACTGAGCCCGCTCCCTCGCGACCGCCTCCGGAAATGGCCGAGCCCGCCCGGCGCTGGCCCCGCCCCCTGCAGGGCCCGTCCCCTACCGTGTGCGGGCGGGGGTCGCTCCAAGATGGCGGGCGTGCCGGCCGTGCGCATCAGCATCGAGTCGGCGTGCGAGAAGCAGGTGCAGGAGGTGGGGCTGGATGGCAGCGAGACCTACCTCCAGCCGCTCTCCATGTCCCAGAACCTGGCGCGCCTCGCGCAGCGCATCGACTTCAGCCAGGGCTCCGGCTCGGAGGAGGACGAGCCGGGCTCGGCGGGCCGGCCCTGGGCCGAGGCGGGCGAGACGGAGGATGAGGAAGGTGAGAAGGGCCGGGAGCCCGAGCCCTCCCGCCGGGATGCGGCTGCTGGAGGCCCGCCGCGCTGAGGCGGTGCCGGCCTGCGGCTCCGCGGGAGGTTGGGCCCGGCCTGCCTTCCCCCCGGGGCTGGACACAGTGTTCGTGACCCAGCCCCAGTAAATTGGAGAGGGAAAGACAACACGACATCGCATCTACTGTTGTCATTTCATGCCGTTATGATCTCCCTGTGGTTCAAAAATCAGCTTTACACGTACCTTTTTAATGTCCTTTGGTTTTCCTTCCTTTTGTTTTATTTTTAGGGTTGGTAAAGTTCCAGCCATCCCTCTGGCCTTGGGATTCAGTGAGGAACAACTTAAGAAGTGCCTTGACCGAGATGTGTGTGTTGTATGACGTTCTTAGCATTGTGAAGGATAAGAAGTTCATGACTCTAGATCCCGTCGGGCAGGATCCCCTTCCTCCAAAACAAGTATGTTGTACCTAGTTGAGCGCTTTGTGTGGCTTGATGCTGAAGATATTATTCCTGTGGACTTTTCTTTTTCACGTGTGATCAGTACAAAATCTATCAAAATGTTCCTTTTGATGTGTTAGTGCAGTGCTTTGAGGGTCAGAGTAAGGCTGGAGATGGGAGTTGAGATCAGTTTCAGAAGCCTCTTTGCTGAAGCTTTAAGTCAAAATGCTACTTCCAGCTGTATAATGGTGGTATGAAAGTAATTCTGAATGAATTACTGGACATCCAGCAAAAACAAGATATCAGTCACTGTCAGTTAGTTTCCACTAATAATAAATAAATATTAATTAAAATTATATAATATAATAATAATAATAATATTAATAATCATTGTCATCATCTTTCGTGAATAAAGTGCAAGTATCTTGTTGTTGTTTTGGTACTAGAATCCTCAGTTTCTACAGCTGATTTCAAAAAAGAAGTCATTAGCTGGAGCAGCTCAGATCCTGTTGAAAGGTGCAGAAAGATTATCCAAATCAGTTGCTGAAAATCAGGAAAATAAGCGACAAAGAGACTTCAACTCTGAACTGCTAAGACTGAGACAACACTGGAAGCTGAGAAAAGTGGGAGATAAAATTCTTGGTGATCTGAGCTACAGAAGTGCAGGTAAACAGTAGGATCTTTTTTCACAAGAAGGGATATTTTATGAAGTTGTCTTTTTGTAACTGGAAAAAGAGATGGAATATATCTTAATAAATTATTTCAATGTGAATTTATTTATGAGACAGGTTTATAAAGGGAGAACTCTTGTTTTAGTATCAGCAAAAATATCTTGGCATCTTCAATCCAGAAAGTGATTTTAAAAGCTAACTGTAGTATTTTACTAAGAATTTGTTCAGGAAAACAATGCTGCATTTGCAATGTAGTTGATCAGTTGACAGGCAGACTTTGTAAATCCTTGGCTTTTATCTATGTTTGGTGTGTAAAGCATTAAAAAAAAACAGTGAAGAGTTGGTTACTTTTTTTTTTTAATCAAAGATTAGAAAATCCTAGAATATCTTGAGTTAGAAGAGACCCAAAAGGCTTATGATGTCTCACTCCCTGCTCCCCAGAATTCAGACCAGGTAAAACAAAACCATATGACTAAAGAGTGATGTTGAAGGTGGATTATTGTACCTGTTATTCCTACAGTTGAGAAGTGATGCTGAGGATATGCCTTAATTCATGGATTGCATTTAAAGGGGTGAGCAGCCCAGGGTTCTAGAGGCCGTTATGGAGTGACAAAGTGAATACAGATCACACAGAACTTAGGATGTAGGTACAAAGCAGGCATCAGAACCAAATGTGTTGGGTTCCTGTTGGCATTGGTGAGGGAGGGGGAGGACAAATTGAGATTTGTTCATGAAAAAGCTGTAGATGTACCCCCGGCTATGTATTGTTTCTAGTTGATTTGCCCTGAACTAGGTGAACTGTGTCCTGGATGAAAAAGATGTACAGATGTACAGATACGGGTATCTGCTTTTATCAGTCCCTTAATGACTGCCTATGAAGTTACCTAGGCAAACATCATCACAATTCCTTTAAATCAATAAGGATGTTGTACCTTTAACTACCTGCTTGCAAAACTTCACACATTTCCTTTTTGTCTTTTTTCAACCAAATATCTTTTCCTTTTTTCTCCTTCCTTGCACCTAATGACTCAATTTCAAAAAACTCTCAACTTCCTCCCATAATTATTGAATACTCTGTGTTAACTTACTGTAAAATATTACACATTGCACAGTGGAGGATTGACATGCTGGTACAGTGGCATAAGCTTTCTTATTTACCTGAGTTTTTTTAAGAAGTCATTAAGAAATGTGACTCAAGTGCAGATCTGAAGATTTGGAGACTCAGAATTACATATTCTTCCAAAACAGAAATATGAGCTTTTTATTTGCAGAAGGTGCTCAATATTTAATGTGTATGTCTTTGTCCTTTTTTCCTCAGGCTCCCTTTTTCTTCATCATGGCACATTTGAGGTGATAAAGAACACTGACATTGACCTGGATAAAAAAATACCTGAGGATTACTGTCCCTTGGATGTTCAAATTCCAAGTGATTTAGAGGGATCAGCATACATCAAGGTTTGTCAGAAAAACCTTAATAACCTAGTGGAGTTTTGTTTTAGAATTGTATGCTTGCAACAGAGAACAAACATTAAATACTGCTCCCTCTTGCCTAGGTTTCTATTCAAAAACAAGCACCAGACATTGGTGACCTCGGGACAGTCAATCTCTTTAAAAGACCCTTGCCAAAATCAAAACCAGGTACAGTTCATATGTTGTTTTAGGAATATGCTCTCAAGGAATGAGTTTGCATATGATGGTTGTTTGAAAATTTCAGCATATAGCTGGGAAGAAAAGTAAATAAGATTTCCCTTATTTAAACTGAAATATTCTGTTTGGGTGCTGCTTGGGCTGCTGGGGAAGTTATGCTTTCAAAGCATGCTCCTTCAGTTTTCCATATGTGTTTATTCAGTTCTGAAACAGAATTATTAGGGTTGTATTTTGAGTATTCTGGAGCCCCTTTTGGTAGACATTAAAAGTTTAAGCCCAAAACTGAAATCAAACCAAGGTGTTGTGTTTCAGTGAGTTACATCCCATTAATTCAGCTGAACTAGTGATTGTTCACTCTTCACTCTCCCCCTAATGCATCATTTGTGTCTGTTGCTCAAATGTTTTATCTGGATCTGAAACTCTGCTGGTGGTCTGTGTGTTAATTACCAACAGCTCACCTGGCAGTGATAGTACATTGATTCATTTAATATGTGCCAGTATGGGAAGTTGTAAACTTTTGGGTTAAAAAGCCATCCTTTACTCTGTAAAGTTAGAAATGAACTGGCAGGATTTTATTTCACAGTTGTCTGATACAGATGCTGGTGCTGTCCTGAACATAGAGTGCTGTACTATGAGGTGTTTCATATGGTATTGAGGGTACATTATGCAGCTTGTGTGCTTACTCACTCCAGAATCTCCCAAGAATTTTGGGTCTCTAAACACTGTGAAAGCACATACGTGCACTGAACATTACTGGGTAGTTCATCATAGAGTGAATTTAATAAAGCTGGAAATATCATTGAAAGTAAACTAAAACTTAAGGAACAGAAGTTCATAAAGAGAGGCCTTCACAAAAGCAATGGGAATGTAATACACTGTTCTGTAAGGGTGTTGCACTTCACAATATACATGTACAATATGTGCAATATAGTGTGTAAAATTGAATCAAAATTAGTTTTAGTTTTACCCTCAAGTGCTTGCTTAACTGAGATAAAATTCTGATAATACTCAATTTGGGTATAAGACACTGACTGCTTTATCTTAGTGGTTACACCTGGCTACTGCATAATATTTGGCATCTGAACAAAAAGGTGGCTTCTGTTTGCTCTTCCCTCCTGCAAACATTGATTTATACTTTTCAGGTTCTGCACACTGGCAGACAAAGTTGGAGACTGCACAGAATGTTCTTCTATGTAAAGAAATTTTTGCCCAGCTGTCACGAGAAGCTGTTCAAATTAAATCACAGATTCCTCACATTGTAGTGAAAAATCAGATAATTTCCCAGCCTTTCCCAGGTAGGAAGCTTTTTAAGATGCTTAGCCTACAATTGTTTCCTTAAATACTGATTGATGCCACCTTTTTTTTAACGCTCTGTCCTTACAAAAGAAAAAATAAACTCCTTGATTTTCAAAGGTTTTGAAAAACAGAATTTCAGCTAATGCACAGTAGTTTCTAATGTACTCTGTTTTCCTTTGTGGTTGTTTTTTGTCAGCAGCACTTAAAACTGTCAGATGTAATGCCATGTGCATGTGGCAGTTTGGAGCTGAGCATAAGTCATTGCTCCTGGATTGCGTGTAAGAAGAAATTCAAGACTTGAGTTTATGAGTCCTCAAAAGACTAAAAACCTAAAAGCCTCTTCCGTGAGGATAATTAAACAGCATAAAGGTGGCTCACAGTCAGTGGTGAATCCTCTGTTCTTACAAGGGCTACACAACCCTTTGTATCATGCAAAGAATATGTTTCTGGATTGCTTAAAATGTGTCTGATAGTTAATCACTCCTTCTTTGAGAAAGGAATGGGGTCCTGGGGACTTCTTTTTGTGTGGGATTGAGTCATAGAAATTGATGTGGAATGCATCTGGTGAGTTCACAGTTGTCAACACTTCAGTGAATATCAAGTTTTATTTGCCTTTGGTGCTGTGCTCTCCACCATCATTCTTTGATTTTTCTCTGATACAGTGAATACTTGTTGTTAAACTACTCAGTATAAAACATGAAGAAGTTCTCAGTAGCAATCTTGAAAATTGTCAGTGCTCACTTTTTAAAATCTTTTTTCCCCATCTGCTTTGTACAGGTTTGCAGCTGTCTATTTCTCTGTGTCACTCTTCCAATGATAAAAAGTCACAAAAGGCTGCTTCTGAAAAACAGAATCCAGAGGATCATCTCTATGTTCTGGAACATAATTTGCATCAACTTATCAGAGAGGTACTGCATATATGGCTGAAGAGTTCTTGGGCTTTGGTTCAGCCTTCTGCCCAGTGTGTGGCCCTGGTATAACAGCCAAGTGCCGCTAGAGGCCAGTCCTTCTCCATCCATTTGTGGAAGGCAGCTTGGGTTTCCATGGGTGTGGGTGGTTTGGGAGTTCCAGTTAATGCTTTCTTGGCATGCTGGTTCTTTACTTAGCCTCAGACCTGGCTGCTCACTTCAGAAAAGCCATGTGAAGCTTGTCCAGTAGAGTTCATCAGTTCTGCCCTTTTTTGTGTCTGATAATGCTTACCAAGCCCTGTCAGTGAGCATCTGGTCAGCCATATCCTCATGAAGGAACAATCAATTGCCATAATAGCTTTGTTTATTTGAAGGTCCACTTCTCTGCTTCAGCATCTTGGATTCTTGAATAATCTAGCAGAAGCTGGGGTACGAGGTTGAGGTTATCTCTCTTCAGGAAAGAAGCCCAGTTTTGCATCTCTAAACCATGGAAACCATGTTCCAGAGAGTGTTCACCTCTTTAGAGCATGGCTCTGCAAGTCATGCAGTCATGTGGAACAGTCCAGTGTTTTAAACACTGATTTAAGGTTCATGAAGCTTTTGTTCAGTGCCCACCTTTCCTGTGAATTTCCTTTACTTTGGACATACTGCTAAAACTTTCTGTACTTCAAATTTTTTTGTTTGAAATACTTCCTTTATTTTTAAGTGACCATTCTTTCTGTCTCCATAGATGTATATAAGGAAGACTTATTAGTTGGAACTACTGCCATTGTACCAAATTTCTTCTAGCTAGCACTTTTTTTTTCTAATTACTTTCTATAAGGTTTGAAAGACACATAAATTGAGGAAGGAAAGTATGAAGAACTGTCTTTAAAATGCTGTCAGGCTGAAAAAGTTAAAAAGTTCCACTTTTTGAAAGCATGTACACTCAAAAAACTTGATGTAAAGCAACATATTGTAGGATACATAATATTTCTTGCAGATACATTATTTGGTGCCTTCCTTTTATAACATCTGTTGGTTGTTGCAGTGTCACAAGCAAACCCTGAGCTCGACAGTGATGCCACATCCAGCTAGTGCACCTTTTGGCCATAAGAGGATGAGACTTGCAGGGCCCCAGGCTTTTGATAAAAATGAAATCAGTTCTTTACAGTCGAATGAAGGACTTCTGGAAAAGATCATAAAACAGGCAAAGCATATATTTTTGAGACGAAGGTGGGTCACAAGATACTCTTGTTACAGTAACATAGAATACAATTGTCTATTTTAAGTGTTTTTAAAACTAGCTGCTGTTTCTTTCATGGTTAATACGGTCTTTTTTTGTAAGTACTAAGAACCAAACATTATGAAAAAATATGAGAAAACAACATTCAGCTAGTAAAACGAAAAAATACCAGATTTCTTTGAGATCTTTGTGACACTTGCAATATAAGCTGCTGATAATTGTCCCTACTTATCTCAAAGTGCATAAATCCTTTTTAGTATTCTTAGCAGTGCAGTAGCTAATACTGAGTAATACCACTTCAGTTGTGCTGCAGAATGTATGAGAAATGTACAGAATAAACTGTACTTCATTAGCACCAGAACAGTGCTGAAATGGAATTTTGATCCACATGTTTCTGTTAAATCTAATAACCTCCTTGCTTCCTGAAAGCAAGATAACAGCACAAACTGCCTGGATTACTGTGTGTGGAATATGGCTTTATCTTCTAGAACTGCTCGAACCATTGACAGTCTGGCGAGTCGGATTGAGGATCCTCAGATTCAGGCTCACTGGTCCAATATCAATGATGTTTATGAATCCAGTGTTAAAGTTCTAATAACTTCTCAAGGATATGAGCAGATATGCAAGTAAGTATGAGAGTGCATGTCCTTTTAGTTGTAAAGGCATTAAGCAAAGGCAGCACGTATTTACATTGTGCTTTAAAAGTTTAGATTCTCTTCAGACAGACAAGTAGGAGTCTGTTATTTGTGTGTATTTGTTTTTCTGACTTCACTGTAGGATGAACAGTCACCTTAAGAAAATGTCACCCACTTTACCCTTTAATGAAGATATCTTTAGTACATCTTTAATTAGTACAGTTTTCTCTCAAAGAAGAAATTTAAGATAAGAATGGACACTTGGTGGTGGCGGGGTCGGGGAATTGCCTTTGGATAGAGGTGACTGAATACAAAGTATCATTTGATGGTGCTGCATTCTAAACTTCCAGTCCGGTCATCGAAAGCTAATCTGCTCAGTCCTGGCTTGGTTGCATATGTACTAAAATGTGCAACTCCTGTAATTCATGCAATAATTATGCATGTTGTTACTGAAATATGAGATTTGATGTTCCAGAAGTAAATGCTTGCAGACTGACCAGCAGTGAATTCATCAATGCATCAACAGTGTTTTCTTAGAGCAGTGTGCTCTGGCTGTGACTGCAGTATGGGGCAACCTGCTGTGAGGCAAATGACTATTGGTGCATTTCCAGTCTTTATCCCAGAGTACATAAGCTGCCCAGGTTTTGTCTGTAGCATAGAACACACCATTTTCCCCTGCACAACTGGCAGGAAACTTGGGTTGGGACAGGCAGGGAGCTGTGAAGCTTCCATGACCTGAACAAATGGTAGGCCAGGTCTGGGAGCATGCCACAGAATATGTCACCTGCCTTATAGAGGCAGCTGTTGTGGTAACTGATGAAACTGGAATATTTGGAGTTGCTGTCCCATTCTGTAGGCTTTGCGTCTGTCTTAGGAATTCTTGTCAATGATTGGGTGGGATTCTGCGTTCTTAGTTTCCTGTTTTCTTAAGCGTTTTAATGCTTTTTGAATAAATATGGATCTTGTCTTCAAAGATCCATTCAACTACAGCTGAACATTGGAGTTGAACAAATCAGAGTTGTGCATAGAGATGGAAGAGTTATTACATTGTCTCATCAAGAGCAAGAACTGCAGGATTTCCTTTTATCCCAGGTAGACTCACGTATGTTATACTTCTCTTTCTCGTGATGTTTGGGAAACAGAAAGAAGTTAGAATCTTGCTTTCATCTATGTAGAAAATATTTAAAGTTCAAATTAAGATAGTGGAGAAGGGAAGCTGGATGACTGAATTTTCACTATGTTTGTGTAGAGTCTTTAGCAACTGTTACTAAAATATATTGCCATTTTTTACTAGGGTCAGTAGTCATAGTAATTTTTCCCTCCAATTTAAAATGCATTTCTTTATGCTGCTCATTATGGGAGAAGCAAGTAGGTGGTAATCATAGCAGACAAAGTATTCTATATATGAAACTTACTGTAGCTAAGTTTTTAATGAACCCACAATTACTGTCATTTCAACATTGTCTGTTAATGCTCACTTTACATCTGTTGTTACTAAATCAGCTGATACTTGAATGAACTCTTGTTTTCTTAATTGCTTAGAGCAACCTGCTGGTTTTATTCAGAAGTAACAATCTCCCCACTATGCATTATAAATAGTCAAATACAGGTCTTTAATAACAGTGGTTGGCCTGTTGCAGTTACATAAAACTCCATGACACAGAAAACAAGTTGAAACAGATTCTGCTGAGGTCGTGTCTTTTTGATCGAGTGTTGTCAGACTTGTTCACAGAGAACTGCTGAATGGTGCTGGATACTTCCTTGTTACAAGGGTTTAAGTCATGATACAGGAAAACAGTAGCATTTAAACTCCTAAGCTGTTAGAACTCAGTGCTTACACTTGAGCATTAATGGAGATAATCATGCATGTGAGGACCTCAGCTTTTTTTTTCTGAATTTTTTCTGCTAATACTTTCTCTTATTTTTATATATTTTACAGCGGAAGTCTTGTTTCTGTTGAAATAGAGGATTGTTTGCAAACTAATTTTCTGAGACCTAAATAAAGATTTTTGTAAATTGATAGCATCATTTAAATAATTTTTGTAAATTGATAGCATCATTTAAAGCATCATTTAATCATTTAAATTAAAATATAAGAGCATATACCAATGAAAAATTCATTTAACTGCATAATAGAGTGGTCTTCTTTTCTGTGGAGGAACTAGTCTAAATCCAAATAACGCAAAGTTCTACCATCATATTAAAAAAAGTTCTCTGAAAGTAGAGAACTTAAAATTACTTTTATAAGTAATTATTGTACAGAAAACAGACTTGCTAAACTACATAAGCAATTCTTTCTATGGTCTGCAAATATTGAACAGAAAACAAACCTCTTGTTATGTTGCAGATGTCACAGCACCAAGTACATGCAGTTCAGCAGCTTGCAAAAGTTATGGGCTGGCATGTGCTGAGTTTCAGTAACCACGTTGGTCTGGGGCCAGTGGAGAGCATTGGCAATGCATCAGCAATAACTGTAGCATCACCAAATGGAGACTATGCCATTTCAGGTATGTTCCCTCGTGCAAACAGAACTCAGATCTTTCTGAGAGCATGTATGTTTGTAGAATATTTTGCTATAAATTGACAATATGCTTTAAAAGTCTACAGACTATCTGTTTTGTGTATGGAATTGACATCTAAATAGAATAGAATCAACACCTTGCCCAGGAAGCCACTTAATATAAACCTGATTTAATTTACACAGGCTTGAAAATATTTCTTATAGTCACTGTGGAAAATTATATGTATTACATGAATACATTATTTCAATATATTATTTTGATAAATATTATGTAAATATTTGTTTATATAATATATGATTATAGATAATTAGTTATATGTATTATTATTAGCATAGAAAAAAGCGATTATAGAAACCATCAGGATCCTGAGAGAAGGAAACAAGATAAACAACAGGATCACAACTCCAAACTTAGGGAGAACAGTTTGGTCTCTTTAGGGATCTCTTTGAAAGAATCCTATGGGATATGATCCTATGGGATGGAAAGAAGAGGGGTCCAGGAGTGCTATTATTATTGTTTTCAGGGGTCACCTCTTTCAAGCTCAATTATGGTTATTCCTAATGTTCAGGAGGTTGTGCAAAGGTGACAGAAGACCTGTATGTATGGACAAGGAGCCTGTGGCAGAACTCATGACATAGGAAGCTCCAAGAGATTATCCCTCCCAGGACAACCACTTATATAGAGAGACTATCCAAGCATGCATTGATAACGATAGGAAAGCTAAGGATAGGACAGGAATGTGGTGAGGGATGTACAGGGCAGCAAGAAGAGCTTCAACAGGTATGTCAGCAGCAAAGGAAGGATTAGGGAAAATGTGGGACTGCTGTTAAATAGAGAGAGTACCTGGTGGCACAGGACATGGAGGAGGCCAAGGTACTCAGTACTGTCTTTACTTTGGTCTGAAGATTGGCCTTCAGAAATGGAACTGTGAGACTCATGGGAAATTTTGGAGCAAAGATTCAGCCTCAGTAGTGGAAGACCAGGTTAGAGAACCTTTGAACAGACTTAGACATATACAAGTTCATGGGACCAGGTGGGATATATATCCATGACTGCTGAGGGTGTTGACTGATGTCACTGCAAGGCCACTCTTGATCCTAAAAGGCCAGGCTCAGGAAGGGCTCCTGAGGACTGAAAGAAGGCAGATGTTGCATCCTGTGTTCAAGAAGGAAAATGTGGGGAACTGTAGTCTGATCAGTCTCATTGCAATTACTGGGAAGATGAGTTGGAAAAAAATAGTCTTAGAAGAATTCTCCAAACATACCGTGGAGAACATGGTGATGAGGAGTAGTTGGCATCAATTTGTGAAAGAGAAATTATGTTCAATCAGCCTGATAGTTATCTCTTTATAGAAGGTTAGCTTGATAGATGGGGGGAAAGCTAGGTGGTACCTCTCTAACTGTTCATTTAAAAAGCCAACACACACCCGTCCCCAGCATGAAAGCACAGAACCCATCCAAGCCAGTGAAGGACCACCACCCCTCCATTAGTCTCACAGAATTTTGTGATTAAAATTAACTGCCTAATGACTTAGATCCTGTCTCTTTGAGAGAAATCCACTAGAAACAATATGTTTTTCAATATAATAGTGGGGAATACATCCAAAGAAAGAATGAGCAATGAAGCCTTTGCCCTTCCTGGCATCATTGGGCAAAAAGAAATGCATTTGTTAGGTGGATATTTTGGGGTTTATTAAAAGTTTCTCTGTCTTGAGCTAACCAAGAACCTGCAGTGCGAAAGCAACGAAATCATGGAGAAGTGGGAGATGAGAGAGAAAATCCAGAGAAAAAGCTTTGAGAAAGAAAGGAAGAGAATTTCCCTTGTTTGCTTTCAGCATATTTGTAATTGAGTAGGAGTAAAGGATAGAATACAGCAGGAAGAATATTCAGTATGAGGAATGCCTCCAGTGCAAAAGTGCTCATTGAGATCTCCTTTCCCCACAGTCCGTAACGGCCCGGAAAGCGGCAGCAAAGTCATGGTTCAGTTCCCACGGAGCCAGTGCAAGGATCTCCCCAAGGGCGACGTCCTGCAGGACAGCAAGTGGAATCATCTCCGGGGGCCGTTCAAGGAGGTGCAGTGGAACAAAATGGAAGGGCGGAACTTTGTGTATAAGATGGAACTCCTCATGGCTGCCCTAACTCCTTGCTAGTGAAGCGTCAGCCTCTCTCTGAGTGCTTTGAGGTGTCTCTGTGCAATGATAACTGCCAGTGCAGCAAAGGGAAATGTGAGCTATGGGCCAATACAAGAAAGCAAAATCAAATTTATTTCCTGTACAGAAATAACCATTTTGGTATTTGTAATTAAACCTTTTTCGGTGGCATATAAAATACATACAATTTTTTGTAAAAGTTCCTTTCAGCTGTATCTTTGAAATTTGCTCTGTCCAGAGTGACATAGTAATTTTTTGTTTATAAAATTAAATTTGGCAGTCCTTGAGTTGATGCATTCTGGAGTTGGAATTTTTGTACATTGATGGGGATTCTGGGTGACTCCTTTCTTTTTGAGAAATATGTTTCCTTAACAGTTTCATTTGAGAGTGTTACAAAGTCACTGCCTGTAGCAAAGTCTTTCCTCTCTGATAGCCTGCGTCACGTTGACTACTTACTTGTTTTTTGAACTTGTTTTTTACAAGAATATAGAGGAAAGGGCCTTACTTGGCTGGCAAAGTTCTGACAATTTTAGTTTGTGGGTGACTTGTGACTTAGTGACTGTATAGAAGGATGTAACTCTCATGCAGTGAACCTCCACACTTGAGCATCTGGGTCTTCCTTCTGCATTCTCCATGATTGTTTATTATCCAGGGAAATAATAATATCTTCCTGAATATCAGCTCTCTTGAGTTCTTTCAAAACAAAAAAGTCACTTTTTTATAGTTTTGGTTGTAATTTTAGCCTTCTTGAAACATAGTATGGTGTTCAACAAAGCTTTCATTTTGTTTGGTACTTAAGTGCTAAGGGTCTTTTCTGCAACTGTGTAAACTGGTTCATATTCATGTCTGTATTGTCTTATGAGGTGTCTGTCTATATGTATATATATGAACTTCTTGCACATAAACATGATCAAATTGAGCATCACACTTCCATGGTGACAGTTGTTATTTTGTTGTATTTTCAAGTATAAAGCATAATCATAGGAAAATAAGCAGCAAGCTCCTGCTCAGCAGGTATCCAAAGCAGTTCTTGTACTTATATTGGTGTTGGCCAGCATGGAGCGTCTTGTTCCAGTTCCTGTAAGAACTTCCTTCTGTGTGACTGAACTAAGAGAGAGAAAGGGTTTTTCTTTCAGGTGCTCATGTGTTACCCAAGACAACTGATGAAAATTAAAAGCCCAAGTTGAAAATAAGTCTCTTGATCTTGAAGCCCTGTGATGCCAGGTCCTGTGTTGCTGTGCCAGCAGACATTGTGTGATTACAGGCAGAGGGGGGGGTTGTTTCTTGGTGAACAGTTCAGCCAACATGCGTTCATGCATCTGACTAGATGAGGCTGACTCCTGCTAACACAACAAATCTCTTATAAATAATTAGAAGATGAGTCCATGAAACTTGGACATGTCTTTATACTTTATTGTTCTTAAACTAAATTGACAGGTCTGCATGTAGCAATAGCCTTTTCATCAAGTTCTTAGTTACCAAGTAATCAGATCACTGTGGAACTATTACAATCTCGTGGCTGCAGGACTTCTCTCCTGAAAATGACATCTCCCATGTCACAGAATAGCAAGCTCTGCATGTTAGCATGAAAACACTTGTCAAGACTTCTAGGTCTAGCTGAAAAAATAATAATAACAACATCAAAAAAAGGAGTTATTAGAGATCTGGAGAGTCAGTGTTTTGGTGTTGAATACACAGGGATTCCTAATTTTATTGGAAAACAGACTGATTAGACATCTAACAGAGAGATAGCCTTGAAACTTGGTAGTGCATCTTTGAATATGAAATAATGACATTAGTGAATTTTTAGTGACCTTTTCAATTGATTGCCAAAGCAATTTGGTGAACTTGGACATCTCTTTAATTCAAGTTTAAAAGTAAAATGCCTTAATCCCTTTGATCATCTAGAATGCTCTAAATATTAAATTTGCTGCTGTTCTGCAGGGAGTTTACAAGTACAGTAAGAACAGCTGTTAGTTTCTGAATTTCTACTGTAACAACCTGCCATAAAACTTTAAATGCTCCAGAGTAGCAAGAAGCTGCTACAGCTTAGCCTCACATTCTGTACCTCAAATATTGACCTTAATAATGCATAGTGGCAAACAGCATTTTCAGGAAAATGTGAGTACTTTTTAAGTAACGTTACCTGTGTAGAGTAAGCATGTTAAATTGTGGGTAAAAATTTTGTGTGAGGAATTGTCTATAAAAAAAGCTATATACAGATTAACTGTACTGGATGTTCTCTCTGAATACTGCTTGAGTCCCTGCTATTCATATGGGATATTACTGCCTAAAAGTGAGGTTGGCACCAGGTTTAATGGCCAAGGATCGAGTGCCTGAAGTTGCAGTGACTTCAGCCAAGCTGAAAGACATAGAAAAACTGTGCTGGTTGTAAACTTCTTTTGTTGTAGTACATTTTAAACTGAAGAATTTTAAGTGTTCATTTCCTACTTTCCTTCCAGCTTTCAAACATTGTGGTTTAAATGTGCGTGTGACCTCTGCAGTCACAGCAATGCACTGGAATGGTCATTCATGTCTGGATATGTTTGCTGACTTCCTCTGGCAATTGCAGTGTTCAGGTCAGTGTTAGCAGGTAATAGCGGTTTCATGTGTAAGCTGCACTTTTTGTAATTCCTAAGTCCGGCAGAGCACCTGCTGTGTATTCAGCTCAGCCTAATACCTAGCTTCACATTCAAAGTGCTTGAATACTTTTTGCCTTAAAAGTCTAAGATTCATTCAAAGTCTAAGATTTAGGGCTTAAAAGGAACACCTAACAATGTTTTCCATATTCTATAAGCATACTTTACCAAGTAATTCAAGTTTGGTGATTGAAATAGATGCACTTACAGTTTCCCTGCTGTCAAATCTTAGTTCACTCAAAGACACAAAAATGGACAATGAAAGTTTAAAGCAGAGAATTGGAATAAACTGTTACTTGTCTGCTGTATCTGATACTTACCTCATTTCTCACCTTTTTTGACCTGTTCTAGATGTAGGAAGGAGCAAACAGCTGAATCTGGTACCTCAGTTTATGAGTGGGAGAGAGGCCCTTGGCACTACAGATGGCCAGCACAGTGTGGGATGGTTTAAAGGTACTGAGCACAAGATGCTTTGGCTTGTTTGGCACCTACCTGCATCGTTACTTGGTGAGACATTCCCTGAATGTTTTTCTAAATGGAGCCCACAGTACCTCTGCACTTGAGCATCCCAGTCCCTGACCAGAGGCAAAGCTCTGTCAGCCTGTCCTGTAAAAGGTTTTTGCAAAGTAGTGAGACAAAGTGTGGAAAAGGCAGTAGCAGCAGTTTGACCCAAACAGCAACGTGGCAATCTACAGGTGCAGGCTAGTCCACGATGTCTTCCAAGATCAAAGTTTATTTCACACTGCAAATTCTCATTACAAAAGCAAAACAGAATGATTTGGAACTCGGTCAGTTTACTGCTTTCTCACTGACAAACAGAAATGTTATTTCATCCCACAGATCTACAGGTGGAGAATTGCAATCTGTGCAATATGCAGATTCAAGAAAACATTAGTTGGGTAACTTGATGTTTTCTTACAACATAGGGAAAGCAAAGGTGGCTTCTCAACAGGAGCAATTTTAGAACTGTGTTTGTAAATACTGTATTTCAAAGACATGCTGTTATAACTTTTTTTCTCAGATAGATTGTTCAGCACTGGCCTAAGTTTGCAAAGGACTTGACATCTTTTACAACAAAACTGTTTAGTATTTTGCCACCCCAACTGGTGTTGTGTGTCACTGTTTTACCTGACCCCTCTAATCTTCATGGACAGTGTTCTCTTTAGTGCCTGCCTGTACTGTTCCTTGTACAATCACCTGTTCTAGTAATGTCATAAAATGTGTGTTAACATCCATCCTGGGGCAGTGTAAACAACTGCGGGAAACACAAGCGGGAGAACTTTGACCAGCTCAGCGTTCTTTCAAAGTCAGTTTTGTCTCATGAAAAATTGCAGTTTGTCTTCAGAGCTTTAGGAAGTTCCTTACACCCAAAAGCAGCAGCACAGGTGCAATAAACAGGATTCAGTGCTTGCAATTAATTTTTTAATGTAATACTGTAATTAGATATTTAATTTATTATGTTGATGGATACTAATGACCACTCTGTCTGTAATAGGAGACTTGCTGTATCCAAAATGCAGGTGTCCTTCAAGACCATGGTAATTTCCTTTATGGGTTGATCTTAGAGGCTTGGTTGGTTGGTTGTTTTTAAGAGTGGTAGAGGCTCTAGATTTTATTAGCTAGCCACAAAAATGTGTTCATGCTCAGCATGAAAGCCTACTCTTTTTTACTCTGACCTTGACTAGCAGAACTGAAAACTTAACAGGTTGAAACAGCTCCATCAGACACTGCTGGTTTAATTACTTTGCAAGTCAGGATGTTTCTGCAGTAGTCACAAACATTTTACCTTCTAGGTTTGTTCTTGCTTTCTTGGCCAACACTTTCTCCTGAGGTAGAATTGTTATTTTTATTATGATACAGTCCTTGGCTAACACTCAATGGTTTCCAGTTCAATTTCTTCTGTTGTACTTGCTGTAAATGAAAGGATATTATTATTGATTGGCAAATAGATTGGAAGGCCAACATTCCAAAATTAACTGTGCCAAGACATTTTTAACTTTTTAATATTAGCTCAAGCTTTCTCATCTAAAATTAGGTTTTAAATACATATTTTCAAAATATTTAACTGTATAAAGAGCTTCTCACAATCTTTAAAATGACGACTTCTTCCAGTACAAGGCTAAAGGCACCAAGAAAATTTAGTCCATAGGGACCGTTCTTATATCTCTCTCTTCATGACTTCTGAATGGAGGGCTCTTCTGAGATAAAATTGGGGCTGAAATTAGGTCTCTGCTTCAGACCATTTCCTGGGAGATCACACAAGTTTCTAGAACTGTGCTTTCTTGAACTCTGCCATATGTTACATGAATATGTCTATTCAGTTCAGCTCTGTGGGAAGACTGGCTTCAGCTGGAGGAAGAGGCTTTATCTAAACAAAATCCTCTATATTCTGGCATTATAGGCAAGTTTTCAGTAGCTACAGAAGCTTGTGAGTGGTGTATGCACCATGAAAACAGCAGCAACACTTAAGAGCCATATGTGAGCAACAGAAAGAAAGAGGCAGCTCAAACCAAGTTAATTTCTTCTTCTATTAGGTTTTGCAGAGTTGACACAAAGTCTGGGCCATGAATCTTAGGATGCTTGAGTGTCTCTGTTGTTCCAGTAAAATACTGGTAGCTAGGCTGCTTGTTGTAATGTAACACTTATTATAGAAGAAATATAGACCTTTTACCTAGAGGGCAAGAAACCACGAGGGGATCTGCACTTACAAAGAAGGCAGGTAAACATCTGAAATATTTTGAAGTGTTAAAGGAAGTCTCCTATTTCAAAGATGTGCCTAAGAGCTTGATCCCAGGCTCATAACATGCACCTTGTCTTTCTGCCTAGGCCAAATATCCCTGGCAGTAGCTTGGAAATTTCTTCTCTAATATGTCCCTTCAGTGTAGCTCTTGTGTTCCCTTGACCTGCTTTTCATGACTGTTGTCTTCAGTGTCAGGTTTTGATATTACTCAGTGTTCATTGGAGTCTGCAACTGGACCAAAAGTGAGCAGATGAAGAGGGGGTTTGAGAGGAGGAGATGCAATCCTCCATTGAGGATTGAACTGAAATAGGGGCCACTCCCAAGGGTCAATTGATTATTTTCCCCTAGGATACACCTTGCTGACATGAATTCAGAGAGTGGCTGATGCTCTTGACTTTGTCTCTTGCCCTTTGACGGGGGGTTATTTCAGCTCTGGCCTTTTCTCCCCAAGTTTTGCAATCAGCAATGTTGGGAAGTATTTTATTATTTCTAATGTGAAACAAATAAGGTAGCTGTCCTGTGGATTGTTCTTCAACTAAACACCTGTTATTCAGTAGCCTCAACTAGTAAGGAGTTAGAACAGGACAACTGATCTGAGCCCTTCAGTCTTGTTTCTCAGTGGCCCTATTTAGCACCTTTATGGTACAAATTTTAGGCTCAAATTTCAGGCTTGAAGACCCTATACCCTGACTACATTTTTAGAGAAATACCTGTTAGTTTGTGTGTTGTCTTCTTTTGAAATAGGTGCAGAGATTTATTACACAGCCACATGAAGCAGATTAGAATGGCAGATACTGCAGCGAGAAATGTGAAGAGAACTGCTACAAAATGCAAATCTTCATAGATAATCTCTGTAGGGAAAATGGAAAAAATAATATTATAAAATTGATTACAAGCAGATTGATGCTTAAACACAGGGTAAAGCCAAGAAGTCCCATTTAGTTTGTACCATAAACATTGACTATGATGGTGCCGTAGGCATTGGTTCCATGCTCCTCCATTACAGTGACAAAATAGTAGCCAGCATCTCTCATGCCCACATTCCGAAGCTGTATAGAGCCATTTTCAAAAGTAGTCACTCTGTCCTTGTAGACTGTGGATATGTTGGCAGAATTCCCACTTCTCCACTCAACAATGCTGGTGGTGCCCCAGCTTGACACATGCTTCCACTCAATGGTGGCCACGCCTCGGCAAGAGTATTCAACTGAGAGGAGGATGTTTTGTGCCACTGTTGCATTGATGTTGGGTTGTGGGACCACTAAGGATACTCCTCCGGGAGCTGAAAGACAAAGGAGAGTGATGAGTCTGGAGGTGATGCTGCACCAACTGTCCCAGGCAGGCTGGAACCTCTGGATCCTGGTGATTCATCCTACCTATCTCAGTGATCTGTTTTAAGAGAGGATAGATTATGCTTTTCAATAGCTTCTTCTTTCTGCTTTCCATAAAAGAAACACTCATACTTGAAGACTACATACACATTTATAATTTGTGATAGCAAAAATCCTTCTACCATAGTGGACATGTATTTGCATATGTTTCAATGTTTTAACACCCACATAGAAAGGGACTTTGGATAAGCATAACATTTTCTGAAAACTGAGCAAAACTGAGCAATGTTTTTTTGTTCATCAGTAACTGGCTTCCTTTAAAAATCCTGCACTTACATGGAAAGTTTAGTTGCCATGTCCAAGGTAATCTGTCATGTTCATTAACTACCATCCCTCAAAAGCAAGAACTGTAGTAGGCATAAGTATGTGAAGTCTTGGCAAGGACCCTGTCATGTTTTCAGGATGTGTAATGAACATTAGAAATATCAGCTTCTTAAAGGCCACCAGTTAATAAGCCAGTGCAGATAAATCACATGTATCCAAAGGTATGCAGTCCCTGAGAAGCCAGGGACTTCATGTTCCTGATGATATCCGGGCAAAAATGCATATAAAAGAATATTTAATTTTCATCTACTTCCTCCTGATGTGATTACGGAGCTGTTTGTGACACTGTGAAACTGAACTGACGGCTTAGTTTAATGTGTAACTGCAATCATTTCTGCTTGCATTTGGTGTTTCTGCATGAAGATTTGGATGAACACCAACACTGGAGTTTTAGCTGGTATACATTTTTTCTTTTGATTAATGGCTTGTCTGAGACCCTTGGCTAAAGACTGAAATCCTCTTATCTACCCACAAAAATCAAAGCAGACAAAAGGCAGATAAAGCACACAGTAAGGCTGAATGCCTTTTCCTGGTTTGGCTTGGAGCAGCTCACCTGCTCTACTCCCTTACTGTGGGAACAGCCTGACTGCAAGAGCAAAATGAAAAAGTGCTGACCTGTAAATGTCTGTAACCCAGTGGGGGAGTGAGAATGAGACCCTCAGCTACACTGCATGAGTGCAAAGCAGGACACCTGGGGATGATCCTGGAGGTTCTGCAGAGTCTTCAGGGATAAGAATGATTAAGAAAGGCAAAGAAAAAATTCTCCAAGGGAAAAAAAAAATTGGAAAAAATCTTAAAGCAAGAGCCCTCCACAGCCACCACAAATGGAAGAGATGGGTGAATTACAGCCTGACTTCAGTGTATTTGGGATCTGTAGCAGAATTCTCTAACTCTGCTGGTCAGGATAAGGTAGGGGAGCTCAAGAAGCCAGCTCAGTTCCCAGGCGCTCATCTATGGTACCAAGTAGGACCTAGGCATTTTCCAAATAACATTCCTGGGCTTCTCCTTTCCTGAGCATTGTCCATACTCATGCTGCCCAGTCCCCCTGCAGGAACATCATGCTTTCTGGGCAGCTCAGTGCATCCTCAGCTGAGCTGTGGTCTGCTGTTCAGCCTGTGTGCAGGAGAGACTAACCAGAGCTGTGAAAACGAGGTTTGTGCCAGCTACAGAAACAGAACAGCCGGGAACCTCTGGTAATCGCTGCAAATTGTTCCAATTGTTTTCTGGTCCGTGTGTTTATTTAAAGCCCTTTCCCACTGTTTCTGACCAGGCAGGAGCTGAGTGTCTCCCCTCAGTGACCCTTTCATGTTTTTTAGAGGCTTTGTTTTGAACATGCAATTGCAAAATAAATGTAAAAAAGAGAGAATTAAAATCTTTCCATTAAATGATTTGCAAACATGTTCTGTCCCTATCTGGTATGCAAATCTAAAAAAGGCAGTGCAGTATCTATCTAACCATTCAAAAACATTTTTAGTAGGCAGTGTGCCTAGATCACCTGAACCAGTCTATCCACCAGGCTGGAGAGCAAACATCACACCCACATGCAGCGCCCTACGGAAGGTGACTGCTGTGCTGCCCGCAACACCAGCCCCTTCACACCCAAGAGAAGCGCGTACAGGGGCTGCTCAGAGCTCATGGAGTTTGCCGTCCTGGCACGCTGCTCTACTCCAAAGTATTTGCCTGGCCAAGAGTCAAGGTGGGAAGTGCAGCTCTGCCTACCCGACCTGGCCGCGGCACCGCAGCTGGGCCGGCAGAGTGCTGGGCAGTGAGTGGGAATCAAACAGGCTGGCGGGGCCAGCAGGAGCTCTGAACTGGGGGACAGCTCTGACACGGGCCTCTGATACCCTGCGGGCTGCTTCTCCACCCTTTGGTGTCCTGCTTGCGCGTCACTTCTCTCGGTGGAGCGCCGTGACCGAACCACACTCGCTGGCGGCGCTGACACCCCGCTCCCCGGGCCAGGGTGGGGCTGGCAGCAGCCTCCCTCAGGCCCCTCCGGGACAGGACAGCACGGCTCCCTGAGGCTGCCCCATCCCCACTCACCCCCCGTGGGGTACTGGGTCAGAACCCACCTGCCCTCCTCACCGCGGCGTTTCCCAGTTAGACACCCCTCGGGCTGACTAACCGGGTTGTTTCCCCCTCCACGCCTGGTTCCCTCGGCCGCTGAAAAAGCAGCGGGGGCACGGCGGCTGCTGGGGCCGCCCCTGCCGGAGCGGGGTGAGGCCGGGCCGTGGGGCGCTGCCCCCGCGGCCGCGCTGCTCGCGCTCGGCACCCCGCTCTCTTCGAGCGGCAGAGGCGGGGACGAGCCTCCCCTGACCGTGTCAGGGAGAGAGAGCAGCGATGCCTGCCTGAGCCTTGGTACGTCCCGTCCCCTCCCCAGCCTCTCCCGGTTGCGGACGGGCCGGGCAGAGCGCTGGCCGCGGGCGGGGGTCGGCGGGCGCTCTGCACCGCCCGCGGATGCCGGGCTGAGCCGGGGCTGAGCCGGGGCTGAGCCGGGGCTGAGCCGGGGCTGAGCCGGGGCATCGCGGCGAGGAGCAGCAGGGAAGCGCCGGGGAGGGAGCGGGGGAGGCAGGGACGGAGCCGGACACTTACTCTGCAGAGCCCACCCGGCGGCCAGGCAGAGGGTGACGGTCCCCACGACGGCGCTCCGGCCTCGAGGGCCCTGCAGCGGTCCCATCAGCGGGAAGCCGATGCCCCAGGGGTTGCATTGAAGTGGCTGGGCCGGCGGCGCGGCCCGAGCCCGGGGGCTGCCTGCCCCAGAGGCCTCTCCCTCGCTTCTCTCCCTCCTCCTCCTCCCTCTCCCGCCGCGGCGCCGGAGCTGCTCCAGCTCCCCCCGCAGCGGCCCCGGGCGCTGCCCCGCTCACACCCCGCCATCTCCCGTCCGGGCTGGAGATGCCATTGGCTGAGGAAGGGAAGGCGCTGCCCGGCCGCCGGCCATCGCCCAGCCGGGATATGAGCGCGATGGGCGCAACCCTGCCCGGCCCTGCCGCGCCCGGCCGGAGCCTGGAGCTGGGACCCGAGCCCGGGATCGGCACATCTGGCCGAGGAGGTTGGTTTTAAGTGTGGGTGGGCATCTGCAAGGGAAATTTCAATTCAGGGTGCTAAAACTGACTTTTTTGCTCCAAGAAATCTGAGGATGATGCAGGTGAGACAGGGATGGGGGGAAAGCTGGAGAGCAGTATCTCTGTGTCCCCAGATATCATCTCAGGTGACCACGTTGGAAAATGAACCTGGTTCCCATCCCACTGTAGCCGGCACATGCACTAGGTGCTCCTCTCTCCCTTCTATTATCGTCCAGAGAAGGTCCCCAGCAATCCTTGTGCTTCTTTCAGAAGCACCGGACAGTGTGAGATAGTGGGAAACATGATAAGAAAACATAAAAGCATCCCAATCCTGAAAATTCATCCTTCCTCAGAGGCATTCCTGTATATATATACACTCTTCTGACAAGGGAAAGAGTTACACACTGGATCAGCCTTTTTGCAGATTTTCCATTCTCTTCCTTGCATTTCCCTCTCCTCAAGTTTTCTTTAGTAGAGTTGTGGAATAAAGAGAGACGTTTCAGCGTGCTGGTCAGCGCAGACTCCTCAGGGTGAGTGGAGGAGAGGACAATCACCCAGGCAGGGAGGGACAGCTGTGATCTGCCCGAGCCACCTGCGCTGAGCAGCCACTTTTCCCCTGCACTGTATGGTTTGCATGCAGGTTTTACATGCAGGTTTCCTTATGAACAGGTGATTCCCACAGGGGTCTGGATGGCTGAAGCACAGTTCTGGATGGAGGGCTGAGCAGGAGTGAGGCTTGTGCAGGGCTTAGCTGCAGGGGACTCACTCCTGCTGGGGCTTTGCAACCAAGTGTGACACTATCATGTGCTGCCATGCTCTATATGGCATTACAACTTCTTTCATGCACGTCTCGGGAGGGACTTCCAGGAATTGTCAGGCCTTGACAAGAGAGAGTGCAATCTTCATGGACTCCAGGGCCCAGATTTTGTTCAGGTGCAAAAAAATCTCCAGCTTCACCAACTTCTGGTGCATCTCCTGAAGCTTCAGCCATGATACTCAGATGAAGGGGCAGGGAAGGAGAGGTCAATGAGGACGTTCTGCCCAAGTGTTAGATCCCATGTAGGTTTTGCAGCCTGCCACAGTGCTGGGGTTACCTGGAAGTGTGTTTACACTGGATCTGCAGAGGCTGGCCATGAAATGCTTCCCTTCTGCCTCATCTGTCTGAGCTGCTCCTGTGCTTTGCCAAATCCTCTCTGCTGCGTTAGGCCAATGTCGTGCCTGGGTGTCCCTGGTGAAAATGTAATTGCATGAAAAAGTGTGTAGTGCTTTCCCTGGGAGAGATTGTGTCAGATGAAGTTTCTTCCTGATCCCATCACTTTATGGCAGTTTTATTCCTCAGAGCATTAAAGAAAGTCTTACGGTGATGTGCTTTGTGTAATTTTCCTTTTTTGTTTCTTTCAGCCTTTATTTAAATTATTTTTGAACTTGTGGCCCAGTGAACTATTTTGGCAGCACAACTTCTGAGCTATATTCTCATACAAAATTAATTGAACCCTGCATATTTTAAATGTATCTAACTGGTTGCACTGAGTAAATGTACTTTATTGGAAAGACAGACGATAGTAATGAAATTGAAATACAGGCTTGGAGGTCCTCTCAAATTTTCACAGTTTTGGCTGTCATAGGTCAAATGTTCAGTCTTACGATAAAAGGAAGTCCTGTGTTTGTGTTCAACATCAACAATTAACAGCAACAAACTTTTAAAATCCTCTTTTTAAAGGGAAAATTATTAAATATCTAGAGGTTAGAGGTTTTTTTTAGTATAAACTGCACCTCAAGAAATACATATCACAAAGTGCTCAGCATTAAGAAAGCATTATAAGCCATATTTCTTTGAAAGCTGGCTGGTTCCTCTCACCCGAGAGCCCCTTGGAAGCAATGCTTCCTCTCTCTGTGCTGCAAACATCCCCCCTGTAAGGGAGGAGGTTTCTCTTAGGCAGAAATGCATTGGAGTGTGAAATGGCAGTGCTGCCTGGCAGCTGGGCAGGGTGGGGGCCCACTGGCAGGGCAGGGGAGCAGCAGGGACAGGGGGAGTTTTGGGGCAGTCTTCTTGCCTGCAGCCCGTGGAGAAGTGTGGCCATGTGAGCTGCACTGTGGGGGCTGCTGCTGGAGGCCTTGGGGTACAGCCCATCCACAAGTGACTATGGAGAGAATCACTTGGCTTCAAGGAATCATAGGATCAGTCTGGCTGGAAGAGATCACCAAGCCAATCATTAATCCAGCACTGCCAAGTCCCCCACTAAGCCATGCCCATAAGAACCACATGTACATGTCTTTTAAATACCTCCAGGGTGATGACTCCACCACTTCCCTGGGCAGCCTGTTCAAGTGGTTGACAACCCTTCCAGAGAAGCAATTTTTAGTAATATCTTCTAGCATAACCTGAAGTCATTTCCTCTTGTACTGATGATGACTGGATTATTGATTAGCAACCAATCAAACTGAATTTAATCTGAGTCCTGCCAGCACCCCTTTACCTCCCAGCACCCCAAAGGCAATGGGGGATGAACTTCGGCAGATATCACCTGCTGTTGGGCTGGAGTTTGGAGAGGATGCTGTGAACATCCTGGGCTTTGGTGCTTGGGCACTGGTGCAAGGCTTCAGAGGGGGAACAGTTTCTGCCATGTGTAAGTGAAGGGGTGCACCCTGCCTGGCTCTGCTGCAGGATTTGGTGGTTAACTCAGAGTAACTTTACAGAAAAGCCAGATTGGAGTGTTATTCTTAATTTTACTTACCTTGGCATATTCATGATGAATTTTCCTAGCAAAGCTTTTTATTAAAATCTTGTCCAACCACATTCAGATGAGGCTAATGATATGCCACTCCAGGTTGTAGGTTTTTCATCCATTAGTGCTGCTCTTCTGGTTTCATTTTTCTCTGCTTGTCAATCAGCAGTTCTAGGAAATATAAATGTATCAAGCAATATAATACACACTGTAAAAAATTAGGTTGTCTTTGTTTAATTATAAAGTGGCCTTAAACTACCAGGCTCTGGGAATTACTTAGAAGGTCTGTAAAATATTTAGTTTCCCACTCCTACCCTGCTGTAAGCATTTGCAGATTTTACTGCTACATGCTCAGTATTTTAGGTCTTCCCTTTGCTTATTTCCATTATTTTAAATGTTTTTTCCTTTCTTCTCATTGCCAGATGGGAAACAACAGTCTCTCAAGTTTGTCTGGAGGGCCTGATTTCTCATTCTGATGCCATTAGTAATGGAACAAAACCACATTAACGATTGTAACAACAGCCAGATAGGAGCCAGAAAGCTCCTTTTGCTCTCTAATATGCTGCATGAGTACACTGAAGTGCTTTATACAGAGGGTTCGCTTTTTTTTTTCTTACCTTTTTGCATTGATGTCTTTTTTGGACTTGATAAAATGCTTGATCTTGTTTTTTGCTGAAGAAAAGATAAAAACCACCAGAGTTAAATATTTGAAGAGATTACAGACCTGAGATAGCCCTTTAGAGGTAATTTCATCCTGCAAGAAACCATAATAGAAAACTCAGCAAAGAAATGTTAACAGCAACTGCAGGGCATTGCATCTGCCTGGTCTGCAGAGGCTGCTCACCCTTGTTTTGGTTGATGTTGTAGTGAGAGCAGGAGAGAGCTGCAGGCTTCCAGACCAGCAAAGAAACATGCACCTGGCACAGAAGTAGTCAGAAAATAGGTAACATTCTGCTGGCCCCTCCTCCTTCACATGAGGTTAGTCATCCGTTCTTAGCTTATTCTGGTCTTCTGGAAGTGAGAAGAACATTTGTTGTGATGTCTTGGTGTGTAAAAACATTCCTTCTATTTGCATAAGATGAAAAAGGATTTTTCAGCATCTGAAGTAAAACCTGGTCAAATTTGCCTTTGCAGATTTCACCAGTTTCTTTTTGCCTTTTATTTTTTCTGCAGAGGCACAGTACAAAAAGCCCCTTTCTGACCTCAGATCAATCAATAGCTGTAAGAAGAAAGACAATGGGCAGTTCTGGTCTGACAGCATTCATTCACTTTTTAAGCACTTTTTAGACTGCCTAAATCTTGTGGGTTTGGCCTGTGGGTTTGCAGGTTAGGGAAAGAGAGGAAAACAATCAAATGATGATGCAGAAATGTTTATCTGAGAATGCACAGATGCTTAGTAGAAGGGAGCCATTTGGAAATAGCTTTTATCAAATTGGAGGTGCTCAAAGCACACCTTTAAGCGGGGATGGCTGACATTTGCCCATGGGGTGCTGCCGTGGCAATAAATATCTTCCAAGACAATACATCCTTCCTCTGTACTCACCGAGAGTGGAATATCACCATGTTCCTTCATTGGGAAACCAAAGTACAAGACTGCTTTTTTTCTAGGAAGTTTACATCAAAACAGAGAAAATAAATCCTCACTATCTTGAGTCTCTGAGGTGGTCTTTATCCTGCCTCTCTGAGAAACCTGTTTGAGTATTTCACCACCCTCACTGTAAAAGTTTTCTTCCTTATAGCTAATACAAATTGAATCTCCTCCAATTTAAAACCACTACTCATTTTCCTTTCTCTACAGCTGCTCCTTGGCCTTCCTCATCCCTATCTTTACACACCTGAGCAATGTCCTTACACTCTTCCCACGATACCTGTTCCTGCTCCACTGCCTGTGCGTTTAGTTTCTCTAGCAGGTCTCAACTCAGCCCTGCTGGTCTCTTGCCTTCCTTTCCTGATTTCTTATACCTGGGGATTGAGAGCTTTTGTGCTCTATGAAAAACGTGATTTAAGATCTCTCATCTCTCTTCTGCTCCCTTGCCCCTGAGCGCAGGTTCCCACAGGTGTCCTATTGACTAACTCTTTGAAGGATTGGAAGATTTTTTTTCTAAAATTCAGGGTCCTGGTTTTATTCTTTGCCTGACCTTTATCCCTCAGGATGTGAACTCCACTAGTGCATTATCACTGCAGCCCAGGCTGCCTCCAGTCCTGATGTCACTGATTAACTCAACTTGTGGTGGTAAAATTAAATACTAATGCAATTCCAATTAAATAAAATAATTATGTTCCACTTTGGACACTTTGGAAGGTCAGTCATTCCTACAACCCTTCACCTCACATCAATGTCCCAGGTTAATGTCTGTTGGTTAGTGTTATACCATACAAAGAATATACAAGAGGAGCCTTTATCACAAGGAAGATTCATCTGACCATTTTTCAAGTTTCTAGTTCAGCTTTGCAGACCCATGGTATTTTTTACTGTTGCTCATTAGCAATATAAATACTTTCAATTGCAGAATTCAGCAAAATGAATGGCACATCTGTCCACTGCATGCAGAATGAAAACAGTCTCAAAAAGGGAAGGGACAAGTGCAAAAGGGTCTCTTCTGTCTTCCCTTTTTCCCCCTCTTTTTTCCCCCTTTTTTGTCTCCATTGCTGTCCATTACCAGAATAGCACAAGCTTTTTTCATCTCAAATCTTGGGATGCTCCAGGTGCTCAAGCCTGTCTCTCATCTCTGATGTGATCACAGTCCTAGAATGCAGGATATGTACATAAAATCCTAATCTGATATGTACAGGTTGGGCAACAAGTAAAATTAAAAATGAGTAATAATTACGAAAAGCAATAATTAAGCATTATTAAGTTGGTCTAGTTGAAATGCATTGTTTAAATATTCACACTTCAGTCTTAACCACACTTTTTATGTGGATCACCTAAGCAGCTCTCCAATTCATTTGGCCTAAATTTGGGGCAAAGTATTTACTCTGACCTGTCCTGTCAACACAGCTGTGTCCTCATGGCGTCTGAGCTGCCAAAACCAGAACTCATTTTTCTACAACTGATGAGGCTCACTATGGCTTGCTGAAGCATGGAGCAGGGGCTGCCACAGGGTCTCTCTAGAGAGCCAGACCTGATGATCCTTGCTGCAGGAAATCTCCTTATCTGTGACGATTTCGGTGCCTGGACACAGCACCTTCGAGGCAGCTGGAATACAGAGCACTGAGGTGAACTGAATCCAGCCCGTCTGGCCTCGCAGACCAGCTGCTGAAGTATGTCAGGCATGTGGTCTTTCAAATAATGACTGTGATTGAGCAATGGAGGTGTAATTATGGTGTCTCCCATGGAAATAAGTTTGGGTAACTCAGGGCAGTCACAGCTCAGACCCTTGCACAGGCACAGTGGGTGGCTTCCCCTGGAGCACCACACATGGACATCACAACACCACTTATAGCCCTTATAGCCTGGGCCTTTCACCCCAACTCAGCCTGTGTGTGTGGAGGACTTAGGAACTGCTCCCAACACAGCAGAGATGGAAGCTTGATTTTTCAGTGCAGGATGGGTACGTGGCTGCTGCAGGAGTCATGCAGCACCATCACTGAGAGGACAGTTTCTTCCCTCATGTTTGAACAGACCCCTTGGGGTCCAGGATACAGAGACTCTGCTGATGAAGGACTCTAAAAGTTTAGATTTAGAAATCCAAATCACACTGTGTTCTTAACTTCTTATTGTTGGAGTTCAAGGGTGGCAAGCAGGGCTCTGAGCAGTGTCAGCATTAATACAGAAGTGGCAGTGGTTACCTCAGTGGTACCTGATTGCAGGGCTGAGAGAAATAAGGAACAAACAATGTTGCTGGGATTTGTCAGTCTGAACGCTGGGCTGGACCTCAGATGCCCTAGGGCTACACTGAATGGATTCCTCTTAAAACAGAGGGATAACTGAGAAAAGCTTCCACTTTCACTGTAGCCTTTTCCGTGATGGCAAATCCACCTCAGCCCTTGCCAACTTACTCTCCTTAATGGACCTTACCTTTAAAATGCTGAGCCTCATTTTAGTCTTAATTTGTCTAGTTTCAACTTCCAGACACTGGATGTTGCCATAAACCCTGCTCGTGAGGGAAAAAAAAGAGACAAAGTAGCATGCTCTGGGTAAGATTGATCTCGCCTAAATCTCAACATTGCAGTGCATAGCATCACTCAGGCCTTCCTTTGAGGACAACACAGCCAACAGTTTGTTTTAGGCTGTGATACATTTGATCTCTCTGTAGACACCTGCATTAGATTGTCCATGAGCCCACACTGACCTGCAGCTTGTTTGACCAGCTGAGCACACGATGTGGGCTGCTCCTCGCTGCCCATCCAGTCACTGGTAAGTGCAGGTCCATAGCATGATGCCAAGAATCACTCTCACTAAAGGTTCTGATACTGGATGGTAATTTCCTACTTGTAATTGCATTTCGAACCTGCCAGTTCTTAATCCACCTAATGCACACGGCATTGATTTTGTATGGTTCTTTCCTAATCGAATTTCAGTCTGATCCCATCTCAGATGCTCTAAAGATGAACTGTAAAAATGTCAGAGAAGCACAAGACAATGGAAGCCTCAGGGTATCTCAGTGGGTCCTGCCAGCCAAGGAAACAATAGAGTACTGCTGGATGCTGGTGTTTGCTGCTTTATGTAGCAGCTGTCTAGGCTGAGAAAAGTTAATCAAAACTGAAACTGTATAGAGTCATTGTCATGGACACTTCTAGGGTCAAGGAGATAAATCCACATGTGGAGAGGTAAACTGGAAGAAAAATAAGGGAATATGAACTGGAGGCTGTAACCCATGAACAGAATGGCTTCACAGGAGTTGTGTCATTATCCCCCATGCTGGCAACACCTCAAGGACCTTGAGTCTGCTGGACTGGAACAACTAGGCATATGAGCATTAAGTATAGGACAGAAGTACTTTTGTATTTATTTTACTTGCACCTAATTGCTTCCAAAACTTTGTCCGACCTTGATGAATGTTTTCTTTTTAAGCTTGCTGAGGGATGTTCGGAGGAGTCATATAAGGATGGAAAATGGTAAGCATTTGTGAGAGTTACTGTAATTGTGTTTTTGCCATCTTCACACAAAGCAGAGCACTGTTAGTGGTATGAAATTTAGGGAAGCTTTGCCAGGGCCAAGTATGGCTGAGTATGGCAGATATCCCTGACAGCAAAGACTCATGTTTGAAGTCTCTGTGAGTTTCTGTGGTGACACTGGGTGATAACATGGTGGCAGTGGTGACACTCTTCAGCAGTGTCCTTCGCTGCTCTCTCAGGAATCTGTGGATCTATTGCCTGCCATGCCAAACCTTTTAGCACAGAAAGGCTGCAATATCAAACTTTGGGTCTGTGCAGGGTAAAAGCAGGAGAAGTTGAGCACAACAGTGGAAAGGTATCTCCAGATGCAGGTATTTGCCTGTCAGAGCTGCTGTGTGGAATGGATCCTGGGTTCCTTCAAAAGCAACATGGCCTGCAGGGTGAGGGAGCGCATTCTCCCCCTCTGCTCTGCTCTGGTGAGACCTTATCTGCAGTGCTGCATCCAGCTCTGGGGTCCTGGCACAGGAAAATGTGCTGACTGGGACCAGAGGAAGCCACAAAGAGGATCAGAGGGATGGAGCACCTCTCCTGTGTGCAGAAGAGAAAGGTCCATGGAATCCTCATTGCAGCCTAAAGGGGGCTTATAAAAAGGAGGGGACTTTTTGTATAAACAGATAGGGACAGGACAAGGGGCAGTATTTTTTAAATGAAAGAGGATAGTTTTAGACTAAATAACGAATCTTTACTTAAAGGTTAGTGAGGCACAGAAACAGGTTGCCCACGAAGTTTTAGATGCCCAGTCCCTGGAAGTCTTCAAGGCCAGGTTGAATGGGGCCCTGAGCAACCTCACCTAGTAAGTGGCATCCCTGCCCATGGCAGGTGGCTTGGAACTAGATGATCTTTAAGGTCTCTTCCAAGCCCTTAGCATTCTGCGATTCTATGGTCAGGAAGCAGGGTGATAACCTTGGCATGAGGGTCTTGGGGTTTCACTCCTCTCTGGTTCGTGCAACAGGTCTGCGCCCCTGTTCAAATGCAGCATGTCAGCTTTGGTCTGCTCCACACAGGGGGATGGACAGGTCTCCAAACTAGGTCACCCCAAAATCTCTCAGGGGAGTATGTTTGCATCAGCATCCAGCATCTGTGCTTTAAGGAGAGCCCTGTTCTCCTGGCGCTGGGGTAATGACAGCCTTGTGCCTCCCTTGCGTAAGCACAACCTCACACACTCCCACTCAAATCACTGCTGGGTCAAAGACTCCCGTGGGTGACAGCCTAGGGCCATAGTCAATGGCAAAGCTTTTGATTTATAAACCAGTTTGGCTTTTTCCCTTTTCTAGACACATTATAATTAATATTTCATGGCAGTCTCTAGAGACACAGGAGAGAATTTCTGGTCTTGGTTTAACAAAGCATATCAACAGGATGGCTGTGCATTGGAAGGTTAGTGTGCCCAGGTGTTCACTAACACTAGCACAAAACATAAGGTTATGTGAAATTTTTCTGAGGAGGAGCAGAATCTCCGCCTTGCTGAGAAGGGATATTTTAAAAGAGATTAATGATCCCCCACAGGGAGCAGAATCCTCAAAGCCAAATCTAGAGTGCAGGGCTGGCAGTCTTCCTCCTGAGCCAAGGCAGTTGCCTTGGTGCAATTCAGAGTCTTGTGGCTTCTTTCTGGGCTTGCTGCAGTAATGCACAGTGGCACCAGTGGAGCTTCTCACCTTGTGCATGCCCTTGCTGGAAGTAAATCACGGAGCAGCACCTTGTTTTCACCTCAGCAGCTCTCTTGGCTGTGAGGGTTACTCTGCTGCAGGATATTTTGGTTATGCCAGTAAATATCTTCCTTTCAGCAGTGCCAGGTGTTTCCACTCACAGCAGCTCCCACAACCGTTTTGGGTTTTGGAAAGGTACTGTGAGTGTGGTTCCTGGTGGATTGCAGCTGACCCTGGTAAGATGCTGCACAGCTGCTGAAGGAAGTATAAAATGACAGCCATCTGTAAGCCATTACTATGGAATCCTCCTGAATCTTTAATTCAGCTCACATCTTAATGCTCCATCTCACTGGGGCATGTTCTCAGTCCATCAGACTGCAGGCTAGAGTCCAAACTCGCTATTTATCTGGGTTTCTTGTCTTCCAAGCCATTAAGAATTTATGCAAACAAGGTATTGGAGGCTTTTCTGTACTTATTTGTGGCTTGAATCTTTTTGGGATCTTGCCTTCAGCATTTTAGGATTTTCTGTCCTGCAGGAAAGTTTCGGATCAGTTTCCAGCACCTTTCTGTCATCACAGTCCTCTGACTTCTCACACACCAGTTTGTATATGTCACACGCCATCCCATCGCTATGCTATGGGATAAAACCTTGACATAAGTGATTTAACAGGTTTTAGACAAAATTCAGATTTGAATGTAACAGGTTTTCGACAAAATTCCAATAGTCTGTCTGGCATCTCTATTTTCCTATCTGGTTTTTGTTAAATAGTGGCAATTAAATGTTTCTTAGTGAATAGTTAAGGGCTGTTGCTTTACCTTGCTTACCTGCTACTGCCCTACCAGGTTGTATAGAGGGAATGTCTCACACATTCCCAGGCTGAGGGATCCACTGGCAGATACTGCAGTGGGGAGAGACGTGCAAAAACTTTTGCAGTACAAAGGAAAGCTTTGTAAAGCATACAAGTAATGTAAAGCATACAAGTAATCAGCAGAACTGATATTACTGCACTGCTGTGGCAGTTGCACTGCTTTCAGTAATTTGTATTTTCAGGGGTTTTATGTGCTCCCCAGGGATGATTATGCTAAACCCCTTGCTGTGTAATGGAAACAGGTCTGCTCACCTTTTTTTTTTTTTCAATCAAGAATACCCAATCTATCAGACATTTATTTGTCTTCCTTGTGGTCAGCAAAGTAGGTGACTTGGGAATCCCCTAGTTGTTGGAGCAGGATTATAGCTTTGCTTTCAGGTAACAGGGGCACCTCAAAGCAACCACTGCTGGGGCCCAAGGTGTCCCGTGGTCACCACCACAAGATTGTGCTTCATCACCACGAGACTTTAATCACTGCTGACTTCAAACTCACATATTCTCCTTGGATGAACAGAATGCCTCTTTATTTATTTGTGAGGGATTTAAATAAATCATTAGTGAAAGCAGAGAGCGATGCTGTCTGTGCCGTGCTCTAACTGCTGAACACGCCGTGGCCTTTCAAATGAAACCCCATATTTAATTGTGGTTCTCTTCTAGTGCAGTAGCTGGCAAAGGCTCCTGTTTCTCCCCCTGCTGCAAGGGGATGAGGATGGCAGTTCCCCCCACGATATTGCAAACATCCCAGCTGCGAGGGAGGAGGTTGTTCTGAAACAAAGCCTTGGCCAGGCGTGAAACAGCAAGGATTGTGCCCAAGGTAAGAAGCACAGTGAATGTTTTAAAGGGGAAGAGCTGGCTGTAGGTCCCGTTCAGCAGGGAGCAGGCTGGGTAGCAGATGACAGGGGGGATGCTCAGGGCAGGCTCCCCTGCCAGTAGCCTCAGCAGGAGCCCAATCAAGAATCCAGCAGCCGATCCGTAGGTGTTTGTGCTGGGTGCAAAGAGGGCACAGCAGAGCTGGGGGAAGAGGAGGGCGTACACCAGCTCCCCACTGAGGAACCAGAGGTCGTAGACAGAGCTGGAGTAAAAAGCCAGACCAGCAGCCCCGGCCCCAAACACCACCATGGAGGTCCTCATGGCCCACAACACCTCTGTCTCTGAAGCCTGTGAAGCAGAGATTGCGGCATTAGAGACACAGTGTTTTCTGGCAGGATGGCCAGCACTGCCCTGGCCTGGCCTGGTTCTCCTCAAGCCCTTGATGCTTTCAGGCACTGCTTGCTACCAGCAGCCAGGCAAGGCAGGTACCCCTGGAGGGGGCCTCTGATTTTAAGGGTCATGGTTTTATGCTGTTTCCATTAATACCTTAGTCCAAATTTTACACTAGTCTTGTTAGAATGAGCAAAGCTCACCAGTGTGGGTACTGGTACCCCTACCAAGGATATGAACACCCCTGGCTTATGTTTGGAGCTCTGTCCAGAAAGCAAGACTGTCTTTCCTGACACCAAAACTACTGAATGTTGCAAGCAGGTACCTTTTTCCTTAGGATTTTCCTGTAGATATTGTGAGCGAACATGGAGCCAGTGGAGAGAAGAGCTGAATCTGCAGAAGACATTGCAGCAGCAGCGATGGCTCCCAAACCAGTAATGGAGATGTATGCTGGGCACAGATGTTGTAAAACAAGTGGGAGGATCATTGCTGACTCCCCTCTCTCAAATGGACTTGGAAGACCATAGCTTGTCTGATTCCAGTCTTTAAAACAAGACAAGGAAAATTCACAACAAATCCTTTGTCAACATTTCTGCTGGCTTTGAAATTGTCTTTTCACAGGGGCCAGTCACAAAGGGCTAGGAACTGAGACCCACTCAGTATTTTAGGACTTAGATTGATTTTTTTGGTTCTTTTGTGAACTTTTGTGATTCCCTTAAGCATGCTGCAGCTCCCACTAGATCAAAAATTTCTTTTTCCTCAACAGCATCTATAGAAATGGGTGTCCTTCCAGAACTGACTCTATTAATGGTCAACCTCTAGACACTGCTCATGAGGAGAAGGGAACTGGATGAAGTCATGACTTGAGCTGATTTCCTTAAATGTTCAGTGATCTGGCTGCCCTTTTACCCTTGCTCACAGCCAACACAGGACTGATTCCCTGCATGGAGACTGTGAGTTTACAGGACTGAACTTGATTCCTGCAAGCAAGAACCTTATTAACAATCTGTAGTAAGATTGCCGTGTCTTCCATGTCTAAGGCATGAAAAGAAGGAAGCATAAAATTTCTTCTAAAATAGGATTATACAAGGATTTAGTGAGTCTGCCTTCATCTTTCCTCAACACAAAGTCTGGGAAAAGCCATTTCATCATAAGGAAATAGCTTTAAACAGGCCTTGGGGCTGTTTAAACATCTGTAAGTAGTTGTGCAGTGTACCTCAGAGGGCTCCACATTTTCTGGATGGATCACCTATCTTGGTGGATCATGGGACAGGGTAATTTGAAGTCTCTGTCAGGACTTCTTTGGATCCCATTTTAACCACCTTTGCCAAAACCACACTGGTTACTCAGAGACAAACTATTTATTTTACCTGTTGATGCTGCGACTGCCCCAATGAGCACGGAGGGCACGGCCATAGCAAAGCACCCGAGCCCAGAGAGGTAGGAGATGAGCCTCGCCTGTCCTGTCGAGGCAGCAGAGAGCACCCTCTGGAAGTAAGTCTGCCACGGGATGCTCCCAAGCACCTGAAACATTCACCGGTTACCAGTGGTACCCACCAGGCTGCTGTAGGGCATCATCCATAATAAATTCTAATTTCAAATAATCAAATTCTCATTTCAAGCGTATAAATGTTGCCCAGCTCTAACTCTTGAGGATAATATTTCTGATAGTTGAGAATTTCCTGTTTTCTTTGTTTTCATCCATTCACATTGGATGTGAAATTTTAATGAAAACAGGTTAATGGTTTGGAGGATGGAGGAAGCTGAAAAATGGTTGTTTGGAATTGTGAATCAGGCACAGAGGAAGTGAAAGGGAAGTTTTTCAGGAATGCAGCTTTTGTAAATAAATCTACCCAAACTTAGCTATTCAGCTTTTAAAATGAAAAATAAAACCACAATTTTCACTTTCTTAGTAAACAAAATTAATCAGATAAGATCTGAAGATTCTGTCCTCACCAAACAAACTTCTACATGTCCCTATTATTGGTTTAGTAAGAGCAGAACAACCTCCTGGAGTCTTGGCTATTTTGGTAACTCAAAAGTTGTGTTGTGCAATGGAGCAAATTGCACTGTTCTTGCTGATGACTGGCAGTCATGTAATTTTAATTTTTTTTTTTTTTCAAACAGAGGGAATTTTACATATTTCTGTTAAAAGCACACTATTGAGGCTGCAAGACCAGCATCTCAAAAGGTAGGAAATTACTAATTTAGGTGCCAGGAGAGAAACTGGCTGCCTGGATGGTCTTACCCAAGAGGTATGTTACTCCATGTGGGTAAAGGATGGAGTGGCCCTACTGCTTCTTTTCATCCCACAGCTGAGCCCTGGGTCTCCCCAGTCCATTTAGGTTGCTGCAGGGGGTGCTGAGGGACAGTTTTACACCTCCAGCCCGTGTCAACTGGCCCTGCAGTGCAGGGGTCCTGGCTGGTAGAACTTGCAAACTTTCCAGAAAGCCCCTGCACAATTTCTCCTCCCAAGCACTTGTCCAAGAACTACTCCATACCAAGTAGAAGAAGTCATCCAGCCACCTTCCAAGATATTGTTTTTCTATCTTCCCAATCCAAGGGTCTTGGTAGGATTGATGGGTTGCAGTGTAATAAATACTTTCTGTTGCAGAATTCACCAGGGCAAAGGGGATACAGATCCACTAGGATAGAAATGGAAGTTGTTAACCATTTTCCCAGTATCCTTGTTCTTGGAGAACAGATGCTTAAGTTAAGGTAGATGTAGAATGTTGAGTTACATAAGATTAAGCCTAGACTTAGAGTCTTCCCTTTCCTTACTCTAAATCTATATGTTTCTGGTTCATGGCATCATCAAGACCATGAGTCTGTAATTCAGGTTAATTGGTACTTTCTGTAGACAGATCTCTCTCCATTCAAGATGGTTCTAGACAGGTTCTGCAAACTTCACTTTTGTGCTGACCTTTTTGTGTTCACCCAGCAAGGCCAGTGGCTTGTGAGCACTGTATGAAATGCATAAGGTACAAAGACTTACAAAGATTGTAATATTTTTCAGGAAACATGTTCTCATAAAGGGGAACTGCAGGTCAAGGAAGTTATGTTCCATCTGAGACATGCTGAAAAAAAGAGCAGGACTTTTCCCTTTAGTTAGAAAACTACCAAAGAAATGCACAGCACTTGCCAGGCTGAGGGTAATGAAAACCATCTGGATGACATCGGTGTAGGCAACAGAGTAGAGGCCTCCCAGCAGAGTGTAAAGTATAACAGTACAGGCCGAGATGGTGATAGCCAAAGAGCCTCCAATATCCAAGATGACCCTCATTGTTGCTCCTGCAGACAAGGACAGCTGTCAAGTGTCTTAAGACAGATTTCATATGTGCAGAATAGAGGATAAATAAGGATATGTTATTCCCCTGGTGCCTGTACAACACACTGTATGAAAAATGCAGTCTATGGAGAACATGCACAGTGGGAGCTCAAGAGAGCCCATAATTCCTTCCTGCTCTTACTGCTCCACCTTGCTGCATGGCCATTGCCAAGGCACCTTGTCTTTTTACATCTCCTCTCCAACAGGAAAGAGGAAGGTACAAACTCGTATTGGAAGAGTTCTCTGTTATAATATAATGAATATATAGCACTGTTTTTTTAAACCTGAAAATATATTTTCTAGAAATGAGAAATTCTTGTTCCTCTCACAAAAGGAGACATGAAGCACAGCTTTCCACAATTCCCAAAGGTGTACTACACTCTGTCAGTCCACGTGACCTCTAACAGATATAACAGGAAAGCAAGTATTTACCCAGGGACGCCAGGATGGCTGCAAACCAGAACACCTCTCCTAGCAGTGGTGGAATGAAAAGTAAGGTTCCCATCATGTTCCCATAAGTTTCTTGAAGGGGGTCCATCACAGTCACATAATTCTTTGATCTCATTGGATTTACAAAGAAGAAACCACCTATCAGAAAGAAGTGACATTTTGGTGGAATTTTGCATATTTTATATTCCAGGAAAAAAAGAGGTAAGAGCAATATGGTATACGTCTTTCAGACCCACCCAGTGAATTTGTACATAATGGACCCTAGAGAATGAAGCAGCCAATCAGACACCAGGGTTTAAATTCACTTGCTAAATGTAGGGTTTCATCCATTTGAGAGTTCCCCTCTTATAAAGGATATCTGCTTACAGATTATATATATGACTGTCCACTTTTGACACGCCTAAATCTTTCTGGAGTGGCTACTGGAGGTCACCCCCTGTGGCACCCCAGATGGCACAAAATACCTGTGTGACTGTAACAGGAACTTAGCTCAGTGGATACCCATATATAATCTCCTCTGCATCCTCAAAGAACTACCAATCTTAGACAAAGTTTTCTGAAAATCATCCCATGGAAGATGACAGTAGCCAGAGTGAGGCATTGAAGTCTCATATTTGGCTAAAAAGGAGGCAAAGTTTTGTCCTTGGTCATGTGACGCAACCTGTTGATATGTGGTCCTTTTCTGATTAGATTTTTCATTTTGGTGCCTTCATTGTCTCTTCCCAGAACTATATTGTTTTAATCTGCACATTGAGCAGAGTCTCACCCACCTTCATCTAAATATTGGACCTCAGATGTGCAGCCATCTCATTAAAACTAAAAAATACATATTGTGTCTAACCCTGAAGCCAGCAGGACTGCTTGTCTGGGCACTACTGACCTGAGCAAAGATTGCAGGATCAGACCTGCACTTCTCAGTTTCATTAGTAGGAATTACTCACATAAGCAGTCCTGGCAATATATTTCCAAGCTTGATTCATATTCACGTCAGTAGGACTCTTTTCTTTGACTTGAGAATAAAGGTTATTGTTCTTTTAGAAATTCCTGTGTAAGTTCTGCACAGGTCTCCTTTCTTTCATCATCCTGTGTCCCTAGGAGAGTTATAGTATAACACAATGTGGCCTGAAAGAAACTTTGGTCTTGGCAGGAGAGCTGAACCTCAGCATGAGTCCAGTAATTCTCAGAGTTAGAAATGGCAGCTCAGGTGTAGAACACCGCGCACTTAGCTCAGTTTCAAAAAAAACCCAAAAAACCAAAAAAAAAAAAACAAAACACCAAAAAAAAAAGCACCCCCACACAACCAGCTACAAAGTGGCATAAGCTGGTAAGCTGGATACTCAACACATTCATCCTGAGATGAGACTATTCAGAAGAATGCATTTTAGTGGAAAAATCAAGATACTATTATTTCATCACTCAGAAATTACAAGGAAAAAATTAGATACCAATACTCTCAATAGTCTGCAAATTACAGACCATGTGAAAAAAGCAATATGCACAAAAAAGCAATAGACATATTATTCTAAATTCTCAGATAAGATTTTTGTCCCATAAATTACTACAAGCAGGCAAAACTCTACACTAGCTCCAAGCTACCCTAACTTATGTTTCAGTTCAGAGGACAGCATTATAAATGCTTATTCTCGATATATGGGAGACTGAAAAAACAAAATCACATTTAAAACGTACCCTATATTCTGTTACATATCTTAATATACTCCTATAATATATTTTTAAAGCTTATGTGTCCTAATCACGAATTATTTACCAATAACAAGGGACAAGGCAAATCCCACAGGTGCCTGGACCCACAGTAATCCTTTTGAAGGCAGGTAGACGATTTCAGCTGTGCTGTTGATATATGCTCCTCCAACCCAGGTGGCTGTAATCATGGAAGATAAGAGGTCAGAACTGAAAGACATATTTTCAACTAGCCCTGCAAAACATTCTGAGAACTTGTAAACATTTTTCTCATACAAATATTTCATCACACCTCTATTTCCTTTGCAAAGTTTTCTGCCATACAGAGATGTGCTGACTATTGGTAATAGTATTATAATCTCACTCTAAATTATTTTCCAGCTTCAAGAATGAATATTTGTGAGTGCATGGAAAAGCTCAATGTTTAAATACTTAGAGGCAATTTGAATATAGTAATTTTTAATTACCTTTTTTTCTCAGAGGAAGACTTTTGCTAGAGGAAACAGAATTGCCTTTGTGGAATTGCCCTCCTTCAAGAGCATCACTTACAGGGTCTTAGAAAATAGACGTTAGGGAAAACAAATGCCAACAGGCAACGCAGTCAGATAACAAACCTACAACAATGATTTAGGTGCCTTGGCCATGGAAATGCCACTGGGAGATGCCTTTACAAAACACAGGTCAGGGAAGCAAATTTCAGATTATGCCAGCCAGCAAAGAGAGAAAAGGGAATTGAGGGAAACTCTCTCTTTAAGAGAGAGACCAATGTTCACCATGAGTGACAATTTATTTCACACAGAACTGGACTTTTCTGTCGGTAAAATTCTTCTGTTATGTTGGATAACAGAAACTGGTTCACGATTAAGACCACAGTCCTCCTTAATGAAAAGTGTTGTATTCTTTTGTCACTCTTAAATTAAACTCTTAACTAAACTCTTAAACGAATCTCTTTAATTTAAGAGAATATACATAAACATTAGGTTCTGCTCAGTATGAAGAGGTTTGTAGGAATCCATCCCAAAATGATTCATGAAACCATACTCCTTTAAAGTCACACTTAGGCAAAATCTACCCTGACTTTAAAGGAGTTCAATTCCTTTGAAAGAAAAGTCACCCAGATCTATGCAATACATGTGTTTTAAGAAGAATTTTAAAAAGTCTTTTAAGAAAGCTTACCTGTTGCAGTAAACAATCCAATGAAAACATGTATATTCCTGCCTCCAACCATGGCCATCTCTGTTGGGTTCCTGTTCTGCTGATCCTTTCTGCTTTTCCAAGAAGCCCAAATTCCAGTAGCTAAAGTTAATGTAAAAAATACACTCAGAGATACTAAGCCTGGTATATTTAGAGCCATTTTCTGTTGCTCAGTTTAGGTTATATAGAAGAATAAGGATGTGATGATAATGTTCTTTGATTGAGTATACAATCAGAAAAAATCAGTGGAAATAGCGGTGCCTTGTAAAGGAACTGCTGGACTTTGCAACAAAAGAAGCAGTATGAAACAGAGTGATAACCCCAAAAGTCTGGAGAACCAGATGCAGGGTCTGTCTTTGGAAAAACACTGGCAATTCTGCAGCCTTCCCCCTTCTCCAGTAGACATCCAAGCTTATTTTTGTGAGGAGCAAAGATTAAGAGCACAGGGATTAGTGCTGATATGCCTAATGGAAAACTGATGTGAGGGGTACTACCAGATTGGCTTAAAGTAGGGGAAATGTTATATTTTGTCTGATATGAAATGGTATGAAGATGAAGATAATCCATATTTCTCTGGGTTCTAAGCACAAGGCTAAAGCAGAAGATAGGGCTAAGAATCTGTCTGTTTAAAATGGACTAGACTAAACTCTCAGCAGTGATCAAAATAAACCTAGGAAACAGTGAAAAAAGATTTACCATTGACCAATGAAAGGAGATACATGATGATACTCAAAGAAATGATTGGGAAGTGGTAACAAAGCAAGGTGGTGTTGGACTCTTCAATGAAGCTATAGGAATGATACAGACTTTTAAACTTTGTGAACCTCTCTGTTAACATGAATGATTCTAGGGAAAAACCTCATGTATGCATTATGGAATTAAGTTGGTTACATTTATTGTACATTTATTGTAGAGTTGCCACACTGATGTCCTTTCAGTTGCTCTGTCAATCTTTACCATCTGTCCCCATATGGCTCTTTATAACCAATTTGATGTAAAGTCTGCCTGTTTTAGGGTACAAATATGGCTTTCCTGGATACCTTTGTTCATCCGTGGAGTGGGTAGCTCATTTCCATGGTGAAATCTCAGATGTCTTCTTCTCGGATGCACTCTGAGTGAAAGGCCAAATCTTTAGGAAGGTTTTCTGCAGTGTGCCAGCTCCTGCAGACAGACAGGAGTGGCTGTGCACGGAAGTGACAGTGGCACAGGCTAAGCATACCCCGTTGGCAGGACGTGGTGGGAACACACTGGCACATAGGTGATGGCTGGGAGAAGAAAAGGGGAGAAGTGCAGGAGCTCTGTGTTGTCTGTGACACCTCTCTGTACAAGGGGTAATAAAGGTTTTGGTAAAATATGCAGTGATCTGGTGGGAAGACTCTATAATTAGTGTTTAAAAGAAGGGAAAATTAAAAGAGATGAAAAAGCCTGACAGCCAGATGATTACTTCACCTACCTTAGGAGAAATATTCCTTTATATTTATAATAAAATGCTATTTTGACTGAGCAATGACTTTTAAATTTGACCCAATTATTTTAAATACAAAAAGGGACACAGTGCATTTTAAAGGCACATTTTTTGGGCTGGTAATTAGAAACACTCCCTTCCACCTTAAATGAACCTGGTACAAGGTCCTAGAAACTGTAGTTCCATTGCCAGTGTTAGTGGAGCCATTTGTTCCTCTGGTTTGCCTTCCTTGCTCAAAATGGGTGTTCCACCAACTATTAAAACAGCGTACATATAGTAAGTCTTTTCTGTGAGCAAATGTTTTACAGCTTATTTGGTCAGCAGGAACAGGGAAGGGTTGAAGGTGCATGTGGCTGAGGGTGAATGCAGCCAGGTCTCAGCCTGCTCTGCAATCAGACACTTTTGGGAGGACAGACCTGACCTTGCTCCTTTCATGTGAGGGTCAACTAAATTCAACATGCCCAAAGAAAGATTTGAATTTGTTCTTTGACATCTGCAGAGAATGTATGGACTGACCCTGCTTTTTTCATCTCTTGGGAAAAAATCCAAAAAATTGTCAGGCATAAAATTCTCCAGAGAAACTTAATTTAAAGATCCCAAGGGATGGAGGGCAGATGTGGTAGGACACAATGTAAATGAAAACATGACATGATGAGATGAAGGTGATTTAGAGAAAGAGGTTGTGTAAGGTAGTTCATCTGAATCTGGAGTGCTTTTGCTGATATACAGTGCAAGGGCTGTAAAAATACAATCTTATACCAAGAAGACCAGTTCCTCACTGAATCTCATATTGTACTCCTTTGCCATTACATGACTCTCAGCTAATGCATCTATTTTAAAGAAAAAAAAAAAAAGAAATCTCACCAATGAAGATATTTTTGAGGTGGGTTTCACTCCCTGCTCATGTTGGAGGGCTGCAGCTTTGGGTGCCAGTTGCTGTGCTGCTCACTTCAAGCTCCTGGAGTAACCCATGGGGACAAATCTTAGGGGGAATTGACTGACCTGTTTCTAGTCTTGTGAGGCAGGACAGAGTGAGGACATGTCTCAGACTGATGAACTCAGGGTTGCTTCTAAGAGCAATGTCACTGTACCCAGTAGATGTTTCAGAGCTTGATTTGAATGCTCACATGGAGGTGGCTGGTGCCACCCGAGGTGCTATAAAACCTTTGAGATGTCCACTTGGCCAAGCAGAGATTACAGTCCCTGCTGGAAACACCTTGCCTTCCTGAAATAGCAGCCAGGATATTCTGGTGTATCTCCGATGGTTCTGAGCTTGGGGGATACAAATCCTTTCCAGTACCTGAAGGGAATACAGGAAAGCTGAGGAGTGACTTTTTACAAGGACATGTAGTGACAGGACAAGGAGTAATGACTTTTAACTGAAAAAAGGTAGGTTTAGATTTCACAAAGAAATTCTTTACTGTGAGGGTGGTGAGACACTGGCACAGGTTGCCCAGAGGAGTTGTGGGTGCCTCATCCCTGGAAGTGCTCAAGGCTGTGTTGGACAGGGATCTGAGCAACCCAGCGTGGTGGAAGGTGTCCCTGCCCATGTCATGGGGTTGGAACTAGATGATTGTAAAGTCCCTTCTAACTCAAACCATTCTGTGACTCTACAATATTCAGCTGACCTCTTAACTCTTACACCTTATTAGTTGACATTGATGGAACAGACTCTGACATGGGTCGTTGATAAGAACAGAGGAAGTGAGGAGTGCTGTGTACAGTGAAGTTTTCCATGTATTCTAGAAATGATCTGCACTGTAGTGAGCACTTACAGCTTTGTTTAGTGTAAGCACTGTAGTGAGCTACTCAGCATTGCAGCTGAGGAAATAAAGATGGACAAAGCAGTGGCCCCTGTGGCTAAGACCATGCCTTTGCTTTTCCTCTCTGGGTAAAATGTGCTACATTATTGCTGATGGGATTTAGATGGCTCTCTGTGGCCCATGGGCTCAGGAGAAAAGGGATGCTTCCAGGTGAGAGGGGTCCTACAGGGAAGGGCATTTCTGAAGGGTGGCTGTCACTCCTCTGGAAAGGGACAAGCCCAAAGAGCTGGTGCTCTGTAGGGGGTTAAATAAGGCACTCTGAGAGTCTGGAAAGGTTTGTTTGTTTGTTTTTAAATTCCCTTTGGGATTTTTAAAGTTTGTTTGCACAGAAGAGTTCACCTGGGAGCAGAGGCACAGGACTGGGGCAGTAGAGCAGAGGCCATGGCACTCTGAGGTCTGCAAGGATCAACTTGTCACAGGTTTACTTTGCTCTGCAAGCCAAAAAAATCCAGAACAGTGCCGAGGCATCTAAGCCATTTGCATCAAAATGAACTGACAGTTCCTCTTGAGATGAGAGGGTATGAACTAGTCCGTGGTGTCCATCCCAGGTATTTGGATTGTGTCCTTGATCCTGACAGCTGAAACATGGGGCTGTTGGTCTCCAAACATTTACATTTTTCAGATGATGTCCTTGGTCTAAAGTTTTATTCCTGTCCCAAGTTAGTGTAATTGCAAGTGGCTGATCTCCTGCATGAGTTTCAAAGGCAGGACAGAGAGGGATAATTTGATGCAAACCCAACATATTCAAGTCCTTCAATCAGAGCCTGTGTAGTGTGATTGCACAGTGAATTAATATCAAAATGACACAAATACTTTTGTCTTTATGTCTGGGTAGTTTTTGACTATTAATTATTTTAAGTCGATAGATACAGAAAAATAGATAGATAGATAGATAGATAGATAGATAGATAGATAGATAGATAGATAGATAGATAGATAGATAGATAGATAGATGATGAATATAGAGAGTAGTTAGATATAGAAGAATACGTGTCTTAGTTTTACTAAGTTCTTCATGTACACATTACAAAAAAAAAACCTCTTAAGGACAAAATTGCTCTTTTCCTTTGCTAGGAGATTTCCCTGAGAGAATTATTTTCATTTTGGAAAAAAACCCAAAACCAATAATTTAAAATCTGTAGTAATCCTAATTCTGAACCATGATGTCTTCAGTCAGGCCAACTCCCTGTTTAAATCAAAGTTTTTATTATATTTAGTATTATGCAGACATTTTATTTTGAAGCCTTGCCCACCAGAAGAGTTTGGGTTTGCAGGTCTCCCTGCAGTGCTTGGCATGAGGAGCTGCCCCTGTTGCAGTGTGCTGGCTGGCTCCTGGAGAAGGCTCTGGTGTCGCTTCTGAGAGCACAGGTTTTGCTTCATGTAAAAGGTGGTCTGGGAGATCCAAAAAAGCATGAGCTGAAATAATTTAATCTAATTTTAGTCACATTTATGTATTTTCACTAAATGAATTTTTAGCATCCTTGTGTTTGCAAGAGACAGCTGTTTGCTTTGGTAAGTCACACCTTCATGTTGTTAGCTCCAGATGAGACTCTTGGATCTCTGGACATTTGTGCCTGGGTTCTTTGCTGCGCTTCAAATGGCACCACATGTTCCTGTCCATGGTGGACAACTGAACCTTGCTCAGCAGGGCAGTGCCTCCCACTTGCCCAAAGCATCTCTTTCAGTGTGGGCTGTGGGAAGGGTGCCTCTCCCCATGGCCTGTGTATCTTGATGCCTACCCTAGAAGAGACTTCTTCATGGTGATTCAAGTCAGATGATTTAACTCTGCTTTCTCTGTTATCCCATTTATCTTCCTATTGGAGGTAGTTTGAGCTCACAAGTCCTTCAGACCACACAAATCAAGCCAGAAAATAAGTTCAGAATAGCAATATTTAATATTTACATATATCAATGAGGCCAGTGGTCACACAGTTGGCAGGACAGAGGATGTTCCCAGGAGCACACTGACATCCCCAGGGCAGGACAGCCTGGAACAAGCAGATGGCAGCAGCACAGTGCACTTATTTTTCTATGCTGGAGGTGTGTCAGTGTGTATCTCTTCCTCTCCTGGTGCTAGCACAGCCAGAGTTGGCTTTATCCCAGAGGTGAGAGTAAGGGAGTCAAAACTAAGGGATGAGGAAGGGCAGGTATTTAGGGACTGTGAAGGGTTCATAGAGCCCCTGTGCTGATGAAGGGGCCTCTCTCCACCTGACTACATGCAAATATCCTTCTTTCTCACTGCCTCTTTAACTCTTTTCCTGGTTTGCTGTCAGCTGTATGTGGTTGCACTGTCCATGCTTCCCTGTTGGCAAAGAACATGAGCTTTTAAAGCCACCTGGCAGGTTTGGGTGCACCTAGTGATGGACTGCAAACTTCAGCAAGTCTTATGCTTTCTTCTTTACAGAAGTTGCATTTAAATTTTATAGGTTAAATTTCCTCCTTCTAGGGGTGAAACTACCGTCCACAGTGCATATGCTCCTCATCTAGGCAACTGGCCTTTTCTTCTCCATTTTATATAAAGGAGAATGTGAAGCATTTTGTATGTTGCATTAAAGGACAGCGCAAGCAGCCACATATGTCTGCAATAAATGTATTTAAAGAGCTTGTTCCCATGCTACAGCACAGAAATACAAACAACTTTGAGAAAACATAAATCAGAAGAAATAGGCTCCAAGTGCTTTAAATATATTCAGGTTTTCATAGCTGCCTACATGCATTCAGGATGGGTAAAGATTATTTCACAGTTTGGCTGACAGCTCCTGTCCAAGAAGGAAGTCACTGAAATGATGAGTTTTCTGAAACTTCCCAGTCATGGACATTAGCTCAACATCAAGGGCTTGCTCTTGAGTGATGATGAGGAATTATGCAGTTCCTGGTTGGTATTACAGTTGCTAAAAAACTAAAGCTGATGTAATCTGCTGCCTTCAGATTATATCTTCTATTTATTTCTAAGCTGCACATAATTACTACATTTATCTTTGTTGAATTAATTCCTTGATCCATGTGCTCTATTCTAGAGCAGCCCTACAGACCTGTGTGGAAGTTAGTGAAAATCTTAGGCAGTTTCATGAAGGCAAAATAGGTGGTGAGGTTCTTCTCCCTTTTGTTAAGCCAGACATTTCTAAACCCTTGCTGTAAACCCTGTTACCTCTGTTGACCCAAATGCTCCTCTAAGGCTGCCACAACTCTCAGATGTTCCTGAAGAGCCAATTTAAAAGTGCCCTGGGCTTTGGCAAGGGGATCTGGCTCCAGGGTGGCAGAAAGAGGCTGGAACCCATGTTCTTCAGTTCCTCTGCAGTGTCTCAAACACTGCTCGATATATTCTCTGCTCATCCTCATTCAAATCTGTGAGTGCCCCATTCGAAAATTAATAGGAGCAGACAGGTGAGCTCATGGTCAGATTTGGGGAACATGGGACATTATTTACATCAGCCAGGGAGTGCCTGCTTCATGCAGCTGATAAATGTGTACATTAGCAATAGCTCCATTTCCCACATACATGAGAGGGCAAGTGTTTATCTTTTATCTGAGGACTGTTGTGCTTTATACACAAGTACAGCAGTAAGGGCCAGACAGATTAATGTTTTTTGCCAGTACCTGAGGTTTAGCAGGTATGTTTAGAGAGATGAAAATGTAGAGTCTCAGACTGAAATTATCTACCCCTTTTCCACCTTGACTTCTTCATAAAAAAATAATTTTGCCCTGTGAAACATCTGAACAGTTTTTGTTGTTTGTGCCCCCATAAATAAAACAGTACAGTGCACTATCCTTATTGCATGTGAATCAGTATTTTGGGGCTTGTCTTGGCATTCCTTGTAGGTCATTCACATTCCAGAAATGTTTGTCTGAAAGGCAATGAATGAAAGATGATTAATTAATATTTCAGGGGATATCTGAATTACTGCAAATATCCTGTACAATGAAAAGAGGCAATGAAAAGGAAGCAATAGTGATAAATGAAATTTGAAAGATGTTTTCTTCCATTCAGTAAAATAACAACAATACTACATTTGACCAATTTTAAAAATCTCTACTTTTTGTCTCTCACTTACATGTGCTGGGGAGGGTCATTATACTTTATCAAAAAGGCTTCTTAAATAGCAATAAAGCCATGCAATGAGTATGTCAATATGTCATACTGCTGTTTAGAAATATCTGAGGATCAGGTTATCCCTGACTTTGATGTGAGAGACAGAAAGAGACTGTGCAAATGCATCTGTACAGCCCAGAGGAGCTTGTCCAGGGACTGTGCAGATTTCTCAGCTCATGTACCATCACCAGAGCTTGAAAAATAAAACTGGAAAGAATATAAAGCACCCTTTTACTGCATACCAACCTTTCTTCTCCTCATACATGTGCCACAAATGAAGCCAGTGAGTCCATTGATGACTTGAATGAAACAAAGAATAGCTTCAATCACACCAATGACCAGGAGAATAGAGAAAAGGACAATATTCCAAAGGATGATGTTTTCAGGTTGTTTGCAAATACTCCATGTTGTCTGGTTAAACAAATAATTGTCTCTGTGATAGAGGAAAAAAAATGGCAAGGTATTACAAAGTAAAAACTTCAGAATGCTTTCTCTGTTTTCTGGCATTTCATTTTCCGAACTTGACTGCACAAAGTGAGTCTCAAATGGTGCTATAATTGGTCAAAGCTGCTGATTCTCCCCAGAATTCCCTTTGCAGAGATGCAATTGATAATTAGGGAAGAGAGCCACATCTGTACTTTGTTGCATGCACAAGAATCTCCTCTTTGTTGTATGGCAAAATTATGTTAATAACTAAAGAGAAAGGTTTTAAAATGTGTCTCCACATTCTCCATTCCTGCTGTGGTATGTCAGCCCAGTCCATTCATTATCTCTAGCTCTGATTTGAAGAGCATAGTTGTCAAAGTTGGCTTTTTAGATTTAGAGAAGATTTTTGCTTTGCTTTTCAGAAGCAGGTGGAGCAGGCTGAATTCGTTGTAATTTAACAGATTAATGTGGCACAGTAAGCAAACATTTCCTTTTGACTCCAGTGGGAGTCACAGCTCACGGAATTTTGAAAGCGTGGTGCAAATTGCACAAGGGGCTTGTGGTAAGCACAGCAGATGAAACTCAGGCAATTTGCCCAAGGATGATTCCTTGATCAAAGAAATGACCAGCTGGAACATGCTACTCACAGAAGTGTGAGTTTATGTGTACACAGGGTGAACCATCAGTTCATTTTGGAAAAATCTAAGTTCACTCTAAGAAGATAGGGGAGGGATAAGGGAAAGCAAAATTGGAGGAGTTTGTTAGCCATACTCACTCCAGAGTGTCATTCCTGAAAGGGTAGAGGTATTCTCCATCACCTGTGTCACACAGAGGACCCCCAATCAGCCCCAACAAAGAGATGACCACACAATATGCTCCTCCTGCAAATCCCATCACAGACAGGATCACTGACAGCAGCATCTGAAAGGGAAAAGACCTTCAACATTGTGTGCACAAAGGTTTGAGTAGCATGGAGAACTCACAGTGAATGAGAAAGAATTCTCTTTCTTGTCTCTTACTTTATGCTGAAATACTACTGCTACTAAATTTGTGGGAGTAAAAAATAGTTGACTTTTTCTGACTCTTGGAGCTTTCCTAGATGTTAAAGAACTTATTGAGTTTTATGCTTAAGCTATTAATTATGAAAAATCTGGTGAGTTTTCTTTCAAAAGACAGTATAAGGCTAATCCTGGCTAGATCTGTTCTGTATCATGTACCTTGGCGTTTCCAACTCTTCACCTTTCTTGGCCCTTGCACCAACAGAAAAAGGCAAGCAACTACTGAACCAGGTATGAAAGCAATAAAAGATAGATTAATTGTTTTTGCTAATTGATGGAAAGCAAAAAAGCCTTTCTTTTTGCTGCTTTCCTTCATTTTGCAACACCATGACATGTGATTACCACTTCTCAGGTTGAGAAATCTAATTGTGCTGCATGTGGCAACAAACCAGCAGTGACTTCAAATTGTATGTAATGCATTCATGTTTTACATCAGCCACTCTCACAGAAATGTTACCTTTACTCCATTCTGGGTAGTTTTCCAGTAATGAATGGGATGTATCTGGTTGCTGTTTGTCTATAGAAACAAAAATCCCAGGGGGGTGCTACTGGTGGTGCATCTGGGACAGGCTTCTCAATAGCCTTGTTAAGAATCACTGTTTGTGGTTGTTCACAACTCTGCCATCGAGACAGGGGAGGACCTGGAGCAGGGAGAAGGCAGCAGGCCTGCCTTAAAGACAGGGCAATGGCATGACCAAGGAAGCACATACTGAACACTCTCATCCATGACTCAGGTTTGAAGCCAAATATCTCAAGTCTCATAATTCCCCACTGCCAGCAAATACCAGGTGAAATCCACCACCCCACAAGACAGGGAGAAACCTTCTCCTTGTCCCAGTTGTTCCACAGACCACTGCACTACACAGTCAAATGGAAATATCCACCATCCATGTTGGAGTTTTTTGACAAAGCCTTGAAAAGTCTTCACTATCAGAACACATTCAAGCTGGTGAATGCTGTTGCCAACTTACCAGCCAACAGCTTTCCGTAGAACCTTGCTGGAAGCTGGTGTGTGGATTGACTAATTTTGTGTACTGTTTTGCCTCTCAAGCAATCCTTGAGTTAAAAGTTGCTGGAATTTCTCATGGGATTTATTTAATCATAACTAATTAACAACTCAAAGCTGGATACTCTTTCCTTAGTCTTTATCTGCATGTTGGCTGAATTGCCTCTTAGCAGAGCTCCATTGTCAGCAAAATGTAGTTAATTTAGTCTATTGTCCTGGACCAAAACAGTGTCTGGGTTGTAGCTGATGCGCTGTCTCTCACAATAAGATCACCAACCATGCCTTGTGGTGAAGGTGAGTGACTGATACTGTCTTTGAAACTCCTACCTATTCTGAATCACTTTTCCCCATTTGTTTCCTCATTTACTTCAACTCTGCATTCTGCTTCTTGGTTGAAGAATCTTAATTATGTTAACAATTCATTTTAGTAGCAGTACAGGGCATCCCAAAGATAATTATGAAGAAAAAGTCAAATGGTCTTTTGGTATTACTATGTTTTATGATAGCAGTTACTGCTAGTAGTACTTGTCAGTGCTATCTGTGATGACAGTGTTCTGTCACATGATTGTCTCATTTGGAATCTGTTGATTGTAGGACTAGTCTCATCCCAGCTATTTCCCTTACTGTGTACAGGATCATCTAGACAGAGACTTTACTTGTCACAGAAAGAGAAGTCTGAATTTGCTACAGACTGTTTGATTGGCTCTCCTCAGCATTTTCTAGACATGCAGGGGCGTTTCCCCATTTTATCTACTGATCTGGAGACTTTTCTGGAAGCTTGCCTCATAATCTGTGAAAATCCAAGGATTTTATTAACCATTTCATCACCTCAAACTTTCAGCATTTTCCCTAGTAGTAGTTCTCATTGAAATATTTTATTTCCTCATTTGTGTCCTTAATTGCAACAGGAGGCCTAAGCTGGGATGCTTTGAGTGTGTTGAAATTTGTTTCCCATGATGTTGACCTGTTCTATTCTCCTGAAATGTTTTGCTGACCATTTTTGCTGATTTTCCCTGCTTTATTCAATCCTTTAATTGAATTGTCCCAGGTGAGCTGATGGAGACTCTTAGAATTCATTCTTTGAATGTTTATATCAGCTGTTTTGGTGAAGTTACCAAGTTTTTCCTGTCCCAGCTTGTGCTGCTCTTTAATACTCTGGTTCTTGCTCCATACACATTTCTTTCTTCTCTGTTTTTTGTCTGGAAGTGTTTTTTGGGTTTTTTGTGTTTTGAGTTTTTTTGATGGTTTTTGGGTTTTTGTTTTTTTTTTTTTGGTTTGGTTTTATTTGCTTGTTTTTGATTGAATAGTTATTCTGTCTGGTTATCTGGATATCTTTGCTTAAGTTTGTCTCGAAAGCTGCTATGGCTATTCTTGTTCTACTAGTGACTCCTAAGGAAGACTTAGAAATACTGGACTATATGTTTGCTGATGCAATGAGAGAAGCTGTATTTTGGGTGGGTCTTTTTCCTCATCATGTCAGTGCAGTGGATAATTTCAGATGTGTACGTGCTAAGCTGCAAGACACTGAAGCTTTCTAAATCTATTGCTTTCCAAATTCATTACTCCATAATGCAAGGACAAGAGGCCATTGATGTATGTTTGTAAATAATAATTTAAAGTTGATTAATGAAGAAACTTAATGTAGCATGTAATCACTGTGAACTGGAAAACTTACTAAAGTGAATAAAAAGTATGAGAAATGTACTATTTTTATTACTGTTGAAGATACTTTGGCAGTGTGTAAAGGCTTTGATGACGTCTGAAACTATTAAACCAGGAATTGTGCAAAATAAAATAGAACAGAGTTCCTGCCCTGAGCAAAATGTTATGTTTTGATTAAACAATAATTCTTATCAGTAATAATTCTTTAACCTTTTTTTTCCCCATTTTTATTATGACAAGCAATTCTGCAATTTGGACTATTCAAGTGTAATTTATCATTTTATACCTAAGATCTCCAAAGCAGAAAGGTGTCCAAACTTGCCTTTGGATTACAGAGGCTCCTGAGCAGTTCGATGAGGGCTGTTTCTCTGTCAGTAGGTGGGGAACCCTTAGCAGGTCCATCCAGACCTACCTCCCAAGGAGCTCTGTCTTTCTGGGAGGTTGCTGATACTATGGATGTTTGAACCAATCCCAGGAGTTCTCTGCTCTCCAGGGCCTCACACCATACCTACCCTGCCTTGCATATACTGCCCTTATAGTCAGAACATCTGAGCACCCCTCCTCTGGATGCCTGTGCATTTCCTTCCACTCTCCACAAAGCACATTTTGCCTGAAGTTTCATCCCTTAAAGAAGCAGACCATCAGCCTTCAGATCTCCCTGCAACACTGACCTCTTTTCAAACGTTTGGAAATCACTCTTCCCCAGGAGCTGTGCAGGGTAAACTTGTTTTTAGTTGTTCGCAGCCATTCACTCTTTGCTCATGTCCCCATCTCATCCCTACTTTGAGCATCTCAAACAGACTGTTTAAAACCTAGGGAATAGAGCTTCACCATTTCCATCTCACAGAGGTGTATGACTCCAGAGGGGTGTGTGTTCAAAAAGACAGCATTTTCATAGATAGACTGTCCTCACCGAGCCTGTTTTCCACTTTGCTTTGGGTAGCTTTGTCACTTGGCCTCAGCCCCTTTGTGATATGGTTTAGTGGGCCTGGTGGTATTCATTTGAAGGTTGGACTTGATGAACTTGGAGTTTTTTTCCAAGCTTAATGATTCTGTGATTCTCCTGATTCTACAAAATATCACAGTACTGTATTAACATCTATTTTATTCCTCCATAACAGCAAATAAAGAAGAGAACAGTTTGTAGGTAACCAATCAGTGATGGGAAGGTGCAGGGTATCTGGCATGATGTACTGCTGCTGGGAATGGCTCAGACAGTGAAAGAGGAGGTGGAGAATGGAGGATTGTGGTGGGTCTGCGGATGTAGGCTGCTGGATGACACTGTGCTAGCACCTGTGTTGTTGGGCTGGGGCGTGAAACCAGCCAGCCTGAGGAAGTTTGACTCTTGGCTCTGTAATATTTAGGGCTGGGATAAAAGATGGAGAAGAGGCACCTGAGATGTTGTGTGAACTCAGCCCAGTTCAGCTGGATTTCCCCTTGTGACTTAACAGATTCAGTGAGCATAGGAACCACAGCAGTAGCTGTGTTTCATCACTGCTTTCTACATCACCCAAAGTCAGGCAAAGCAGCTGGCTCAGGCACTGTTTGCAGGGTGCCTAGGATCTCACCCCAGCTCTGCAACTGGCCTGCTTGGCCACTGTCAGCATCCTGTCTGTGCATGTGACATTTGGTAAAATCAATGTAATGGCATGTCCCTTGGGATGTGTCTGCTAATGTGTGACATCCTAATAAAGAATGCTGTTTTGGTATTCTGTATCATGAATTAGCTTAAGTAAAATGTTTTAAAGAGGTAAAGGTTTTCTCATGTATCAGACTAAATATTAATTGAAGAGTACAGAAGAGACATGCTTTATTGCATGGAATCTCTCATTCCAGGCTGCTTCTGGGAATGATGCAGACTAAAAAATAAATTCTAAGTCAGTTTATCTTGCCAATAATGATAGCCGCACTGAAGTCTGTGCCCAGGGCTTGAGGATGAATGGAGATGCCTTTATAACATGTTGCTTTATAATATTCTTAATTATCAAGAAAAACATCTCTCTGGCCTTTCTTTAGATGTCAGAGAGCCTAAATTGCATTTTCACATTTCACATGCATAATATTTGGGCACATGTGAGCCACTGGTCAGAACTGCAGGAAGCAGTGCTGGCTCCACAGTGCCAGATGCAATATCTCATGCTTTTGACATGGACCTGCCAATAGGGGATATGTGTATCCCTACAGGGAAAAGCAGGGATGAACCTGTGGAAAAGCAGATTGCCATGGAAGGGTATAGAGGAAACAGGACTCTCTGGAAGCAGGAGGAACAGGCAACTGTCTCAGTCTTTATGATTGCCTTGTGCAGGGGAGCTCAAGGAAGCTGGAGCCACATTTTACTTCATGGGATGTAATCCCCTTTGCCCTCAGCATTGTGCCTGAGGGCTCCAGCCCTGGCCCTGGCTGATTTCCCTCCTATCAGCAGCTGCAACATCACAACATTCTTGTTGGCTCACTGAGCCCTCAGCCCCAGCCCAGGGATGCTGCAGATCAAGCTCCTCTTCTCCGTTTCCCTGACATGGCTGCTGACAGAGGTGTGATGGTTTGTCACTGCACATTTCCACCTGCTGAGCAGCCATTTCAAGAGCTATTTCACAAACCCTGTAGTGCCATTTCAACACATGAATATCCACTTACCCCACATCTGTTAGCGCAACATCCTGCTCCACCTGCTCCCAGCATCATGAATGCCGGCAAAATAACCTGTAAGAAAAGCACAGGCTTTGAATTAGTGTGCAGCACTTCTGCTAGGGTGCTTTTTAAATTCTAAGAGCTTGGGCATCATGTTCCTCAAATGCAAGTCACCTTCTGTCTCTTCTCTGGGAGTTACACCTGCTTGGATGCTGGTGCTGCTGAAGAGTGACTCAGAAATAAGTGTGGGATTACAGCTAGAGCTGTCTGGCAAATTGCTGGTACATCAATTCTGATTGCTGAAGCTATACTGATTTTTTTTTTCAGGGTATAAAAAAGTTCAGCACAGTATTGTTGGAGTTTTTTCTTTGGAAAAAAATGTGTCAGTTTTGAGAAAACTGAAATTCTGCCCAGAAAAGATACATAGCTGGACTAAGAATTATGGACAGTGTAAACCTCCTGAACATTCTGCTCTGGATTATGATTAGGAAATCAGCCTTGAGCTTCCTGAAACAGATCTGACTTTGGTTTGGGTGGGAGTGGGGGTTTGTGCTGAATTTCTGGAAAACCTACAAAATGGACTTCAGTCAATGGGGAACTTCCAGTTCACATTAGCTTTCACCATGGTAATTATCAGGCAGAGCTGGACCAATACAATGCAGTCAGTAACTATCTATGACTGGAGATATAATGCTGCCTTACAGGCACCCTGGAGTTAGAAAAAGTTGCCTTCAGTTTGGTAGCCAGAGGGCAAGAAAGCTTTTGTGGGTCTGGCTTTGCAGCCAGCACACTCCCACTGCCTTGTCTCTACATACCAGTCCTGGTTCAAGCATCTCAAAGAGCAGCACAAGTAAAGGAGTATTTAAAAAATTAGGAAATGGTTACAATAAAGTTAATGAAAGAAGAAGAACCCAAATCAGTCAATCAGTCAATCAATCAATCAAACAAACAAACAAACATAAAAGGTAAAAACTGTAAAAATGGCCTAACTAGATGCTGGCAAGATTTTTTCTCGCACAGGGCAGGAAGAGCAGAATGGTCATGATGAACAAAGCCCACGGAATTTGTGTGTGTAGTGTAAATATCTCTGTTGAACATTTTGGGACATGCTTATGAGACTTGCTTAGATTTGTAGGCACCTAGATATTTTTCAAAAAATTTATTCTCTGTTGCCTTCTATGCACACTCTAGAGGCAACCTACAGCACCTGCAGTGGTGGCTGGACCACATCTGGAAGCCTGCAGAAATAGAGCATTGAGGTTAAAAAGATGTTCCTCTTCCTGCAAGGAAGTCCACTCTTAAATAATCACAAATGGTCCCCAAGGCAGCCTCAGCCCAGGTGTTCTAGTGTCAGGCACTCAGGAGAGTTAATACCTCTGCCCATCAAACCAACACTCCTGTTCCTCCAGGGCTGTCATTTTTCTTTCGAGGTTTCCCATCCAAGTGGCAAACACTTTTGTGTCATCTATTAGCCTGGCTCAGGATGAAGGGTTTGCTTGGCAGCCTTCTTTTTATGCAGTGCCTGATTATAAACACCTGCCTTTTGACACGGGCATGAGAATTGGCTGGGTTTGGCTGCTGTCAGTAAAACAAGAGCTGTGTGTGAGCCATGGCTCAGTCAGGCATTTCCTTCTGTTGCACACAGGCTTTCTATGAGGAAAGGCGTTACTGTGACACATAGAGCCAGTCTTACTCTCTTTACATCCCAAATATTTGAAACAAGGAAATTGAGAGGTTTCCATGTCATATAATTTCCATTAGAAATTCAGCAGAGGAGGAAAGGGTGGAGCTGGCTACTCAGCCAAAGGGGGCACTGATGATCTGTGTATCAGTCTACAGATGAAGTTCCTAGGTGGAGAGAATTTACTGGCTCACAGAGCTAAGCCAGGCCGTTCTGAAGTTTCTCCCACAGTCTTGACTCTAGAGGCTGCATCCTAGTTGTGGGGAGATTCTCCAAGATCAGGCAACCTGTTGGCAAGGCTTGCCTCAGTTTCCTTTGGGAGGAATCCAAGTGCTTGGGGGAACATATTGCAGCTTCATCTTTCCTCACTGTAGTGTCAGGATATGGACCAGACTCCAGTCGTGGAACATCCTCTCCCTTGTTTTAACTCCTTAGGACACTGAAAAGCCAATCTTCATTTTCCCATGCTTCCAGCACCTGGAAGATGGAGCTGCTGATAATGCTTTGTTTCCCCTTACCTGTGGGCATTTCTCATGTTGTTTTCTGGAAAACATGTACACTCAACAGCATTGTTTGCGGATCAATTACTCCTAATGTTTTGTTTTAAAGGTCAATGCAAATTTTTCCTCTCCTCTGACTAGCTGTTCTCATTTTTGATGTATGTGGTGCTGGCCACAGGCAAGTCTGTGTGGAAGCCTTAAAAGAAGGCACGTTTTCAATGAGCCAGTGACGCTCTCATGCCTAACATCTTTCCTTTCCTTTCATTGAACGCCAATGGCTCCTAGGCTTGCAGTGATACGAGTTTTCCACAAGGTCTCTCATGTAGTTGCACTTCTTCCTCCTACAAACTCATGCTTATGTTCAAGCTCAGCATGAGTAATAGGCCCAAGTGGTAGCCACAAGAAGAAGCAGACATGCTGCTGGTGGAGAACAGTTTATTGAATCACCTTATGCCATGTTTCTGGTTTGGGAAATATGAGTATGAACCAGATCCACTGCAGGCGTTCCATAGACTTAAGCAGCAGCTGCATCACAGGCTGACTGTGAATGAGATTTATTTTTTTCTAAGTTAATTATTCTTAAAGATTCATTTGTTTTTTGGCCAGCTCTGTGCCAGTCTGCCATCTGCCCAGTACTGGTCATATGCATTATACTTGCTCAGCTTTTTAACTGCACTTGGGTAGATAATTGAAAGAGCACAAGGGGAGCAGGCTTTTTGATGAACTGGAAAGATAAGTATTCCCCAACATGGATATTCACATAAAAGTGATCTTTCCTGAGGCCTGGAATGGAGAACTAGTTATAGAAGAGCACATTCAAACCAGATCCAACCCAAAAGAAGGTGGGTGGGAGTGTGGGAACAGGAGGCATTCAGCTTATTAAGCCATTTGCAACTCCACATTTGTAAAGTGTTAGCTGGGTCTCAAACTAACACCTGCCGAAACACGTTTTTGATTTTCCCTTAATGTTTTTTTTTAATCAGGGGTGCATACAATAGTGAAAACTCACTGCCTCCAGCTGACCTCAGCTTTGCTTTCACTCTTGGAGGATGAACACGTGTAACTCTTCTCCACAGTGAGTACTTAGGCCTAGTGCTTATTGGAGTCTTGATATTTATTTCAGGAATGTTTTGTATTTCTTTGACTAGACACTTTTTATGCCTTAAATGCATAAATGCATTTTCTCAGTTCATACCCATCTTCTCATTTAAGCTGTTCACATGTTTATGCAAAACACATTTTTATAACCTTTTTTTTAATGGAGATTTAAAACAAAACTGAACAAAACTCACAAGAAATGTTCATCTCTTACCAGTATCCCAGCTCCTAGAATGCCGTGGAAAAACCAGACCAAATCAGTTATCTCGCTGAGCTGCAGTACTTGTCCATTGGGGAAGTACAGGAGAATGTTGGAGACAATGGCACATACTGCCAGTGGGAAGAGGGTGATCCCAATGCACTTTGAACACTTCCCGGTGCACATGGCAGCTCTCTGCTCAGGAAAGATACAGGGAGGTTTGGGTTACTGCAGTGCAGGGAGCACCAGGTTTCAGAAGTTTTATGCTTTAATAAAAGAAGAATCAATTTTGTAGAAAGAAATGGTTCAAGTAAGACATACACAGATAATCCTGTTCAACAGACTATATTCCCTTCAGAGAATTTATTTAAAATTGAATTATTCACGGCTGGGATGTTTAATTGAATTTATTTAAAATTGTGTTGGTAGGAAATTACCAGAGAGTTTCATTTTAGTTTTTAATGGACAATTGTCTGTCCATTGGGAATATCAGTCACAAAACCATGACTCCACAAACAGATACCCTGGCTGGCAGTCAGGGCTAAGGCCTGGAGTGGAAGGGGAGGTGGATGCTGTCCTGGTTTAACCAAGCCTGGTTTTCAGTTGGGGGGAAAGATTGACATCCCCGTTACCAATCAGAGGGCTAGTTTTGGAGATTGACACCCATTTGAACCACTTAGAAGAGCTGGATACAGCTTTATGAAAACACATTTAAGGACGGGCTAGCGTGTGAAGCTCTCTTGGCTCCCAGCCTCTGAAGGGGTAACTAGCCAGGCCCAGGCCGGCCCCTTGCGGCTAGACCAGGCCTGCCCAGGCCAGGCTCACATGGCCCACGTGGTCGGGTCAGCGCGTGGCTTGGTTCAGATTTCTGCTGCCTCCAGGCCATGCCACTGAGAATGTCCCGGTGCTGCGGATGACCACGCAGCCGGGATGCTTGGCCGGAGTCGGTGTGGCCGAGACAGCGCTGTGCAGCCAGGGCTGTCTCAGCATGGCTCACACATAAACTTTGCTTTACTCCAAGACCAGCTCCAGCAGTGGTCCTGCAGCCCGCGCTGGAGACTGTCCCAAGGCCAGAAGAGGCCAGGGCCAAAACTAGTGTCGCTGCTAGCCCAGTCCAGGAGCAGCCATGGGGCTGAGGGCATGTGGCCACCGCTATCTCAGCATGACTCGCACTAGACTTGATTTGCTTAGCCACTTTTAGCCAGCCATGCTGCAAGAAGAAAGACAAAAGCAGCAGCAGTTTTGTTTCTTTTTCTGGTGCCTTGCATGAAGGAAAAACACAGGGGTGGTGCTGGCAGCCAGTGTGGCTTGCACAGTGCTGGCGGGGACCATGTAACCAGCAGCAAAAGACACAGCCATTCCTCAATTGCAGAGCCTAAATGAGATCAACCTGTCAATGCTACAAGACTATCAAAACTGTTTCAATTGATAAAGCTTAAGAACAAACGAACATACAAACACGAATTCTCTCCCACATCAGGAAAAAAAAAAGAGTGAAGGCATGTAGAGAAAACAACGCAGAACCCTGAAGTAAGTAAAGATGTCAAATACTAGATGGGAAAGAATCAAGGAGATGCCTTAGTCCTAGGCTGAAATTCTTTTGTGAGGCTGTGGTGGAGGTATATTTTTTGATATATCAAACTTTATTTTTTCCCTATAATTCATAAGTGCATAAAGAAATGCATCATTCATCTGCAATCCATGAAAAAAACCCTCTCATGCTAAAGCATATAAATGCTAAAAAGCTATAAATAAAAACTTAAATAAAAACTTAAATAGAAAAAGGTAAGAGAGATGAGAAACTTTGACCTAGGGATAGAAGAAGAAAAACTTCTGTTCCCAGAGATAAAAAAAAAGAAATTTTGTTTTTATGCTAAAACAGCTTATCCTTAAAATAGTACCCCATGAGCTGACCCCATAGCCCATAGAAGCAGCTTTGAGAAAGCTTCAAAGCATAAGAAAGACCTTCACACTGCAAAAATTTTCCTTTCTCAGGTGGCTGATTCGCTATGACATTAAAGCCATGAGAAAACTGTTTCTTGTAAAAAAGTCTCCATAGCATGGCAAGAGAGACTCCTCTCCCTAAGTAAACTAAAGAAAGATTATTTTAGAAGTGGTAAACTGACTAAAAGTTCCAAGTTTTGTCTCTTCATGTTGTCAGGGGGAAAGAAAAGAGGGTGTGGAGGGAAGATAAGTGTTCTGAAGATCTATTCTGATTTTCTTATAATTTTTCTTTTAATTCCGTTAATGAAGATCTCTTTATACCATTTAAAATTTTGAGTCTGTTTTGCCCTCCTCCTCCTAATCCATATCTCATTTCAAGAAATGAGTAAATAATTTCTAGTGGGTGAAGTAATGTTTAGCCAGCACTAAATCCATTACAGATGCCTTGGGTTTTTTGGGACCACTGTCTTGGGAAACTGATTTGAAATCTCTTGCATTGAAGGTATAGAAGAACAGGAAATGGCTACCAAGGATACCATGTGAATGTTCAACCCTACCTTGGCACTGAGACAAGCAGGGAAGCCTCCCCAAGGTGCCTACCATCTGCATTTCCTCTATTTCAGTCAAAAATGCACCTTCAGCAAGAACTGGAGAAATATTTATTATTGTTTACTGTGACATGATTATTCTGCATGTAAGGGTTGATAAGACTGTGGATTATAGGCCTACTTGGCACCCACCCTAAAGTAGCTGAAAAACTTCAATCTTGTCTAATTCTGTGTCTGTTTGCTAAGGGCCGGTCAAAAAACCATCCCATCTCATTTTCAGATACAGTAGCTTAGTAGTTCATAGCATCCAGGTTCTTTTTTTAAAATCAAAGAATGAACATAAATGAAGCATTGGTTGAGAGAGATCTCTGCAGGTGTCCAGTCTGATCTCCTGCTGAAAGCAGGACTACCACCAACACTAGGTCACTGTGTCAGCCACAGATTTGTGTAGCTGAGCTTTAAAAACCTACAAGGATGGAGCCACCACTGCCTTTCTGGGTGACTTGTTGCAGAGTTGACCCAATCTCTTGATGAAAAAGACTTTTCTGGTGTCCAGTCTGAATCTCCAAATCTGTAAACAGGGCTGTTGCTCCCCATTATATCCTCTCACACCACTCCATCACCTCTGTCACACCCCAGTTTTTCATAGGCTGTTATTAGACCCCTCTTCACCAAAGTCTACAACCTCAGCTCACACTGCATTCATGCTGTGATCTACAGCCAGAGAGAAAAGCCTAATCCATACAGAAGTGGATCCATACATGTGCCTCCAATTTGGAAATTTCAGACTACTGGGTCAGTGATTATTGAACTTGCATACCACCTTCAACTTTATGGCACAAACTGATCACAACTTCTTCATGATGTTTTATTATCGCTTCATTCCAGCTCAAGGCTTTCAAATGCATAAAAATAAAAAATGTGCATGAAAATACAAAATATCAAGCTGTGGACAAGCTGTGGATTTCTGTCCTCAGAGAGAACTGTCAGTTTATGACAAAAAGGGCTTTGCTCTCCTGTGAGTCAGTTCCCAAATGCAAGAGAAGGATAAGGACATGGGCACACGCCATTTCATGCACACGCAGGTGCCTTTGCTTGTTATGTGCAAATAGTTTTTGTAATTACTGAGGCACTCAGCGGTGAAATGTTCCTCAATTTACTCATATGCATTGGATAATCTGGAAAGTTTTATGACAAAGATTGGTGTGGAGCAGTCATTAGGCAGGCTAGGAACACAGAAATCCATCAAGGCTGGGTTCCCAAGCAAGAAAAAGGCCCAGGTGAAAGGTATTTGAAGGCATTTGAGAAAGGCAGACACAGGCTAAAACAGAAGGCGACAGAAGGAAGACAGTAAAGAGATAGGGTAAGATATCAGGTGAGATGTCCTCTGACCTATTCAACTGAGAGGCAAAACAGAAAGACTTTATGGGGTGCCATATATTGCTGTGAAGCAGCTGTGGCTGACAGACTTCTTCTAATTTGCATTTCTATACAAAAAATTTGCATTGTTCTCTACTGCTATGAGTTCAACAAGAGCACTGTGCTTGTATGCATTTTCTTCTGAGCACTTTGCAGTCATGTTGAGCTTTATAATCCATGTTTAAAATAAGCTAACGGGCACGAAAATATTCCAGATGGGATCATTTTTAACAGAGATAATTCTGTGTTTATGGTCATTATCTGTTGTTTACACAGTGCTCAAAATTTGGCAAAGCATTTTGCAAGCCTCTGGAGAAAGCCCTAGTTCAAAGAGAGAAAAATCTAAACAGACCAACAATGTGCAAGTGAAAGATGAAGTGGGGAAAGGGAATGGAGGAAAATGGAAAGAATACTGGATATTTCACCTGCCTTTCAAATCACCTGTCTTTCAAATAAGGTTATTTTTTTACACTAACTCTTGCCTGCCTGCTTTCCTGTCTCATTCCAGCTTTAGCTTTTCCATTTGTTTGCCCAACCTCACCTACCTCCCCTCCCCAGAGAGAAGCAAACAAGCACAGGCACAGCCTAGCCTCCTTCTACAAAAGCTAAGCCTTGTAGTTAAGTTATGAATTCTCTTCTGCATCTTTCGTACGTGGCTGGAGGGCCCAGTTCTTGTACAGCACAAAGCAACCTGACGCTGCTTTGGCTGGAAGAGCTGAGGGTTCCAGTCCTTTCTCTCTGACCTATCTCAATACCACTTCAAACTGCAGGGAGAACTTACCTAAACAACAATCAGCAGACCTAGTGAGAGCCTCTACCACCAAAATCAATGCCGCTTTGCCACCTGTGCACATCAGAGGATCTGCATGCGTTATTATAGCTTAGGAAAACACTCCAGTTTGCCAGAAGCACTGAAACACTTTATTAATTCACCAACCAAAAGCACATTCTACAGCTTCGTTAAGCAAGGTGGCTAGAGCAAGCTTCTAATTTTTAGTGAGGTTTTTAGAAAGTTTTGCTTTTTAATGCTAACGTGAGCATGTAAATACTTTTGCTTACCTTCTAAGCAGGGCTAAGATGGCCTCCAGAGTTCCCCACAGCCAGCTTCAGGTTTTCCAGCTCCTCTCTCCTGGAGAGTGTCTGTCTGAGCGAGGCACGGCGATGTTTTTGGGTGACAGCCTCTATTAAACAAATAGCTGTTTCTCTCTGAGAATGAGGAAATACCCCAAGTTATCCCTGGTTGGCCAGTGAGAGGTTGGCGTGTCACCCGCGGTTATTGATTATTTTAAGGCAGTGTTCCAACGGTCAATGCCTCAGCCCCCGGGACACATGGATTGGAGCAGTGGAGACCTTTTTGCAGCTGTAACCATTTCAACTGTGTAGAGTTTGGCAGAAGAGGAGAGGCAGGAGATGGCAGAGGAGCAATGAGTACCTGGCAGAAAATGTGGTTGGAGAAGGAGGAGGTGGCATAGCAAAATCGGGCCATTGGTGTGGCATCATCTTCTGCACACCAGGCTGTGGCTGCTAAAATTCAGTACTGGCTGTGCTCCAAAGCATACTCTTGCGAGAGTAAGGTGAGGAGAATGGGGATGGGAAGGGAAGAAGAATCACAGTAAGACACGAGAAAAAGGAGAAAGAAGGACAGATACGTTGGGGAGAAAAGAGAGATGTGACCAAGGGAGGGAGCAAGGAAACAAAAAACCACGCTATTCCAAGGAGGAGAGAGGGGGAATAGAGAAGGGAAACTGAAAATTTGTTTTGGCAGTGGAGAAAATAAAGGTAGAAGTGACACTAGAAATGTAAAACACAGTGAAGACTAATAAGACATTAAAATTGAACTGGGAGAAGACTCATACTGAGGAGAAAGGGAGTTTCTTTTGTACAAAATGTGACAATAATAATAACTGTTAAAATATGTCCTAACTTTCAAACAGAAATATATATGTTACTTGGTAAGTCAGATTTGACTCCCGTTGTGCTGGGAATATACCCAGATCCCTTCTTTCAGCTGAAGACATCCCCTCTCTGACAAGCATCTGCATCCTCACCTCTCACTTTCATCTTCTAAACTCACTGGGAAAGATTGATGGTGAAAGGCGGAATTCATCTTATCTGACTTTAGGCATAGATGTCAACCTAGGCTGTGCTTGTTTCTTGTGAGAGAAACAGACACTTCTAAGGAAAAGAATCACAAGATCTAGTTTAGGAATTACTGTAGGGTTACAGTAAATCATTCATGGTAAAAGAATCTCACCTCTTGTTCAGATCTAGATGTCAGAATCTATTGTCAGATGAATCACATCCATGACGACAACCAGCATGGCAGAGTGACTGCAAAAGCACCAGGAATTCAGTCCCTGGTTGCATATTTATTATAAATAATAATATCAAATAATCACTGACTCACAGCCAGTAAAAATATTTAGTGATCTCAGAGGGATCTCAAGCAAAGAACCTTCATTAAAATACAAATGGTAACAAGGAGGAAAACTGAACTAACTCTCTTAATCCCTAAATCTCATATCCTGGTTGCTTAGATTTTTTATAGACTTTAACTCCATAATATTTCTTAGGCACCACTTTTCCCATCTTCCCATACCAAACACCCTAAGCTGGGCTCAGCATCCTTCATTTTGATTCTGTTTTCTCTGGTTTTGCCTGGCTCATGCTCCCCCATGATGATGTGCAAACCTCACCTCTGTAGTTTCTCATCTATGCTATGTCCCCAGCATTACACATTCTTTTACTGACCTTTTTCATTTTCTTCTCTGCACTTTCCAAAGTTTATCTATCAACAATATGGATTTTAAACTGGGGCAAGTTGAGTGTTTTCATCTACATTTATATAACACTTACGTGCTCAGGGGCTTAACAAAAGACTAGTGCTTCTAGTCACTACAGAAAAAATAAAATTCTAGCAAGATATATTGAATCTTTCTAGTTCAAGATTCTCTTACTGGTTCAAGAATTTCTTTAGATGTGCTCATTATTAAGTAGGATTTACATTCAGTCTTTGATGAGTTCTGTGCTAAGTACTGCTCATTGTGAGGCACAGGAGGAATGCCAAAAAGAACATAATAAGAATTTGTATTAACACCAGGCATCCTGACTCCTACCTGTTTTTCTAAAGCAACAGACTCACCTAAAAGAAATGAAAGCAAGCAAGCTCTAAAACACTTAGAAACACTGAGCTTTGTCTGTGAAGTGTTTAGTGGCTAAGCTGAGTGTATACAAGAGTATACATCTATTTTTCCCCCTGCAATATTGACTTTTAAGGCAATGAAAACATTTTGTGTTCCACTGATCAATGCCTCCTGATTATATTGACTTACTGTGCAGCAGCTCTGATCCTCCTTTTATTTCTACCCTTTTAGCCATAAATTCTTTATTAATTTTCCAGTTACATGTAGTAGCATGGGAACTGAGAGAGGAACTGTAAATATGTGAAAAATCTCGTTCATTGTGATAGGAATGAAAACAGCTTCAGCCCCACAATTTCCCTGAGTGGTGCAATGTGAGAAACTGAAGAATTCCAGCCATGTGCAGGTTTTTGAAGGGCATATCTGACTGCCCACTTACTCTATTAATTGAACTGCCCCATTTGGAGCGTGGCTGCTGCACACTAAGGAAAAATGGCCTATTTGCTGTTGGTGTGATGCGGAAAAAGGAGCAAGGAGCTCTGTTCCCATCTATTCTTGTACAAAATTTGAGTGATTGCTCTGAAGTCACAGCTTTTTTCTGAGTACACTGTGGCACTCCACTCAATTTATTTTATTCAATTTTGACACAAATTATTTCTTGCTGCAGTTTCTTGTGACACTTTGCTGTTAATGTTCCCTTCAACTGAGTGAAAGGGAGGTTGATTATCCTGAGATCAGACTGCTGTTAGGAAATTTAACTGCTGTTAAGAAGCTTTTTTGAGATGAGCTGTCTCTGAGAAGGTCCATGTGCTTGGGCACTGCAGGCAGCCTGGCCTGGAGACCCAGCTGTCGGTGCTTCTCTTGCAGCAGATGCCCAGCTGAACCTGAACCTGCCTGCCTGTATCCAGGAGCATGCAGATGCTCTGTTAAGGTAGAAACAGGCAGATAAAAATGGCACTACCAGCATTATTCAGGTTTTTCTTTATCTGGAGTATCCAAGATCTGCACGACCCAAGCCATAAAAGAACTGATTGCACAGCAAGAGTATTGAGGAAGCTCAGTAAAAAAAAGGGTCATGTCTTGAATAATTTCAGAGACAGCCAGAAAACAACTATTTTTAATGGCTGAGTAGCAAAAGTTAAGGTTTTTGTATTAAGGATACATACAAGTCTGAAGAGGAGGAATGGAAGTTATTCTGGACAAATTTTGAAATAGGCTCTCTGTGCTCTTGGGGAGTATATTTTCTGCATTGCACCATCATGCACTGGTGGTCCCAACACACAGCATATGCTGGACATGCACTTCCCAGTAACAACAGTCACATGGGTGGATCTTTCCTTTTCTTCTGTTTTACCTATCTTTCATTTCCCCCCTGCTCATTTCTTTTCTCTTGTCTCTCCTTTTATATGTAATTCCCTCTCCTACATACTTAGACTCCCTCTGCTCCCTGAGATGGCATCCTGCTAAGCACACTTTTCCCCCTGCGATGGCAGCACTCACATCATTGCCTCTGGGGACACTTGCACCACTACCAAGAGACAGAGCTTTGGGAATAAGCCCCATCACTATCAGTTACTCTGTGACCCCATGGTGGCACAGCCAACCCTCTGCAAAAGCACCTTCTGGGGTGAGGAGAATGGTCCTGACACCACACCCAGTGAGCTCTGCCCATCCAACCAAGTATTATCCATTGCTTGCTGGTGTGTGCCTATGTTCATCTGATTTATTACAAAGCTTGTTTTATTTAATTATCTGAGTGGTTTGCCCACAGACAGCATTGTACCAACCCCAATGTTTTCTACTATAGCAATGGACTATGACCTGTGGCCAAGGGTTGTTTGTACTCTCAACACAGAACAACACTGTCACTATCCAATATTAAAATAATTAGAGGTTGTGCTTTCGTTTTGCTGGTTTCATGCAACACTTCTTTCTGGTTTTGGCTGAAAGGCATTTCTCATCCATATGTTTTGACATTGGGGTTTGCCCAAGAATGTGCTTAGGGAGAGGGTGAATTAAGACCTAAAAGTAGCACTGACTGGAAAATGCCCCTATTTACCTGAGCAAAAAGAGAAATCTTATTGGTGATCCTTCTGGCTTCCTCTCTTACCCTGAACTGCTCCAGGTTTCTTAGGAAGTAAGAATGTTCAGTAATGAAGAACAAGTACTGGGAATATGCTGAAGAAATATGTGGTTTGTCAAAAAATGCTCATTGTATTTTTTACAGATGTTTGACACTGTCAGGAGAGAAGGTTTTTGTAGTCCAGAGGGCTGATTTTGGCCAGACTGAGAGGTGTAGCTTATCCAGGTAATTTGAAAGAGGTTACAAATTTCCATTCCATGCTGAGGCACGTGGGTCAGTAACTCCCACCAGAATGAAAGAGGAGAACAACACCCAGGAGGTCAGAAGTGACCATTAAGTGTTCTGTTATTGCAAGGGGCACTGTCCACTCGTTCACCATCTCCATCTGGTTTTGTGCCAAAAGGAAAATCAATACTAGCTCTGTGTGCGTAGTTGGGATGTTTTGAACATGCACATGAGGCCAGGTTTGTCGCCAGAATTACTGCTTGCAAGTAGAAGTGCTTACTACTTATTTTGCCTGTTTCAGAGAAATGAATATATGTGGAAAAATTGTATAAACCTTTGGAAATACAGCTGGTTTTCAGATCCTGATGTTTGTTTCTTTCCAGCTGGTGCTGGCTGGTTGAAGAAAGGACAATCCATCCCTTTGCTGACTCCAAAGCTATTAGTTGCTTGCATCCATTGTGGGACAGGATAGTATTTAAAATCTTCACATACGTAACAGAAGGGCCTGAGGCAATTAAGTCAATATTTCCCTAAGTGGGAAGTGCTTTCGGGCATTTCTTAGCCCTTAGCATGGGTTTCTGAAAGGGATTCTCTGCTTTCACAGACAAACACATCCCAAACTTTCCCAGAAATTAATCAATCTTCATCTTCAAATTATTTATTCTTTACTATGTCCACTGAAAGGCAGATTCGAGGATTTTTTTGAAGGTGAGGGGACATTGAGGAAAGTGGGCTGCAGGCATTTTTTTTCGTGTGCAAAATTAGGCAGACATAATTAAAGGTTCTTTCTGAAAAGGGGCAAACTGTCTGTCTCCATCCTTGCAGATATATAAGTTCCAGTCCTGGAAATATTCAAAAGCTGTCTGGGCATGGTAGCTGCAGGTAGCACTGCCTGAGCCAGCATGAGGAAGAGATTAGAATACAAGGTTTAAAAAAATGAACAAACCATCTGGAGTATGCTCATGTCATTCCTTGGTGGTGTAATCCATTTTTCATATTAGGTGTGGGCCTGAGCTGAGCTAAGGGGAAGAGCTGCATTAACTCTGTGATGATGGCAGGACTCCAGAGGCTGGGAAAAAGGCAAGAATTCCAGGAAGTGATTAGAGGGAAGATACTGGGTGGAGACAGGATCATAAAAGAGCTAGGTGAGAGATGAAGCCACATGCATTGCCAGAACAAAAGCCTGGAGGGGCCTCCTCCAGGGGACACATCTCTCCCTGTGCAGCGCCGGGGCTTTGTGCCTGTGTGGCTTCCCTGCAATGGCACAGAGGGACAACGACCCACGGTGTCCATGGCCATTAGAGGGAGCTTGGAGGAGCCCAAGGATGAAACGTGGCCCTGGAAAGCAGAAGCAGTGTATGGAAGAAGCTGGTTCAGCATTTTAAATCTATTTTTAATATCCTTGAGATGCTTAATGAGATAAGGAGGTATTTCCCTATGATCTCCAAGAGATACAGTTGCTTCTTCCTTGGAAGAATTGCTTTTTGAAAGAGGCTGGGATTTTTTGAAAAATAGTTCAATAGTTTAATTAAAGTACATGTCTGGTGGTGTCTTCCATCAGGCATCCTCATCCCATGATGAATTAAAAAAAAAATTCAGCTGATTTTGTCTTCAGTAGCTGTTATTAAATGGACTGGATGCTTCTACTTGGGCAAAAGTTAACAAGAATACCATTTGGATTCATACAGCAGTCAGAGGAAGGTTCAGCAATTGCTGGATTCACCCAGGACATTGCAGGTCCAGCCACAAGTTCATTCCACTGACGGGCTGAAACAGAGCCTGAAGGAGGTGAGGGATGCAGATGCCTGAGCCCTGGTACCCGCTGACCCGCGATCTGCTTTGCAACACTTCACACTCTGACGGAAAGGTGTGATGGCTCAGATCGGCACATCTCATCCCAGAGCATCCCACTGCAGCCGTGCTACTGGTCTTGGTCATGTTTCCCACTGCCTCCACTGAGGCAGCCCTTTCACAGTCATGTGTGAGAATGTTCAGCATCTGTCTGGAACCCACCTGGGTTTTTTTACTTCTGTATCTGTCTGTCTGTCTAGTCAGGCATTAGATAAAGGAACAAATTACTGTGGATCATCTCATCACTGCATGTAAGCTCCTCCTAACACCCAGCCCCCTGGCACTTTGGGGAGAGGTTAGAGACTCGCTGGGTACACAGGAGGGAAGAGCTGTCACCCAGCCCACGCTCACTTCCTTCCTGCTGAGCAGTTGATTGACAGCAACCTGTTACCACCAGGAATTTGTTCTACCTATCCAAATATTTCAGATTGTTCGTGGATAGTTTTGACTTCTTCTTTATTAATGAAATATTTTCAGTGCTCATAACTGCAAAGAGGAATTTCAAAGCTTGATTTGCTCAAAAATTAGAGGGCAAACAAGGAGAGTTTGCATTTACTACCTTTTATAAAAGACTTTTCTATTTTTGAGAAGCTGACTTGAGATTTTTAAATACCTCAGAACACTAATATTGTGCTTTCTTTGGCTAACAGGACACTTGTAAAAAAGCAGGTGTTGCGAAACCCAACCCGTGTGCGGTAAGTCACTACATGCATCGCTCCTGTGTGGGTTTGGGCTCCCTTCGCCGCTCTTTGTCTGGGTGATCTGGCCGGTGAGATTGGGAGCACTGCAGGGCAGGGAGGATCCCCGTCTGTGCATTTGCGCTGTGTCTTGACACTTGTAAAGGAAGCGAGTAATCATCACTCTTGCTGCTTTCATGTCTCCTTGCACAATAGAAATAATTAATAGTAATAGCAGTGCTTTGCCTATCTGCGGCCCCTTTCATCTGAAGACCTGAAAGTGCTTGACAAGCATTAACTAAATTAGCTTCCAAATACCTGGAGAGGGAGTAAGATGTAATCATCCCCACTTTTAGATGAGCACACAGGAGGAGAAGCTAAGCTAACTGAGTGCTTACAGTTAGTCAGCTGAAACCATGTTTCCTCCATTGGGGGAGCTTGCTCAGCTCTTAGGAGGCTTTTAGAGGTATCCAAGGTGGGATTTGATATCCACTTTTAACTTCCAAAACTTACAGGCTGTGGAGCTATGTGATCTGCCCAGCAGGAGCTGGAGGATGCATGTAAGGCACTGTCATTCATAAAGTTTACCATTTGAACAAATAACATGGACTGGGAAGAAAGGAACTTCTGCTGACACCATGCTGGCAAAACCTGAGTGACTCTAAATTAGTCCTGACTTCAGAAATGTAAGTGGCCCTGGGCACAGAAACACTTCAGCTTGGATCCAGGGGTGGTGCAGACAGGTTTGTACCGTGCTGCCTTTCACTTCAAAACCCTTTTGGTGGCAAATTTGATCAGCCAAATTTGATCACATATACAATGTGTGGTCTTACCCCTGCCACCCTGCCACTCTGGCCCTGCCACAGTGTTCACAGCTCTTTCTTGCAAAGAAAAATGCTGACAGTCAAATCTGACTCAAATCCGGAGTCTTAAATAGATCTCTTTTAAAACAAGAGTGCTCTGCAACTCCCAGGACTCTACTCAGCAGGGGAAAGGAAGAAATTCTCAGTATCAGCTATGTAAGATCAGGTACTGACATGAAATTTATAAAAGGAAGGCAGGTGATATTTTGAAAGACCACAACAAGCTCTTCAAAGTTGTAACTGAGCTAGTGGACAAGAGAGGTTTCTTTCCATAGACTATGGAATTTCTAATGCTGCTGAAATTATTCTCCTTTTTAATATCAGACCTGAAAGGCTTCCATTCCAGGAATGGTACTCAGACTGCAGCATAGGCTCAAAGAGGAAGTATCAGAGTCACTGGAGAACAAGGGCTGCTCCTTATTGCAAAACTTTGTAGACTCAGATGAAAGGCACTAATAATGTTGGCAGCATATCCCATAAATCACATGATTTCACTGTGGGCAATCATCCATGTTTCCACAAGGTTGTGACGTTTTCCACATTTTCTCCTTTCCAGGCGAGAAACTGGCCAGAAGTTGTTGTCTGGACATCAGGTAACTCCTGTCAGCTCTTCCACTTCACATGGCACCCTCCCATTTAATCAACAGACACTAAGCAATATGTCACAATCCTGCTTGGAATATGCAGCTTAATATCACTCTTGGGGATGGGTAGCCTGTCAGAATTGAGTTTGCAACAATTTGAAGCCACTTGAACAGATGCAATCACATCAGTTCTTTTTTTTCTGCTCACAATGTTTGATACCTTCTTTTCTTCTACCTGCTTTAAATAGTCCTGGTTAGGTTTCCAGTGCCAACTCCCCTATTGACCCAGAGAGAAAATGAGTCAATGATCTCATAGGAGGAAAACAAAAGGGTGACATTTCCTCTAGAGTAAGTAAGTAGGTCAGTGCCATGAGATGTGATGGAAGAGGATCCCATGGTGCCCACAGGGTGACTAGAGGAGGCTGGACAGGCAGCACACCTGCCTGGAGGAGAGCTCAGGTGGACCTCAGCACTGGCCCTCCTGCTGGCAGGCAGCAAAGGTGTGTGTGAAAGAGTTTCACCATGCAACCTGTCCCAGCATGACTTCCACAAACACTGGAACTCCAGCAAGACCCTGATCTCCACCAGCCCCGTGCTCAGGGGGCAGCCTGGGGGCCAGGAGGGCTGTTGCCTTGCTCCCAGCTCTGGACAATCCCTTGCTTCGTGAGCATCTGGACATTGCGTACACTTCCTCCTTCCTCATTTGAATAATAGGGTTAATAAACATGTTCTGTCCCACAGTGCTGACGTAATGCTAAGCTCTTTCATGTTTGTTGAGTGCTACAATGCCACTCCATGGAAACTCATAAATAATGTGCCTTGAAGTTCTGTCGAGGTATTAACCTTGTTTTAACAGTGCAGATTTACATGAGTTACCACGCACAAGAAGCTTCTCTTAATTAGGATCAAAACTTACTTTTTTTAGCTTTGTTTTAATGGCTCTTAAGGTTGACCAATTTTTACTTGCCCAGCCTATTTGGCAATTTATTGTAAACTCTTCAAGCTTGCAGTTCTTTTCAGTGCACAATTAAATGCCTTTCTTCTCATCATTGCATTCCTTTACATTCTTCAAATTGAAATAACTTTAAGGTTTTTTACAAATGTACAATTGGTTTCTTTGAAATCTAAATTAATCTATGTTATCATACTTTTTTGGTGGTGTGAGAGATACTGGGTTTGGCTCAAAGCATTGACAGAAAAGAAAGGATCTGTGTGCTGCTTCTGACACAACAAAGGCCCTTTGTTTCCATTTCACACCTTGCCTCAAGTTTTGCCAACAGCTGGTAACATACCAAAGTAGCTGTTCTGCAAGGAGACTGTCCACACAGACATGTACAGAGAAAATTATTCTGTGCTAATGATCTCCAGACAACCCCTGTGGTAAATGCCCAATTGTGACCCTGAGCTGGGTGCATGGACTGAGCCCAAATGGCTGGAAGGCAATGCCAGGGAGCCATGAGGGCTCTGACATGGGAATCTGGAGGGATGGGTTCAGTTTCCATCCTGCCACAAAGACTTCAGGGCAGATGTGAGTCAGGTTCACCATGTCATGTGTAATATGGGATATAGCTGCACTTCTAATATCTTCACTGATAGGATATCCTTGTAATTCTTTGAGTTCCAGCAGCTTTTTTGTCCTTCTTTTTGTCCTTCTTTTTGTCCTTCTCCAACAGCTTCAGTTCTCAGACTCGGAATGTTCCATGCTGTGTATGTCAAGGAAGTTTTCGCACCAAGGTCCTATCCCGAACTCCAAACAGAAATTCTGAATGCCTCTTGAGATTTCCAAACTACTAGTGTGAACTCAAAAGATTCAAGTAATTCACATGCACCTTGTGTGACTTCCCAAGATAATGTGAGGTTTATATTCTGTTCACTACTGTTGCAGCTCAGAAATTTTTTTGAAAGTGCAATAGAAACTGGTTTAAAGTGATAAACAAAGAAACTTTCACATTTAATGTGTGTTTGTCTCTGGAAAGAATGGGACAACTGATGAAGGGAGAGGATGTCTTGGTTGAAAGGCTGATGCAAAACTTAGGAGGGTTCAGTTCCCAGATGTATCACAGACACTCTTTGTCACCTTAGGATAGTCACTGCAGGCACAGCTCCAGGGCTGGTGGCAATACTAGCTGAGGGTAATCTTATGCTGGAAACTGAGACCAATTCCCCAACCTAGATTGCAATGGTGACACAAATCAACACAGCAAAGGCACAAATTCAGGAAGAATCAGCTATGAGTGGGAACTACTACTATCAAGAAGAAGCAGAGAAAGCAGAGCAGACAATCACAGAGTAGACAATCTGCGTGAACATCAGCTCATCATCTGCTCAATGGAGAATCAAAGCTGGGCTTCAGTCTTAGGCAGCCTGAATGAAGTGCTCGTCTATGATCTAATGTCAAGGAACTGACAAAGGCCAACACACCCTTCATCTCTCTTCTTTGATCTTACAGCCATCACAAATGTTTTAGTTTGATCACTAATATTAGTTAGCGCAAGTCTGGGCTTTAGTGCACTAACTTAAGCTAATTCTTGCAATAATTCTTGATTTACTTGAAAAGAAAGCTCTATTGGTGATGCTTTGGGGCTCATTCACAAACTGGTGTTCAAGATATTCACCCTTTGGTCCTATGAACATTGCTTCTCATTGCAAAATTTTGAAACCCAGCCATGCTCTAATTTTAGCCTTCAGAGGGACAGAAAATCTCAGAGTAACCAACAGCCAACCCCTTTGCTGAAAGGATCCTGCACAAAGTGACAAATTTAATCCCATGAGCTCACTGCTGGAAGGGAGCTTCCCAGAAATTTTCCTGATGCAAGGGCAAAACAGCTGTTCTTTCATCTTTTTCTGAGTCACGCCCACAGCACCTCCCCGGAATGCAAATGTGCCTGGGTTTAATGATGTGACAAGGTAATTAAGTGTTAATGTGTGGATGCAAAGGGTATACAGGTTGCCAGATCTAAGTGCTGAAGCCAAGCTAAGGCGTTTACCAGACTTACAACACATTGCTGATAAAGGGTTCTGATGTCTACACATTATTCCTGTTACACAAGTAAATTTTACAGTAATAGACAAATAAATTAACTTCATATTTGAATTTTAAAGAGGTATTCTAACAAGAAAGCAGCCAAGAACCAATTCTAGGTGCGTGAGAAGCAATAGAAAAACTAGGACATAACACTATTATTATTTAAGTGACTATAATACAGTCAGATGCCAGCTCAGAATTGGACACTCCTCCTTCGTATTCCCCATTACCCCAATGTATTTGTGTTATATTAGTCCACATATACAGAGATTTAAACATAAAACAGAATTCTTGAGTTACAAAAAGTACACAGACGGAAAATCATAATAACACTGTCTAGATTAAATTGGCCCTGTACCCAGTCCTTAAATATCTCTAATGGCATGCAAATGGCTGATTTAATCAATTGAACTCCGCACAATCTCATTCAAAGTGAACAGTGCTCTATAAATAAACATTTTCCTACTCGAATGCAAATGATTGTTACACCATGACAGTGAATATTTGCATAACAGGCACGAGTTCTTGTAAATGCAGGTGCTTGAGTGACAGGTGATGAAGTCTGTAACTCCCCTGGGCTCAGGAAAGCTCCTCTGGGCGGGGGAAGTATTCCTAGGCCCTGTAAAGAGATGACAATGGGATGCTGTTAGCTTCCAAGTGTCCCCTTGGCCTTTCCACAGGTTTGTAGCCCAGCAGCTGGCTTGTCTGTCCCACCCCTGGGGCATGCTCGATGGCTGTGCCACGGGCTGGCAAAGCTCAGCTCAGCTCCCACTGTCATTGTGTTTTCTTTTGCTTTCTAATTACGCCTGTTAAAAGCACAGTGCTTTTAGTCATCATCATTTGAGTAACAACAAAGTGGCACAATAAAGCGGTGGAAAAGGAAGATGACTTGAGAGTATCAGCATTTTGGAAAAGAGGATACAGATTGACGTGAGAAGACAAGAGGCTGGGCACAGTGTGGTTTTGCAGCAGAAGAGTGAAGAGATCAGCAAGGTGTCCAAGGATATCAGGAGACTGGAGGTGTTGCCTCTGAGGATCAGGATCTCTGTACAACACCTGTATTGTCCTGTTGCACAACACCTGTGTTGTCCTATCACCTCTCCTCCTCCTCGATGTTCATCGATTAACTGACATGAGCAAATGAACATCAGCATGTATCAGAGAGAATTTTGGGGGCCAAGGGACTCCTGCTTTTATAACTGCGTCAAGCTGACCATTTGCAGTTTGTCTGTCTGTATCCTTAACCCACATATACTGGGCTTTCAGTCCTCATAGCTAAAGAAATGGAAAGCATAGCCTAGAATCATCAAAACTTTCTTCAGCACGATACTGCTGGGTCTGTGTGCCTTGTCTCTTGATTTAGATGAGACCTATCAAGGTCCAGGTGGCTGGATCTGGGCTGCTGTCAACAGCACTTGTTTTTTTGAGTTGCTCTCTGTGACTTCAGAGACACCTGCACACCAGTGAGGAGAGGGGAGCTCAGCACCGCTGACCATCGATGTAGCCATCACTGCCACTTGCCAGAGGGTGAACTTCACCCGACTGCCACATAAAATATCACTCATATCACTGAGCTACATCCTGGTGGACAGCATTAAATCTGTGACTTCCAAATCTGTTTCTGAAGCCTCCTGCATCCCTAGCCGTGGATAACCATTAGCTTCCACAGGAAGAGATCAGATGGTTCTGGACCTGAAAGGGGAATTTCACAACTGTTAGAGCTTACAATGAGTCTCAAGAACTCTATTCCAGAACTGCAAATTTTTTTATACCTGTAGTCACTTAAAAATTAGGAAGAGCAGTATGATTTTGCAAAATGTCTTGTCACCTAGATGATATTTTTTTGGGACATTTCCTAAGTGGTTTAAAATATTCTATCAAGTATATGTATTATATTCTATCAAGTATATGTTTACACTGGGCTTTGCCAAGATGGTAACACAGATATCCTCTTGGAAGAGTTTAAGCTGTAAAGCAAGGGAGTGATTTTCTAGAGAGCTACGTGGGCATGTTAATTGCCAAGGTTAATAAAAGAGAGATCTCCACGCACCTTAATTCTTAGATGTCCAAATGGAAAGACTTTTATGAGGACTCTAATTTCCAGGGATGCTTGTAAAAAGGTAGCTCACTTTGGGCACTCTAAAATTGAATATATTCAAATCAATTGCAGTCTTAATAAATAGATTAGAAAATGATGAGAGGTACTGGCCAATTCTTTTCCTCTCTCTGATAATGCTGGATTTTACCTTAGTGTTATGTAATTTTAAAAAACCAATGAAGACAACAAGATGCTATTTTTAGACATCTCAGACATGATCAAGGAGTTAAAATAATTTTTTTTAAACAGGGTTTTTATAAGGATGTCAAAACCACTAACCCCTCCTCTACCCTTGTATGCCATATCACCTAGTCTGCAAAAAGAAGGACTGAAAAGCATCCAGACTTCTAAAAACCACCAACTGGCTCTAGCCCGGACAGGTAAGTGAGTAATTTACTCACCAACCAAAGGATTGGCAAAGGTCCTGCCATGACAGCAACCTTCTCCCTGCTCTACATATCCTGGCTCTCTACCTATCCCAGTCCTAACCTGCTGGAAAGGAGGAGCTTTGCTCTGTCCCTTCCTTATTTATAACTTGTTGGGAGCTGGGAGGGAGGGAGGGGTGAGCTGGCTGTGGTGCACCCTGCAGCTGCCTGCCGGTGCCAGCCTCGCAGTCAGCACCACAGATGCCTCCGGAGCAGCGCGGGGGCCGCCTCCGCGCCCTCGCCTTCCTCTGGCTGTGCGCGCTGGTGGAAGCAAAGACCAGAACCTACTACCTTGGGATTGTGGAAGAGAACTGGGACTATGCACCATCTGGGAAAAATCTGATCACAGGGCAAAGCCTCCTAGAGGACAAGTAAGTGACTGGGGGCTTGGGTAAGCTGGAGGTGTACCAGCAACGCCAAAACAAAATCAGTTCATGTGGCCATTCTGCGGCAAATGTCTTAAGATGGCCTTTTCCTTGTTTTTATTCTGATGATGTCACAGGTGGGAATTCAGTTTCAAGGCAAGACTAGACTTTGATTTCTCTTCCATTGTGGTTGATTAAGCAAGGGGATAGTTAGCATGCATTTGAAGAGTTAATATTTTTTAAAAAGGTATCAAGTACGGGCTCAAAATCCCCTACCTGTATTTCATAGAGATGGAGGTATCCCTGGGTCTTGGTATCAAAAAGCAAACTGCAGGTTTGCTATAACCAAGCACAGTCTTTGCAGTAAAACACAAAACTCTGTTTACTGGCATTTTATGTAATTTGAAGTATTTCCCCTGATAAAATTTGGGAAACTTGGTAAGATATCATGAAATTCAGATGTGTATGGTACCTACGAATGGGATACAAGTCCCTATGGTCAGAGAGAATTCCTGGTGATCTCTGAAACTGGGGAGCGCAGGTGAGTGCTGTGATGAATTCTGCCTTGGCCAGTGAAACCTGGCTGGGGCTGGCTGTGTGTTCCTCCCAGAGCAGGAGAGCTGGCCTGGATGTTCCATGGAGATGGCTCCGATGCCTGGTGCCTCTCTAAAGAATCATTTGGGTGGAAGGGACCTCTAAAGGTCCTCTTGTTCACCTTCCCTGCCATGGTCAGGGTCATCTTCAACTAGGTCAGGTTGCTCAGAGGCACATCCAAGGTGAATTTGAATGCTTCCAAGGATGGGGCATCCACCACCTCTCTGGGCAATGTGTGCTTGTGTTTTACCACCTTCATTGTTAAAAACCTTTTTCTTACTTCTGAATCTACTCTCTTTTTGTTGAGAACCATTGCTTCTTACATCATGGGATTCAAATGTGTGGGAATATTTTTAAGATTTAATTGATATTTTGACACACTAGAGGTATTTTGGGGATCTCTCCTCAGTGTCTAGGTTTGGGATTGGAGTGGGAGCTGTGAGGAAGTGAGGAGGTCCTGGTCTCTGTCCCAGGTTTGGAGGCTCACTGGGAGCTAGATGCTGCCTCCCAGAAGCTAGAAATGGAAATGTGCTCTCTGACTTTTCAGGAAATCCCAAGCAAGTCTGCACATGTCTCTAGTGGTAAGTAATTTCAGAATCACTCTCAGATGAATTTCACAAAAGAAACTATTTTGTCACAAGAAGGAGATGAGAAAGACTTTTATTTTTCAACACAAATTTATGCTTATGCTCTTAATAGCTAGAGGTCCCAGATGGCATCCAAGTCAATAGCTATTACATTTATAGGTAGAATTAAGGTTAATAGTTTGTTCCCAGCCCATGAAAACAAGCTTTACTGGCAAAACTGTTCTTAATTTATATTAAATGCCTGAATTTCTCACTTTCCTAACCTTTGTAGCAAAGGATAATTTTCTTCACTCAATAAACTAGATCTCTTACTACAGAGCAGTACAGCATTAACTAAAGAGCAGCTACTTATAAATCCACTTCAACTGAGAGGTATTCAATAGATAGATACCACAGAATGATTGGAATCTGTTCTGTAAATTGTACTTTTGAGGCTGTGTGCACTTTGTGCTCCCTGAACATCAAGAGGCACATTTACTTTTAAGTTTGTGACATAAATGCATTTTTTTTTTACTAAATGGCAACACAGGGATGGAAGATACTTTATGTCTTCAGTCATCATGGCAATGTAATAATTACAGAATGCTAATTACAAAAGGTTTACCCACAGAGGATTTTAATCTAGACTGCACATTCAAAGCTGGAGAGATGTTTGTCACAAACTCCCTACATGCAAAATAATTAAGTGATTTTTGTTATTTTACTCCATTTTTAAATCCTGTTGAATTGAGCCAGTATTAAGTGCTGTATTCTGGAATAATAGTATCTGCATAGGCATGTGGGTTAAATGGTGAACCAGAAATAGCTATTTTGACTATTCAGCTCTTTAGGATAATCTCTAATGTAAATTTAAAACAGTATAATAATGGGCTACTTTTCAGCTAATTAATTGGTTCCTACGGAAATTATATAAAAAAATTAGTTCATTAGCAAAGTTTAAGGATCAGTTTCCAGGTAGGGATAGGAATGCCTTTTGAGCCATCTTTGTTCTGCAAGCAGCAGCACTCAGGCTCGCTGAGCCAAGCACTTCTCACCTTGTGAAGCAGCCTCACAGCACCCATCTGATGGGGCACTATCCCAGTTTTATTGAGAGCCAAGTGAAGATAAAGAGGTTGCAGACAAGCTGATTATCTTTAAAAGAATTGATGCATACACAAAAAGGAATGTTGCCTTTGATTCCAGCTAGCCCACAGAGATATAATCAAAACCTCTTTTTCCTCAGTACTTAATGAAAATCCTGAATTAGCAAGTGTGCAATGGAAAGTGTTACATTACCTGGATCAGATAGCGACATTTAAGAGATGATTTTCAATGTTGCTTGCCAAAGTCAATAACATCTTCCTCAACCTTTAGTTTTTAGTAGTAAAGAAGATAAAGGGAGCTTTGGTAGCTGATGCATGGAGCTAGACACCAGGTTCTGGCACAGACACAGCTATGCTGCTCAGTTCCTGCTGTGCTGGTGCTGAGCGAGCTGCCTCTGGAGCCAGGAGTCCTGGTGCTGCATCAGAACCTGCCTGGGTGGGTGTGAGCTGAAGACTGCCTCTCATCAGAGCTGATTAGCCCAAATGAGCCCTGTCTTAGCAGAATTATTCTGCTTGGATGATAATTTTTATTATGCCTAGTCTTACTGCAGTGCTTCAGAGCCAGCCTGCTGCTTGTGCAGGCTAAGTATCTTGCTGGACATCAGTAATGGTAAAGCAAAAAGACTAATGAGGTTGTTCACCTCTTCCCTTTGTCTTGTCTAAGCTTAAGGCCTCAAGCTGTTCTACTAACTCTCATAATTTGGAGTGTTGTGATTAAAACCAAGACATTTCACTCTCTGTTCTCCCTTCAGAAATTAAACTTACATTTTCTGGAGCACACAGGGCTTTGGAAATCACAGGTCCAGATGATGGCCACTGAGCGTAGGTGAGCTGTGAAGGTGGTCAGCATCCCTTCCCACCTGACACAGCTGCTGGAAGAGCTGACATCATTAAACCATGCTCGACTAGACACACAGGGTGCAAGTGCTGACAGTGCTGCTGGATGTGCTGCAGATCCCAGTGGGATTTTGTGAGTTAGGGTATGGGTATTGCTGCTGCAGGAGGATGAGCCTGGATGTTTTCTCTTTTCTTTAATGGTCACGTGGAAAATGGCCTTCTAAGAGGAAAATATACCTAAGTGTTGTGGTTTGACATCCACCAGTTATTCTTTCCCCACTGAAACTCAGCCCTCGGGATTAAAGTTTAGTTGATATTCCCTTGAATTTACCTTGAAATCAGTTTATATGATGAATGCTTAAATCTTGCTCTGCTGGTGGTAGATATTAGTAAATTTCGCCTGATGGAGCAGCTCCTCTCTTCTCTTTAGGCCACCAATCCTACATTTATTTATCTGGGCCAAGTCTTGCACCCACCAACACTAACGGGTGGTTTTTTTTAGCATAGCATCAAACACAGTTTGTGCAATTTGCCTGTGAGGAGATCCCACCCAGAGGAATGACGGTGAAACTGTCGTCACAAATGCTGCACTAATGGCTGAGTCATTATGAGGCCAAATAACCCAATTGCAACAGCAGAGATGATCATTGTGGGAAGGGTCAACATCAAAAGGGTATTTGAGGTGAAACCCTGGCTCTAATGAAGCCTGAGAGGAGCTTTGTTACTGACTTCAGGGGCAAGTTTATTGTAGGAGGAAAGCTATCATACCACACCAGTGACACCACAGAGCCTCATCTAAGATTTCATGGATTTTATTGACCTCTGTGTCCCATGTGGGTCAGAAAAAGCCTAAAAACATCCTTTGAGGGCTTTATGTCTCTGTCTTTTGAGAACACTCAACTTTGTTGTTTGACGCTTTGCGGTCAGGGCGCCATTTAGAAAGGTGAGTTGGCACTACTGGTTCCCCTTCCCTGGCCGTCCCTCAAGGACAGATATTACACTGGCCTGAGCACGGAGTCATGGTTTCTTGGAGGGTTACCTTCAACAGGTTACATGACCCAGGGGTTAAAACAATTGTGGTAGTCTGAAGCCCAGTCCAGGCACTGTCCTGGTTTACTTCAGCCACAGGAAAAATCAGGAACTTTGAGGAAATAAAATGGTTATAGACCCAAACCCAGAGTGTGTAAAGAGGATAGAGAGTAAAGAAGGTTTCAGCATCTACAGATTTTAGGGAATAAACTTATAAAGATGGTTGTTTAAACCATAATGATGGTTATGAGTGTGAAGTCTATGGGACTTCAATGGAACAACAACAATAAAAAGAAATTTTTAATTTGCATGCATTTGCACCCGGGAGTGTACAGTAGGTACAGTAGGGAGTGTTCACCACAGGAGAAAATTTGGGACTCCACATCTAGTAGTTATCCTGAGTGCTGTTTTTCGTCCCTCAGTGGTGATTACAGCAGCAAACAAACTCGGCTCCTCAATCTGCGAGGATCTGTCTCCAGGCTACTGAAGAGCTGTTTGCTTGGCCATGCACAAGGTGTCTTCTCATTTCTCAGTGCTCACTGTCACACCATGTTCATGTAAGCACCTCTTGGAAAACACAACCTCTGTTAGGTTGTAGCCTTCAGATCAAAGGTAACACAAACACATTAAAAATTATGGCAAAACACGTCTTCTGTGTGATAAAAAAAAATGAGTGTAGAAATTGCACTTCACACACAGATCTACCTGGAAATGGCAGATTGTCTGCATGTCTAGTCTTGATCTGAAGTAGAATCTACGTGACACTCTTGTTTTACTCTTTCTCTCTGTGGAAGAGTTGTATTGCTTGTCATTGCAGGGAACTGGATGTCTATAATGATGTTTACACTTGTTTTCAAGAACTAGAGTTTATTCCCTGTTAATAATTCACTGTTCCACTCAGATGCATTTCCAACTTTTCTTGGAACTTTGGAAGTGCTGAGGGGGGTCAAGCACCAAAATGAAATCACACACAGAAATGAAAGCAGGATTTGCATATCTTTCTCAGTCAGAACAAGACTTTTAATGCCAATTATCTCTGTATGTAATCTCAAGACTGGCCTGACTGCAGGAGATGAAAAGGAATTTAGGAAGTTTGCACGGGTACTGCCCCAGAGGATGGAGTATTCCCCTTTACTGTAGGAAGAAAGGCGGTCTGAACATCATGACTTTATGGACATGAAGTGCAGGCTGATAACTGAGTTGGAGGGAAATAGTTAAAATTTAGAGGAGCAGCTCTTACATCTGCAGATCATAAAGATGGAAGAGGTTCAGACAGTACCATCACAAAGCCACCAGGAGTATGAAGCAGTTTGAAGTGATCAGGAGAATATGAAGAGGCAGGGAGAAGCTTTGTCTTGTGACAAAAGAGGAACGACAGATAGGAAACATTTTGGCATTCAGTCCAGTGTGGATATTCCTTCTGCAAAAGGACTGTAAGCACTGTAATGTGAAGTACAGCAACACTTGTAAAGAGGCAAGGAGCTACCAGCTATTTGGGAAGGCTGAGGTGGGCCCCCAAAATTCTCCAGGATGAAATGGGACAGCCTGGGCCCCTAGAATGGGACTCAGAACAACCTGAGTGCTCTGTTTTCAGGTACTGAGGGCGACCAAAAGGATGTGCTGAAAATACTTCTCTGCACACACAGATCACCTACACTGTGAGTGGCTGCAGCTGATACCCACTGCACCCATTTGAATAGTCCTTCTTTCAGAAAGTGCCACTAAAAGACTTCTTTTCCTGACTTTTAGACGGCTTTAAGTAGGAGGCAAACACAGATCCAGATATCATAGCATAGCTTTAGGCACTGGCACTTTCTGAGTGCCTAAGCCTAGAGGGTTTTCTCAGAGGTTTTGAGAAACTAACTGACTTTGATCACTAACTGGATTTTGGGATCACAGTCTATGCATTAAAAGAGGCTAGGCTCATGTAAAGTATTTGACAAAGCCTGACTAAGAAGTGTATTTTTCTGGGGTACAATTCTCCTTCTTCAGAAGACACAGTGCACAGGGGTGTTATGAGAGAGTGTGCAGTGTTGTCTGGACATAAAGACACTGTCATCATAACGAAAGCATGGTGCTACTGCACCAAAATGTTTGGTGGCTGGTGAAATTGGAAAAAAAACTGAGGAAAAATATCTCCTGAAAATAGGGACTTTCTGAAAAAAATGGATTTGGTATTTTTCTAGAGAAAATTTCTTACAATCTATTTTAAAAAATCAATTCATAATTCAAATTAGGACATAGCCATGTGAATACATTGCCATGAGGTAAGGAAGCATGTGCATTTACACTGCACTCCTACTGACACCACCTCCTACTCTGTGGCAAACACTCTGGTAGCAGCTCTTCCCCCAGGCGATAGAAGGTATCTTCTCCTTGGTGACTGTGGTGTGACTTGCCAGGTCTTGCTATGTCCACAGACTACAGACGTGCTAATTCACTGAAAATTCAAATTTCCTGGCAACTCATTCCTTAACCCTGTTTTTGGGGTGTATTTATCTGGCATACATTATTCTGTGAAGAAGCAGAATGAGAAGCTTCTGTCCCTTCCCCTCCATCCTACCCCACTGTTTCTGCCCCAGCAATATTGGCAATGTTTTAATTGCTGCCAAAACTTGTGGCTTCTTATAAAGTGCACATTTCAAATGAGAAAGTGTACTTTTTGGAGTCTTCTATATCTGGATCACTTCAGGGGTCTGTTTTAGACAGTGATTGTGGAGGTGTAATGACCACAAGTGGGGGATGTTGTGTGTTATGGTCTCATAGAAATCACAGAATCATAGAAAGGTTTGGGTAGAGGGAGATGTGGATGTTGTGGTGGAGAACTTAAAGCAAAAAATGCCTTTCAACTTAGGTGACATCCTCCACTTTGGTTGCTTGCACTTCACAAAGGAATCTAAACAAAATTTGTGAAGCAAGTGAACTGACCAGTCAAAATCTCACAATAAATATGAAATTGCTTTATTTCTGCCAGTGATACTTCAGAAAAATTTAGTTTGACTTTTTGAGGAAGCATGAAAGTCCAATCAATCTTAAGACGATGAAAAAGCTCATGGTCAATTATGGTGAAATCTGTCATACAATCCCCTGCTTGCTGTGTAGCAAAGGGTTTAACTTCTGCCTTCATTGAATGTTTTAATTAGGGATGAAGATTGTATATCATATTTACCAGGTGTAACATGGAGAAAATTAGAAAAAGGATTTTATGTTATCAGAGATAGGATGAATTGGGTCATCAGTATGATGTTATAGTTAAAAGGGCAAAATTCATTCCCAGTTATGTAAGAAATATTGACTGGGAACATCTCTGGCCCTAGCTGGAATACTTGCCTATTGTGTGTGTTCTTTTCTTTAGACTTCAACAGAAACAGAGAAATGTTTGCTTTCAAAAGAGAGCTTTGCGTAAGGTTTGTGGCCGAAAGAGTGTCGGTGTGCTTGGTTTGTCCAGAAGAAGGGTAGGAGGCAATTTAGTCAATTAACTAAAACCTATGCAAGTGTCTGCATAAAAAATAAGTTTCTGATGGTACGTGGCTCCTTTGATCTGGGAGAGAACTTGACTGGAACCAGTGGTTGGAGTGTGGAGCTGGATGATATTAGACTGCAAATGCAATTTAGGCTTCGAAGGGAGCAGGTATTTAAAAGTTATATTATGTTAACCACTGACCATATGGTGGGTTTTCCATCACTTGAAGTTGCTATAAATATAGACTCTGGAATGTGGAAGTTATACATTTCATGCAAAACGCATTTAATGCTACTCTTCCAGGGAGCCGAGCTGGTTGATTAGAATCTCTCTTATTGGCTTTTGAAAAATCTTAATTTGGTTTTATTTTCCTTCTGAACAAGTCATGCTTTCAGAGGTGAGGTTTCAAACCTTCAAAAGAGGGAGAAGCTGTTAAAATTGAGCAGCTTGAGGTTTGAGTGGCTGGTCCTCAATGAAGGCTTGGAGCAAGTGTGCTAAAGACCAGACCTGCAAGTGGGATGATGGTTACTGTACAGAAAGGGGCTTGGGGACCTGATGTACTCCTGAGCTTTAATTCAATTCCACCAGCCAGGGAATTATTTATCTGCACCGCAAGCACCAGTTATTTGATCAGTTGTTAAGATAGGCTTACCGTCTCTCAAATTTTCCTTTCCCAACACCAGGTTTGCAAGCGTGTATGCGACAAGAGGAGCCAACCGGATAGGACGTGTGTACAAAAAGGCCATTTTTAGGCAATTCACGGATGACACTTACTCCCAGGAGATCCCCAAAGCAGCATGGCTGGGGTTCCTTGGCCCAGTCCTCAAGGCAGAAGAAGAGGATGTCTTTATCATCCATCTGAAAAACTTTGCTTCCCGCCCATACTCTGTGCACCCACATGGGGTCTTCTATGACAAGGACTCTGAAGGTAAAATCTGGCTTGCCTTTTCCTCTCTTTTTCCGTGGAGTAACTAACATCATGGCTACAAGTCTGACTTGTCCCAGTATTTATTGTTACTGACATTGACATCAGAGGACTTTAGATCACCCTCTCATAAACTCATCAGTAATTGCAGCTGATGACTAAAACCAGGAACAGCCACATCTCAAAACTTTTTGCCACAAACTTTCGACACCTGGGATAAACCCAGTACTGAAACAGGTTGGATGGGTCTTTTTGCCTGAATTATTTTTCTGAATCATAACTCACCAAAACATCTTACCTCCTTCTTTCTGCCTCTAGTCTATTTGAACAGATGGAGTTCTTGCAACTAAATGTTTTCCTCTCTTTTAGCCTATAGCAGACATGATCTAATTTTCAGAATCCCAGACCTATGCATGTGTATTTTTGTTAGAGGATTGTGTGGATGTGTCTACATGTGCCTACAGTCAGTATTCTCATCTGTTTCCTGTGAAAAAATACACACTGCTAGATGACAAAATTATAGATGACTGATAAGAGTGAAGAGACTGGGAAGAAATGGACCCTGTTAATACATTTTTAAAAAGTTCATCTACCAATAAAAAATGGATTTTAACTCCCAATATATTTGTGGTGAGATTGACAGAAATTCTGAGTTTTTTCAAAATTTCTCAATGATTCTGTATTTGTGAATGCTGCTATTATTTTATAAATACAAGTTAAAATAGAATAAATTACACATTTATTTAACAAATGCAACTAGGGACATCTAAAGTCTTCCTTTTTCCTTTTTATGTATTAGGAGCACTTTACCCTGATGGAACTGGCGGTAAAAGCAAAGAGGACGACTTTGTTGTTCCCGGTGGAAATTACACGTACACATGGCCAGTAAGGAAAGATTATTCCCCAACTTTGGCAGACTCAAACTGCTTGACTTGGATTTACCATTCTCACATTGACACACCAAGAGATATTGCATCTGGTTTAATTGGGCCTCTGCTGGTGTGTAAAAAAGGTACTGAGCTAGCAACACTGATAGAGCAAGCCCCTCTGCCAAGCTTGGCATCTTAACAGTCATTTTTGCTTACAGGTTTAAACATGATGGTCTAGAGTCTATCCCTACATAGCCCATAAAAAGGGGCAAGGAATAGATGGGCCATTCCAGGAGCATCCCAGGGTAGGTATTGTAGCTCTGGGACACCCCCCTTCCTGCTCCCCTTTGGCTTCAGATAGATTTGCCTCGGCTGGTGGAGGGACTGCAGCATGCTCTGTGACCATCCCGTCGTGGCCGAGACCAGAAATAAGTATTCCCAAACTGGGGAAGTTTCAGGATCAACAAAGGACTTACTACTCAGGAAATCAAATTAGAGCTGGGTGGGTGAATTTGGCTTTAGCATTTACATATTTGAAAGCACAATCTTTGTCATTTTTTCCACATAGAGAATATGTATTTATTTTTGTTTACAAGTTATATCTTACAACCTTATGGGGATGTGCATGGAACAGCCTGTCCTGTGTATTTTACAGCCTGCTAATGTTGTGCTGGACCTCTTCATCAGCTAAGTCATTGCCACTTCTTCCCCTGGGCACGTGTAACTCTGCCACTCCTTTTCAGTAACTCCCAGAGTACAAAATCAGCCCTGATTTCATACGCAGTACTTCTAAGTGAAGTAGGTTTTATATATGAAGAAGAGAAAGACTTTAATGTGGAAAAGACAAGCCCGGTTTCCAGCTTAACTCACACAATTAAAAATGTCTCCGATTTACATTCTCCTCGAGAGCCTTTGAAATCCACAGAACTGAATATATGACACTGAACTGATAACTACAAGATAACACGTGAAGCTAGGAGACAGCATATTCCAAACAATCCTAGCCTGAAAGCCAGATTATCTGCATGTTTGGCCTTTAATCATGAAGGAGGATATCTACATGACGTAGTCCTCCAGCTGGTGGTGGCGGACACAGGACTGAGAGCAAAACTCTCTGGGAGCTTTCTCCCAGAGAAGGCAGATGAAAGGACAGTTTTCACGGGATCAGTGATAGACTGATTGGAATGAAGGCTACACTTGCCAGTGGATAATAACAGACTACTCAGTATCACCAGTCCTACGGTCTCAGGTTCCTCCCCATATAAATATGGGGATAAAGATGTTGAACTTAGCTGGAATAAATTCTGTTCATCCTGTTTTCAGCCTTTTAAAATTTAAGTACCTAGTCCTAGATAACTCTCGTGGGCTCCTTGCCAGTCTGTGGACAGTGAGCCACATTTAGAGGGCCACTCTGGGGGTACGATTGAGAATTCACTTCAGTGCTACAGAAACGCAGGCTACCACTCACCACTTCCTAATTCATTGTTAAAAAAACATGAGTCACTGGTTTCTGGACAGATCCAGCTCATGACCTGGCTCACTGTGCAGGACCACAGATGCTAAATGACATTGACTAAGGGGACAGGATTGTGTGCAATGGGCCAAAGAGTGGGGAAATGGGACAACAGATATTGGCAGGTGCTTGTGCTCATGTCAGACCAAAGAGATACTGAAATATCAGCTTGACTTAGCTTAGCTTTGCCTTCTGGAGGCACTCACCTGTTCAAAGTCTGCTGGAGCAAGGCCAAAATGCCTTAGAAGAGCAAAATTAGGTGAAATTCATCCTGCCCCGCAGACTGTAGGCAAAGAACTGTATTTCCTCGAGTGTGCCAAGGTTATTGTAATTTTTAAATTCAATCCCATCCCAGGCTTTTTTTATCACTTTCCTTTTCGTTTGCAATTTAGGAACTGCAGATGAGACCACAATAGAAGGGACTGGTGCTGCTAATGCTTTTGCCCTGATGTTTAGCATTGTAGATGAAAACTTCAGCTGGTACCTCGATGAGAATATAAACACCTTCTGCTTAGAACCAGACACAGTTAACAAAGAGGATGAAGGTTTCCAGACCAGCAACCGAATGCATGGTGAGAAGGACTTTTGAATAAATGGTGACCTACAGCAGTGACCAGGCTCTTTTCAATACAGGAGGACCCTGTGATGTCTGTCCTTTATCTGTGTCAGCAAGGAATGGGTCAGAATGTTGAAGTAATGTACTGATAAAAACCTCTCCCTAAAAACAGAATGACACTCGCAGAAAGGAGATTTGGCTTTCAGGCCCAGCTCTGACATTTGTTTAACATTTTATCTTAGGCAACAGATTTTTGTCCAGCTGTGAAAAGAGCAAAGAAAGTTGCAGGGCAATTTGAGGTGTGTGTATTGAAAGAATTCTCAAAAGGCTTGTGGATGTTGGGCTGGCTGGTATAACCACTCCTGCCCTTCAGAGATATACTGGCCAATGGTACTTTGTGTTATTTGGACATTTGGTGTAAGAAGATGATTCCAGATATTTCTGTATATTTTGTTTGTTCCAGGGAGCCTAGGAATTAAAATATTTTGCAAAATATGAGTCTCATTCTCCTAGAGTCCTGATATATTCTCAGATGTAGAAGCTAAGGAAGACAGAGCTGACTACACTGATTTGACTGATAAAATTTTCAAATCTAAATTGCTTGTGCCTGGCATATAATGGTGTATTTATGACGTAGGATAAGAGGAAATAGATTTCAGCCATGCTAAATAGCTGCAGAACAAGTTAACTTCATTATCAGGCCTTTTTGGTGATGACTTGGCCTTTGCAACATCTTGATATTACCCAGGATGTTTTTCACAGACACAGACAGATAATTTGGGACATTTGATCATACAGAGCAGTAAGACATATGTTCAAAATGCTACTCCTTAGCAATGGGACCAGAGTCACTTTTCTTTCACCTCTCATAAAGTCTCATGCTTTTGTTTTTAGCAATTAACGGTTATATATATGGCAATCTCCCCGGCTTGGAGATGTGTGCTGACACTTCCATGTCCTGGCACTTGTTTGGCATGGGGGCTGAGATAGACATCCACGCTGCTTATTTCTACGGGCACACGTTCACCAGCCGAGACCAGAGGGCCGACGTGGTCGGTCTCTTCCCAGCGACATTCATCACGGCGGAGATGACCCCGGGCAGCCCCGGGAGGTGGCTGATAACCTGCCAGGTCAATGAGCACCTACGAGGTACGCTGCCATAGACCTCCCTCATCAGCCTCTGCTTTGTTTGGAAGGGAAAACTGGGAGATGTTTCCAGGCAGAGCAGGATTTGGCGCTTTTTTTGCGTGACTTTGCAACTGTTTCGCCAGACAAACATCATGATCATGAGTTTAGTCACCAGAAATGATACGTGTTGGGCCAAATCTTCAGCTAATATGAATGACTTGGCCATGTAACTCATGTGAGGAAGACTTGCTAGACCCAGCACTGTCCCCATGATTCCTAGGTAAACCCAAGATTTTGATGAGCAATGAGAGGAGTTTTCAATACTCATTTTTCAACATAGTTTTTTTGTTGTAGATAAGTACTTGCATGCTAAAAAAAAAAAATCATGCCAGCTGAACACTTTGTAGCTTTTTGCTTTATGGAAATCAGGCAAAACTTGGCAGTGTTCTCAGAAACCATTATGTGCAGGGATTTGATGATGATGTTGTGATATTTGTGTGGTGCAAGACCCTGAAAGTGTGTATCATAAACTAGGAGTCATGGCAGCAGGCAATCTGTAGTTATCACAGCAGAGACGAGTTGGGAGAATTTTTCATATTGATTCCAGTGGGCTTTGCATCAGGCAAAACAGACTCGATTCTGGCGAGCAACAAATAGCTTCAGCAGAAATAACCAGTCTGTATTTCAGTGGAAGTCACGGGGAGATGATGCTATTTGGGAGATATCTGCAGGCACTCTGACCTCCAAAATCAGTCTATCATCATTATGGAGATTAAGAAATTGAGTAAATAAGTCCACTAAAGAGTGTCATTCATGTCTATGGGTTTCACCTATTGCATAAAGTGTACCACCTTGCAAAGGAAGGGCATTGGTATCTGGCCGGTTGTAAGCAGAGAATATATTTTGAAATAGAAATTTACTGTAGTAATTGCTTCCAATCCATGTAGCTCCCAGAGAGTTTCGAATTTACATTTGTATCCATGAGATTGCTGACTCTGCAGATGGTCAGGCACTGTCTCCAGACTCTTTCTTCTCCCAGGTGGCATGGAGGCGCTATACGATGTTCAGATCTGCCAGAAAAACCTGTCTCACTCTTCCCCAATCAGTCATAAGAGACGATACTACATTGCTGCTGAAGAAGTGCTCTGGAATTACGGGCCTGACGGTTATGATAAATTCACTGGGCAGGGTTTGAACGCCACTGGCAGGTAAGATTTCTTGTCAACTCCCATTGTGCTTTAATTTCAGGAGTCTGTGTGCCACTGCCCCAGTGATTCACATGGGCTAGGTCCTGCACTGTCATTAGTTTTAATTGAAGGGGGCAGGGAGGAATGGATTTAAACAGCCTAGTCAGGAAGCTGGATGCATAACTGTGATGCTTCAAGGTGCCTTCTGGAAGCACTTATCTTACTCCATTAAATCCATGGGGAAAGTGAGGCACGCCAAGTTCAACACAGTTAATGACCCTTCATCAAGACTCTTCAGGCAGCTTTCACACTTACAATCAGTGCAGTTCAGAGGTGCCACAGTGGCAGAGTTTTCCCTCCTGATATGACTGATGGAGACAAATTGCATTATAGTGTCTCCCAGAAAAGCCAACAATGATTAGACACACATTGTGCACAGTTCTTGCCTAAGGTAAGTTGATATAAATGTCTTCCTAAGAAAATCAGGGTTAAACATAAAAGTCTAATGTACAATGAATGCTCATTTGTTGGCTAATTCAAACCAGTAATACCTTTCTTTGTGTGCTAGAAAAGTGTATGCTGATTAGTAACTTGGGGGGATAATTTCTCCTTCGTCGGGAGTAATAATTTTTTCTGAAATGAAGGGTTCTGCTTGAACTTTCAATTATTTAACCAGTCTGATTTGCTAATTCCACAGTGAATCTGCAACATATTTTACACAAGGGACTGACAGAATAGGAGGGCAGTACTGGAAAGTTCACTATGTGGGATATACTGACGCAACGTTCAGTAAGAAGACGTGGTCAGAGGACATGAAGCACCTGGGAATACTTGGTACAGTGAATATTTTCCCCTCCTGTCATTACATCAGGTTTGAATGTAGAACCATCTGGACTGAGAGGGGAATTAACTGCAAGCAGCTCTCTCTTCTTTTGGTGGAAGTATGCTGGAGAGCAGTCCTAATACCTTCCCTCACTTTGTTTTTTAAGGCCCTGTTATAAAAGCTGAGGTGGGAGATACAGTACTGGTTACTTTTGCCAACAAAGCCAGAAGAAGCTACAGCATTATGGCCCATGGTGTAAGCTTCAGCAAGCTGTCAGAAGGTGCTCCCTACTTAGATGGTAAGTTTTGGCTGCACTACTGGATCATCACCTCTAGAATACTTGAGCCCAAAAATCTGCTGCTGAGCTGTGCAGGTTTGCCTTTTCATGGATGCTAAGGCACAGAAAGGATGATTTGATTAGTTTGCAAGTAATCTTCATGTCACAATCAATGGGACTCCACAGTCTGCAAATGTGATGGTTCTTCTCCTTGGATATGTGCCAGATATGATACCTAAAACTAGCTGAGGCCTATGTTGAACAAAAGTCCCAAGCACAATCCAATTTCTATTAATTCTTATCTAATATTGCTCAATTTCAAGGAGTGAATCTCCTCTGGACACACTCCAGAAATGATGACTCTCAGGATCTGGCTTGATGGCCCTGCTATAGTTATCCACATGTTCTCAGCTGCATCACTCCCAGTTCTCTAATCCAGGCTGGCCATTGCCCTTGCTTTACTGTCAGGATAGTCAGTTTCAAAAGGCAGCTTTTATCTGATTTCCCTGGAACATATCACAAAGCAGTGATAATCCTTATTCATTCTCAGAGACACATACATGCTGAAATGGAACATTTATTAAATTCTTCCTCTCATTTTGTGCAAGGACAGGGTCTTATCATCTAAGTTTGACTATTGAATGTTAAATATCATGTTAATTGGTAGGCATCTTTTACAGTCAGTGACAAGAAGGCCCTCTGGAGATGTGATTCTGTCTCCACCAACCACAAAAGTCTAGAGTTTGAGTTAGGGACTAAGCTTGAGATGGCCCAGTTAAGGTGAGGTGAATCCCATTTATAGCATCTACAGAGATAATTCTGTGGTCTCTGAAAAAGTGCATTTTCAACACTGAAGAGGAACGTACTTTTCTTGTTGTCTAAAATGCTTTGTTTCCACTACAACGCATCAAAAGAAACTCATGGGACATAATCCCTCTTTTGAAAATTGTGCCGAGAGAGAATTAGGTCAACATGTAAAACTCATCATACAACAAGATCAATGCAAAAGGCTTTATTAAATTGTTGTCTCTTGTTCCTGACCTTGTAACTCAACAAATTCACCAGGAGGCAAAACATAAAAAGCAACTGGCTTGAGTTCAGCCTTGGAGTTATCTGCACAGATCCTAATGCCACCCATGTCAGAGATAATTCTCCAATGGAAGTGCAGCTTCCTGCTTGCAGAGCTGTTGGGATTTCATTTATCAGTCCCTGGTAGCAGTGCCCTTCAGCACTGCACACTTCTGTGCGTAGCAAAATCTACCCAAAACTGCAATTCAGCAGCCAGGTGAGCTGGCACTCCTCTGGGTCTTTAGAGAGAAACCTGACTCTAGATTCATAAATAATCTGCCTGCCCCTTCTTCTCTCCTTTTAACTCTTGTGCCATGGATTTCCATTTCATCTATCTACAGGTGTATACATGCAGAAATCCTGTAGGTATACATGCAGAGCCTGTAAGCTTATGCTGAGGGTAAATAATTTTTCAGAGCATGTCTAGTGCAGCTTACTCATGTGAAATACTGTAAATAAAAATACTTACATCTAGAGATATCTGCAGATATATGGGGTTTTTTTCAGCGCTCTCAGGAAATACCCTTGCATGTTGCATTTGGCACTTGTTAGTCTCAGAGGGCTTTTGACTCCAAGTCAATGTCTGCCTCATTGAGAACTGTTGCAGGATGAATCCAGTAGTATTGGATACTGTGCAAGCTATAGTCTGTTTTCTATTGCAGTTTGCAGCAAATAGCTATGCTCAGATGCAATACTGCTATTTTCACTTGTGTCTAAGTTTCTAAGATTTTCTTGGATTACTAGACACTGAGTGTGCTGAGAAAATATAGATAATGGGTGCTTAAGTGTCAAAGACAATCTAAATCCACCCTTTGCATAGCAGCAGACAATGGCCCAAATCCTTTAAAAGTAGCCTCCAACAAAGAACAATATCATCCACTCTGGAGATGCTGACAAAGGCTCCTGTGCATTGCTATAAAATCAAAAACAAACAATTACCAGGATCAGATTTGTTTTGAATTTCTAAAGAGCCACAGCTCTAGCTCCACTCAATAATGTAACTGATTTGTTGGTTCTTAATGAAAAGCAGAGTCTGAGTTTGTGCCACAGATGAATTCCATGATAGGGCAGGTAAGTTACAAACATTAGAGGAATCCATTTAAGCACCAGGATGAGCTCTGCATGTCTTGTCTGATTGAATATAATCCAGATAATCCAACGCAGCGTCGGAAGGTGTCTGAGTGGAGCAGATGAGCTTGTTCTGCGGGGAATTGGCTTGGTTGTCCCCATGGCACAGGCCTCGGATGAGATGTTCCCATGGCACAGCTGCCCAGACTATGGGATGGTGCTCCAGCTGTGGTGGCAGGGGGGGAGCTTCTCCGCAGAAATCTGTAGCTATGCCCAACTTCCATCTAACTCTTGTAGTCAGGGAAACAAAGCCTTCCTATAATCTTGGTGCATCTCAACTTTGTCTCTCCAGGCTACCTGAAGCCAGGAGCCCACGTCAAGCCAGGTGAAACCTTCACATACAAATGGAGGGTGCCTGAAAATGGAGGTCCAACAGAGAGTGACCCCCCGTGCCTGACCTACCTGTACTACTCAGCCACTGATGCTGTCAAGGACACCAACTCTGGCCTGGTGGGACCTTTGCTGGTCTGTCGGAAGAACACCCTGAATCACGACGGGACACAGGTGCCCAACGGGAATGTCTGCTTGTCCCTAAGAGCAGGGTGGTGCACTGGGGGCTCCCATACAGGCAATTTGCCCAGTTCCCAGCTCTGCTTACAGAGATTAAATAAATGTTACTCCTCAGGGTAAAAGCTGATCTAAGGGGATGGTTCAGAAGACAAAATCACCATTCCCTAATATCCTGGCTCTTTCTTAGCTTTTCTGTCTTTTGCATGCAAATAATAACTCTTTTCACACTCCGTAAAGGACACTCTATTCATCCTTCTGGCTGATGAAAAGGTGCCAACTCCTGTCTCTATGCAGACTTAGTATGAAAGTGGCTTCAGGGAAAAGAAAGCTTTGTTATAAAAACCTATTCATTTCTATTGAATAGTCTTTTTTTATGTCTTGTCTTCCCCCTCCTCTACAGAAAGGAATAGACAGAGAATTTTACCTCCTCTTTTCAATCTTTGATGAGAATGACAGCTGGTATCTGAACAAGAATATTGAAGCCTTTACTGGAGATCCAACAAAAGTGGATGAAAATGATGCTGATTTCATGGAATCCAACAAAATGCATGGTACAAAATATCTAATATCTGTTAATGATATCTTTTATTCAATCATGTTAGGAAGATGAGTTGGTTTTATCATTCATAGGTTTCTGAACTGCACTGGAGAGTGAGCTGGAAAGCTGTCAGTCAACTTATGGCCAGCTCCTGATGCCCTTGGAGTGCACATTGAAACTCCAGTCACAATGGCCATGAGTGCATCCATCTACAAATACATTTGGAAAAAGGGAACAGAGCAGTGATTTTAGATACAATACTTAGTTCTGTAAAAAGGCATAATGCCAGAGACAGGTGCAGAAGAAGCCAATGTTCACTAGTGTTTTAAATTTCACTGCTGGTCTTGGCACTGACTCATGCAGTAAAATCTACCTGCCCTGCTGGGCAGTGACCACCTCTAAAAGAGGAGACACAAAGACTAGGGGATTGGCCAGAAATATTTTACAACATCATTTCTGGATGCAAGTATCTGACTTCAGCACGGATCTCCTCCAAGGTATCCCTGGGATGACAAACTTGAGCAAATCACATAACCTACCTTTGCTTTAGATATATATTTTTAGAGAACTCAGGGGCTTTCTGGACCTATTTTATTCTTCTTCTATGAGATGGAACTACCATACTGAAGTTTTGTTCTTTTATAGCATCTTTCACACATTGATCACAGAGAACAATTTGAGGATTAGGGAGTTTTGCCTTATAACGCCCTTGTAACTCAGACTCTTTATGGCCCTCTCCATAGCCTTAATGATGTGGTTATGCATTCTCCAGGCTGAAAGGAGGTACCAAATTTGTGCACTTGGCTGGTGTCTGGGAGGTACACTCAAAAGCTCAGAGGAGGAGTGCTACATCACAATAGCAGAGAGCTATTACAAGATTTTACAGGCTAAAACCAAAGAGGTAGAAGTTCTGAGTTTATAGGAATAGCACTTAGATGTTAATTTGGTGTCCTCCAATCCTACTTTTGCTTCACAAAATGCCCCTTTAGTGACTTGCTGAGTCGTGAGTCTTTGGCCAGGTGGGTGGTAGGAGGTTCTGTAATGCATTCTTGTGGATCTGCTGCTAACCATGATTTTTTCCTTCTCCTCCAGCTGTCAATGGCTACTTGTATGGCAATCTGCCAGGCCTGACCATGTGCACGAATGACAAGGTCTCCTGGCACCTCATTGGGCTGGGCAGTCACTACGACATGCACGGGGTTCATTTCCAAGGAAACACCATTGACCTGAGAGGGACAACAAGGGATGGGCTGGCCTTGTTCCCTCATTTATCAGGGACAGCACTAATGCAGCCAGACCGTGTGGGTATGTTCATGAACTGATTTTGGTTGTGTGGCGCTTGCAGATACCAGTGAGCCAAATTAACAGACAGTGAGATGCTCTGCTCTGCTCAAGGAGGCTGAAAGCCAGGAGAGAGACACTGGGGACCTGGCATAGCTGAGAATTCAGGCTATGGATTAATTTTCTGGGAAGGTGTACATATTCATGTACACCAAAAACCAGAGGCTTTAATGACTTAGGGAAGGGTAGAGCAGCAGGCAGAGAGATAGCTAACATGATGCTCATAGAATTTTATAATTCTCCAAACAGACATTTTTAGAAAAGCAAACTCACTGCCAAGTGGATAGTCAGCATCATTTAAGGTATTTTAGGACTTCAACAAAGCTTTTCAGTAATAGTCTTTAAGAGTTTCTTCAGAAGCTTATACATTAAAGGTACTTTTAAATCTCATGGGTAATCCAGTGATTCATACTTCGAACCAGGAGAGTGTGAGTTGTTTTCTGGAGACACCAAATAATCTTCGTCATATAAAGTACAACATTAGCTTGCTTTGTATTGATGCAACTCTGTGTAAATTAATAGAGTCATCAGGGTTGTACCATCCTGGGGCCATCCATGGCCAGGGCACCTGATAGAAATGTACATTGGAGTTGTGTATGTGCCAGGTTAGACCTCTGTTGCAGATGCTGTAAGACAACTGAAATTTTTCTAACACAAATCCCAAACATTTCCACCATCTGTCAAACTGCACTGTAGATCTCACACAAAACAATTATTCAAAGAGATTATTAATTTTTGGCTAACCTTTTACCAGCAATAACATAAATTGAATGAATTATCAGATCTTTACAATTGTCAATGCTTGTGATTTTATTTTAATTACATATTATTTTATCTCTTTAATCACTATTGCCTCTGAGGTGCAAGAAATAGACTGAGATCTAGTCTGGACAGAGCTATGTTTTTAATTTTGATTATATCACTGACTCACATACAAAGCAGCTGTGAAAGTGCTTTCCTTCTTCACACAGTGCTAGCAGGTGGAGCTGTACAGGAAAACATTACAGTCAGCTTCTGCTTGAGTAAATGGGCAGGAGAGAAGGAGAGTATAAATATCAAATTCTGCCCATGAACATGCCAAAATATGCTCCCACAATCACTACCATTTTTGACCACCAGAGCTACCAAAAAAAAGGGCCCATGGTGGCTTGGCCTTTCATGGAGGGAGTGCAAAGGGTCAGAAAGTTCCAGTTTATCTCAACTGTGCAAATAGATAAATGGTTATAAGCAGGCATTCCTTTACGGTGGGTCTGTATCTGTATTGCAGAGCCCTTCTTCAACCTGATTACACCAGACAAACTGCAGGGGCTCCATGGAGAGTCCCTTGCACTGAAGGCTGGTAAAGTGGCTCTGTGCTCAGGGACAAGGAACCAGCACCTCTGAAACACACCCCTTGTTTCTCCATGCCTTCACTGAGTTTTGCAATGAGCGCTTCCTCCTCCTCTTCCTGTGCTCCTCGTGGGCATGTCTGCAGCATGGGCTCGCTGGCAGTGAGGCTTGCTGGCAAGCTTATTCCTGCTGCCAGACATCTGAGTGCTTTTCAGAGTTTCCTTGGCCCAGCTGATCTAACTCAAATAGTTAGAAGTAATTTATGGTGATTTTTGAGCAAAGATGGAGCAGGCTGCTTTTTCCTATGGAGCAAAACAAGGTCAAGTCCTGCTGGGTCCTGCACTTGGCTCACAATAATCCCATGTAATGCCAAAGACTGCAGACAGAGTGTCTGGGAAACATCTCAGCAGAAGAGGACCTGGAGGTGCTGGACAACAGCAGCTGAACATGATCCAGAGTGTGCCCAGGTGGCCAAGAAGGCCAATGCCATCCTGGCCTGGATCAGCACTGGTGTGGCCAGCAGGAGCAGGGCAGGGACTGTCCCCCTGTACTCAGCTCTGGTGAGATTACACCTCCAATTCTGTGTCCAGTTCTGGGCCCCTCACTGCAAGAAGGACATTGAGGGGCTGGAGAGTGTCCAGAGAAGGGCAACAGGGCTGGAGAAGGGTCTGGAGCACAAGACTGGTGAGGAACAGCTGAGGGAGTGTTCAGCCTGGAGAAAAGGAGGCTCAGAGGGGTTGTTCTCACTCTCTGTAACTACCTGGGTGCTAGTCTCCTCTCCCAAGGGGTACCAAGTGACAGAAAAAGAGGAAATAACCTCAGGTTTCATCAGGGAGTTTTAGTTCATTGGAGCAGGCTGCCTAGGAAGTGGTAGAGTCACAATCCCTGTATGTTTTTAAAAGATTGTAGAGATGGCATTTAGGGACATGGTTTAGTGGTACACTTGGCAGTGGCTTAATGGCTGTCTTGATAATCTTGGAGGTCTTTTCCAGCCTAGAATATTCTATCATTCTATTTAAACATCCTCTTGCTTGACTTTCCATACAGCATTATACATTAGAATTATCTGAGGACAGATCAGAGATGTACACAGGACCTAATTTGTCAAGATGCTTCTTAGGTTTTTTAATTGCTTAAATGCCATGTGCTTTTCTTTCCAGGCACGTTCAAAGTGGTTTGCAGGACTTTTGATCACTTTGTTGGTGGGATGAAGCATCTCTACGAGGTGAGCAGCTGCCGCAGCCCCAGCGGAGCCCAGCAGCAGCGTGGAGCCATGAGGGTCTATTACATTGCTGCAGAGGAGGTGGAGTGGGACTATGCCTCAAATAAGAGCTCAGCACCAAAGGTTTACAACATCAGCAGCTATGAGGAAAGGTACCCAACCCAAAAAACTGTTGTGGGCACAAGACACACTCACAGTGGAGGGGAAACTTTGAAGCACCATTTCATGATGCCAACCTTGTATTTTTAGGAGGAACTCTTTGCCAAACATAATATGAGAAAATGTATTTACAAAGTCACAGCCTCTCAGTTTAGACTAGTTCATGGCCACCAGTTTCAAATGCTTTCATTTCAGAGTGTCTTGTAATGCTGTTGAATTCAAGAAGGCCTCCAAGTTTGTGTTCCAGCCCTGGCTCAACCTTACAATGATGCCCCCCAACCCTCTTCTCTCCCTTACTCTTCCCAGCCTTGCAATCCCAGACTTCTGGTTTTCATAGAGGAGAAAGGCACCTGTTCCAGATGTGAGCTCCTGTAGGCAATGCAATGCAGATGCATGGTGGGGGTGCTGAGTCTGCTTTCCTGCAGCATGGTAGCCCCTAGATCCCCTGAGAAGATCAGAACATAAGTAACCCTGCAACTGAATCACTCCACTGTGTGAGGAATAAAAAACTTGTGAAAAAAATACACATTCCTGATCATATTGCATAGACTGGTCTCTGGTGAAATCAATTACGAACTTATGTCAAAAATAAACCTTAGAAAAGCATCTGTGAAAGTGCTTCTTGTACAGAGGAAGAGGAGTCTGTAAAAAATACACCTGAAGAGTCACAGGTGATGATGTGAGTTTAAAGAAAACATAAACTCCACTGCTGTCAAACGCTGCTGTTGCATACACAGCTCACTATACAGTAAGCAGTATCCCTGGGGCAGTGTTTTGGTTTTATTTAGTGTATTGTGAGCCAGCCTTGCTACTCCCCTGCCAGGGGCACCCCGGAGATGAGCTGCCAGGAGGCGGCTGCTCGCAGAGAGGGTGAAGGCTCAGCTGCACAGCGGCTTGTGAGTGTCCTCTGCCGGCGAGTCAGCCCTCTGGGATCCCATGGGAGCAGCCACACACTAGGGAAACCTGGAAAGCATCCTCTTCCCCGTGCAGAATGAAAATACATTTCTCCTTTTATCATCATGCTGGGAAAGCATCCAGCCTGTGCAGTGCACAGCAGCAGGAGGGAAGGGTAAAACAGCTCCCTCTTATCTCAGATGATGGATCGCATTTGTTTTCAAGCTTTGTTTATCATCTTCCCGTGGCTAATAGCCAAGATAGCAAAAGCAGCCATCATGATAGGAGGATTCAGGATTCCAGGGACAGGCAGTATCTGTTATTGGAGTGAACAATGCTGCTGGAGAGGGCCGCTGAAACCACTCTCATCTCACACTTTACCCCTACTCCAGCTCTGGTGAAGGATTTGTGTTCCCAAAATTCTTGGAGAGTGCATCTTATCCTCAGCTTTACCTGTTTGAAGAGGGTGTGCATTCAGTAAGGATTACCACTCTTGCTATTTGCTATTCAAAACCTCTTGCATCTCTCAGGGCCTTCACATCCATCAGCACATTGGATCAAGCTGTATATTCTCATTGAATCTGTTGTGAATAGCACAACAGTTACTAGCTTTCAGCTATGTACACTTTAGTGCTTTTATTGCATTTTATTTTGCAGCTATGGGCATGTTTTTCTGGGCCAAGCAGAGGACCTGATTGGTTCAAAATACAAGAAGGTGGTTTACAGGGAGTACACAAGTGGCAACTTCACACAGCGCAAAGTGAGGACAGAAGAGGAGGAACACTTGGAAATCCTGGGCAAGTAGCTCTCATGTCTCACAGACCAAGCTGTGCTCAGAAAGAGGATTGCTTTCCAAAACTATGTTTTCTAGCTTTATTAAGATGGAAAATATGGAACAGTGACGCTTATTCCAGGTGTCAGTTATTTTACATGCTATTTATATAGTGTAAAGATCCTTTCCAAATTAAAGAATTAATTCTTGAACATGAATAAGGAGTATCCTAAGGAGTGCTATAATAGCAATTCCAGGATTCACTTTAGCTTCAGAGCTTGTAACATGGGGTAGACTCTTGTAAACAGATTAAGATAATATTAAGGAGATGGATTTGTGTTTGCAATAGGCAAGACATAATTTTACCCATCAGTTCAGGTTTTTTATGGGGTGAAAAGCAGGCAACAACTAGTCATAAAATAGTCATAGAGTTTTAGAATATCATGAGTTGGAAGATCATCAACGTCCAATTCCTGGCCCTGCATGACTCACACCCTGTGCCTGACAGTGCTGTCCAAATACTCCTTGAACTCTGTCAGGCTCGGTGCTGTGTCCACTTCTCTGGGGAGCCTGTTCCAGTGCCCAACCACCCCCTGGGTGGAGAACCTTTTCCTAATACTAAAACTAAGCCTCTCCTGATACAGTTTCATACTCTTCCCTCAGGATAACCTTCTCAGGAATATGTTTACAATTTCCTTTTCTGAAGGACAATAACATTTTGAAAGATTCAAAAGCCATCCTCAGGAGTTTTCCTTAGAAAACAGCTGTTCAAAGACCCGTCTTCAGAGAGAACAATTCTCTTCATTGACTGAAAAGGGATTATTTGTACATACGGAGCTTTTAATCAGCTGAGATAATACAATTTCTATGGCTTTCCTGGAAGAATAGAAAAGCCCAATGCTTTTGATAGAGACCTTGGCTCTACTCCCAGGCCAAGCTATTGAAAGTTTGTTGAATTCAGAAAAGCAGCATTAAACACTGGCATCTCCTGTTTGAATTCAGGGCCACTACTCCATGCCGAGGTCGGTGACTCCGTACTGATCGTATTTAAGAACAAAGCCAGCAGGCCTTACTCAGTAAGTGCACATGGTATAGAAGAGGTTGGTTGTGAAGAACAGCCTGAGACACCAATTACCCTCCCTGGTAAGGCTCCCTTTTTTTCTTTCCCCCCCCCCTTCTTTTCTTTGAGCTACAAAGGCTGTATATAAAAGCATTTTAGCACATTAATGATAATCTCTCTTTCAAACTTGCCCATATCTATATGTTCTCCCAGGCACAATATGTTCAATGCTTATTCAGCTACAGTTCTGAGTTTCTAGACATGTAGGTTCTTGACCAAGTGAGCATGTTTGGGCAAAGAATAAGCCTTCATTCCTATCAGGGGTAGAAACAGGAATGTAAAACCTCCAAAAGAGAGAGAAGCAGGCCCATAATCACGGCAAGAGAAATGTAAGCCAGTGCTGCATTTGGCTCCAAACTGACACTCTAACAATGTTTTAAAAACTTTCAAATTCAGAGGTAAGAATTGCAGATGTTAATATTAACTCTGCCTCTCTCAAGCTACAGAGAATTGGCATTTGCATTCAGAGTAGTGCATAAAATGCCACACATAGCTGTCATGTGAATTCATAACCTTTGAAAAGTGTACCAAATATGCCTCAGTTTCTAGTGAGGAAAACTAGAAAACTAGTAGATAATAGTTTTTCATATAGAAAAATTCCTGTTTAATTCCTGTTTAACTTTTTGAACTTCAATTTTTTATTGGGTTTATGTTCTAAGTAGGAAATCAAACCCAGGCATAGCAGTCCCCACTTTTGCTTTCCAATACCCATGCAAATTTTTTAGGCGTCATTTGTGAACTCCAGTGTGAAATTAAATGTAAAGAAATTTTGATGTAATAAAGCTCTTTGCAAGCTGAAATTTCTTTCCTGTGAGCAGCTGTGTTGGTAAAATACAAATACACAGAAACTCATGCCCAAATGTGAGCCAGCATCTGCCTTGCTGCCGTTTGGTGAATGTATACCTGAGGTTAATACGTGGGGGAGGGGAAAGAAAAGGAACTGGTTTATATACAATTCCTTCGTTTTGTAATTTGCTCCATGATGTTGTTGACACTATTAGGCTGGCGTTTGAGATGTAACAAGGGGAACACTACTGTCATGTCTCCTGCGTCCACATGGGAGCAGGCTTGGGATGAGTTAGATGAGGGAAGGTGACTGTGTTTGAGAGTAAGCCAAAAGCATTCCTCAACAGGATCTAAGGACTGACTTTTCCTTAGGAGTTTGGAAAGAGCAGTTGACATAGAAATGAAATCCCTGAAATAAGAAAAATTTCTGGGCACCTCAGTCCCCACCAGCATCATCTAGAAATCCTCACTGTCTTTCTTCCTAGGCCAGGCTGGACTGCTTACCCCAAACTTGCCAAAGACTGTCTAATTCTACTAAATCCTAAATCAGTCATCAGACAGATTTGCATCCTGACAAACTGTGCTCCTGAGAGCACTGCCAGGTCCTAAGAAACTGTGGGGGGCATGCTAAATAGATGCAGAAAGCATATCCATAGCAACCTATGCTAGACCAGCTCTCATCTGCCTTAGCTTTGTTCTCTCCCAGGCCATTCTTCCAATTACCCAGAAGGAAAAAAGGGAGAAAACATAAATTTTCGCTTTTTTCAGGGGTTATACCTTATTTGAACTTCAAAAATCAGTCTTCAATGCCTTCTGAAATGTGTCAGCTTTAAATAGGGTAGAGATTCTTTTCCATCTACAGCCTCCAAACATCCTGAGCTGAGGAGGAAAAAGTAAGGAAGGGGTGGAGGACCACAACCAGCCTCCCTTCTCAGATCACACCTTCTAAAAAGAGGTGATGACATGTAGGTTAGATACAGATGGATGAGAAACATTTCCCTGGCCTCCATGTCTCCATGACATGGTCTTAATGTCTCCATGACATGATGCTTATCCTGTAAGAGTAAATGATATTGCAATACTTATGAGACCCATCTCATATTGTATGAGAGTTGAAAGTCATCACTTTTTTGTTTTTGTGGTTGCTACTGTACAATTAAAACCCACTGCTGCATGATGCATGAACAGTGCAGTGGCTCAGTGACACAAGAACTAGGCTCAGACATTTCCCAACCCTTTAAGCTTGAAAAATCTCCTTGCCTAGATGCTCACAGCCATTGGCAGCTGTTGTGCTGTAGCTGTACTAAAACCATGGTTCTGTGATTTCCTGGTTTTAACCTGACTCACAGCATGTCCCACGATGCTCTTGGCTGTTGTCACCCTGAAAGACTTTTGGGACAGAGACTGCTTGGTTCAACATTTCTCCACCACTTAAAAGGGTAAGGTGTTGACCACATCTTGGTCTCCTACCCTTTCCTGAAGTACCAGCAAAAAAGGAAAGCAGGGAAACACAGCATAGGCATTTCATCTGAATGCAGATGTTTGTGTTCGGTGCAGAGAAATGATCCTCACTCAAATAGATCATTTTCTCATCCATTTGTTACAGTTTTTTTAAAATCAGAGGCCAGGGAATTTCTGCTCAGGGAGGATGTGGCAGAGATGATGACATTTCAGGAGGGATAGAGATTCTCTGGTAATTGCTGTGGAGCAAGGTCCTATCTGGAAGATGAAAGAACCCCCCTGCTCCCCCCAGACAGCAGGTTGGTACATATCCAGCTCTCCTATCCAGGCCCACAGCTGACACACTTCTGCAGCACCCTCTGCAAAATCCCAGTGGCAACTGCCACTTCTTTTTGTCCTCTTCAATTGAGAAGGTCCAAGAAATATTTTCTGGGCTTGGCTCACAATGCCTCATCTGACCTTAATTATCAGCAGCCTAGGTCATTGAATTACTGCAGGTTTTGCCAAAGATGAAGAGTCCTGTTTGTAAACTTCCTTCTGTGGGATGCCACTTTTGTCAGAATCATTTGCAGATCTTTATTTCTGGAGCAATCTGCCCTCACTAACCCCACTGGAACCTCACCGACCTCCTGGAAGGCAGAATCATATCCCTATCCCATTGCTGCATGCTTCCACAGGTAGTTTTGATGCAGACAGTTTTTTGATGAGAAGGATAGGAGGTCTGAGTTAGATACCATTCAAAGCTTCTAATACTTAGCTGCTCGAGGTAAAATTGTTCTCTCTCTGTTTCAGGGGAAATAAACACCTACAGGTGGAACGTCCCGGAACGATCCGGTCCTGGCAAAACAGATCCAAATTGTATCACTTGGGTTTATTATTCAACAGCAAATTTTGTTAAGGTAACCCAGAAATGGCCATTAAAGCTTGCATTGCTTTGGCTAATGTGTCGTGCATTGTGTAATGTTTATGAAAGGTCCTGCTTCTCAGCTGGGAGAGGGCCACAGGCTAGAGACACCATTTACAGAGCTAGATGCTTTGAACTCTTTACCAACAGTTGCACATGCCTGGGTAATTTAAGCTACAGAAATCCCAAGGCATACACCACAGTAATGTGATTTCCTCCTTAAAGAACAGTTGAGGGGATTTGGGGTAAAGACAAAACATTACACAAAATCACAGAATCACAGAATGAGTAAGATTGAAAGGGACCACTGGATGTCATTGCTTTGGTAAATTAACAGAGACACACAGAGAAAGAAGTTTTTAATTAGACTGATTTTTTCTCATCTGATAGGAAAAAGCAATTTAATCTTCAGTTAATCTGTATCTATTTCATAACTGGATGAATTGAAAATCTGTAATGCATATATTTATTTTATTTCAGGACACGTACAGTGGTCTGATTGGGCCTCTTGTAGTTTGCAGAAAAGGAACTTTAGATGAAAGAGGTCTGAGGAAAGACATCGATCGTGAATTTACTCTTCTGTTTATGGTGTTTGATGAAAATGAATCCTGGTATTTGAAAGAAAATATTGAAACATACCTTCATAAGAATCCTGATGATTTTAATTCCACTGAGAACTTTGAAGACGGCAACAGCAAGCATGGTATGCAGGACTCCGCAGCAGCAGCCAAGAGGAAAGATGTTTATTTTTCACAGCCCTTTTAGGGACACATTGGACTCAGCCTGCAGTTACCCAGCCATGTGACAACTTCATAAACTGAAATGCTGGAAACAAAAAGATTTCACAAGGCCCAGCCAAGATATTTTTCTAACAAGATAGTTTGCTCTTATACTTTTGGGAAGAGAATGACCTGCCAGGATTTCCTTGTCATTTGTGAGCTGTGTCCCTCCCAGGCTTGTTTTTTATGAGCATAGGGATGATATTTTAAAACTGTGGCTGTATTTACAGCCAGTCCAGGAGCCAGGCTGAATAGACTGGATGGGAACACACATAGCCCTGGCAAAGCAAACATTTTTTTCTACAGCTGGTACCCATTTTAGACAACAATTCTATTCCCTCTTTTTCCATGTAGCTTCTCAGCATAAATCCAGTTTGCTCAGGAGTTCAATCTCAACCAGTAAAAAACCAGCTTGATGCTCTGTAAGACAGAAAAAATGTTTGTTGATGTATACTTACACAATTTGGAAACTGAAACAAAAGCATGACTGTCTCCCTGCAGTGGCAGTGGTCACTGGGGACAGCACTTGTCCTAACCACACATGCCTGTCCCCTCTCTGCCTGGACACTCCTTCTACCCTCAAAGTGCAAAGGATGCTTGAAGTAGAGGTTATAATCACCCATACCTTGGCCAATTATTAATCATTCCTATTTTTGTCATTCTTCCAGCAATCAATGGGAAGATTTACAACAGTCTCTTGGGTCTAACGATGAATGAAGGTGATAGGACAAACTGGTATTTGATAGGAATGGGCAATGAAGTGGATATCCACACAGTTCACTTCCATGCACAGACCTTCATCTTCAAGGTTGGTAAAATAAATCAAAATAAAACTTTTATATTGTTATGGGAAATTTATGAGAAAAACAAACAAAAAAAATTCCATATTTCCAGCCTGGCTTTGTCACTTAGGCACAGAGCCCTGGGCTGGTGCTGAGGTGGGTGGGAGTTTTGCATTTGAAGGAAATACATAATAAATGAGATACTTGCAAAGCTTCTATTACCCTAGTAGAGGACATGCTTAGGTGGGTTAAAATATATGATTACCCGTAGGTGTGAGGGAAAATACAGGGAGGAGATTAGAGTTATGCCGGGTTGGAGTATGGTTTTATGCTGTGACAGTTTGCCACTGGCAGGACTACCTGAAAAATATTTCAAAGAAACACCTTTGCTCAGCCAAAAGCTGAAGTCAACAGAAGGGGTCTGCTTTTTTATGATGGATTCAATGAGAGGTGTCCACAGACCTCAGTTTCTCTGAATAATGCTCACTAGAAATGTACAAGAAGCATTTGATCTGCCTTAAGGAGCTGGAATGCTGACTGGAATATTTCAGTGCCCATGGGGGAGCATTTGAGGCATGACTCTCACAATTCTGGTTTTGCTTTGCCACAGACAGATAAGGACCACAGAGGAGATGTGTATGACCTTTTCCCTGGGACTTTCCAGACAGTTGAACTCGTAGCAGAAAACCCTGGGACGTGGCTTCTGCACTGCCACGTGGCCGATCACATCCATGCTGGCATGGAGACAACCTACACCATCAATAAATCAGGTGCAGTATCAGAAACATCCCAGGACTCAGAGGTGGTATTGCAGCACAGTTGGATGGAAGGCAGGGACGAAAGGAAGAGAGCTCACCTGTGCACTGGTGGGAAGCACCTGCACTGCCATGGCCAGTTAGCAGTGATAAGAGACAGGACAAACACCCCTGGTGACATGGCAATCTTTGGTGCACTTTGCTGCAACTTGAAACCAGTTGGTGCTTCACAAGTGCCCTTCTGAGACAGTGGCAGCCTAGGGACCATTTGTCCTTTAAAGGTGGCACAGAAAACATCTGCAAAGCTGTTGTTCAGCCTTTTTGCCTCACTGTGCAGGAGGGCTTACAGTCTGGCATGGTGCTGGTTCCTTCCTGTGAGCCCTGATGACTTGCAGAGCTGTTTGGGCTCCTCCGTGCACAGGCAGACACCAGCTGGGATAAAAGGAGCTCCAGAAAATGGTTGTTCATCTTGTCCAAGAAATAGGTGATCTCTTGACTAAGAAAAGTTGACAAACTTTTTGAGTGGTGCTTGTCTCTTCCAACACATGTAAGTGAAGCTGAAAGTGTTTTGTGAGCCTCTCCACATCACATTACTTCACTAAACATCTGGATCCAGCATCTAGGTCCTCACTGTGCTGGCTAAACTCCTCTACAAGAGTTGAAACAGTGCCAGTAGGCACACCTCATACCTATAACCCTGTAGCAGCATGATGACAAATGTAGATGCCAAATGTAGCCAAAATACTCCTTCCTTGGATATAATGATTTTATTTGATTACACATATTCATGTGGGCTGTGAGATTTCAAATGGACAAGCAAATGCAGAACTGAATCATGGAATGGTTTGGGTTGGAAGGAACCTTAAAGATCATCTCGTTCCATCCCCCATGCCATGGACAGGGACACCTTCCACTAGACCAGGTTCTTCAAGGCCCCACCCAGCCTGGCCTTGTACGCTTCCAGGAATGGGGCATCCACACTTTCTCTGGGCAACCTGTGCCAGTGCCTCACCACCCTCATAAAAAATGTGTTCCTTATGTCCCACCTAAATCTACCCTCTTTCAGTTTAAAAGTTACCCCTTGTCCCATCACCACAGTAAGTAGTGGAGTAAAAGAGATGCCTACAGAGAAGGGGAATGTTGCCCATGGAGCTTCCCAGAGGAACAGTTGTGATGAGCTAATCACAATTTCTGTTCAGATCAGCAAGGTAGAAATAATGAAATAAAGTCAACTCTAATTTTTCAAAAGACAAAAAAATATTTATTAAGGTTTCCAACTTAACTGTGCTTTTTTTCACCCTGAGAAGGGCGACGAGAGTGGGAAGTTCCTTCAGAAGGAGGACACAAAACTGGAACATACAATAAAACTACTGCAACAAATGAAACCACTGCAAAGGGTAAAGATTTTTTAAATGCCATTTAAAACTCTTCAGATTCATGTGCAGATTTCTCATTAACAACTCTCTTTTAACAGATTATGACAACAAAGTGGGCAAATTTTTCGGCAAAACTTTGAGTCCTGGAGAAGCCAGCCTGATATTCGCAGCTTTTTTTTGCATTGGACTTGTTCTACTGTCAACAGCATTAATCTTCTTCTGCTTCGTCACCCGCCAAGGAAATAGAATCCATTACACAGCTCTGGATGATAAAAGTGCACTTCTGGCAGATTCCCTGTAAATTCCCACTTTTAATATCATTCACAGGCACTCACTGGATTTCACAACATAGAACCATAAAACCTTTAAGTTTGGAGAACACCTCTAAGATCACTGAGTCCAACCATAAACCTAACACTGCCAGGCAACATGCTGCTAATAAAACTGGAGCAGGGCATATGCTGACAGTCCCACCCCATGGCCAGTGCTCACAAGAGGGAACATGAGCTGTAGAGCTCAGCTCCAAGAGCCAGGTACCACCCATCACCATTTCCACTCCTCTGGGTTCAGATGAGCTCTGTCCAAGATCCAATCTGGCAGCCAAGCAGAGCAGCATCCACTGGGTTTTCACAGGAGTGAGGAGCAGGCAGAATGGCATCCATGTGCTCTGTGCAGAAACTCTGGGTTCACACTAGAAAATAAACACCACCAGGGACTGGCTTAAGCTGTCATCCTCTGAAGGAGCAGCTGCAAACCTCCAGGTCCCTGCAGTTTCCCAAAGTCTGGCTCAATGAATTCACCACCATTCAAGTGATTGTCTCTTTCTTTTTTCCCTTGTTAAATGAGGAAACTTCGCCCTGGGGACGAAGGTTTTTGAAGACCTACAAATAAATTTTAGCACCTGAAGGGTTCAGCAGTGCCCCTGCCATTAGTTTCTAACAACTTTTATTTATCTCTAAAAATCTAATTCTGAACAACCTCCAAGAGATTAATTTACTTTGTAAATGCTGCTTGTTATGGTCCTGATTCTGTACCTCTTCTTTGCACTGAGCAGCACCTCTCTCCCAGCCTGAATGAAGTCATCAGGAGGATGATCTTTGTGCTCTGCGAGGCAGACAGACAGAATCAGGACACATTTAGTGATACTTGAATGTTTATAGCCAATGTTTTGTTAGGTTGTGTTTATTCTTGCCTGCTCATGCCTGCTATAGCTCTAGCAGAGGAATTCTGGGACAAAAACCTTTGTAAAACTGTTTACACAAATTTGATTTTGAATGTAAATTCAAATTGCTAGTTTGACTTTTTTAAATTTTATTTTTTCCACTCCTGTACTTTAAAATGTATTCAAAGGTAGGAAATTTTACTGTGCAACGCTCTTATTGTAGCTTATATGTGTCCTTCATTGATGTCCAGTCAAACAATATGTTGAAGGTTCTCAGTAATTTCTTTGTTTTCCTCATTTGAAAGCACACACATGAAGTAGAAATGCAGGACTGAGCCCTTATAGATTTTACATCATATCAATCAACAACTCAAAAACTCCAATTTGAGCTGGCAAATACAGGTATTTTCATCTTCCTGTCCTGTAAACTTTAACATTGGGGTCTCCTGTTCTGTGCAAAAATACTGTCTGTGCAGAACTTTAGCTCTCTGTGTACATATAAAATTAAAGCCTTTCACTCAAAATGCACTATTACAAAAGGAAATTATTTGGTACTTCACTTCTAGGGTAGCTAATGCACCTGCTGTTTTAGAAAGAATCATAAGTATGTTTTGACTGTAGAAACTAGTTTGCCAAAGTGATTACACTGATAATAAAAAACCCCAGCTATTTGTATGAACCTTCTGGCCCAGTTCATTTCCTCTGTCCTGCTCCTCAGCTGGACAGTGGCTGTGAAAGCAGAACGAAGGCTCCAAAGGGCCGCAGGACATTGCTGCTGCCAGACCAGGGGACACAGCCTGCCACAGGGATCATGAAACATCACAAGAAGTGTAAAGCAGCAAGTGTACCATTGCCTGCCTGGCGCAGGCAGCCCTGTGCCAGCTGTGCCCTGACACCTGTGTTGAAGGACAGCATCTGTGCTGGGCTGAAGCACCAGCAGGAACAGAGTTAAGCAACAAAATGGACTGATCAAGTCACCAAGGCAGGGATGTTTTCCATGGAATGCTACAGGCCCTCAAGTATGAAAAATCTGGATTATAAAGTGGGGTAGCAGCTGGGAACTGTCCTAAATTCAAAAGCTTGAAAGGTGACAAGGTCAATCTTTAAAAACTTTCCAGAGGACTAAAAGCTCTGTCAGCCGCACAATGGGAGCTGCTTGAAACTGTTCTAAAAACAAAACCAGGAAAGTGTCCAAAGGAACAGAAGAGAACATGGAAGAGTTTATACTTTCTTTTTTTCCCCCCCCACAAGAAAATTGTGCCTTAGGAAGGTTTTTGAAGGACTCAGTGCATAGGTAAGAAACATGGATGAATATAACCTGCTTACATTTCCATAAGATTTTTGAGAAGGTCCTAAAGTTTCTTGAGGAAATGAAATCACCATGGGATGAGGAGTCCATGGAAGTTAAATAACTGGTTAAAAGGCAGTGAAAAGTGGTCAGATTTCATGTTGAAAGTCACTCATGGGGTGCTACATGACATGCTTGTCCTTGCTTTTCACTATTTTATCAAAGTGTTGTGAAAAAGAGTGGACAAGTTGAGTGACAAGCACATGTAGCCTGAAAAATCAGTGAAAAAAAAGAAAAAAATTTATTACTGACACATTTACAGTACTACATGGGGAAAAAAGCAGTCCTACCCTTATGTCTATCATACTGTCTAAACATCTCTGAAATGGGATCTGATTTGTAATACTTTAATGACAACATTAGCTCCAATGTTGTTCAGTGGGCAGAAAGGCAATTAAATATTAGGAATCAGTACAAATTAAGAATAGAGCAAAACAGAAAACCACTTTGTCCCATTACATATATGTCTAGGGCACCTGCATCTTGTACACAGCATGAGTCAAATCTCCTGGCCTCATCCAGCAAAGCAGCACAAGGGCAGCACAAAAAGAACAAGAAGAGGAATCGGTACTGTAGAACAGTTTCCATATGAAGGGTAATTTCCTTGGCTTATGGCTTGGAAAAAAATAGGAAAGGCAATTGAAAGCAGATAGGACATCAGTTTAATAAAGGGGAATTTGAGTGGAGGAGGGAATATTTTGTCCTTTTTGCAGAAAGCAGTGAGCTGGGGGAGTGTTACACGAAAGCACAACACAGGAAGTGGCTCTACATGGAGTGGACATGTGACTTCTTCTGTGACTCCTGGGCTGAGGATTCTCCAAGCTCACAGAGGTCCAGAAACCAACAGGAAAAGTACAGAGGGGCAAACAAATTAAGGGTTATTAAAGGTGAAGGCACCCCAGTGACTACCCCAAAAAATTGACCTGAAAAGCAGTGATCAAACATTATGGGTGGGGAAACTCCCACAGTACATGATGCTGGGCAGGTTAGGGGCTTGGAGCACCTGTCAGACTGCGGTGGGGTCATGAGTGCTGAGAGAGCTGGGGCTCACCAGCCTGGGGAAAGTGCCTCAGGGGCTCTCCACAGTGTGTGCAAACAGCTGAGGGAGGAGTAGCATGGACAGAGTCAGGTTGTTCTTGTCAGTGCCTGGTGAGATGACCTGAGCTGATGGGCACAAACTTGAAGCAAGGAGTCTCCTTTCAAACACTGTACCTGCGTTGAGGCATCCACAGACATGAGTACAGGCTGGGAGAACCCACGGAGAGCCGCCCTCATTGGGGGTTCTTGTGGATGAAAATCTGGACATGAACAAACTGCTCAGAATGCAGAAAGCTAACCTCATCATGGGCTGCCTCATCAGAAAGAGTGTGGCCAGCAGGACAAGCAAAGTGACTCTGCCCCTCTGCTTCGGTCTGTTGACACCCACCTGGAGTGCTGTGTGCTCTGGGGCTCCCAACACAAGAAAGAAGAAAGACATGGACATGCTACAGCACATCCAGAGGAGGCCACAAGGATGCTCCATGCAAGGGCTGGAGCAACTATTCTAGAAGACAGACTGAGAGAGTTCAGCCCAGAGAAGACAAGGCTCTACACAGATCTCACTGTGACCTTCTAGGACCTAGGGGGACTCAGAGGGAGAATGACACTTTACAAGGACATGCAGTGATAGAAGAAAGAGGAATGGCTTTAAACTCAACGAGGGTGAGTTTAGAATAGATTTTATGAAGAAATTCTTTATTGTGAGGATGGGGGCACAGGTGGCACAGCTTGCCCAGAGAAGCTGTGGATGCTCCATCCCTGGTGGTGTTTAGGGTCAGGCAGGGCGCTCCTGCACACAGCGGGGCTGGAAATATACGATCTTTAAAGTTCTTTCTAAGCCCGGCCATTCTGCGATTCCGCGCCCCCCAGCGCTCCTGGCACTGCCGCAGCTCCGCTCCCGACCCGCAGGGCGCCGCTCCGCGCCCCCCGCCCTCTGCGGGCGGGCCGGGCCGGGCTGCGGGGGCGTTCCCGAGCCGAGCCGGGCGGGGCCGGCCCAGCCTGACCCGGCCCAGCCGCGGGCAGCCCGGCCCAGCGCAGCCGTGCGGAGCCGTGCCCGCCATGGCCATCGCGCACATCGCCACCGAGTACGTGTTCTCCGACTTCCTGCTGAAGGAGCCGCCCGAGACGCGCTACAAGGGGCTGCGCCTGGAGCTGGCGCTCGACAAGATCGTCACCTGCATCGCCGTGGGGCTGCCGCTGCTCCTCATCTCCCTCGCCTTCGCCCAGGAGGTCTCCATCGGTAACTCCGGCGCTCCCTTTCCCGGTTCCCGGCGGCTCCCGCGGCGGACAAAGGGCTGTGCGGGCGGCGGAGCGGAGCGGAGCTCCGGGCGGGAGCGGGGCTCGGCGGGCTCGGCTGCCGGCGGGGCTCCCGCTCGGAGCAGGGCAGGGCAGAGGGCACCTCTGGGCCGCGGCAGGGAGCGCTGCCTTCCCGGAAAGCCGCCGTCCCGGAGCGCATCCCTGGCTGCTGGCTCATCCAGGTGTGCTGGGCTGCCCGGCCGGCCTCCTTCTCGCTGGGGCATTCCCTGGCCGCTGCCTTTCTCTCGGCACCTCCCGAGCAGGGGCTTTGTCAGCCCAGCGAGCGCATCTTCTGCCGAAGCCGCGCTGCCCTTTGTTTCCCAGCGCAGGTCAGAGCGGAGCTGCCAGCCGGGATGTGCCACGGGAGTGCCCGTCTGCTGCCGCTCGGGGTGTTGGGCGGTAGGATTCGGTGTCGCTCAGCTGTCGGGAACAGGTGCCACGGGGAAGGGCTGTCAGAGCTCTGCCGTGCGCTGCAGGCTGCTCGGCGGGGCTGCTCACCCGCAGGACGGGCAGTGGGAGAGCTCTCTGAAGCTTTCCGCTGCTCCTCTGCCCTCCTGCAGCTGTTCCCGCTCGGTTGTCAGTCTCTGCTGTGACTCTATGGTAGATGAAACTATGCTTTACAGGTAAAAGGCCAAGTTCCCCAATTATTTTACTATCTTTTTGTTTACCCACCTCCCCAAGTTACAGAAGTGATCATGCAGCAACCTTTGGCATTAGGAGTGGAACTAAATGATCTTTGAGCGTCCAACCCAAGCCTTCCTATGGTTTGCTAAGAATAGCACTATATGAATGAAGATTTCAAAGGTCTATATGTAATGCTATCCATTTGGAGACAGGGGTGAATCACAGGATTTCCAGCCTCTCATAGAGATAGTTTGATTTGCTGCCTGCACCTGTTTATTGGCATTCAGTGTTATACACCTGGTCTCTGTCATCTACAGGATTGAAGTGAATGTCAGGAGAGTGGAAACTGGAATGCAGCTTTGGATGAGTGGTGAATCTGTGCAAAGCCATTATGAGTAGCATTAGTCAGATACCAGATTGCTTGAGAGATAGGATGCCCCAGATCGCTGTATTTACACACAGCTACACCCCCAGTGCACCAGATTGCTGTGGCACACAATAACTGCGCAGGGAAGTGAAGGACAACCGGACTGGAGACCAGATGTGAGCCCCACGGCACCTCTGTTCATCCAGAAACTGGATGGACAAATCCATATTTCTGCAGTCTAACCTGCTTCTTTTAGTTTTAGACCTGCTGCTGATATAGGCACATTTGTTCCTCTTCAAGCAATTAAAAAGAGAAAGTTTGCATTTCCATACAGCAGCTTGTATATGGGCCCCTTAATTCTTCTTTCTGCTTCTACTCTAGAATTGCTGGATCCAGTTTGAAACGGTGCCTGGATACCAATGTTTCCTTTATTTCTTTCATTTTACTCCCTTACACAAAGATCAAACACACAGTTGAACTGCAGAGTTCGGCAAAGTGTGCCTTTCTTTCAGATGAGTTAAGTTCTTGTCTTTCAATTATTTCAAATTGAATCTGTGAGTGCAGTAGATTCATGAAGCAAGAATAAAAACAAGGGGCTGCATCTTGCTAGTGTTTTTGTTTATAATCCTGAGAACCTGTTAGAAGGAAGCAGTGGGTTGAAAACTGAGCTTTTTTAGTTGAGAAATAAAGATGCAAATAACTATGAGAAGTACTTGTCACTGTTATTTCCGGGCAGGGGTGAAACTGCACCACGTGGTGTCCATACAGAAAGTGATAGTAAAGCAGCCACGCTGCTGGGACAGCTGTCACCTATTTCCCACACCGTCCTTGCAGCTCAGCAGGCTGGCTGCTTGTGGGACAGCCCAAAACTGCTTCCATTAAGGCATTTGGGGGAACACTGAGGATTTTAGGGGCTGGAAATGCCTGGTTGTCTGTGCTGTGGTTTTCAGCTGGTGATGAAATAGACAGCACGGTTTGTTTTCAAACACTTTGTGATATAATCATCCTCTGAAAAAGCTCAGGAGTGCTAAACTGAGTAAAACTGTCAGGGTTCATTTTTAGGTCTGAAAAAGAATAACTCAGAGGTGGGTGTGAAAGTGGTGGGAATACCTGCTTAGAGTACAAAACCTGAATGCCCTTTCCAAAAATGAATGCTCAGCTCCTGTTTCTGTTGGGATAATTGCATTCTTCCCACCTCGGGTTGTCCTGGCACCTCATCCTGTCACCTTCCCTTCCTGCTGTCCTTTCCTGTTCCGTTGCAGCCTGGTGTCAGACACCTGCAATTTCCCTCCTACGTGTGGTTGCTCTTAGTTGTGCAAATCTATTAAAATGTTTGCAAAGGCTATGGAAGTTTTCTGAAGCCACCAAGTAACTTTTAGTTGTGATGGGAGTTTCAGGAAATAAATGAGATTCCAGCTGAATCACAGAGGATTTCTCTGCTGGAGGTGTGGAAAACCGAACTGTAGCACCCAGCCAGTGAGCAGTGCTGGAATTCTGGGGTTAGCGCCTGCGCCCTGCTTTGGCATTCTTCAGGAGCAGGAGGAGAACTAACCTGAGTTTGCTTTTTGCTGTATTTTAGAGACCCATGGTCAGTTATAGTTTTGTGAGGATTTTAAGCTGGTTCTGGTAGTAGTTAAGCAGTGACTGAGCTATTGTCTGCTATCCCTGGGAATCTTTGCTACTTGAAATCCTGCACCTGTTACCTCTTTGCAGCTAGACCTTTTTTTACATAATTTTATATATACTGGGAATGGGAAAATGGAAATAACAATAGGATTGTGTGTATTGTGCTGTACATGTATATTCCTTATATTGTGGCTTGATATTATTTCCTTATATTATTTAGCAATTCTTGGGTAAGTTATACTAGAGATGGTCAGGTAGTGTGGTAACAGAAACCATCTAAATGTAGCTAAATCAGCAATTCTTCTTATAAAGGGGAAAAAACCCTTGAAAGATGGGGCACCCTCAGCAGTGTATGAATGAGAAATGAATAGAGTTTTATCTGTGCCATTTTTAGTAAGAACAGTTCTGAGTCAGAATTGAATTCCAGTTTCTGATCTCAGATTGTGTGTACTGCAAGATGTGATTTCTTACTGTAAGCACTTTGGCTGAAAACATAGATATTTATTCCCAGGGTGCTGCTCGGAGCAGGATGCTGCAGCCCTAAGCAGGTAGAGTCAGATGAGCAGAGAGGAAATCAAAACAAGCTGCTTCATTTTGGCCTCTGCCAAAACTCAGCTTAGTTCTGGGAAAAATATCAATGGCTGTCTGGGGTTGCAGCTTAAAGAAAAGCAGATGTGAGAGCTGTCCACTCAACATCAAATATTTTCATCTTTTTCTGTAGGAAGGCAACTGTGAACTGCTCATCTGTGCTTGTCACCAAATGGTGTTTGACCTCTTGCATGCAGCAGCTTCAGGCACAGCTGTGCAATGGGCATCATTCCCTGCAGCCTGTGGGGGAGGTGATGCCTGGGGAGGGATGAGAAGGAAGGGAGAGAGTGGACAAGAATGGAATTTTGTGGTGGCCACAGAAGCCCTTACATGTTTGGTTTGGGTGTTGGTTGTGCATGGCTCACAGGTAGCTGGGATGAAGGAATCCAAGTGTTTTAGCATTTCTGCAGCTGGCTTATCAGTTGTGGCAGGATGCTGGACTGGGAAGTACCAGACCATGGGCCAACCCACAGCATCTGCATGAATCTGTCAAAACGGAGATTGGTTGCGCTAAAACCATCTTATTTCCCACTGGTGCTCTCTGGTGTATCTTGCCATGCTGGAGAATGCTCAGAGGTGGGAAGGTGGAGCCTTGCCTTATGGTCTGCACACCACAGGATTAATGTCCCCATTGACCACTTTGGACTTGCCCAGTGGTGACAATCCTTACTTGCCCTGCTCATTTTCCACCTAATTTATGGACATCTCTTTCACCTATTTTTCTTTTTTTTTAGTTCCCATCCTTGCAGTTTTCTGCCTATGGGATTTGAGGTGCTTTGGCTGGCAGAAGACAGAGAGTGAAGGGTGTTAGTGGAGAGCTCTGGATGTTGCATCCCAGAAGCTTCTGTGGGAGCCACGATGGCTTCAGTGCCCCTTACTGTATGTCCAGCTGGGCCTGGATCTCTCTAGATAAGTTAATCATGTGTCTGAAGCAGTCACGAGAATAAAATGTGTAGAAAATGAAAAAAAAAAAAAAAAAAGAACAAAAACAACTGAGATTAAATCACAACAAATACAGTGAAAAAATAGTCTTAACTGGGTTCCTTTCCTCTCTTGTACCTCCCTGATTGGTCATTCCTGCTGATGTCCCTCTCCATTCTTGTTCACAAGTTCCTGGGGAGGCTCTTGGGAAATAATCCTATCTTGTGACTTGGTAAGAGCTGGGGGCTAAATTGGGTTGGGTGTAATTAAGCCAAGGACTATTACTGTGGCAGCTGCTGGCTGGGAGCTGGAAAAGCCCCTCCCAGTGCTGCTGGAGCAGGCTGTGTGCTAATAGCTGTGTTGCACACCTTGCATTTGGTTCAGCAGGGCGCTGTGGAACCCAGGGCGTTAATGAGGAACTGAGACAGCAAATGTATTGCCTCAGCCCAGAGCAACCAGGCAGGCTGAGACCCTCTGTCAGAGAGGGGCAGATCCCAGCAGGATACACTGTGCTGCTCTTCGGCGTGTCAGGAGTGCTCAGGAAAGAGCACAAGTTCCAGCATCAGGCACAGGCCTGCCTGGGCAGCCAGGGCAAGCTGGTAAAAACATTTGCTTTAATATCAAGCTATAAACTGTCATTGTGTGAGCATCTTCAGCTGTTGGTAAGGTTTTTTCTGTTTCATTCCTATAGAGCCAGCTTTACATTTCCTGTGGAAATGATGGTAAGCTGCTTTAGCTGCCAGAGTAAATGTAAAAATCATGGGCCTCTGGTGTTACCTGAAGTTTGGGGTACCACCCATGTTGGCAGGGAAGCTACATGGTCATTGCCACTGTTTTGTAGTGCTTCTCCTTCAGATGAAGGGAAACTCTTTGTTTAAAGGTGTGGTGGAAATCTCAGTGGTGGAAATTTAATTCACAATTCCTGTTTCCTGTGAATCAAAAAATTATCACTCTGAAGGCTATGCTTGATAAATACCCATCTCTTTTCTCACTGTATGATTTTGAGACTTCTCTGAGGGGTAACTTGCAGCCCTGTAGAAAGAAATATACCTGCTAATTTCTCTGACCCACTTCCTTAAACATTGTATCACCTGAGCTTTACATTCTGCTCCTGCTCCATTGCCAAAGTACCCCTGGGAATAGGTTCTTTTCTCCAGTGTCCCCTTTTGCTCCATACTTTCTTCTTCAATAGATTCTGTTTCTCCCAACATTCTACTTGGCATGCATTGGGATTCCTTTTTTTATTCTTTAAAATACTTTTTAATGTTGGTGTGGAGGATGTATGTTGGATGGTGCCTGGCAGTCTGCATTGTCTATGTGTGCCTTGATTTTCTTGCTTATGTTTTTGTTTAGTGCCTACTAAGGAGCATAATTCTTGCTAGATGACATCAGATGTTTGTGTATCATGGCAAGTTCATTTTGCCTTGTGGAAAATTATAGTAAAAATTAATGGCCAGGTTTTCCTCCAAGCCTATGCAAATCTTTTTGCAGTAACTGCAGTGTATTAGAACCCAAATAATTACTTACTGAAGGTTCAGTCCTGTCAGCTGCAATCATTTGATCCTGGTTCAAGAAAAATAGTTAAGCCTATGATTAGCATTGATTTTTGACTGTCCTGTTAGCTGCAGTTTCTTAATTAGATGTGTAAGTCAGCAGAGAGGTTTTGAGCCGCTGGAGAGGAAACCAGTCTGGCTTGCTGGATTTACCCTCTCTTTTGTGAAGGATGCAGCCAGAGGATGCTGATCCCTCTGCTCCTCCTGCCTTGGACCCAGCAAAGCACTCCAGTACTGAACAGGGATTCTCCTGTCAGTCTGAGATTTCCTTGGGGTTCTGAGAGTTTCTTCTCATACACAGATTTTCTGCATAGGAGCTGCAGAAGAGCCAGTTGCAGGGGAAAAAAAAAGGTATTCCTGGTAGAGATGTGGAGGCAATAGCTGGAAGTTTGTTGGCAAAGCACCCATGAAGAGGCACCACAGCTGTGTGGGGTGACAGCTCATCCTTGCTGTGCACTGGCTGCAGTGACTCAGCCTTGCACTCTGCACTACGCCTGCAAGTAATTCCTGCTGCAACAACCAGCCCCATCTGTAATCCTAGCACTCTTGGAAAAGTGTCATTTCATCATATGTGGCTGCACACCTGCTGCTGCCTAGCTTTCTGCAGCTCTTTTGGGTGGTCTGTGTTTAGGACAGCCATCATAAATGGCATTTTTTTTTATCCTCATTTCTTTGCAAAAGTAAAAGACAAATCTCTATTGCTCCCTCTCCAAAGCTAATCAGGAAGTTATTACAAAAAAAGTCCGGTGCCAAGAGTAATGATAAATTGGCCAAAGACTGTTGTGGCAACTGCTCAGCAAATGCAGTCTTTTGTTATTCCTCATCCTTCTTGCTTGTATATTTTATCTCCCTGTTGTTATGGGCTTGTTAGCTGCTTTTCTCTTTCCCAAGCTATTACTTGCAGGAGCAAGGGAAATGATTGGCTTCATATCACCAAGCCAAGAGGCTGCTCCTGTGATAGCAGAGGACCATTGGCCTCTCATAAGCTAGCCCTGTGCATAGCTGTGTGCACAGTGGGTCTGTGATAGCCCTGTGCCAAATTTCTCTAATAGAAACTACAGATTTTCTTTTCAGCTTCCTCCAGAACAGTCCAACATAAAATAAATTATCTCTCTATATATACTGCTGTTACTCCTTTGGAGGAGAGAAGGAAGGAAGGAAATAAAAGATGGGAAATGGTGACCATTTTCTGAGGCATGTAATGGTCTGTGTTTGGTACGGATGATGCACAAAAACATCTTCCCTGTATAAGTCCTAACTTTAGTACTGTCACTGCAAAGTTGTAATTTGAATTAACAAGTGTTTACAAACAGGACTGCAGTCAGATAGTTAAAAACCAGTCCAACAACTGGAGTGTCCCCCTGCTTGAGGGTGAGCTCTATGTGCTTGGCTCCCAGGTCAGGTTTCCAGTGTCCCTGCTGGAACACTGGGGGTTGTGAGTGATGGTCTCTGCTCTGCCGCAGCACTGGCTTTGCTGTAGCTGTTCTGGTAGGAAGCTGTGCACATGACATTTTGGAGAAGGAGGCTGGCTGCCTTTTTCATCACTAGTTTTGGAGAAGAGGCATGCCTGCCTTTTTCCTCACTTCTGCCTTTTAAACACTCCATCACTTTAAGTGGTGTTCCAACTTTTAATGAGAATGAACACATGGAATGTGTTTCTTTTTGTGGATGCACAAACATGAATAAGACAAAGCATCTTTCTGAACACTCCATTGCTCTCCTTTTGAAAGGGTCACTTGTTTGCTGCTCCGCACTGGGCACAGCCACCAGCAGGAGATTGGTTAAATTATGAGAGCAGGGCATCAATGGTCCCTATCTGGTGGAGAGCAGACATTAAATGCCTGCTTTTTTCTTTGTTTTCTTTCCCCCCCCCTTTTTTTTCCTGCAATATATTATTTCTTTGGTTTTCACAACTAATGGAAATCATCTGGGAAACAAAAACTCCCAGGGCTTTGGGGGAGTGCAAGTGCTTGTGTGGTACCAACTTTGCTAAATCACATGAGCTCTGTTCTGGTAAACAGTAACTGGTTTTCATAAGGGAGACTTGTGGCAGGTCAAACCATGGTGATCAAACCATGTCCTTGTGATACTACAGCCCTAGAAATAATTATAATAGTGACTCATATGGAAAGGCTTTTATTCATAAAGCTCCTTGACTATGCTACATTGTGAAGAGGCTGTACAAGTTACAAGGCGAATGCAGTTGGCTCCTTTTCCAAAAGAAGTTGTTATTCTCTGGAAACTAAACTAGAAAAAAGGCACAACAAATGACACAGGCTTGCATTACATACTTACTCCCATAAAGCACACAGAAATTCCATTAGCATAACTTAGATTAATGTGTTCAGGAGAAAAAATTATAGCACGTTTTCCCCTGTTGGTCTTTTGATATTGGCAAAAGCGTTGGAAGTGTTGCTCTTAGAAGAAATGTTCATGGCATGGCCATGTCCACTCTGTGTATTATTTGGTGAAATGATTGTCCTGTTGCAACATTTATGAAAGTCTTGTGGAAATGTATTTGTGCTGGGGGGATTGCTTTCACTGTCAAAGCTTCAGAAATAAAGTTGAACCCCTTCATCCTGTTTTACTGGCATTACCTGAGGAGCCACTGGTGCTCCATGTCCCATCACCACTTTTCCTGGTTGAAGTATGCTGTGGGAGGGGTGCCTGTGACTAGCCAGAGCAGAATTTGACCCTAAGGCTGGTAAATAGCTGCTCTTGCTGTCAGCTGGGGCCTTGATCTTAATTTGAAGCTCCTGAGCAGCTGGAGAGGTCCTGGGAGTGAATGGGAATGACAGTGTTATGCATAGTCTTGGACACAGCACATCACTGCACTGATGAGGAGAGGCCTGGCACCCTTTGGATGTGTCTGGGGCCACAATTTCTCTGCCAAAAATTACAGGAGGAAATCCTTGTTTTCACAGATATAGCTTGAACCCCTCCAAATAATTTGCAGTCTCAGAGGCAGAAGTGGCAGCACCCTAGGAAAACCTGCCCTTCCACCAAGGGTTGCTGGGCTGCAAGAGTGGTGTTTGAGGTCTTGTTAGGGTAGACATGTGAGCTGCAGGTTGAGCTTTTGGGAAGTTGTAACACTGTGGTATGTGATGGCATTTGTTGCCTCGGGCCTGATGTGGTCACACCTTCTATCTGTCAGTTCCCTTTGGCCAAACTTTAAGTGTTTGTGAGTGAGATTAAGAGTTAAGTGCAAGTGAGAAAGATCTTAAAGGTCACATTTCCCACAAGACGTACAGAAATAGGCCTAAAAGATAAGTGTTGTACTATGCTGTCTCAGCCCTTAGGGACGTCCTTAGATGGCTCCCTGTGGGAGTTACAGCCTTTGGGGGCAGTGGGAACTCAGGAGCCTCCTCCCTGCAGAACTGCTGGGCCTTGTCTGGTCACTTAACCTGATAACTTTGGGTACCACAACATATTAAATGGGAGCTTTTCTTCCTAAACTTGTTTTCTTCTTTTTTTTTATATATCTTTTGAGGCTGCAATAACCTTTGCTTTGTTTTCCCAGGTGCTCAGATAAGCTGTTTTGCACCCAGCTCCTTCTCCTGGCGACAAGCTGCTTATGTGGACTCCTACTGCTGGGCAGCTGTGCAGCAGAAGCAACCGTCCCACAACAACTTAGAAAACATACCCCTGTCTCTGCATAAAGTATGTATAGCTCTCCATCTCCTGGCAAAGTTATTCCCACATAGAAACCTACCTTTGTCTCACTTTTCTGGTTTTTCTGCTCTGCTGTAGTCCTTGCCTTTGACTTGACTCTCTATTTTTAGAATGTTTTCTTTCCCTTACTTCCAAAGAGGGTAGTACTAGAGAAAGTAATTTCTGCCTTCAAATAAAGGGTCACCAGTTATCTGACATAAGAGTAATGTTATGTTGCTGTGCTGCCCTGGAGTGAATGCTTCACCTGGCTTTAGCCAGGAACTATTTTAAAACTGGAGTACAGGACACAACAACTGCCTTAACGCTTGTAAAAGCTTATTTTAGAAAAACAGGGAAATAAAAACATTTTATATTTTTATTGTGTTACTCAGTTGTGCATGGAGACAGACACTTGTGGCAGATAGATATTTTGGGAGAGATGAAATTAATCAGTGGTACCAACAGGTTTAACCCTGTTGTCAGCTGCTCTTCTGCATGTCTGCAGGCCAGCCACGAGCTGGCTCTCATTGCCTCAGGTAAAGCAGTATCATATAAAGCACAGAAGGAGATTTATTTTATGGGTTAAAAGTGCAGTGGGTTTTAAGATACTTGAGCTGGCTCAAAGCAGTTGCTGAGGTTTGGCAGGAGTTACACACTGGGTTAATGCCATGCCAGTGCCTGGAGCTGACTCAACTCCAGAGGCAGCTTTGGCCTGCTGGAGCAGTGCTGATGCCAAGGTAAGAAATGCTTGCTGGGCTCTGCAAATTTGTGTTCTGCCTTCCTCAGCCCTTGTATTACTTGCCCCAGCAAATAAACCCCTGGTACCTGAGAGCAGAGGAGAGCCTGGTGCTAGAGGGAGCTCAGATATGAGACTTGCAGCACCTGTATTTCTGGCTTTTGCTTCTGTATCCTGAGCCTCAGATTTTATTATCCAGTCATCTGGTGGTATAATCTCTGAGGAGCTGTTCAAGGCTATCTCTGATTTGTTTGCTGACTCAAATAATTAATTGAGGATTTACTTTTGGCTTCTCCAGTTAGCTCCACTGATAACCTTGACTCAATAGGTATGTGTTTCATGAGAGTTAAAGCCAGACTTGTTGGTTTCTAGCCTGAACTCTTCCCTGCACAGTTAGGACTCCACTTCAGCCAGACCTTCTACAGAGGCCAGTTGAAGCTGCTGGAACATTTCACAGTGCTGGGAACTCCACCTGCAAACCTGGATATTTTGCTGCCCCTTTCTCTTGAGGGAATAAGCTCTTGTCACCCAATTTTTTTGTGTTGAATTTCATGTGATAGTTACCTGCTGATAGCATGAAGTCTGCTTGTTTGCCAGCCACGAATAACTTAAGCACTCATACTTTTATGATGCAACCCATGTTAATTTGCTGACTAGTGCTGTATCAGAAATTGCTGCAGTTCTCCATGACATGTATGGCATATGATGTTTCCTTGTAAATGTCCTGCCGCCTGTCTGCAGGAAGTGCTTCTGCTCAGCTGAGCCAGGGGCTGTTACAGAGGCTGGTGACTCATCTTCCCAGATCCATGATTAGCCACCCACCCTCTGATCCAGGCATTGGGAGCTGCAGATGCACTTTGGAAGTCAATACTAACTAATATACTTCTGGTTGTTCATCAGGTCCATGCTTTACAAGTTTACAGGGAAGGAGGGGCATTACAGCTGTTTAACAGTGAACTTAGCTCCCACTCTGGTGTCTGAAGGCTGCTCTTTGCGTCCAGGGCCAACAGCTGCTCAGTGCCTTGGGATCACTTCTGCAGGAAGACTTGGGTTCTCCCCCCACCACTGCACTACAAAGTGTGCACAAGCTCATTGCTCTGCAGATTTGGCTAAATAATTATTTTTAAAATGGCTGGAGCAGAGCCTTTTGGGAGCACAGGGATTAGGTTAAGGAGAAAATGGAGACTTGCTGTGCTCTGGTCAGTGGTTAGTGGAGACCTGACTCTGCATCTACAGCAATGCACACAGAGGGACAGCAGGGGTCATTAGGCCCAGTTCTTCTTAAAACCTCGCTTAAAACTTTTTTCCTGCTTTCTGGGAAGCAGAGCTTTTATTTGCAGGGCATCTCAGATTCTTTCCAAAACTCTGACTCACTTAGTATCTCACTATATTGGCATGCTGGAAGGCTCCATAAAAAACACTTAAGGAGGCATTATATTAAAGTTTTGGGGGAATGAGATTGTAGGCCCCATTACTGATTAAAATGGATGGGTTTCCTTCTGGCATGCTCTCTGTGCTCTGGCAGAAGTAGTGCCTCCTGGGGCAGGGCTCAGTGTGGTACAGAAGGAAGGAGGAGCAGGGAGCTCTTTGGTGACAAAGCCAGCATGTAGTAACCTGCACTGCTTTTCTTCTCAACGTCTGGTTGCTCTGGAGGATTATCAAACTCTCCAGAGGTTTTTTTTTTAAACAGAAAAACTGAAGCCTTTCCATCTTCCTCCTGTTTCAGAGTTCAAGTTTGCTCTGGGATTTTTGGTTTTTTCAACAGTAAAATGTAAGTTTAAGTTCTGGGCACTCCCTAAAGCTTGGCACCTTTACTGGTTGTCCTTTCTGCTCTAGATCTCTCCCAGGGGTTGAATTTATCAGTTTGGAAGCTGAAAAGGACCATACTGCAAACTTCTGGGTTCTTTAACTCTCTAGTGGTCATTGTGCTCCTAGAGGGTGCCCAGAACCTCTCCCCATGGAGAACAGGAGTTCTGAAATTTCCAGTTGTCCTGGAAACTCCTCACACTGGGTAACCCTCAGCAGGAAGCAAAATGAGTTGTGTGCTACAATGCACAATTCAATGAACAAAATACCTGCAGATACATATAAGGAAGAGACTGTGGTAGGTCCTGCCTGTATTCTTAATTTAATGCTAAGATTTCCTTCTCTTTGTCAGTGAAAGAGCTGTCAAAATGATTATATGGCTGAGTCCTCTGACTCCTCTTCAGGTTTGTCATTGAGGAAACTTACTCTGGTCAGGCTTCACTGTTTTGTTGCCTCTCTTTTCTTATGGGATTTTCCATTCAGGTTTAGTTCCCTTAAGAAGTTTCTTGTGTCTGTCTGAAGTGTCAGAACAGAGATGTTGGTTTCTAGAGATGAGTGGTAAAGACAGACAGACAGTGGTGATGGGGATGGAGGAGTTTTGTATTTGCCTGCCCTGTGCAGGTAGTTTGCTTATTGTCTCTAAAGATGAGTGTTCCACCTGACAAGTTATTTTGGTAAAACTTGTCTTGATCCTTAACTGGAAGGAGAAGAAAAGCTTTTGGCCATGTAGTGGAGGAGGAGAGGAGGGGACTGCACTGTGAAGCCTTTTTAATCCATAGTGCACAGAGGAATTTATGAAAACTCAAGCAGGAGAACAGTGAGCATCATCTTACCAGCTCTTGATAGCAACCAAGCAAGTTGAGGGGTGGTTGAACCTGGAGTGATGACCACTTCATAGCCCTGAAATTTGGATTGCTAGGATGGAGCTGCCTATGATCAAGAGTCTTCTAGGGATTTTTTAAATTACTCTATGTTCTAGTCTGCTATTAACTGGGGAGAAGCAAAGAAGATAAAAGTAAGCAAAGAAAAAGTATAGGGTGTTCAGAAAAAGGAGATTTGTACTCACATGAAATGCAGGCAAAGAATTCATCTGACTGAAAGAAGAGATCTTCACATGTGGCACAGCCAGAAGAGGTCAGTTGTCTCACTCAGGTCTTTCAAAGTGCAGGACAAGTGCTTTGGGACCTGCTGAGAGTGGGTCTGCAGTCTTTGTATGCATGAAGTGAGATTATGTGAAAACCTTCATTTTTCATAAAAGAAGTAAGATTTACCATGGACACTTGAGTTGTTTTTTGAGTCACTTGTCTGTGAATACGCCAAAACAAACCTTGGGGTTATTATATTGATGGTACAGTTATAATTGTGATTTTTACCTGGTTCTAGTGACTCATTGTTTGTGCAATTTCTTAATTGACTCAGGGCCCCTCATGTTTCACCTGTAAACCCTTCCCAGAGAGACTAAGAGCTGTCAGAGCAAGGACACCCATAGATGTATTTATAAATGCAGATGCATTTTGAAGTAATTTCTTGAAACTGTAGTGCTAGAGGAACTTCATTCTGTTGCAGATGGAGTCATCCACTTCACTCATAAGAGAGAGGCAACAATGTGTTGATCTATAGCAGTGAGTTAACACAGTTCAATAAATGTGAATGTGACAGTGTTTTATCAAGGTTCAGTGATACACTACATTTAGTGCATGGAGGATAGAATCAAAATTGTTGGGGAGACCCTCCTGTTGAGTTATGAGTTTCAGAAAGAACTTCTTTGTATTATAAACTTCTCAGAGGGGAGTTCAGATGTGGATAGGTTCAAACTTAGTCCCAGACCTCTCAACAGTTTATGTCTAAAGGATTGTATGTGCACTGTCAATCCTTTGAATCACTTAGCTAAGATTTCAAGCATGCTAATAATCCCCTACAGACCACGTGTTACAGCAAGGAGTTTCTCAGCCTTGAGGAGTAACCTTGAGAGGTATCCCTGCTCAAGGGGAGAAGCTGGGATGCAGTCTGTAGCCAAGCAGGAAAGCTTAACAGGCCCAGGGCTGCCCGCTGCTTATGAAGTGTGATGATTGCCTTGTGTACACCAGCAAGAGGCCTGGGTCACTGCTCCTGGCAGCCCTTGACTACCACGTTGCCATCTGTCCCCCAAAGTCCAGAATAAACTGGATACAGCCATCACAGCCTCGCTGGTGATCATGGCTTGAGCTAATTAAAACTGGAGAAGAACAGTTTTGAAGCTGTATCAGGAAAGAAAGTATGTAACAGGAGGGATAAAGGTCACATAGGGTTTGAGATTCACTGTAGGTTTGGAGACAGGACAGCATCTCGCTTAGAATGATTAGTTCATTTATAGCTGTTTCTGCTGAACACCAGTGAGACACCTCCCATTGCTGCAAAGAGGAATAGGGTCATATCCAGAGGGAGTTTAATGCCTTTGCTTCTGGAAATGTGTAATTACTGCCATTAGCCTGTTTGGGGATTAGTGCCTTTGCTTGGGCTTTTTCCAAAATTGGAACTGGAGAGGGAGACATCTCACCATGTTCATGTATTTTAATGAAGGCACTTCAGTGCTTCATTCTTTTAATTGTCTGCCAATTAATTTTTCTCAAAGCTGTTACCCAGACCTGTGAAGCTCAAGTTTTGTGCTACTGTACTCAAGTTACTCTTTGGCCATGGTCAGGTAGGTGGAAGTTAGAATGCTTTCAGTCACTTGTATAGTGTTTGTCCAGAGGAAATAGGGACTGAAGATACAGTAAAATTAGAAAGCTGTTTTCTAAATACCATTAAAGTTATTTTCATCTTCTTGCAGCCATTTTTATCCAGACCCTGGCAAGCTTTCTGTAGATTAAGTCCTTGAAAATGCCCTTTGCATCACTCCAATTCCAGCTTCTTTTTTTTTCTTTTTGCATGATAAAAGCATATTTGAGTTTATAAAGCACTTACTTTAAACTTTTCTGTGTATTTACTTCACCTTAGCAGAATTGAAGCTGGAGATAGACTCTTTTGTGCTTTAGTCTGATTTTATCTTTCACCTTCATGGGAGTGTGATGCTTGTGCATCTTCAAAAGACAGTTTTGTGATTCCACCACTTTGTGTTTCTGCAAATGGACTGCTCAAATGCCTCTTCTTCTCTATCCATGCACGTGTTCTTGCTGAACAGTGGCTGAGTGCTAACAAATTTACTTAAACAGCCTGGAATGTACACAGGGCTCAAGGGCTTGTCAAGTGACGTGACCTGCAGCAGTACAGGGGCAGCCTCTTGGCTTCCAAGCGCTCTGCCTCCTTGGGATCCTGCTGTTCCCCCCAGTGTGCCATCAGGCTAAGGGCCAAGCAAGGCAGGAGAACCTGCTTCCATCATCCTTAGCTTTCAGGAGCTCAGAAAACTAAAGAGCACTGCACTTTGAGTCCCTGCTGCACACACCACTCCTTTTGTCAGTCTCCTACTGAATATGGTGAGAAGGAACTTGATAATTACACAGCAAAGGAAAAACTGAGCTTCACTTCTGGGCCAGTATTTTTCTCTGGCTTGCCTTTGACCATACAGATCTTGGGATCAGTGACACTTCCTTCTACATCAATGCTCAAACTACCCAAGACTGCAGGGGCACTTCCTCCTTGTGCGTTCGGCGCCTTGGGAGCAAATAAACCATAAAACCATAAACCATAAAAGAAAAGCTGATGGCACGTGGTTGTCTGTGCACAAGTACCACAGAGTCCTCTTCTTAAAATGGGAAGTCATTATGTTTGACTGTCAAATGTAGTCAGATGAGCTGGACAGCCCAAGTCTGGGAAACCTAGGGCTCATGCCAGATGAGTTTGCATTTTCACTTCTCCTTGTCATTCAAGAACTTAAATTTAATGATTTCAAAACAATTTGCTGGTTATCTAAGCCTACTGTTAACAAATAGAACAAGCATATCTTTCATTTTTAAAAAAGCCAGGATCTGAGAAGGATGGAATTGTGCATCAGGTGCTGTGGAAAACATGACAGATACATACTTTGTTCGCAAACATAAAGAGCTGCACTAATGATCGTGTACTGCCCTGGTTTTGAGACTATTCAGAAAAGAGTTGCATAGAGTTCACTTATGCTGCCATAAGCTCAGCTTTGGGAGTGAGGAGAGCCTGGCAAGAGGAAGCCCAGCAAATGCATAGGAAATGTGCCTTTTCCAGCAGTGTGATGCTCTAGGTGAGGAGGCAGTGGTGAAGGAGCTGGGGAGAGGAGGAGGTGCAAGGCAAGATGGCAGAGGCTGGTTTTTTAAGGCAACAGCCCAATGAGGGCAGGCTAGAGGGGGACATCTGGGACAGGGCAAGAGGGCTGCTGCCAATGTGCTACACAAGTGCTGAAGAATTCTTTTAAGCTATAAGGGAATAAGTGGAGACTGGAACAATGGAATTTTGGGGCTGTAACTCCAGTGTGAAAACTATCTTGTCTCTTACCACATGTCTTGTAGTGCTTGGGTTAAAGAGATCTCTAGGATTATATGGGATACTGCTGATGGCGTTTCCAGTTTTGAGGGTCAGAAAGGGAATTAATAAATCTTCTTATGCTGCTAAAATTTGAAATGAATGAGTACTAAAGCCAAGCAGTGTAAACCAAAATAAGGTATATACATTATATATACACACACATATATATATATAACATAACTAATATATTTTGGTTGCTCCTAACTGAATCAAATGTGTCTGTTGTTTCTTTCCCCATCTGGCACCAGAGGAAAGGGGCTCAGAGGTGTTTAATGCAGGTGTAAGTGAAGTCAAACAGGCTTTGCAGCTATACAGGCAATGTTAAGCATTTGTTAAGACCTATGGAAAATGTGTTGCAGCAGGTTAGAAGAGCTTAGGTAAGTATAAGATGGGTTCAAAGACAGATCATTTCTATTTCTACATAATACAGAATTCAGAGGACTGATAGAGCCTGGATGTGAAACCATGAAGTTTTGGGTAAACCAAGGTATCAGGACTCAGACCTGGTGGCATTGTCCACAGAGATAAATAAGAAGACCAAATTCTTGTGTTGATGATGAGATGTCCAAAAAACATTGGACATACCAGAGTTTTACATCTCAATTGGAAGGTCTACACCTGGGAGAAGGAAGATGGTCTGATGTTATCTGTTGTGTGCAAAGAGGAGGGAGAGGCAGTAGTGAGGGCAGAGCTCTGCACAGTTTTTATGGGCTGCTGTGGATAGGGGAAGTCAGTCATTTAAGGTCTAATACATCATACGCATTCCTACTGCCAGTAATAACACAGGGTTTTGCTTTAATGGTAGGTGATATTAGAAGTAATTTTCCTGAATAAAATGTTCCATAACATCAAATTACTTTGTGCATGCAAAACTTTAATCTCTCTTGATTAATGCAAACACAAGTTAACATAGTTATATTAGGCCTAGATTTTCATCTTGTTTAATACCTGCAAATGTACGTGTAGCTTTTCCACTTGCAGTGATTAATGACTTCAGTTCAGGCTTCCTCTAAAAATCTCCACTGGCTTTGCCAGTGAACGTGCATGGGCACATGGCTATAACACTTGTGATGTCTTACATCTGTTTCATACTTGTTCAACTAATTTAAAGTTCCTTATGAACTGATGCTAGATTGGAGTTAAGTGTGCTTGCTAGCAAAGGTTGAATGTAATGAATTAGAGATTGGCTGAATTTGCAGTACATTTCATTACAAACTGCTTGTCTCTCCAGATCTTAGATTCTGTCTCTGTAAGGGTAATGTTATGCATGATTTTATGCTTTGAATATAATGTTAGAGTACATAGAAACACCATTTTTCCTGCAGCTGGGAGGAATTAGAGTGACAAGAACTACTTGTTGATGAATAGAAGAAAGATGGCAAAACTTCAAACTTGTGTTTTATACCTGCTTCAGCCTTTTTCCTAAGCAGTTGTGACCATGTAAGGGCTGACTTCTCAGTGCTGCATTGACACCAGACCATTCTGATGCTGTGTGTTGGTTTCCATTTAGGTGTTACCTGAAAATGTTCAAATACCCTGAAGTATTACAGCCACATTTACATCTTTTACAGTCACTGGATGCAGTCTGAACAGATGTGTGTTTGCAGGCAGAGGCAAAGCTGTAGCAGCTCTAGTCATTAACCTCCTGACAGCAAATGGAAAGCAGGAGAGATTTTGCTGGTATTTGGTGTGCTTTAGTTGCTATGAACAGTGGTGACACATTGGAGAGGGAGAGTTAGGTGGTGCTGTCTTCTGCTTTCAGTCAGCCCCTCTGATAGCTGCTTTGCTGTGCTGTTTTTTTTTTCCCCAGGTTAATGCTGTATTTCTCAGTGTCAGCTCCAGTGGTTCTGAATATGCAGAAATTGTTATCAGGATCACGGCACCTTTATTCTGTGTGCTTTTTTTTCCCCTTTGGTGGGGAAAAAGGGGTTTGGTCTAAGCAGCAGCAGAGTTACTGGAGCTGTCTGAAAAAGAGATTTTGCTTCCCTGCATGTCCCAAATAATCACAAAATTAGGTTTTAGTAGAAGGATTTAAATAAAATTACAGAGCTTTAGTAGGCCTCTAGGAAATGAAATGCTTATGGGGAATGATAGTGATTTGCTGACTTATTACTTATGCAGGTGAAGCCTAATCAGGGTTTTTTTCTCCCTGCAGTTCTTCCCATACATCCTTCTGCTTGTTGCTATCCTGCTGTATCTGCCATGTCTGTTCTGGCGCTTCACTGCAGCCCCTCACCTTTCCTCAGACCTGAAATTTATTATGGAAGAACTTGACAAAGCCTACAACAGGGCAATCAAAGCTGCTAATAGCATTCGAAGTGGAGACCCCAGGGACCCTGCTGACTTGATTCCAGCTGCTAGTGAGAACTTGACACAGAGGTAAGATCTTGGGGCTTGGCTTTCTCTGCTCTCCAGGTTCATAGCAGGTGTGACATCTGTACCCACTTAGAAATTTATTGCAAGGGTTTGAATGGTGACTTGACACAATTTTAAGTTTAGTTAAAAGAAAAAAGATATCTGAAATGATTACTTTGGCCCTTGGAGCTGGAACTTATAACTTCCTTTTTTTAAAGAAAACATGTAATGAGCTCTTCAGATTACTTATTACCTGAGATGTTCTGATGTCTTTAGTTGCAGTAGGTGTTAAGTAGTTTTGCCCTCCACAGTGTAAGAAAAGAAATACTTCAGTCCTCAGTTCTCAATGTTCTTGACAGTCCCTTGCACACTGTCGAGTTACTTGTTATCTCCTGTTCTTTAAGATACAGGTCTGCAAAGCTTCTGATTAGAAAAATGATTAAAAACTCAAAGATCAAAACCCACAAAAGCGTCACCCTCGCCCCCTTCTGATCAAGTTGGTGCACTGTTCCAACCAGATCCAGTTCCTGCTCCCTTGTAGGGCCAGGGTACCTGTTTCTCTCTCTGTGTGTGGGGTTACAAGTAGTGCAGCAGTCTTAGGTCCCTGTGAAATGTGGAGTTAGGTCTTGGCAAGTGAAAAGCCTTCTAGTGTTCTATTATTGAACAAGTGCTTGGTGAGTCTGCATTTCTGCATGGATTTGCGTACTGCACCTGTTTTGTACTGGAAAGGAACAAAAATATTTTGTTCCCATGAGGGCTATGGTTTTTTCCCATTTTCCAGTGTTTGAACTCTTTTGTTTCTTAAGCAAATTTTCCATATTAGAGTGTTGATATTTTTCATTTGTCTGTTATTCTATTGGTTTTCTACTGACTTCAACAAAACTACCCTTGATTTACATCAATAAGAGGATGTGAACATGTTGGAGTGAGTCCAGAGGAGTATTATCAAGATGATTAGAGGGATGGGACACCTCTCCTACAGATATGGGCTGGGAGAGCTGGGGTTGTTCAGCCTGAAGAAGAGAAGGGTCCAGGGAGACCTTAAAGCACCTTCCAGTACCTAAAAGGGATATTTACAAAAAAAGACTGGAGAGGGAGTTTTTAGAGGGGCATGTAGTGACAGGATAAGGAGGAATGGCTTTAAACTGAAAGAAAGTAGGTTTAGATTAGGCATTAGGAAAAAATTCTTCCCTGTGAGGATGTTGAGGCTGGCACAGGTTGCCCAGGAAAGTTGTGGATGTCCCACCTCTCAAAGTGCTCAGGGCCAGGTTGGATGGGGCTTTGAGCAGCATGGTCTGGTGGAAGGTGTCCCTGTCCATGGCAGAGCACGGGGATTGGCTGGAAATAGATGATATTTAAAGAACCCTTCTAATGCAAACCATATTGTGATTCTGTGATTTTAAGAAGGTTTTCAATCTTTTATCTCATTTAGAGTACTAAGTTTTGTTGATATTTGGGGTAGGTGAATGTTGCAGCATCTGATCTATATGATTTGATAGATTTTTTTTCTTTCTTTTTCAGTTTGTGGGAAATATCTGAAAGCTACTTTAAATACCCAATTGTGGAGCAGTACCTGAAGACAAAAAAGAATTCCAAGTGCTTAATAATTAAATACATTACGTGCCGTTTGCTAACACTAGTAATTATTTTCATTGCATGCCTCTATCTGGGCTACTACATCCGCCTCTCCTCTCTGAGTGATGAGTTTCTTTGCACTATCAAAACTGGGATCCTTAAGAATGACACAACTGTTCCAGAAGTGGTTCAGTGCAAGCTTATTGCTGTTGGTGTCTTCAAGGTACTCAGCTATATTAACCTGATAGTCTATCTGATGGTGATGCCCCTGGTAGTGTATGCAATGTTTGTTCCATGGAGGTGGAATTCAGGTGTTCTCAAAGTGTATGAAATCTTGCCAACTTTTGATGTTCTGAAACTTAAGTCAAATCATTTTGATGACTTAAGCCTTTACCTCCTCTTTCTTGAGGAAAATGTGAGTGAACTTAAATCATATAAATGCCTTAAAGTGCTGGAGAACATTGCAGTTTCTGAGAAGTTTGATGTCATGCAGCTTTTGGTAAACCTTGGTACTATTAAGACTGATACCATAGATGGGAAGCCAGGGACTGCTGAGTTGGAGAAGCCTGAAGAAACAACTACAGAAGAGCTGGAAAAAGATGCATCAGAGTTACAAGGTAAGCTATCTAGATGTGTATTCCTACCAAAACCTTATTAATATATTCTGTAAGGTAATTCTGCTTAGTCCTTGCTCTGTTGCCTGCTGTGTAAGTGCTATAACTTCAGAAGAATGTGGTGGTGTAAGTGTGTGGCACATCTGAACCCTGGGTTGTTTGTTGGGTTGGTGGTCCTTGCTGACATCTCTGCTCTGGCACTAACAGGCTTCAGCTGTTTGAGCTTTACCTGCCTGAGACCCCCTGCTCAGCAGGAGAGCTCTAGGCTGGGTTGTGCTTGAAGCAGCTCCAGTGAGAAAGCTGGTGGGTTCAGGACTTTTCTTCAGAAGCTGGCTCCAAAGTGCAGCAATTGCTGCTGCTGCTTCTATTCAGGCTTTGGCAGAAGTCATGGGTGCATATAAAAATAAGTCTGATGCTCAGAAATGCTGCTGGCAGAGGAGCAGGAAATGACAAAAGAAGGGAAGTGGGACTGGGGTCAGTGAACATGCTCCTCTTCCTGCTTTCATAGAGAGCAAGGAAAATTGACTGTAAAGAGATTTTTATCAAAATGGTCCAAGTCAGTCTGGATTGGTGCAATATCCCATCAGTTTGCAGACATGGTCACCTTGAGCAATCACTCATATACAATACAGTCTAGGATTCTGTCCTAAAAAATGTGGCATATCTTAATTGTGAAACCAGTTCCTTCCTCAAGTGCAGAATTAGAGAAGCCAAATGTCCAGGGAGAGGTATAAACCAAAAGTGATGATGATTTAAAATATTTAGAAGTTTACCTGAGTATGTGAGCACAATGCAGAGAGAAAGTTAAAGAACTATTTTAAAGGTAGGAAAAGAATAAATCTATTCTCTCTTCAGAAAGCTATGGCCTGTAATTAATAAAAAAGAGGCATCAGTACCCAGGGGTTAGCTGTTCCTGTACTTGAGTCAAGCAGTTGTGGTAGGCTGAGATTTGGAGAAGTCAACTTATACAACAGGAGAATTCAGAACAAACAAGCAGAATTCTTTTTGAACCAGAAGAACCCCTTTTGGCAGCCATCTCTTGTGCAGCAGCTTGGAGTAATTCTGACAGCATTTAGTTTTCCTTTTAAATCTGTCCAGTTTTGAAATGACAGGTGGGTTTGGAAGTGAAATATAAAAGCCTGAGGTGGAGATCTGGGCTCAAGGAGCTGAAAAGTTAATAGAAAATATGACTCATTTTTATCTGAAAGCAGAATGTTTGAGATTGTTTTCACCTCATGAAAACACTTCAAAGATCTATTTCTGTCCAGATCAGAACAAGCTAATGCTTGAAGCGCTGTTAAAATGGATTGCAGAAAGAAGCTGCTGTGTTTGTGACCAGCTCAGACTGGTGTGGCCCCTCTCCTTCTGCCTGGGGACAGCTGCAGGCTCCACACCCATCAGCAAAGCTTCACCCACACCTCATCATCTTTTCCTCTGTCCCTTGTGGTGTCAGCATGTTTTTATGAGGGGCTGTGCTGGCAGAGCAGTGGCACGTGCTGGCTCTGGCAGAGCGACGTGCAGGGCGCCCTGGTGCTGGGCGTGGGGACCGGAGGCGGCTCGGGACAGCCGGCAGTGCAGCACAGGCAGGGTGGCACTTCCTTTGTGCCCCAGGAGGTGTTGAGTGGTTTGGTGGCTCTTTCTCTTCTAAAGCTTTGCCTTCTCTTCAGTGCTGACAGACCGTGATGCGAGTGGCAGTGCGAATACGAGAGAAGACAAGAGACTTCGCCAAAGGCTTGTAGATTCTTCGTGCTGATGCTTCCCAGCTGCAGGAGCCAGGAGCCCATTCCATGGGAAGGCTCCTCCACTGCACTCAGTGCAAGGTGCTGCTCTTTAATGCCTGACAGTTCCCCAGAGGCCAAACTGGTTTACAGACTATTTGTTGTATAATAATCAGGAGTCATGTGCCTGAAAAAGCACGTTGTACACTTCCGTTATTTATTAAAACAATCAAACCACACACAAGGAGGAACAAGAACAAAACAATTCTGTCATGAGTAGCAAGTGATGTGCATTGAATTCAGTTGAAGCTGGCAGCTGGACAGAGCTCACTCCATGCTGGACAGGGATGGGAACATAACCTTGCAGGTAGCAAAAAGGTATGGCCACTGATTGCATTCTAAGGTGTTGCTCTGCAGCAGTGGCCATCTCAGTTCTGGGGTTTAAGTAAGGTAACTTTGGGCTCTCTGACCTGGAAAAGGGGGGCTGGGGATGGGGTTTTATAATGAATCTGGTTAATCTGTCCTGGATGGTGGCTGCCACTGGTACTGGCTGTGTCTTCATGGGAAAAATAGAGGTTACTCTGTTCAGCCTGAGATGTCTCTGTTAGTCATCCCAACATTCATGTCTGGGATTAAGTACTTGACACTGGTGGAAAAAGAGATACAAGCAGTTTTAGTGTTAAGAAGGTACTGTAAATATTAGGGATTTTGAGTTTTCTATGTATTAATAAATTAATAATGTCTTAATAATGTTTTTACAAAATGTAGTGATGTGTAAGCTGTTGGTTTAATTTCTATCCCTCAATTTTTTTTTTGGTCTTAGTGTCTAATAAATCCGCCTTGGAGTTTTGGACTGAAGATCAGTGAAATTGGTTCTATTTTTGTAACAGTTTATTGAAGTTGTTTTGTAATGTTTTTATGCATAGAATTTTTCTCGATGTGTTTGTAGTATCAAATGCAGTATTAGTTGTGGTGTTTTCTAAACCACACTTGAGAAGACTAACTTGTATTAAAGTAGCACCCAAATGCCTCAGCAGAGCCATGCGCCCAACAGCCAAGGTGAAGTAGATGTGAATAGTATGACAAGTTGTTCTCCCCCACACACGTTGTGACTGTATTTTAATTAAATATCCTTAAGTGTATTGGAAGAGACAAAATAAGGGGGAGTGTTTGTACAAAGGTTTGTTACCAGACCACTTGGAGAGAGTAGAATTCAGCTTTAGTGTTGTCCCTTCTGCCCAAGACCTCAACCTTCACTGAGTATTAAAATGACCTTTGTCTTGAAATATTAGATGTAAGGTGAGGTGGGTAGGGAGAGTGAAGCACCACAGTGGCAGTGTATACCTTTCACAAATGTGATATACTGACTTGTTTTTCTGTATTGTCCATGAAAGTGAAATGACTTACCTGTCACCTCTTCCAATCTGGCTTTTTAAACAAAGGAGGACTTCTTTTACAGCTAGGTAGGACTTCCAGTTTCCAATTCCTTAGTGTCACCCACTTTTGCGCTCTCATCTGCTGGCATTCTCCATATGGTTGTGGGTGAGGGGCAAACAGGAGTAACTGGTGGTACCATTTTTGCACAGAACTCTTCATGTGCTGCAGCAGATTTCAGAGATTGTGCCCATATTTGAATCTGGCAGCCGCTGTGAACTGAGGTGGATCTGAAGCCGAGTGGATCTGAAAGTGCTGCTGTGCTACACTTAGGGCTAATATTACAAGAACTCTTCTGTTTTGTTATGGCTTTCAACTAAGACAAGCCTTATTTTAAGAGAAGTCTTTCAAGCCATAGTTTTATGCTGCCTCTGCCCAGGACAGCAGCACAGCTGCAATCCTAATGTCTCTTGCATAACCAGCACAAAACAGGGCTTATGTTGGACACTGGTGGTCCACACTGGTGAATTTCACTGCCATAATTCTGCCACCAAGCCTATGATCCCTTTGGCCTTCCCTAGATTCTGTCTGGCTGTGCTGATGTGTTGCTGATGGTCCTTTGTATGTAGGCAGTGCAGGTGCACATTGTGCATTGTATGTCTTGGACAAGGAGCTATAGTGCAATACTAAGATTTTGTGATGTGGATGTGTTTGAACTGTTTGATGTAAGTAGACTTTCCAGTCTTAAAATTCAAAGCTCCTGAAAGCCACATGTTCATGTTTCATGTTGGATATGCACCTAACTTTTTACTAATTCCCCTTTTGTATTAAAAAATATGACTTGCTACAGTGAATTTGTTGTTGTCTTCTAAAGTGTTCAATAAAATGCCTGTCAGTCCTCCTTGGTTATTAAAATGAAATCGATTTTGTGACCTCCAACAGCATAAGTGTCCAAAGGTTCCAGGAACAGTCACGTGTTACCCTAGTGCAATACATGTGGTCTGATGCTAAACCCTGAGAAAAAATTTTGGACAGTGGTTATGATTCTGCTCTTTTTGTTTTCTCATAAAATTGTCAGAGCAACAGAAAATGTCAGCACATGATAAATAGCACATCCACTATGTAATTACCATCTACAAATTGGCCGCACTGTCAGCACATACTTTTCAGCTGTGTCTTCCTGTTTTAAGATGTGTTTCTGTACTGCCCAGCTCAGTTGTACTTATGTTTTAGTGGCACTGCTCCTGCTGTGTTTTGCCATTTTCAAAAGATGGGTGGAATGCCAATTTAGGCTTTATGGAAAAGAGTCCATCTTCAGCCCCTTCACCACTATACTCTTTTAAATATTCTTCTAAATATTCCAGAAGGTAAAGTGATAATGTCAATGTGCAGGTTTGGTCCATGCCATTCCTTCTTGCCCCTTCTCTCTCCACCACTTGGGTATTAATAATTCTCTAAATGTAGGAGAGTTGCAATCAGTTCTTCTGCACATGCTTTGCCTTACAGTGGCTTTTGTGAGATTTAAAACTTGTGATTTAAACTGCAGAGAACAAGTAAAAATGTTTATTCCATTAGCAGATGGTGTGCCTCTAAAATCAGCTGTACCCCACTGTTTTTCTGCCTCTGGATGTTGTCAGTCACTTTCAGAATAAGGATATATATTATAGATCCATTTTTTTTTCCTTATGGGGAACAGTGGATGTTTTAATAGCAGCTTTGATTACTGGTTTAGTGCCTAAGCCTAAAACCCCATTAACAAAGGATGTCCTGACTGCACTTTGTGAGCACAAAGACAGAAATCAGGTCGTGAATGGTTTTCTGAAGATGGAGGTGGAAAGAGGGATTTAACCCCCAGTACAAGCACAGGTGAGTCTGTCACAGAAGCAGGGAAGAATCAAAGTTGTGTCATGGGAATAAACTTTCTTAGAAATCTTTTCTTTGAGCACCATTTTGCACAGACCATATGAGAGTGGCACAAATGAAAACCTAGCTGTTGATTAGGGGCGGTTTAGTGTTTCTGTCATGCAGACTGTGTGGCCAGAAGCTCTAGAAGACTGCTTTCCTCATAATGGAATATTTGACTTAATATACTAAATTACTAAGAACTCACACCATAACACTAATCCTTTTAGGTAGTAAAATTTGCATCTTCACTTCAGATTCTTTGATGTGAGTAATCTCAAACTTTTTATAATCACTGAGATTAACCAAACACCTTCATGCAAACAACATTCCTAGCCTACGAATGAACTCCAACCCAGCCCAGGGGCTGCTGAGTTTGTCCTCTTAAGTCAGATTCTTGCTTTCCCCACAGAGTCCAGGGAAAGTGCTGGGTGCCTTGGAAGGCATTTGAATGGGTAAGCAGTCCACGGATGAAAACAGCCTGGGCTCACTCTGCTTGTGCTACCTTTGAATTGCTTTAGCTCTTGCACACTTACAAATTTCATGTACCTAAGCCAACAGCAGTGAAACCTCCCATTCAGCAGCAGAGGAACTGGGGGCTTTGTTTGCTTTTTCCCTCTCATCTGAGCTCAGTTGGGGTAAGAGAAATCTGTGCTGCTGCTCAGTTCGGAATAAGGCCTCTCTGCTGGGAATGTGAGCTGCAGGATGAGAAACAGAGCCTAAGGCTACTGCCTGCTTCTCTTGGAATGTGTTTGCACTGCTGAACAGGAATACTGAGTACAAAGCTCAAGGGTTTGCTCCTTGCTGTCCTTGTTCAAGTGTCAGATCATTCCTGAGCCCTGTCTCAGGACTTCTTCAAAGACAAATTCTGAGCAAATAATTCACTTCTAGAGCAACTTCCAAAAATCACTAGGGATGAGACCGTAACCATTTGGTTATCACCACCCTAAATGTCCCTCTGGCATATCCCACCAAGTTTGTACCTTCGGGGGCTGATGATGTGCTTTTAGAACATCTGATACATGTCCTTCATATTATTAAAAACTGGTGACCTCTGACAAACCTATGACATCATAGTGTTTTTAACTGAAAAAAGCCTACAAAAAATGTAACTATGTCTTAAAATCCTCATATCCCTGTGACCTCAGGGTCTAAAAGTCAAGCACTTGTACCACCACATATCTGCTCTGGATGGACCTCACCCTACATGTTATGAAAATAACATGTTATGAAGCTAACACCTTAGAGCCAGGAATCAGTTATTAGACCTTCAGTTATTTAATTGGTGCCCTGGTTTCATCCGGGATACAGTTACTTGTTTTTTAGTTGCTGGCACAATGCCATGTTTTGGACTCAGTACAAAAATAATACTGATAACACAGTGATGTTTTGGTTGTTGCTGATCAGTGCTTACCCTGAGCCAAGGACTTCTCAGTTTCCCAAACTCTGCCAAAGAGCAGGTGCACAAGAAGCTGGCAGGAGACATGGCCTGAACAGCTAACCAAAGTGGCCAAAGGGATTATGCACACTCAGTTTATAAACTGTGTCGGTTGGTCAGGAGGCACTCATTTGTTTTATAGAAATAGGCAGTTTTTTCCTGGTCAGGACATTGTGATGATCCCTGGATTCACCTCTGCCTCTCTAACTATCATTAAATGGCTTTGAGCCTAAGGCAAGAGGTGGAAAGTTTCATTGCACCATAACTCAGAAATCCCTTCAAACTTGCAAGCCAGAGGACAGCCTATGGGGGACATTGCACCCAGAAGGAAAAAAGGATGGGCTAAATAATTTCCCTGCTTCTTTAGTGCTAGTCCAGACCTTTTCCCAAACCCATTGTGCCACCCCCAGGAAGGAGCAGGGGCTGCCCTTCTGTTGGGCTGTGCAGGATGGGGAGAGCAGAGCAGGATCCCATCCTCATTTCCCTTCGGTGGCACAAGGAAGTTCAACAGCAAGTCACCAGCCCCCAGGACTGGACACTGAGGCTGTGGGAAGGCACAGCACTTCCAGCCAAGCCTCCAGGAGCTGTAGGGTGGTGTAGGTGCCTTCCTGGGTGCAGCGTGTTCACAGCCCGCTGCCCCGACACAAGGCTGGCAGACTGCGTCAGCAGGGACCTGGCTGCATTCACCAGCACTCAAGGGCTTTATGAATAAGGCAGATGTGAATAATAGTTAGTCTCCTGGGAAACTGCTATTCTAAAGCTCTCTCTGTGTGTCCACATGCAGTTTCTAGGTCAGTCTACTTAGAGGACTATGACATCCCTGGAGCTCTTGAAACAACAGAGTGCATGCACAGGTCATAGCTCAGTGCTGTGCAGATGTCCCTGTTCACATCCCAGAGCTGTACAGCTTCATGTAGCTGTTGCTAAGACCAGCATAAGCTCCCTACTAGGGAGCTTCAGTGCACAATTGTAGCCTGAAATTTGGAACAAGCAGACAAGTATGTAGCCAGCAATGATATCATGGTCCTGGTAGAGCGATCCATTCATGAGTTCTATGCAGTTCATAGCCAGACTCTTAATTGTGTTCTACCCAAACTGCATCCAAATACATCTTGAAGTTTCACATTTAATATGCAAATATTTAAGATGCCCCCAAATAAAATATTTATAAGATATCCTGAGTTGGAAGGGACCCATCAGGATCCTTCTGACCCTGCACAGGACACACCAAGAATCATACTCTGTGCCTGATAGTGCTGTCCAAATGCTCCTTTAGACAACAAAGCTCTGTCAGGCTTAGTGCTGAGACCACTTCCCTGGGGATCCTGTTCCAGGGCCCAATCACCCTTTGGGTGAAGAATTTTTTTCCTGATATCCAGCCTAAACTATCCTGGACTCAGCTTCATGCCATTCCCTTGTGTCCTGTCACTGGTCACCAGAGAGAAGAGATCAGTGCCTGCCAGATATAAAAACCGTGTTTGTTACAGCTAGTGATGGCTAGCTAATACATTAATTGAAGAAATTAGAGGTTTGTGCTTCTCAGGAAACTGTGATTTTGAAGTCTCTGTAATCTCCCAGCACTTTTTCTATAAGAAGGGTGGAAGAAAATAAAGACAGCCTGGAGATGGTGTCTGATATCCTTTGAAAATGCCAGAGAGACAATGGAATTACTATTCCTGAAGTTACAGGACATTACTATATTTTAAGCAGTTGCCTTTTCATCTCCATCAGCTCAGTGGAGAAATTCGTCCCACATTGAGAGGAGAAGAGGTGGGCTGCCCTGCAGTTAGAAACAACACCAACCAAAGGTGAAGTGCTTTTCTTCTGTTCAGGAGAAATTTGTCATCTTCTCCTTGTGTGATCTCCGTGTGCTTCGAAGAGTTGTCCTCCTTTTATGTGTAAAAGCAAGAGGTGGTTTCAAGGATTTGTTTTCCCCTGAGTGCTATTCAGAATAGCACAAGCTGCAAAATACATTATGGCATTGTCTGTGTTCCCTTGCAAGGTCTCTGCATCTTTCTACAGAGAAAATGAATAAAACACTAGCAAAACACACCTGTTCTTGGGCTATGCAGATCTGCAATGAATAGCTGTTCAGTGCCTCCTGCAACACCTCTCAAATTCAAAAGAGATCAAAAACTCCAGCTACAGCAAGCAAACACACACCAAATGGAAAATTGAAGATAATCTCCATCCTGTACACGTGTCTCATTATATCCACACTCAGATCCTCCCTTGACACCCACCAAGATGGCATCTGAATGCAGTTTATGCACCAATGGCTGTATTAGAATTTTAAAAGAACCCTCAGGTCTGCAAGAGAGATGGGGTAGAATGGAAAAATACCTATGAAGCCTGCATACCGAAGTTAAGTTGCCCAGAGTGTAAAATTTTTTGAGTATTTTGCATCATACTGCACTTTGTGTGCACAGAACACAACCCCCCCACTGATTTCAGCAGCACTGGTGAATGCCAAATGTCTGTCCAGAATCCCAAATCAGACATGAAGAAAATGAAAAATAGCTGATTATTCAAAATTACGCTGTACCACATTAAGCACTTTGTAGCACACACAGTGTATGATGTACAGTTTCCAAGGACACCATTTCCAGGGCGAAAATCATGTCCCCCTCTTCCATGCTGTCCAAGTCTCTCAGAGACTTGTACCTCTGCTGGTCACCAGCTACCTGTTCATTCCTGGACAGGCTCCTGAAGTTCACTGTCCAATCTATCTCTTCTTTTCCTTTTATCCAGTCCATCCCTCCTGTTCCTTTGATTCAAATCAAACAGCTTCAACTTCTTGCACCCCCCCCTTGTGCCCAGATTCAGGATTGAGCAGAGCCTGGAGGAGAAAGGTTTGCCACCCAGTGCAGGGGTGCAGGATGCAGAGCTGTAACTGCAGGAGCCTCACTCAGACTCACCAGCAGCATTTGAGAAGGCATTTGAGGATTTTGTCTACTGGAGTTACTGCAGTGTTCTTCATACATAGGAGGATGACAACTGCACTCAAAACCTGTGAATCTTAAGATGTTTCTTTCAGCCTCGAAAGAAAAGATATCTTACTGAGGTACTTGGCATTCTCAGAGATTTATTTGCTAGTAAAGTGCTGGATTCTGCTGCCACTGCAATGGGGAGCATGGTTCACAAGCTCTGCACAACTGGGGAATAGAATAGAATAGAATAGAATAGAATAGAATAGAATAGAATAGAATAGAATAGAATAGAATAGAATAGAATAGAATAGAATAGAATAGAATAGAATAGTTCATTTGCAAGGGACCTACAATGATCACCCAGTTCAAGTCCTTGAACAATTCAGGGCTGATGTGCTGCAAGTGTTGAGGGAGGAAATGGGACTTGGTGTAAGGGGTCAAAGAAGACAGGAGGAAAGATTTGACTCTGCAGATAAATGATACAAAATATTCTGACTCCAGAGGCATTGATAAAGGGCAGTAAAATAGCACTGAATTCACAGTAAGAGAGTGATAACCACTTGTGCAAGGGCAGGTTAGCTGCAAGGAGTGGTAGATATTTCAGTCTCTTTACATGCTGAGGTGTGAAAACTCTTCACAAGGCTTAAAATAATTTCAGAACTGTCAGTTTATTACAGGACACTGAGAAAAACAGCTTCACTCTTTTATTTTTCCATTTATAATAAGATTTTTCTCACTTCACTGCTGAATACTGCAAATTAAATGTGGAATGGGTCATCCTGGTGTGATATTCAGGCTAATTTCCACAGCACAAGGAAGTATTTGTTTTCTGTGCTATATAAGGTACAGGTTTTGGAACACCATTTTTTCAAACCCATATTTTCTTCTGCTAAGAACATTGAGTTCTGAAATCTACTTCAGACACTTGGCAGTCATGAATTTTCTTAGCCACTTAGCCAAATAGGACACATCTCAGCTATCCTTAAAAGCACCAAAATTGTACAACCAGAGGATAAGTTGCAGACAAATGTTCCATTTTTATTACTTGCTATCAGAGATACCATCTCTTCTCTCAAAGCAGTTAATTTATGAACTGATTCCAGAGAGCTAAAATCTTAGTTGGAATGAAATGTCCCAAATGTCTGAAGTGACAAGTTGTCATGGTTTGACGCTGGCACAATGCCAGTGCCCTCATGAAAATATGTTCTCCTTAGTACACAGGTGCTTTACAGGGTAAGAGAGCAACATTCAAAGGCAAGTTAAAAATTCAAATTGTGTGATCCTCTAGCTGCAACTTGACAATGATGAAAAGATGTTTTGATAAAAGGTTCTATTGTGGTTCAAACTCACAATAGCGCTTAATTATCCATTCTCCAACTGTGAATGTTATGTCCAACTTTTTGTATGTTTTTTGGGTTTAGTTATCTATTTAAAGAAAAACCATCGACTTACTTGAAGAATAGGCATCCAGTTTTCTTCAAAGCTATCTTAGAAAAAGTGCCTGTAATGTAAGAGGCTCCTATTTATCAAAGTCTATCATACCCTCCACTTCTGCAAGAGCATTTGAACACACACACACACACACAAAAATTATGGAATAGATCTGTTCCTTCATTCTGAACAGGTCTTGACTTTTCAGACCCCAGTTCAGAAAGAATGCTTTCCTACCCAGTTGCACTGGATCTCAGATACTAACCTCAAGGTCTACACCTCAACCATTTCCATGTTGCTATGAGGAGACTCAGGAAAGGGGAAGGGAGATCTGATGTAATGAAAATGTTATTTAAGTACCAGCAAAACACAGAGTCCTAGTTCTAAAAAGGCTTAGTCATGCAGGTTACAGCAACACACATGCAGAGAACCCCATCCTGCAAACCAATCCAAAGTCACCTTGACAAAGAGGAAAGTTCCTTCTTGGGAAGAGTTTACTTTCTCCCCTCAAGGGCCTCCTCACCATTGTCACCAGCCTGCACCAAACATGCAGCTCTTTCATACTGCCTCCTGCAGAACCTCCTTCTTGGCTTTATCACCTGTTGTGTGGCCAGGGCTCCACATCTTCCCACCATTTTAGCTCTTGCCAAATCTATGTGCAGTCCAAGGCCACTGTTTAGCTCACAGCTACTATTGGCTGAACTGCAGAAATGTCTGTCTTTCCCGACTGGATGTTGGAGGATGGTGGAAGGACATGGGAGGCCTGCAACCTCTTGAAGTTGCTGTTTTCTGGCCAAGCCAGTCGGTTGGATGGGACTGTGGAGGGAAGCCTCTGTTCCGTGGGCCTGGGGGCTTTTCTGCACATGTTGAGCAACGCCTTCAGTTCTGATCGGAAGCTGTCATTGAGCCAGCAGTAGATGAAGGGGTTGTAGCAGGTGCTGCTCATTGCAAACCAGTGGAAGGCGAAGTACAGAGCGTTGTTGGTGCGGATGGTCTGGCTGGAGAGGAGCACAACGTAGCAATTCAAGGGGAACCAGCAGACCGCAAAGAGGACGACAACGAGCATCAGCATCTTGATGGTCTTCTTGTTCTTCCTGCGAAGGACGAAGTACTGCTCAACAGTGACGTCCCCAATGACGTTGCGCAGCCAGAGCTTCTTTGCCACCGTCACGTAGGCAGCGGAGATGATCAGAAGGGGCAGGACATAGAGCAGAATGAAGGTTGTTAAATCAAGGTACTTCCAAAAGAGGTCAGCGGGCTCAGGGAAATCTGGCAGACACAGGCACCGGGTGACATCCTCACTGCAAACGGAGAGATGGGACAGCATGAGAGGCACATATGGCCAGGCACGGCGGGATAAGTACATCAGAAACAAGGACCCAGCTGGGAGAGGGCCCTGCCACAGGGCCTGAAAGCAAACACTGTGTTTATCTCACAAATGCCACAGCTGAGCAGAGCTCTGCTCTTCAAGGATCTAAGCCATGGAGCAGCCAGTGAGCAATGTGGTGATAATTTCTTATGGGCATTCATGACCTTATGATAATTTTATGAATTTCATCAATTACAAAATTTCCAGCTGCATATAAGCAGTTTTTTATTTTCTGTCCTTTGGCAAATAGGAACACATTCTCTGCACATATTAAGGACCTTTCCCTCATTAAAGCACTTTCCAAATACTAAGGCTCTTGACAGCTGAGACAGATTTACGTACTTTCCTAGAGCAAAGGACTAGATTAAAACCTCTTGGGTTTTAGTGGGTTTCTGTTTGGTTGGTTGGTAGGTTGGGTTTTTTTATTTCCCATTTCTGGTCTGCCCAAACCGGCCAGATTGGTATATGGCATAAAATGCCAGTGTCTAGAAGTAAAGGATCAAGCCAGATCCTCTAACTTCTTAGCCTGTTTCGTGTGGTTAGTGGGACAGAATAAAGGTAAAATATTTAAGAATAAAAAGGACAGGATATCAGACATTGCAGAAGGAATCGGATGAAAATTGTAGTTTAGATCCAGGTTTGGCTGACCTTGACATATGTTCAAGATTTTCAGTAGAATATACCAAAGTATGACTGCTCAGAGTTTGGCCTCCAGGGAGACTGTGGAGGAAAGCAGAGCACATCCTTACCTGTATTCAAAGGTAAAGAGCTTTTGGTAGATAGCATGTGGTAGGGAAAAACAAGTTGCCATGATCCAGATTACAGAGATGTACATAACACCTTTTCCAGTAGATATGCGAGGTTTCAGGGGGTGCATTATAACCTGTGCAAAATAAACCAAAATCTAGGCTTATAACATTTCTGGAAAAAATTATACTTTTTTTTTTTTTTCCATACAACCTTCCAGCCTGAAATCTATTACTTAATGTGGTAATTTAGCATGCAAGCAGTGCAGCCATCACCCAGCTCCCAATGAGTGTAAGCTGTACGTGAAAACCTGAATTTTGACACCATGAAATATGGTTCAAGTTAGATCCTAGTCCTATCCTCAAATTTCAGTACTTTCATCTAGGTGGGAAAAACTGCATACCAGGAGCTGTTAACACATGTTCATTATCAGGTTCAATTTCCTTCATGGAAAAAAAGAAAAAAAAAAAAAAGTGGAGAAAAAAGTCTTAAACTCTTCACTATCCGTGACCCAAAGAACCAAAAGGTTTAACCAGACCACCATGGGAATGCTTCTGATAGTGAGTGCATTTTCTGGAAACAATCTTCCTAGCAGAAAATGCCAACTGTAAACAGTTTTGGGTGGTTGTTGGGTGACTCCAAGCTGATAATACCCAAATGTCTTTGGCTTTGAGCCCATTATCAACAGCAAGCTACAGCTCTGCTTGTGACAAACACCAGTGTGCTACAGTCAGATCTCCAGTATTCAGGGTAACAGGAGGTGGGACATCCAAGAACATCAGGAGATAGAGCTGAGAAAGTTAACCAGGATGTCCTTTACAACCCTAGTGCTGGACAAGCCACCTCAAAGGAGAGCTGTCCACATGAATTCCTATCAGAATCTTGATCTTTCTCCTTGTTTGAGAGCTACTGGATTATCTGCTGCCTTAAAAGCTCCCTTTACTCAGCTGAAAGAGATAGCAAGGCGATGGATACCTCCTACCTTGCTGTGGGTTTGAAACTATTCTGACAACAAGAACTGTCCCCCTACCCTGTCAGCTTCTCATGAATCTTACGGTACTCTGGGAGCTGAAAGGCAAAGGACATGGGATCATCCTTCTCAGCTTACTTATACCCTCCCAAGCTTTCCATCTCTCTGCTTCACAGAGGTCTCACCTGGTGCCTGTCCACAGCAATGGCTGTAAGGGTCAGGGCAGAGACGTGGAGGGAGCAGTACTGTGCAAACCTACTGACATGGCACATCCCCTTCCCAAAGATCCAGGTACTGTTCACAAAACGAGCCTAAAAAAGAAGACCATTAGTTTTGTGCACCTCACAACTGCTTTTAGGTACACCTCCAGTACACAATCCCTTGTGCTGTGTAAAAGATAGCAGGTTCTTTGTATATTGTATAATTATATGAACACTGAAGAGGCAGGTTACTGCTGCTCAGTGGCCTTTCGAACAATACAGCAGCACTGCGCAAAAAGATGTTTGTTCTGTTTTATTTACGGTGTATCCTTCTGCAGCCTCGCTATTCAGTCAATACATTTGCTCTTCCTTTTAACCTCCACTCAGGGGATAAGGCTAACCTGTACACCTTACACTTCAGGCAAACTACAGCTTTTCAGAACAGCTTGTTAAACAATGCTAAGCATTTAATTTTTTCAAGAGGTTTATAGCCTTGCTTTCAAAATACTTTAGAAAAGAGAAGGGGGAAAAAAAAAGGATGAGATGCTACAAAGTACTAAGTACTCACTTCAAAGTTATTATTTCTCAAGTACTATCAGGGCCTCATTTAAAAAATGGGTCATTTCCAATCTTCAGCTAGATAACATGAATCAGAGAAGAAAAATACATGTGGGGTTTTCCAAAGGCAACTCCAGTAGCTGTAATTTGGAGTGGACAGCTATCTGCAGAATGTCCACACACTGCCTATAGCAGTGTAAAGCAGGAAAAGCCATCAAAGCACCTTTATGGCACTGTAGAGACCCAGAGAAATTTACTTTAGTCATGGGGGAAGTTGTGGTGGTGCATCCTCCCCCCCATCCCAGGCTGCACCATGTCTGAGGATGCTGAGGTGCTTCCTTTCCCTCCGGGATGGGGCATCCCAGGCATCTCTGCCCCCTCTTACCAGTGTGAAAGGTGTGTTGAGCAGCGTGATCATGATATCGGCTACAGCCAGGTTCACGATGAACAAGCTGGTGGCAGAGTGCACCCGCTTCGTCTTGATGACAACGTGACAGACCAGGACATTGCCGAAGAGGGCGAAGACGATGATGAAGGAGTACGCCGCGATGAGCAGGGCTTTCACCGTGGCGCTCTGCGACTCCGCTCCGTAGCGGCTCCTGTCCACAAAGCTCCGCCAGTCGGCCAGGCTGTCATTATCCCAGGAAAAGAAACCCGATACGTTCGGGACTACAAAAGTCTTCTCCAGGCTCCCGTTAAGGGGCAACTTTCCTGGGCTCACAAAGGCGGTAACCAAGTCCGGGAGGGTGAGCCAGACAAAACAGGACAACATCTCTGGAACGCCGCTCCGCTCCTGCGGTTCTGGAAGGGCTCATTGGCGGGAGCAGAACTCGCTCCGTGCGCCGGGAGAGCCGCTCCCGCCTCGCTCAGCCCGGCGCGCTCGGGGGCTGCAAACACGGCACACCGGGAGCCGGGAGACGCTCCTGCCTCCCGCAATGTGCTGCTCTCCCGCTCAGCTCGCCGCTACTCTCGTCCTTCAGCCGGCTTTATATCCCCAGGCGAGCTCCGAGCCGGGATCTTCTGCAGTCATTGGGCTGCATGACATAATTTGTGCTCTGACGTGCTGCTTTCCATGCAGCTGCGCTCCCGGGCGCTACTCCGAGCTAAGTACATCTGTGAGAATGGCAACATCGCTCCCTTCAGATGTTAGAATCTGTTTTCTCTACCAGCAGCCCAGCTCAAGCGAGTTCCATGCTGTTTATACACCAGCAGCCCATGCGCCAGCTCTGCTCTCTCAGGACAGGTCAAATCTGAGCTGTTTTACAGGTCTGGCAGGCAAGTTTCAGCTCATTTCTTAGCATAAAGAATAGAATAGAATAGAATAGAATAGAATAGAATAGAATAGAATAGAATAGAATAGAATAGAATAGAATAGAATAGAATAGAATAGAATAGAATAGAATAGAATAGAATGTAACAGATGAACTGTAATTAACAAGCTGCCTTATTGTACTTAAGAGTATTTTTCCAATGACATTTTTTCTTTCAGAGAAACATGGAATAGTCAAGTTTCCCCTTGGCAGGTATTTCCTCTCAGCCAAAGGAATAAAAGTCTGATGTGAAACTGCTTTGTAGGGTTTGTAGGAATAGAGGTAGTTACAAAGATGTGATTATACAGGACACAGAACGGGAGCTGTCCCAGCCCAGTGAGTCCAGTATCCAAAGCAAAAGAAGCTGTATGCTGTTCCCAAGCATTAATAAGATAGCAGCATGTGTGTTCCCTCTGCCTCTCCCACAAAACACAGCAGGAAATTGAAAATCAGGACCAAGAGACCAAGACTCACAAATCTTACACAGAAAGATGTGCCACTTCCCAAGTGCACATGTACAGTGCTGCACCTTTGCTGAGGACAGATCTGCTTGGGTCATGCCAACTAACCCCAGCCAGAGCTGGTTTTATGCATAAAAGGCTTTACTTAACCATTAATTAAATGACCACTTTCTGAAAAGCTTGTATTATTATAAGATGGTCACTCACTGGGGACAACAACTCTTCCAAAACATGTTTGTGACTGCCTCAGTGAACTGCTCAGGCTGCCTTCTCTTCACCACTCCTTGGGAGCTGGACACAATAGAACAAGCAGAATAGACAACTCACAGAGCTACTCTGCACACTGCTGCCACAGTCTGTTTCTTCCATTAAATTGAACAATTTAAGCTCTTCAGGCAATTCAGCTGTCTCAGAGAAAGCTTTCCAGTGGGCCTGCTGGAGCTGCTAAGGTGGCAGTCACACCTGACCATTCAGAGAGAAGAAACGTCCCACTCAGAAGCACTATCAGGAAACCAGTCTCAAATAAAGGCTCAAAAAAACAGTAGGACAGAGCAGTGTTCTTACATGTTTGGGATGAGAACAGAAGGGTCAGTGGCATATGTCCCCCTGCGTGCTATGCTGCTCCAGCAGCTCCCAAGTCCCCTCTCCCTTCCAGCACTGCTGGCCAGTGTGTAAAGGCATTCCCTCTTCTTCCCACTCACACACCAGCTCTTATTGTTTCACATCTATTACATCCTGTTCTCCTGTACTATAATTGGCATTTCAGCAAAAATTATCAGCTTTGTTTATTTATGCCCCTTGATCTAATTCTTAATTTCTAGCAGGGTACCCTTGCAGATGTAGCTAGAGCTGCCATTGCCTTTGAAGATGAGGTTCATCCAGGAAAGCAGGGTACCTTCTCCCCTCCTTAGCCAGGCTGCTGGAGGATGGGAAACTTCTCCCCTCAGTCAGTTCAAGCCCACTCTCCTCTGAGCTGCATTCTGTGTCTTGTGATCCAGAGGAGGTGGTCCAGCCACTCTGGACAGGCACACCCAAAATACCCACAAAGGGTCATGGAAAGGCCCAGTGGAAGCTCTCTGTGTCAAGTGTCTCCCATGCTGCTGGTGTGCCTTTCTCTGCTTCACAACACCTCTCTGATTCAGTTTTGTATTTAAAACATGCTCCAGTATGAGCTGTTTAAGCAGCTCACCTATGTTTGGTTGTTACTAGAGAACAGGCTATAACAGGTTTGGCAGCTTGGTACCTATTTCTGCCAACTTCACCCTTGCTCATCAATCCCCAGCACTACAACAGTAAAACAGGCAGCTGCACAGAAATGTCAGGATTTGGCATGCTGAATGTGGTTTTTATAAAAGGTGCCTGTGAGATTATGCCATTTCTAAAGTGAAAAATAATGTTTGAAACAAAGCTATATGGATGGATCATGAATTCAGGTAATAAAAAAGTCATCACAAATACCTTTGCAAGAATACTCTTAACAAAATTATAACAAATTAGAAAACAGGCCTGGCGGGAATAAAAGATTATAAGAATATAAAAAAGTCAACTAGACATGCCAAAAAGTTTGGAAGTGTTGAAAATGAGGAATAATGCCTTTTTTTTCCTTTTTAAATACACAGCACAGTGTGCTTTTCCCCCTGCCCCTGCTCCTGGGAACAATCTTTTACTACCATAGCTTTACTGAATTTTTGTGCTTTGCTGAATTTTTCAGCTTTTCTGGGGCAGAGGAATTGAAATTACATTGGTAAGAAGTGATTTTTTTAAAAACTATCCAGTGTGACCACTGAGAAATCATGTTGATTTTTGGAGCATCTTGCCCCCTTGCATAATCAATCACATTAATGTTTAGGACAAGCATCTCTTTACAGTACAGTCTTTCTGCACACTCCAGTTACATGTTTTCCCCTGAAGTGAAGGCTGCTATGTTTATCTTTCATAGATAAAACACAAAGCATCTCCCACAGATAAAACACAAAGACACTGTGAATTTGACAGCTGACTGAAAAAAACCCCAAAAACTGTGAAAAGGGAGAAAGAGCCTTTGATATGATTCCTATTATTCATACACATTCAGCTAAAATATTTTCCTAAGATGCGTGTAACATCTTAATAACTTTATAACTTTAGTTATATATTTAGTAATAACTTTATAATGTATAATAACTTAATAATGTTTAATAACTGTGCAATACTAGGTTTAGGTTCTCTTGGCAGAGTTGAAATCATTAAGACATTTTATAGCTTCAGTACTGAAAACAGCATCCTTATGTCCAACTATGACTCTGAACTCAGAGTTTTCAACTGTATCCACAGCAGATTGCAGGTAAGTACAAATTCCACTGTACTGAGACTGTGTCCATATTCATACCTGCAGACTACTATAAATTTACTTCTCTGCAAAATTCAAACCAGAGATGGAGTTTTATAGAAAAGATATGTCATTTTTATTATCATCTCAAAAAGAAAACAGAGTTTCAGAGCTTTAAAAAGAACTTGCAACTTTCAGGCAGTACTTTAGAATATGAGCCCTTCTAGCCTAGTGCATCAACCAATGTAACAGACATTACACCAAATTTGGTGTCGCTGAAAGAAACCAACAAACCCAAACCAAACCATTTCACAGAAGTGAAAATGGAAGGCAAGCCATCATTTACAGGGAAATATCACATAGACAAAGTTTTGCAAACTGCTTTCCATTTTCTTCACAAACTTCCAGTCTCTCTCGCACAGTGAGTCAGAAATCACTTAGCTCTTCTTGACGTTGCAGGACTCATGAACGGATCATCCTGCAGTTTCCAAAGAGACACACATTACTTAAATTAGCAGGTGTTCCAAGTCATAAAAAAGCAAAGTCACCTTTAGTTTAAACTAGAAAGCCTAACCATACTAGTCCATGTTTTCTGACAGACCTGTTTTTGTTGGTTTTGAAAGGAAAGAGGTCATTTATTAACTTAGAAGCCAGTGTGAGATGTGTGCAGAGAATAGAAGTTTATGTCAATATGACCAGAACAGCTACTTTGACATAAGGTACAATCTATATTTCAGTTGTAAATGAGCAGCATATACCTCAGTTAAATTATGTCTATATACACGTTGCACATCATAGTTTACTAATATTTGTATGAATCAAAAATACTGTTTATTTTTGCATATTCAAGCAAACATGTAGGTTTTCATTCCAGGTACAAGAAGAGATAGCACAGTGGGGAGAAGAGACAAGAACGTAGTATTTTCTCTGAAGTGGCCACCACTTGACACTGTTAAGGAATGGATTCTGAGCATGCATGACAGACTCTGAAAACAAACTGCACAGTGCTTGACAGAATAATGTCTTCTATTCAGTGCAAAACTGTGTAAAAAGTTCTACTTGCTTCATTATGGAAGAAATCATTTCCTAGCAGTTCAAAGATACACTGCAAGAACAGACATATTAGACTTGAAGACAGTGTTTTAAATTTTTTAAGAAGTGTACTTAGGTAATTTGCAATAATAATATGCCCTGAAAACTGCCATTTCTAAATGCAAAAAAAAAAATCTTCCTTTTTAGAAGAATAAAATATATAACTAAATGAAAGGATATAGCTAAGCACTAGAAGAGATTATAATTACTTTCTCTCCCAGGCAATTCCAGGTCCACATTTCAGTAATGACAATTCACTGATTACAAATTGAAGGGAAAAAGGATCGGGTATTTTTCTGAGGTATTTTTCTAGCCTTATTTTTGGTATTATGTAGGTAGTTGGCTGCAATAATCTAGCCCTGTTAGTGAAAAAAAATAATAAATTCAATTTCACTCTGAAATGCTTTATTCAAATAGGTGTAAAACAATGAGCTATAGAAACTTACATGAAATAAAACAAAAGAACAGTACTATATACCATACCTCATCTGACTCATATTCAATTCCTCTAGATGCTTGGCTCTGTGAACCTCTTTTACTATGTGAAGACATAGCTGGCAACCTTGAAACATACAAAGAGAAAAAAAAATGGCATCAGCATGTTCTCAGTCACCAGACATTCCAAAAACTTCTCTTTTAACTTACGAGTTGGACCACCAATACACAAAATAAAAATAAACAGGCATAACAATAAGTAGAACAATACAAATTCTTAAAATAACATCTTCATACTAAAGTTCTGATTAAGTTTACCTCAATCAGTAATCTAATTTTTTCTGTTACAAAAAGATAACCCATATTAGCAAGTAAAAATTTATATAAATTTTCTTAGCAGTGCAATGACTTTCCTAAAAATCTGGTAGTCAATCAGACCCTTTGACTGCCAATTGCCAGCCAAAAATAAGGCATACATTGCATTCATGAAGCAAACATACTGACCTTTGATTTATTTTGGAAGAAGGAACAAAAGAAGTATCTTCTGGATCAGAATCAATATCTATAATATCCTGGAAAAAAAAAGTATAAAGTTTTTCCACAGAATTTCTCCTTACAGAGAGAGTGCATAATGTGTCAGCATTATAGCACAGAAACTCTGGGTTTTTTCCAACTATACACCTATTTAGTTAGAATAATATACACTTGAGAGGGCTCCAGGCTAGAACTGCACAAATTAGCAAATACAGCACAAGTTTATCCTTCACATCTCTGACCTAGTACAACCCACCAAAACACTCATGTATAGACACCTTGTATCTTAGGCTATGGCCACAAATAAAACAGGGCTTCTCTCAGACAAACACCATAACAAAAAAAGGATACAAAAGGTCTACAGATTAACATGTAGAAACTTAATGCTGGAACTGATAGTTTGGGAACATCTGCTGATTTAGGCTAATGCTTTGACTGTGTATTTATTTTTAAAATCAACAGTAAAGGCGCAACTTCACTCATACAACAAGGTGCTTACCTCAGAGTAAGACTGGAACGAATTTGAAGAGTGGTCTGTTTTGGAAGACCTAAAGACTGGAATAAAACATAAGCAATACTTTTAAAATGCTCACACAATCAAATACAAACAACATTATACACTTCTTATTTAACATGTGCCTAGCATGCATTTCCACTGCAAAAACCTCTGTAAAACAAACAAACCAAACCAAAACATAAATTAAGTCTGTCAACCCAGGGCTATAACCCTCTGTGCAGCTGCAGGTTCCCAGTCTGGCTGAAAAACCATCAGTAATGCTGGTTAAGAGGATGCAAAAAATACTACTGTGACTGAAATTCCTGTATATCTAACAGGCTAATTATGAACACCCCTGCTAAAATTCATTTCTCTGCAGTCTTTCATTTGCTGACCAATTTACAATTAAGGTAATTTGCTGAATAATTTAAAATTCAGTCTACCTTGGTGTATTTTCTGAGGGGTTTATGTGTAGTATTTTTTTCTTTAATTCTCAGATGACCTATGCTGTTTCCTCAGTGCCTTTCCTCTACAGCAAGGAACAGCTACTCTCACATATGTAGGTGGCTTAAAGATAAGGTTTTCTTCTCTAGTAAAAACTGGAATTTACAAAACTCACTACAATGTAAGGCTACATGGATCTGCATTAAAGCTTACTAACTTGTAAACATCAGTCAAATATAACTTTTTATCCCCTGAGGAAAATTCTGCCTAAAATATTAAGACGCATTCTTTCTATGCATATTCCTTAAGAAACTGCATTATGTAATATGTTTCCTATTTGCAGTTCTAGCCAGAAGTTCCTAACACATTCTATTTTACCCCATGACAGAAGAATATCACTAATTTTTTTCCTTTTCTTTTTTTCTTTCTCTCATCACTGTTAATTATTATATTTCATTACTGCTGAAATAATCTCTCACAGCTGAAATTGACTAACAGAATAAAAGGCAATTAAAGCACTTCATCATTGAACAAACACCTTCACTACAATTTGAGAGAGAGGATTAGAGTAAAGATAGATCACAGGCCTACCATCCAGGATAGACATATTTTTGCCAGGAACAGATACAGGCTTGGAGGCTCTGCTGCCAGAAGCTGACTCTTGGCTAGTGGTTCCTGTAGATATAACAAATAAAACGCAAATCTGTTCAGCAGGTTTCTTTTTTCCTCTCTAGTCTATTATTACTGAGCGGGAAGTCACTTTAAAAAAATCTACAATCCTCTTTACTCCTCACTTTCTCCTTGAATTATAGCCCTCCCTACATGCAGAAGAACTGCTCTGGGTCAACTGTTCAAAGGTCCCCAGACACAACCTCTTAACACAGAGGGCTCTACTCTGATGGGATCACAACAGTGGTGGAGCACAGGCTCACAGAACTAGTTTAAAAGCACTAACCAAATCAGAGGCAAGATGATAGCCTTCATTTGAACTCAACCCACTCAGACATTTGGGCATACTACTGAGATAACTCAAAGGAGTCACTTATTTACATATATATATATATATATATATATATATATATATATATACATATATATGTATGTACTCAGTGAAAATGCAACTGTAAAGGAAGTACCACTGCAAAAGTGTACAATCACACTCAGTCCAGGAGCTATTTAACTCTTTTTGCTTAAGAAACACTCCCCCTATTTTCAGTCACTAGAAACAATAAAGTCTCTTGTAAATTACATTAGGAGAGATGATTAGTAAAGAGATGTACCTCCTCTTTACACTGATCAAATGCATTATCTTTAGCAGTAACAAAGGTCTATCCATGCACTTCATCGCACAGAACTTCCCAATAATGCATCTTTTAGGAGTATACTATGTTTCCACAGCAGGGAAGCATGATATTTTTCTTTAATCACAGTGAAAAAGTCCCAACTTAAGCCTTGTAAGGCAGTAATTTTATGTAATAGGATAACCCAAGTATTTGAGAAGAGTTTTTTTTCCAGTAGTTCTTAAGCAGCAAATTTCCACTTGATGGAAGCATCAGAAAAGAGTCAACTTTTAAAGAAAAAAGTCAGGAACTCCAGTACAAAGAGTGCAGTTTTTCTTACCTCTTCCTCTTCGAGATGAACCTCTTGCTGTTGAATTTTGTCCTCTTGCACATCTTGCCCTGCCTCTTGCCCGACCCCTTCCTCGGCTCAGTGTTGAAGAAAGGCCATCACTCGGATTGCTAGTGCCCATCCTCTCTATATCCATGGAATCTTCATCACTGGAGGCTGCAACCAGAGCATCACCCTCAGATCGGTGGGCTCTGGCTCTGATCATTGCCTGAAATGGAAAAATAATTACAGGAAAAAGAATCTTAAATCATGAAACACACCATTGTTAAATCCTAGTTATGTACAATAAATATATAACATAACTATAAATAAAAATGTGTAATTCTAAACCAGCGAGGTTTAGAAGACACAAATCCAGTGTTACGGAAGATATCTGTGAAAATACATAATTAGATGTGTACATATAAAGTAGTTATCTAAGACTGACACAGAGTGGAGCTCATTAATGTGACACGTTGTCAGTGAAGTCTGGTGAGCAGCTCAGCTCATCCTGTGTCAGCTCCACGTGCCTGCTCAGAGAAAGCACCCTATGGGCTCCACTGACTTGCACTCTGTTGATGACAGTACGTGCTTAAGACAACTAGCTCAGGTGATGATATCCTAGACCAGGAGAACTGAATCTCACCCCAGGTGTCCTTTATCTCAAAATTCCATTCCAGTCTCACATAACTTGCAAAGACAAAGGAGCACCCATGCTAACAGAGGTTGGCAGTTTTCTCTGAAAATATATATGCAATCGAAGTATGAATGTGGGAGATTTAAGATTGCTGATAAGGACATAGTACCTAAAGGTTTATCAATATTCCCCATTTGTTCCAGTAATACCACCCAATACATTCCAGCCACATGTCCACTGGTAATGAGATCACAAAGAGCTTAAGCTGAAAGGTCTTTGAAAGTCACCTGCCTGGTCTAACCTCCATTAAAAACAAGAAATAATGAACAATCAGATTCACAAATTTGTACAAAAAAGAGACCTCAAAAGCCAAATTGAGCAGTAGCTTAGGTACATAATTATTCTAACAAAGATTTAAAACAGACTTACTAAGCCTTAAAGGCAGACAGGCATATTTTGTCAAGGACAATGCTGAAGAATTGCTAAATGACTGCATTTATATGCAGAAGTCACCACTCCATTTTTCAGCCTATGTTCAAAATTCAGAGTAATTACCTCACGGACTTCCTTATCTTCTTCTTCGGTATTCTTTTTTCTACTCTCTCTGAATTTTCGCACCTGAATAAAAAACCAGTTCCCATCAAAATAACAATTCATGGCATACAACAATCAAAATACAGCCAGTGTGAAGCTTTAATCACTGAATCATTAAGTCAAGCTCATGTGAGAAGTGGAGAGTCCAAGAATAACTGAACAGTTTGTTTAGGGCAAGGAAGAAAGCCTGGCACACGATGAAGGAGATACTATGTTTAAGAGAAGAATGAGATAGCAATTTTGACAATAAGGGACACTGGAATATGAATAACTGGAAAAAGAGGTAGAGATGAAGAAGGAAGACAGAAAATAACTATTATGAGAAGAGACAATGCTGTACAACTAAGGAAGCTCAACTTGAAAAATATGGAAAAAGATATGAGGAATGACAGAAAGAAGACATTAGTTCTAAGGACAAACAACAACAGAAAATACACCCTGAAGTGTCACAGAAAGCCTGCAGGCACTGATTGTTTATTGTCTCTTTCAACCCCACATGAATTAAAGCAATCAGTAAGAAAACATGTACATGTAGCCTTCCTTCCCCACCAAATTATTTTTTAAACAGTGCACAGATAAGCTGCAGAAAAATTACTTCTACAGTGTTGAATATTACAGCTGAATAAATGGGCTCACGTGGAAGCTCAACTGGTTGACAAAAATGTCTTTCAAGAGTTCCTCAATACGCACAAACCGGGCCTGTCTTTGGGATGCCCTGAGCTGCAAGCAGTTATCTAGAAGCAAGCAGAGCACCTGAAGTATAAATTTCTTTTTTGCTTGTCCTGTTCTTGTACTCTTCCCTAAGCCAATACGAAAGAGCTACAAAGAGATTATACCTGTCATCTTTCTCAGAACAGTAGTAAATATGTAGTTCTACATGTATTAAGACAGATTTTTTCTGTGAACATGTGCGCATGTTCCATTTTCAGTACAAGTTTTGAAATCATGTATTTGAAACTTCCTCATAAATTAATTACTGATTTATTAATTGCAGAAAATTACTAGAGTCAAGTGTTGCCTCTGCTTGACAACTGAGGCAATACTTGCCTCAAGCAGATGCTCCACACATAGGCAATTCTATTAAATTGTGTTTGAGCACGGATTTTTCTACTGTCTTGACCTCTCTTGGGGAATCAACATTAACAGACATTACCTCCTCATCTATTTTTTCTTCCACTGCATCAGTGCGACGCTCCTTGAGAAACCTTTGCGTTTTTTCTAGCTGAAATTTCACCAACTCTTCTATGGCATCTTTTTCTTCTTTGTCCACAAACTCTTGCACTGCTTCTCCCATTCCTCTTTCGGTTAGAAGTGAAAGCTGTACCTTCTTTAGAATTGGGGAAACAATTTGTTAAGAAGCATCTGCCATTAGAGAAAGCAAGAAATATTCCAGCTGTTTCAGATAAATATTACATTAAATTGGTTGCAAAAACAGTAATGTGCATTGCTTATTTAAATCAGAGAAAAGCACAGCAATAAGCAAATATTATGTGTCATAAACATACAACTCTCTTGCTACTAGCATGTCACATTAACTTTACAGAGTATTTTTCAAACTAGTCAAAGCCAAAGGCTTTATGGACAGTAAAGAAACTGCAATGCTAGTAATATCTAAAATAAAATCTTCCAGGAAATAATGCTGCCCAGAAGAATAAACTTCCTAACTATTATACAATAAAATGCTTCAATAAAGTAAGTATAACAAAGGAACATGATTTATGCTGTCCTAATACTGACACCTAGCATGTGTCTAAGGTTAGGCAGGATGACGTAATTTGAAGGATCTTTACCTCAAGAATTCTTGCTTAAAGACTTTCTACAACTGAAATAGCTTCTGCAAGTTATGTTTGATCAACTACATCAAGCATTTGTGCACCTGGCTCATAGATGTTACTGCACTGGTGCTGGGAAAGGGAAATATACTATATTTAACAAGAGGGTGGGAAGGAAGCAAATTATCACGAGTCTCTCTTCCTTCTCCCTGCTCTGCTTTAGATAAAATGTGGATGTGCACTACATCTGAGGACACAAACACACTGCAAAGCAACAAGTGACTCTAAGTCAGCTGGTAATAGTAAATGCTACAGTCTCACACTGGTTCTAGAGTAAATTAAGGCAGCTCTTCCCTCACATGCTGCCTGAGATTCTCCTCCTGTACTTGAGTACATGACACACAGTACAGGGCACACACTGCAAGTTCACACAAAGAACTATCATGCTCTCAAAGCAGTGTGTGTTCACACACCTACACAACCTATACACAGCAGTTACTTGCTAATCTAAGACACACACTTCATGTGTCATCTGAAACACACACACAGTGTTTTGGGAAATAAATTCATTTCATAGTGAATGTCAGAGTCTTTTCAGGGCACACTACTTCCATTAAGAAAGAAAAAAAGGTAATAAAAATATCATATGACATTAAAAAGGAAAATTATAAAAGGTAGAAATATACCTTTTCTGCTGTCTGGAAATACTGCTTTACAAGGTCTTCTACCCTCAGTGTTGTTCCCTCAGCAGGTCTGCTAACCAATTTTCCAAAATTAAGATCAATGTCTAGAATAGAAAAGCACAGTGGCATCATCCAGATTTACAGCTTTTAATTATTCCCATCCCACTGACAGTAGCAGGAAAAAAGGTTAATGCAAGTCTCCTAAGAATTGTGGTCCCTTTTGTATGTAGAGCTTTTTGCTCTTTTTAGAGTCTATTCATTGGAAACACAGAGAAACATAATTGTGGAGACAACTCCATGTCTAGCAGATATAAAGAGTTCCAACTAACATATATCTGGAATTATATATTGAACACTGTGTTCTGAAGGTTATTATAATTGAACTCTAGAAGGTCACAAATAGAAGAAAATCATAGGAGTCATCAAAGCATAAAGTTTTTTATAAGTAACCCATTTACTAGAAAAGAGATTCTCCTCTGTAGCACATGGACTGATTTTCAATAGGAAATGCTCATAGCTCATCCCCCCTTCTCAGGCAGCAAGGTAGGAATGGCAGAAAGATGACAAGGATAATCATCCTAGGTTAGCATATACCACACAAATAACTTTAAGTGACTATAGCCAGCTTTAGACTATAGACTGAATTCCTGCAGTTTTAACATCCCCTGTAGTGTACCACAATGTGCACATAATGAAAACATTGTGTGCTTCCTTAGCCACTTCCCTTGCATAAGAGGCTGTCTAATAAAGCAACACAAAAGCCATGGCAGTACTTTCACATTCCCTTCCTGAAGCTGATATGCCCATTAAGTAGGAAAAGTAAATTAGTGAAACATGGTGGCACATGTGGTAGCCACTGTGTATTCTGAAATGTTAATAAGATTATACAACTATAAAAAAAGGAAACCAAAGCAAAATAAACCAAGATCAATACAGTATAATTTTAAAACTCACTAAAAGCAGTTTTTATTCATGAAATGATGTTTTGAACTTTATAGAACTGATAGTATTCATAAAAACTGCCACTGGAACTGGACAATGCACTTGCAATGTACTAATGCAAACTAGAAAGAGTTTTTTAGCACATTATGTTCCTGTACAAGCTGAATCTTCATTAGCAACTATTACAAATCCAGTATTTGAACAACATGTATTAACCATTTATTAAAAATTCTAGGAAACAGTGAGAAATGCTGCAATACTAACAGCTATTATTGGTTTTGCACAAATATTTGAATAGAAACAAACCTGGAAGAGACAAGCCAAGAGCACCTCATACACACAATTAATTAGGGCAAACAAAATGCTATCCTACATTTGGACCTTTTAAAAAAAATATATCAACAGCTCTTAAGCCCACACCCCTCATGACTATTTTAGGTATGAACAAATTAACTACTACAAAGTAAAATTAAAATATAAAGGGAAAAAGCACTATATCCACTTCTTTTCCTTCAGAGTGGTCAAACCAAATCATCTTATTCTAAGAAGCCTCGGGAGTGAGCCACTTAATGCCTTTCATGGTAATTACCACAGAAGCATAGAGTAACTCAGTCTGGCATGGGGCTATATGTACTACTATAAATAACTCAATAAGGTCTGAGGCCAAAGGAGAATGAAACTGGTTATGAATAACTGTCAGAAGACACTGTGCTGAATATCAGAATTTTTGGACAAACGCAAAAATAGAAAAGAAATAACTGTGCAATATATACACTTCAATAAGACAATGCATCTTTACTCCTCCTGTAAGACATTAGACACCAAACCTTTGCAAGTGCTGGGCAACAAAATACAGAGAGATGAAGGCAAACAAAAGCAAGCCAATAATTCCTTCTTTCATAATCACCTTTTTTCTCTTTCTGTTCACGGTGCCTGAAAAAGTGTATGATGTCTTTTGGGTTAGCCACCCGATGCATGTACTTCTGGCTGAAACGATGGACACTGAACGGTTCAAACCCACCTGCATAATCAACCTAAGTGAGGAAAGGACAAATTTAAATATGAAACAAAAAGAAGTGGGGAAGTCACACAAATCAAAACAGATTTGTTATGCTTCAAAGGAAAAAATTAATAGTAAGAAATAAGTCAACCTAAAATTAATGCCTTACTATGCCAAACAGTTAACAGCTAATAATAACATTAGCAGAATAGCTAATAACAGCTCATTTTTATAACTCGTTCTTAATTTGTTTCATTTACTAGCTTTTTCAACAGTTTCCAATTGGGTTGGGAAAGCACACAGGATAATATGACCTATAAAAATTCACAGTAAATAGACACTTCTGATGCCCTTACTCAGAACAGAGTGAAGTACATTTATGACCAATCTCATCCTTTAACTTAGAGTACTGGTTACACAGGTAAACAGAAGTATGGTAGGTGATTTATTTTGTCTGTACACACCAAAAATGTATACATTATGTGTTTACACAAAAAGCATGACTTTGCTTTGAAACCTTTCACAGTGACCTTTAAAAACAAAGCAATCCAAGCTGAACAATTTCTTACTCTTAATCTTATGATAGGCTTCTCTGGCTGGCGAGGATTTCCCAAGCGTTCTCTTTCTGCAGTGTCCAGCATCAATTCCACCTGTGAAGGAGAATTATAAATTCAGTTCTACTTTGTTCTCCTACAGATGCCTGAACGCTTCAAGTATAACTTTAAATACATCCAGCTGCAAGGGGAGCAATCAAAATAAATCATTATAGAATGTGCTCTTGTTCCTGAACACGTATGTCACAAAAGTCATTAAGAATGACTGAGGAAAACATGACAAAGAAGGGTTTATCCTTCAGATATAGTGTAGTCTAGCAGTATCAACACCACTGATCTCTCATATTTTATAGTCACTATGCTTTGCTAAATTTCTAGTTCCAGAAAAGCAGAAAGAGCCATATAAACCTAAGAACTAAACAATTAATAAATTTGCTTAGTTACTTCTGCCACTTCAGACTGCTTGGTTGAGCTCTCAGGGTTTAGGTCAATGTATTTATGCTGGTTCCAAAGTGCACATCCAACATTGTCCCACTCTTAGGTGCAAGCTTTTGTACAAAAATCATAAGGACACCTAAAGAGCAGTTCCAGCCTACTTTAATAGCTCATCCCAATCAAGGAATCTGGAAGCCAAGGCTTCAGAGTGAATGGCATGGAATTAGCTTCCTATGGAAACACTGTCTAAGTTTGTTTTAATATGGGGCACAAGATTTCTCATCTTCCAGTCTCAAAACCAGTCACACATCCTATTCCCTGTCCATACAGTTATCTATAAACTGTTATCATCACAAGTTACCTTTTCCATGCAGAATGCCTGTACTGCCTGAGTAACATTAGGATTGTCAGGATGAAAAAGATCTGGATGATCCGCTAGAACAATGTCCTCTATATGGAAAGTTCGCACTGTCTCTAGAGCAATCTTCTCCATTTTCATTTTTTTCCCTTTAACATGCAGCAAACCTATGTGTCTAGAAGAAGAAAGGTAACTTACTAGAAGATAAAATTAAAAGAACTGTGGTATAAAGATTTTTCAAATTCATGTTTACTTTTCAGGGACAAAATTTCAAAAGCTACAGAAAGATCTGTACTTCAGGGTTGGCCTGGCAAAACTCCCATTTTATTACACTTAGATTATGCTTATTCCATACACAAGCACCTGCACTCAGTTACTTGTATTCCAATTTATCAGAGTGTAACTCCTCTTAGCTAAGTTCCATTTGCTTTAAATGTTAGATTAAATTATGAGCAAAGCAGAAGTTATACCAGGTACTCATTCCATCTACTTTGCTTATTATGTCACACTCTGAAGCTAATCCACACAGTAATACAAGCCTTTTCATACTGTATTCAAGTACTTTTCTGTTCTCAAAATAACATCTGAGACATGCAAGACAAGGGATAGACAAGAACAAAAAGAAAAGCTCACACACTTCTTCACGGCTTCTCCAGGGGACAGAGATGTCACCACTGAACTTCCTGGCTGAGAAACATAGAAACGTTGCTGTTCATTTTGGAATGGAGCTATTTTGCACTCATGTTCATGACCCCACACAACAAGATTAATAAAGTCATCTAAAAACTGCTCTGGAATGTAGTTGGTCGCTCCATGTTTGCTCCTGTTCAAGAGAAGAGAAGAATAATGGATGGGCAAGGAGAGAGTGAAGGAGAAAAACATCAGTGTGATTTAAAATGATACAGGAACTCCAGCAATAATATCAGACATACATGTCAGCTCTTCTTCACATTTATTCCTTACACAGTTGTTTAGTGTTTGGTTAAACAATAGGGCAACTTACATAGCTCACTTTTTTACACAGCTCACTGTTTTCTGCTCCCCTCCTTTATCTGGATCTCCCTTTTCTTCTTACTTGGCTGGTAAGACTTTTGGGTTTTTACTATATGAATACATTTATAGCATCTCACGGCAATCAGTTTTGGTTGTTTTTTGTTTTTAAATGGTGGGGAAAAACCAACTGAATTAAACAGACATGGGACACGCCATCCCCAATCCCTTTCTGAAAGAAGGCAGGTGGAGGAGTGAGTTCCTTCAGCCTACAGGACAGAAATCAGTACACAGGGTAATATGAGCTCTATTTGTTTACGTCTGCCTCACCATTATTTGAGCATGAGGATTGCCCTCTTCTTCAGGAAAAATCAGAAGAAAGTATTTGGAAAAGAACTCTGCCTGTTCCTACTACCACTGCTGGTAGCAGCCTGCAGGCAGCTAGAACATGTTACCAATCTGTAAAGCACAGCAGTGCAAGGGAACACAGGGCACTTGTTGAACTATGGTTCAAACAAGGATAGAAAATACAATATGAAGTCTGGTGTTCTCCCAGCTCTAACAAGCAGATTTATGCATGTAACACTACAAACCCTCCTCTGACTATAAAAGTTTGGGAAGAGATCTCCCAGCTCCCTAACTCATTTATTTCAAACCTTTTCCTTTACAATTCTTCTCTAAAAAGAGCTGTAAAACAATGTTTTCACTTGTAAAAATCTTAAGAAACCAGCTACTCACAAGAAGTATGAAATAACGCAGCTGGTGTGCTCACCTATCCTTTTCCAGACAGTTTAATGTAGTAACACAGTAAGTTGCTGTAATTCATTTAGTACTGTTACCTATTTTGATGAATCACAAACAAGTTAAACCAACTATCTTCATCCTCCTTTGGTCTCAGCATGGTTACTTGCTTATTGACAAACATACGATACAACCTCTCATCTGGAATTGCTCCTGAAGTGGGCAAACAAACAAACAAAAACAAATTTGTGTGGTAAACAAGTCTGTATTTCATAGCATTTTTACTAGCAACTCTATTAAAAACAGCATGAGGAACAAAAATATAGCAACCTCCTGATACCCAAAGTGGTTTACAAGAAAGCTGGAGAGGGACTTTTCAGAAGGGAAAGCATGATGGGACAGGGGAATGGCTTTAAACTGAAGGAGGACAAATTTAGGTTGGATATTACTATGAAGTTCTTTACTGTACGGGTAATGAGGCACTGGAACAGCTTGCCCAAGAAAGTTGTGCATGCCCCATCCCTGGAAGACACTGATTATTTCCTTGATGTTTTTAACTAGGGAAAAAAAACCCAAATTATCCTTAGCCAGGCTCATGATAGACATCAATAAATTCCATGTGGAGTGTCCATATTTTGCATAAGAACAAATGCTCTCTGAATCAGAGAAAGTCATAAAGGTAAAAATAATTCTGGCACAAACACAAAGAAACATGCCATGAACACCTTCATGTAGCAACACTGGTACTTTAGAAAGTTGTTGCATTTCCCAGTATCAACTTTGGTACTGAAAACTCTTATATTTTGATATTAGATCATTCCACTAACTACTAACCTTTCAAACATCTTAACTACTAACCTTTCAAACACCTAGCATCTCAAGTGTCTCATTAAACACACAAAATCATGGCCAACTAGGACTTAATTTGGAGCTATAAAAGTTGCTTGGAATTAGGTATTTAAGCACTCATGACTGGACAAAAAATAAGGGTGGAAAAATAAGACCTTAATAGTTAACTTCTCCAGACAGAGAGCAGTCAAAAATAACCATACTAAGGATGAAGTGAGAGTAGAGAGGAATTCAGTGGAGAAAATACAAAGGAACAAACCTGAAGGTGAAAACATATCACAGAACCGCTTTAAAGTACGAAACTCTTAAGTTTCTTTAAGGTAACTGAGACTACCCATGGCCAATGCTACTTATGAACCACTTCAGACAGAGACATAAGACACTAGATTTCTGCTCAGACAGCTTATGTTTTTAAATATAACCAAAATAGCATATAAACATTGGGTGTTTAAGTTTTGCTTAAGTAGGATGAAATAAACTTAATACACAACAGAGAGAATTTAAGAGTGATTGCTCTGACTTGATACACCAGCACTATGGTTAACTGAAGCAGGCTTCATTTATCACCAATAAAAGTACAAAAATTAAATTTAGGAAGATTTATCTAAATGAGCAAAAAAAAAACCCCTGCCAGCTAGTAACACAAAGCAGGACGAAAATCTGACATTGTCACAGAATTTATATGCTTTAATTTAGAATCATATAGACCTTCATGTTTGTTGCAGCCTCATACATTTGCTCCAATTTTATTCATACCCATTAAATTTCAGTAATACATGAACAGTCTAGTCACAGTCTGGCAGACAAATACTCACCTAAGCCATACAGAGCAATTTTTGTTCTACCTTTACGCAATAAAATGGGACTAATATCTATTTTCTCCACTGAAGTTGAACGCCCAAAGTGATTCAGCAGTCCTGCACAGCTTAAAATATCCAATGCACACAGTGAATCTGCCTAAGAAACAAATACAGAATTTGAATAGAACATTAAGTGTTTAATGTCTAAATGAAAGTCTCAAAAGTAAGATAGAATATCTTTCCTTGAGTAACTTCTGCAGTTGAAAATAAGTCCCATAACAAATATTAAGGGTTTTGCTAATACTCTAGAGTACTCTTTTCCTTACAAGTCATACTTCATTTGAACAATATGAAACTAAACATTAAATCATTCAGAAATACAAAAACGCAAAAAACCACTCAAACTAGCCAGTCTCTAAACTACTACAAAAATTATCTGGTTAAGGTAACTACCTTATAGTAAGTTCAAAGTTAAACTGCTGCTAAAACACTCATCTCTGTGATACACTGCTATTTGATATAAAATGCAAAATCATTAATTTAACACATGCATTTTAATGCTTTCTAAACCATTTCTTGTTTACTTTGATTAGCTTGTTTTTAAGCTACCATTTCACTATTATCAGATTATCCTCCTTGAAAATAAATGATGCATATCAATCACATATGCACAAATCAAAACAGCAAAATTCTCCTTTTTTAGGAAAGAAGCTTTCAGTCTCTACAGATGGAATGTTTTAGAAACTTTTTCAGAAAGGCTGCTACTTCTAGGCATGAAAAGTGATTCTGTTCTCAATGACAGAAACCTACATACATTAAGAAATTAAACACAGTTCCTATGGATCTCTTATTTACATTTGCTTTTAAATGTCCCACTTACTCTTAACTCATTGTCACTCATTAAGGTAAGTCCTAAGGATGCACAGAATATTTACACACAGAGTGGAGCAACTGACTAAAAGTAGCATGGTCTCCCAGAACTGTATTTCTGTATCTTTGTAATGCAACAGTAAAATTATGATAAGAATTACCCCTGTGGGATCATCATGATTGCCATGAATACTAAAAACTGGAATAGAAATGTTGAGATTTTCATCCTGATAATTCACCCAAGGAAACCTAAACAAAAATAGGAAAAGAAATTAAACTGTATCTGCAAATTTGTGTATGATTCTCAATATTCTCTTCAAATTAACTTCATCACAAATAGATGTGGTAAAACTCAGAAAGAAGTGATTATGAATAAGCCAAAGCTTAAGCTTAACCATAAGAAGATTCTTACTCATGGTCTGGAATGGCACTTTCTATGGGGAATAGGGTAGCAAAAGAGATCTCTATTTTTTAGAACAAGCCATGAAAAGATTTGTACAAAAAATTGTGTAGAACTAGTGGATTAGGCTGTGCAACCTTTGCTTACACACAGGGAACTCTGCTGAATGTGAACTGGATTACTTGTATTGTACTTGCAAAATGGAAACTGTACATTACATAAACATATCAAGACTCATACCACACTCAGAGGTTTCTCAAAATATTGTACACATTTCTTTACAGACTTAGATGACAGGTGAAGTTATCCTGTGAACTGTCCCACGCAGGCCTAAAAATTCCAGGTTCCAGTCATGGAGAATATAAAATAAAAATCACAACACACTCACCCAATACACAAACCAAGCCTTACATGATAATTTATAGTAACATACTTACTTGCTGTAATGAAAATTAACTGCCTGATCACTCAAAATTTCAAACTGAACAGGACGATCACCCATGCAGTATTTTCTTAGTGACTCCAAACAAGAGTGTACTGTTTTTCTGGAGGGTTTGTTGTCGTGAAAAAGGTCTCCACCTAATAAAATAAAGTCCACCTGTATGTAACAAAAAGCTTTATTATTTTAATACAACATTTTGTATTACCTTGAAAGACTTCTAAGCAAATTGTTTAAATTATTTCTTCTAGGGAGTTCCATATATTTCCTCAAATATGAGAAAATAATACTTCTAGGTAAAAGGAGTTAGTTGTAAGAGAAACAATATTTAACTTCCTAATTAGAAAAAACCTAATTAAATTACTGATTAAAACAAAGTCAACCCCAAAAAGACCCATTTATGAAGAGCCACAGGAGAAAACAACTAATAATGGTAAAAAAATGATTAGTCTACTATTGTAATAAGGGGCTCCAAATTGGCTCCTGAACATTTTTGACAGGCATGAAAAGCTACATTATTTTCTCACTGCTGCGCTACCTAGTGCAAAGAAACCAGTAGCCATCACCACATTATTCTGAGAAGGTGCTAGCTGCTCTTTCTGCATATACTGCATATATTTAGCTTTTGGTAAAGCATTAGGAAAAAACCTTATCAAAATTACAAAGAATCTGACTGATGAACATACAGTCCTTAAAGATGGAATCAGAGAATTTTTTAGGTTGGAACTCTAAGATCAACAAGCCCAGGTGTTAACCCAGCACTGCCGAGTCCAACATGAAACCATATCCCCGAGTGCCACATGCATACATCTTTTAAATATCTCCAGGGATGGCAACTCCACCACCTTCCTGAGCAGCCTGTTCCAGTGCTTGACAATATTTTCAGGGAAGAAATCTTTCCTGATATGCAGTCTAAATCTCTTCTGGTGCGCCTTCTGGCCACTTGCTCTAGTCCTGTTGCTTGGGAGAAGAGATCAACTCCCACCTGGCTACATCCTCCTTTCAGGCAGTTGTTGAGTTCAGTAAGGTCTCCTCTGAGCCTCCTCTTCTCCAGGCTGAACACCCCCAGCTCCCTCAGCTGCTCCTCACAGCACTTGTGCTCCAGACCCTTCCCCAGCTCTGTTGCCCTTCTCTAGACACTCTCTAGCCCCTCAATGTCCTTCTTGCAGTGAGGGGCCCAGAACTGAACACAGCATTCGAGGTGTGGCCTCACCAGTGCCCAGTACAGGGGACAGTCCCTGCCCTGCTCCTGCTGGCCACACCATCGCTGATCCAGGCCAGGATGCCATCAGCCTTCTTGGCCACCTGGCACATGCTGGACCATATTGGGCCTTCTGTTCCCATGAGAAGCGTGTCTCCTCTAACAACCCACCCTTTTTCTTCATGGAAGGAGTTTTGATATTGGGCACAGGCAACAACCTCAGCAACACCTCTATGCTAGATGAACCACTGTCTTTGTTCAGTTCCACTTGCAGAGCCTCACACCTGTTATGTCAGGGCATGTGGGGATGTGGGGCAGTCACAGAGGAGATGCACCTGCTGTGCTGGGCAGGAACTTGTTGCTATTGCCCCCCCGCCCTCGTCCCTTAATTCAGTGAGTTCATCCAGAGGATAGGGAATCCCCTGGATCATGTGTCCTGCCTGCCTGTCAGGCCTGCCCTAAGGAAAGTAGACTGTGATTCCAGCAGAGTCTCTCTCTCATACACACTCCCTGATACTCCTCAACCAGAGCTGGGTCTGGACAGGGACTTCTCTCTAGAAAGGCCATGGCTTTCTGCCAGATAGACACCACCGCTCCCTGGTGGAGCTGGCAGGGCTCAAGTGCTGTTCCTGCACAAAAAGTCACACCACGGCAGGTCTGTTTGCCATCCTGGAAGTGCTCCAGCTTCCTGCCATTCCCCTGGAGCTTCTTTTACAGGTGCGGGGTGGGGTCTTGGCTGCCACTGCTCCTGACTGCACCCAGGTCCCATCAGCCGCTGCGGGCGCCTGGCGGCTCTCGGCTCCTCCGACACTGTCCCAGTTCAGGAAATCCCTCTGTCCACCCCACTACAGGATTCTGCCACCAACTGTGCAGGAAACAGAGCTGCTCGGCACCAGAACTGCTCACTTCAGCGACTCAGCACTGCACGACACTTCAAAAGCTTCTAACAAATCTCTGCTGGTTTGTCAGAAGACTGTATATCACTACTCTCACTCTCCTCAATTATTTTTCCCCCTCGAAGTGACAAACCCTCTCTAGATACCACTGAAACCCAAAACCACTGCTAATGCAACCAAAGTCATGATTCAGTAAGAATGCTCTCACAAAGAATCAGGCGCTCCTTTTACTAAACCAGAAATGAAACTGAATGTAACAAATAGTTCAGCCATTTGATTTGGTATTACTAGAGACTGTACCAGGACTAAGCTTTACAGCTTCTGGCAGATTGGACCATATTTTAACAGCTTCAGTTTTTCCTTCTCCAAAAAGTAGCACTTACTTCATTTTTTTGAGCGTGGTCCAGAATTTCATTAAAAGTTACAAATGTATCATTTCCACGCACTGGATCCTTCTCCAAATAGCCGAGATGAATATCAGTAGCAACGAGTATTTTAAAGGTATCTTCATCATCCCTGAATAAGACAGGAAAACTAGTGTCTGAGAGCAATACACATAGGGAATTTCTACACAGGCTTTACTAAGGTAAGCTTATCTGTCCAAAGTCATGAAACAAGGAGATTTGTCATAAAACTCTACCAAGTATCAGTCCTCTAAGAGTCTCAAAATACTTCACTACTTGTACTGCAAACTGCACATTGCCAAAACAGCCAATTGGAAGATTTGTTTATCCTAGTCATTCTGCTCCAGTAAAGGGATGCAAGCACCCCTCTGAAGTATCTAATTAAAAACTAAAGAACCCTTTGTATGTTTCTTGCTTTTAAAAATACTTGTGGAAAGTCTAATTCTCTTTTTGCACTGGTAATCTACACGTGCATGAAGGCAAGCACGGTGATCATAAGGACCACAGGGAAACGCAGCTGATGATCCCGGCTCTTCTTAACTCGTCCCAGACACATAAAACACTTGCTGCCTGGTGTGTCAGCATTGCAGGGAGCTGCAGACAGCGGGAGCTTACTGTGAGTTGATGGCGCTCATCCTGGTGCGAGGTTCCTCACGGGAAGGCTCTGGCACAGCGCTGACGGCTCAGGGAGTCAGCGTCTCTCTTCACAGGCGCTACGCGAAGCACAAGAGACCAAGCCAGGCGCCGGGCCAGGGGGCACAGTGAGGTGCGATCACTCCGCACGATCACCGCCGCCGCTCCATCCCGCGCTCCCGCCGCGGCTCGGGCCGAGCACCGCCCCCGGCCCGGCCCGGCCCGTTCCGTCACGTCCGGCGGCCGCGCGGCCCGGAAGCGCTCGGCGGGCGCGCCCCGCGCGGAGCCCCGGCGGCGCTGGGACCGCGGGTACCGGAGCGGGGCCGGGCGGGGCGGACGGGAGACCCGCGGGGTGGGCGGGGATCGGCCGATGTCTTGCGGGGCGGTGCGGTGCGGCCTGCCCGGGGTGATGCGGGCCCCGCGGAGGGGAGCGGGGCCGGTGCTGCGGGCCGGGCTGGGCTGGGCTGGGCTGGGCTGGGCTGGGCTGGGCTGGGCTGGGCTGGGCTGGGCTGTTGTGGCGGAGCAGAGACTCTGCCCCAAAGTCCGGGCTGCTCTCCAGACCCTTTGTTGGTAAAGTGAGCAGCGTTCCGAGTGCGCTCAGCAAAGCCCCGTGCAGTGCTGCACTGCAGTGTGAAGGTGGTGCCGTCCGAGGGTCGGGGTAACGCGGTGCTTTTTAGCGTGGATGTTGTCTGTGAGTTCTGGCAGAGCTGGCAAAGCCCGGGTTAGCAGAGGGTCACTGAGTTTTCCCTTGAGTTTTGCTGTTTGTTGACACCAGCATCATCCATCAGATAGTTTTATTGACAGTGCACCGATAACAGTTACAGTTGGCATAAATACTGTTCTACAGATGCTGACTGAAAATGAATAAAGACAAGCAAGCTGATGAGGACGATGATGACAGCGAGCTGTTCGAAGACTTCACAGAGCATTTTAACCAACTTGAACTGCTGGAGACACACAGGCATTTGATTCCTGTAGGAACTCAGAGCTGTTGGTCAGGACAGTCTGATGATGATGATGATGAGCAAGAAAGAACGGAGGAATGGTACGAAATGCAAGAAAAGAAAATGGAAAAACATCCAGAGAAATTGCTACTCTGGGCAGCTGAAAACAATCGGGTAAGGCACTTGCTCTGTTCACATATGTAATTTACAAGAATGTTATTTTGAGCGTGTCTGTAGTCTCATCCACAAACAAAAATTTACCTATACTTTTCTTTCTTTCTCTGAGCTCTTCTGATTTGGTTTTGCAAGCCACTCTATGTAAACCATCCCCCTTTGTAGCCCGTACACACTGAAGCGTCTCTGGATCCATTGGCTGTTAGAACAAATTTTGATTCCAGTTCAAAGTTCAAGTAACAGCACTTTTCTTTAACTTCTCTAAACTGAAAGCATGCTAGGCTCTTCATGGCAAGTAAGCCTTTTAACTGGGGTGGAGAGGCTGTACCTGAGATTTTATAAGTGCTTCTGGCACTGACAGAAATTAAACTTCAGGACCTTCAAAGCCATGTGGTGGTGTTCACAGGGGTCCCAGGACGAGGGAAATGATGAGAATCTTGACTCCATGTTTCAGAAGGCTGATTTATTATTTTATGATATATTAAAAGAAAATTATATACTAAAACTATACAAAAGAATGGAGAGAAAGGATTTCATCAGAAAGCTAGGAAGGAAAGGAAAGGAATGGAATGATAATAAAATCTTGTGACTGTCCAGAGAGTCTAAGCTGGACTTTGATTGGCCATTAATTAAAAACAACCACATCAGACCAATCAAAGATGCACCTGTTGCATTGCACAGCAGCAGATAATTATTGTTTACTTGTCATTTATGAGGCCTTCCAGCTTCTCAGGAGAAAAGGATCCTGTCAAAGGATTTTTCATAAAATATGTCCGCGACAAAAGCCATACATCTTGTTTCATAGAATCACGTGAAGTTCCCTGTTTTCTTTAAACAGCTGGGTACGGTGAAGAGGCTCCTGACGGAAAAGCTGGCTCCAGTGAACGCTCGTGATGAGGATCAGTACACTCCTCTGCACCGAGCTGCCTACAGCGGGCACCTGGACGTTGCACACGAGCTGGTGGCCCAAGGGGCCGACGTGCACGCGCAGACCGTGGACGGCTGGACGCCCCTGCACAGCGCCTGCAAGTGGAACAACACCAGCGTGGCCGCGTTCCTGCTGCAGCAGGGCGCGGACATCAACGCGCAGACAAACGGGCTGCTGACACCCCTGCACATCGCTGCAGGAAACAAGAACAGCAGGGAAACCCTTGAGCTCCTGCTGATGAATCGCTACGTGAAGCCAGACTTGAAAAACAACTTGGATGAAACTGCCCTTGACATTGCAAGGAGGACTGATATATATCACTACCTTTTTGAAATAGTAGAAGACTGCATAAACACTGTGTCCCCCTAAAAGCTTGTGAATGTGAGGTTTTCTGCCTCTTTCTTGTTAGTCTTCTGCATGCCTGTCGGTGGTGGTCTGTCTCTTTGCAACGAGGTTTTAATGTAAGATATTTCAGTATTCTCCTCAGGCAAAATGTCACCTCCTGCAGTGCAGTTCAGTGGTCACGCTCGTACTTTGAAGCGTTCCTGCAGTTAGCTGAGGTGGTCAGAAAGTCTCAGTAATTCCTGTGAGTTTCTGTTTAATAAGTGCAGATTTGGAGAGGCCTTTGTAAGTTGTCTGTAGTGTCAAAGCAGGAGGGAAAACTGGAATATTTACTTGATGTGAAAAAATTCTGGCTTGGTTATGCAGACTTTATTACGGCTCACTTGAAAATTATTTTTTGAGACATTCTAACTTTTTTAAAACTGCATGAAAGCTCAGAATGAATGTAACTTATTGGGTGATACACAAAATGTTTAATGAACCTAATGTAAGGCTTATTATAAAATAAAATATCTAACTCAAAATATTTTGTCATATTTTTAATTAAAAGTCCATTTATCAATGCAATCTGTTCATAAATCAAACACATTATTCATAGGATAGAAAGTAGTTCTGGTTTATTTTTTTCCTGGTGCTTTTCAAGGAAGGGACTTTCTATCAAGATCCTCTTTACTTTTCCCTTGCAATTAAGTTGCATAAAGACTTAATATCAAGAATGTGGCATTAATTGGAAAAAATGAGCCACAACCATGTGAGGATAAACAGCCAGCATACTGTCGTGTCTGTAGTTACAGGTAATTTAGTATTGCCCTTTGAGTTAGTACACTAAAATTTTGCCATGGTAAGGGCACACAGTATGTTTTTCAGCTTCAACTTTGCCATCTGTAATTTAGAAGTGGAGAAAGTTACTTCTCTGTTAAACAAACTGAAAATTGAATGTAAGTGCTGAAGTACTGTCACTATGAGAGCTGTAGTAAGCACTGTCCTATGCAGATGTCTTACTGAGTGATCCCAAGCTCCTTCCACTAACATGCAGCACAATTGTAGCAGTAGCAGCCGGGTTGGGATATGTTGGACCACATTTAGTGCTCTGATCAAGCTACTATTGAGGGCATCTTGGTCACCCACCTTTTAGAAGTAGTGTGTTATGTTCATCACTTTCTGTTGGAAAATGGAAACACAGCTTCTGAACTATGAATGATGTAACATGATTTTAATGTGTATTATTTTTAAAAGTTTGGTTTCAGGACATCAGTGGAAGAAGATGAATATACCTTGAGATGCATCAAGGAATAATAGAGACGTGGGTTACAAGCCACTTCAGTCCAATATGCAGCGTCTGAATATGCTTCATTTTATGACCAAACTAGTACTTTTGAGTATCAGTAGATAAACATCACTTAAAGTGAACTCTGTCGTTCTTCACCTCAGCCCGGCACCCTTTCGTAGGGCAGGCCCTGGGTGACAGCCCACAGCGGTGCAGAGTTCGCGATGTGCGTGTCCCGCTCCCGCGGCCATGCCGAGTGACACAGAGGGGCAGCTGGTGCTGGCACCCGGAGCTGTCCGGCGCCCCGTGCCCGGGCCCGCTGTCCCGGGGCTGCCGGCTGCCCCAGCCCGCCTCGGGGCCGCCCCGGTGCCCCGGGAGCGGCAGCGCCGCGGCGGCCCCGCCTGCCGGGCAGCCTGGCAACGCCCGCGCCGCAGCCCGGCCCAACCGCCCGGTAGCGGCAGCGGCAGCGGCAGCCATGAGGGCGGCGGACGGGCACACACCCGCGGCGGCGGCGGCGGCGGCGGCCGGGGAGCCGGGCAGCGATGTCCGCGGCGAGCAGCCCCGTGAGCACGGCCGTCCCCGGTCCCCGGCCAGCCCTGCCCCAGCCCGGGCCCAGCCCGCGCTGTCCCCTCGGGAGCCCAGCCGTTCCCCGCTGATGTCCCCCTCACTGATGTCCCCCAGCACCGCGGCGGGTGCTGGCCCTGGTGCCGTGGGGCGTCCGCATCCCTCTCCAGCTCCCTGGAGACTTCCTGCAGCGAGGACATCTTCTCAGATGCCTCTCCATCTTCGGCCCTGCCCTGGGATGTCTGTCATGGGGAAGGCACGGTGGCCGGCTCCCCAGTGGCCCTGGGCTGGCCTTGGCTACCAGCAGCCCCATCTGGGTGGACACACCAGGGTCCTGTCCTTACCATCCTCCTGTCCTGGGGAGTAGGGCCTGGCTGAACACCGTCATATATTTGTAAATTATTTGGTTCACTGTGTATTGAAGACGGATGCAGGGTAGCATAGCTTGACAGTTGCATTCAGCAAAGTACATCAGCATTCAGGGGATTTATAATAACTGGCTGTTTTGTAATATATTTTACTAACAGGACAGAAATGTGTATATGTTGAGCCACCTAGGAGAGTTAAAGAAATACTGGAGGAGCACTTTCATTTACAGGAAGAAGAATGCAATGTTAATCATCCATCTGCAGGTAATCCTCCTTACCAGCAAATGGCAAGTGTTTGTCAGAACAAGTGATTGTGGCAAAATTAGAGAACATTTATGTAATATCATGCAGAACATTTAGAAACAGCAGAATTGCATATAGTCTTTATTACTTTTTTCTCTCTGGTTTTGCTTTTTTTGGTGAGAAATTAGGGGACCAGAAGAACACAGATAATTCCATATGATATATCAGTTTAATAAACCAGAAACAATTGCCAAGCAATAGGGAGGTTTTGTTACCTTTCTCTTTGAAAGAAATGCTGCAGTACATTTGCTTATTAGTACACTTGTGTAGGATTGAGACCCATTTCTAAACTCACTCAAAATGAATTTAAAACAGTTGGATTCACAGACAAAAATGTACCTAAATTAGATAATATAATCAGTACCTAGCAGATGTAAAGACCATTTGAGCCTGCAATTCTTATTACTGTGACTAGGCTCTGTAGGGGATTATAGCACACACCTGCAAATGACTGACTTGGGTAGCCTCTGTGTGTAGTAAGCAGAGGAAAAAAGGCACTTTGGATATTCTTTTGACTTGTCCTAGACACCTGTCATTGCATGTGTCCTGCTCTAAAAGTGTTCTTTTAGCAGATATTAACACTGGTCTGCTCAGTCTGCTCATGTGCCTAATGTTACTGAGAGCTGATCACAACTATTTTTTCTGCATTCATCTGCCAAATTCAAATTCAAATTGTCTGGAGTATTTCAGTCTGGCTGAATAAATGGATGTTACTTTATATGCTCTCATGACTTTTGAGGAGTGTCCCAAAGAATTGTATGTTACAAAGGCTTAAAGTACAAAGATAATAGAGAAACACTACATAAATATTTGTTACAGGACTGTATAATATGGATCTACAGCAAGCTCAGTACAGAAATGGTATGTACAGCATAATGTTATAGGCATAGCATAACAATGATGAATGATGAATATGGTAAATATAGATGCTGGTGTACAGATTATTCAGTGAATACTGAATTCATTTTTTCAGCTGTTTGGACAATTAGAGATGCTTACTAAGTGGCCTGGGCTCTGATAGACAACAGTTGTCAGGTTGGATGGTTACTGATTTACACAGTTTAGACTGCTAAAGTGTATTGTTTAAAAGAATTTAGATGGCTAGTAAATTGTAATCTTTAAAATAAATTAGCTTTTAATTTTGTTCTGATGGTGATGGCTCTGGTTTTTTATTTGTTTGTTTAGTTTTTTGTTTGAGTTGGGTTTTTTGGGGAGGGTATGTTGTTTTCTCTATTTTTATGAGAGTATTTGGTATTCCATTATGACCAAAAAAGGATGCTGCCTGCATCAGTATTACTGCTGTTTCTTGTTTATTATAGACAATAATAAACTGAATAATTAACTGAAGCTATATCCTGCTTCAGTTGGGTGCCTGAGTAGTCCTAAGAGCTTCTATAAACAGTAGAGAGCATTGCGTGCCTTTAGCAATCTGAACTTCTCTCTGAAGATGTCAATCTGTTTTCATTAACAGTGGAAGAATATTATTGTGTAGTTTCATATTAATTTTAGAACAAGCTGAAGTAATCAGTTATAAAGCTAATATTTTGCCAAATTGTTAACAGTGGCTCTGGAAGGAGTTTGGAATGTGAAGAACAATTTCTCCATTAAAAGCCTGAAACCAGTGTCACAGAACAACAGTGATTTACTTTTACAGCCTCAATTCTACTCAAGACATGCAAGAATGAAAAGTAAGAGTCAATAATAAGAAACTTTCACTATAACACCTCATTTTTATGTTGCAGGGCATCTTTCTGCAGAGCTAACCCATCTCTTCTTTTAGAAAGTAGGCAACATACTTTGAAATCTTTGCAGAAGAAATCAGTTCAGGGCTGCTGTGTTAAGTCCCCTCATTTCATATTCTGAAACATTTTTTAAAGGTTCCACATCTATTCATGGAATAATCACTTGGGTTCTACTGATAGATGGTGAGTGTTGGTTTCATGTTCATTATGAACCTTATTGTTCTTAGCATACAGCCCTAAGAAATTCAATTGTTTGGAAAAGCACTCCTCCAGCACACTTCCTGAAAAGAGCTCGATCCAGATATTCTTTCAGGCATTTTAGTATTTGCCTGCAATGGTCAGCTGGTGCTCTGGGAAATGTGTTTCTCTCTTTACAATCTGTAGAGTGTGGCTTTTGTGGAGCACACCTGTTCTTTATAGCTTTTAGCTTAGTGTCTGCTCACATTCTCTCCTAACCTAACTCTCTTTAAACTCTAAGAAAACAGAGGTATTTTGCTTTTTAAGAGGAATATTTGTAGTGCCACGAGATTGCAGAATATATGAACTCAGCATATTTTGCCTCTACATGAAGCTCATTCCTACTATTCTTGGGGGATAGTGGTTTAAAAATACAGGTTTAAAAATACATGACTAGCACCTCTTTCTTCCTATCTTGATCTTGTGGGATCAGGAGATAATGGCATCTTAGTTACATGGATTAAGCTATTACTGGTGTGAGAAGTGTTTAACCAGTACAGCCTTCTGCCACACTGCCTTTACTTTAGAGTTTCTTACTTGTAGGAGCACTTTAATTATAGAACAGACCTAACAACTACAGAATGACTCAGAGTTTTGAGATGTTAGCATAATTTTAAAGCTCATGTACCGCAGGCTTCTAATCAAGACAAACAGTTTTCAAAGATCATGATCTTCTCCATTTCCTGCTCAGAACCCTGAAGAAAGAAGAGCTTTAAAACAAAGCAGTTCATCGAGATTGATGTAGGTGCTGAAAATCTGTGAATTTCCTTTGGGAATTTGAATGAGATTTCATTCCTAGGGACTGCTGCTGGGGAGAAGTGGTGCCCTCCTCACTAGCTATGCTGCCTGTTTTGCAGTGGGCAGGCAGGCCTCATGAGAGAAGAGGTGGCAGAAAAGATACACAATGGGAAAAATCTGGGAGCAATCTGGCTTCAGCTCCTGTGTTCACCAAACCATCTCCATTCATGCATTTTTTTCTGTGTAAGGATCTGGGGAAGAAAGGAGAGACTGGTGGGGAGATGGAGTGGGTACAGGCTATAGAAATGGACAAAAGGGAAGAGATGATGAGAGAAGATGAGCCTGCTGTGTTTAGTGCCAGAGGAGAGGAACCAGTGAAGGAAAAGGAAGAATCACTGATAAGAGAAATGAAAGAGGAGATATACAGAAGGTTAGAAATTCCTGAAGGAAACAGAAAAGAGAATACAGTTCAGGAACACAGAGATAGAAACTGTAAAAAATGAAAGGAAAATATGCAGAAGATATAAATAGAAGAGAGAAAAAAATATTCATATTGCTGAATTTACATAAGTAAATGTATTTTCCTTCTTCCTTTTTCTGCCTTTCCCTAAAAGTGACCAGTGGTTTGGAGGGCTCACTATGTGGTGTCTCATCCATCCTTAGAGCAGAAATTGTCTTTTTTACAGATTGCTGAATGTCAGTGCTTTGAAGACCTGAGGCTGCTTTGATGTGTCAAATCAAACATCAGCATAACTAGCTACCTTTGGAAATGTAGATGTTTGTTTATCAGATTTTTAATAAAGTTCTACTTGAATATGGAGCTATTTCCTTTTTGTTGTTTTATTCACATCCTCATACTACTTTTTAATCTGATGTTGTAAGTAGTCAAATCTGAACTGTATTTCCACCAGTGATGAAAACATCACAATCCAAAGATTACAAGATGTTCTTGCTGAAAAACGTGCAACTGTGAAAACACGTTTTCATAGTTTTCTCTTTTGCAAAGTGATTTTAAGTTCCAGCAGATGGTTTTAATATAACTGATGAAGTGCCTCATAATGCTTTAGGCTGAATTCATCCATTAAACTGAGCATTTCGAAAGGTGTTGCAGTAAGGCAGAAAAATTATAAAAGAAAGGCCTCAAAAAATCAGGCCTGCTCTGTTAGATCAGTGGCTAATCTGTAATTTTTTCTAAGTGAAGCTAGCACTTTGCAAGTTCCCATGTGAAAACAATCCTGGTGTGAACAGTTTGTTAACATAACAATCTATTCCCGGGTGAAAAACAACTAGCACCTGCATAAACATGAAATCTATCCCCTGAGAATCAGTGAAGAAAATATGTAAACAATTTAGGAATAGAAAGATTCGATAGACAAGAAAAATTCTTTTTACTAACCAACAGAGTAATTGGCAAGAAAGCTACTAACCAGTTGGAGTCACACATGAGGTCTGTAAAACTAAAAAAAGGAGAACAGGCAGCAATAAAAAAAAAGCCTTTGATACATTGCTTGGTGTGTCATTTCTGTCTGTCTCTACAATGACAAGAAGGCAAGAGTTTGTGATTCAGTATCTAGCCTGATTTCATGAAAGTTTAACATAAATAAGCCTCTCTCCATGTAAGAGCTATCATAGTATCAAAGAAGCACAGAGACAGCATGGAACCTGAAATAACTAACCTCTCACTCTTAAACCATTATTACAGTGAGGTAACACCAAACGAATAATAGTTTGCTTTGTGTTATTATGCCACTTACGAAACAAATCTAGATCCTTCATACTGTATAAAACCAGAAAAGATACGGAGTCCTCCAGAGGCAGTTTCACCATGGACCTCTGTGTGCTACAGGGGCACAGCTGATTCACCATGGCTGCTCCTGGAGCTAATCCTGCCCCTCCTTCTCCACTGACCTTGGGGTCTACAGGGCTGTTCTTCTCACACATTCTTACTCCTTTCTTCTCTGGCTGCAATTGCTTTGGTGCAGTACCTTTTTCCTTCTTTATTTTGTTATCCCAGAGGCATTATCACCATTGCTCATTGGCTCAGCCCTGGTTAGCAGCAGGTCTGTCTTGGAGCCAGCTGGTACTGCCTCTGTTGGACACAGGGGAAACTTCTAAAATTCCTCACAGAAGTCACTCCTGTAGTCAGCCCCTGGTACCAAAACCTTGCCTAAGAGGTGGAGATGAGATTTGTTTCTGGGCCTCTCAGTTCCTCTGGAAGTAACTATAACACACTGAATATTTTTAAAAAGAAAGCCTCAGTGACAACTTTGTGAAACTGGAATTTAATTTCCTTTGGGTTTTTCCTACAATTATCTGTGAATTAAATCAGATGTTTGCTCTTTGATTTTCTGGATCTCCGCTCTGACATTAGAAATTTGATTTTATTTTTGTATCAGTGAGAAGGAAAAAAAGAGAAAAACCAAAACCAAAACAGCCGCTCAGCAGGTTTCAAGCCAACTCGTCTCAGTGTTTCCATTTGACTTCTAAATGAAAAAGGTTGTTGTACTGAATATTGTACCTGAGACACTAGAGGGGTAACTCCTTTTGAAAATACTGTTTTTGCTTTCTAGATGCAAATTTGATCATGAATCACATAATAATGTTTGAAAAGCACTGGATTTTTGGGCAGGGACTTCAGTTAGGCTTGTTGCACCTTGCTTCTGCTTTGTTTCATTTTACCCTACTTTCCTCTCCTTGCTTTCCCATTCTGTTTCATAATCTTGTTTTAAAATTTTCCAAATGAGAAGACTTCCTGGCTCTATCCTGGATTCCTGCACTAACTCAGTTTTGGTGCAGCATTTGGTGCTCATCTTCTCCCTCTGCCTTTTTGTGTGACCTTCTACAATAGAGAAATCCCTGTTAGATCTTTTCTACTGAATATGTTACCTCACTTATGAGGCTGTGGTAATTCTTACCTAGTCTGATATATTCATGTTTGTGACCTTTTTATGTGTCTCCTCTTTTATTTGAATAAAACAAAGCAATTTGTTAAAATATAATCTTGCATAATAATAATGCTATTAATATTACTGTGATATTTATAATATTTTATTAAATAGGGTGTTGGGTAATTTAAATTAACAGCGCTCACATTTTATCATAGTGACTTTTTACTGTCTAACAGTTTGGCTCTCCTTTTCTCTTTTTTTATTTTATTATTTCATTGCCAAACTCAACACTACTGTTTTGAAAGATAATTGTTATCATTGCTTGTATCATTACATTATTGCTTGTATTAGTACCAGTGATTAAACACTTGTATTTTTCCAAGGCTACATCTACATTATTAAGTAATGAAACACAACAGGAGAGGGTCAAGTTATTAAAGCAGTTGGTATTGAGAGCCCCATAACTAGATTATGTGTGGTTTAGAAGATTTGCTTCAAATTAGGGTAGTTTTGTCTCCAGGACTGAGATATGACCCCAACCCCTGATGTTCAAAGATGTCCAAAGAGAAGTTTTGTCACAAATCCTTGCTCTCTGTCCTGGGAGATGCTCACTGGGTAAAATGAGAGCATCAGTGCTGGTTGCACATCACTCTTGCCACTATGGTTGCACAAGGTGAAGGCCAGTGCTGAAAAAACCCAAGGAAGATTGAAATTATTGATAACTGCTTACAAATATCCACAGAGTCAAATTCTGTCTTGCTGGTACCCACAAGTGTTTGAGGATCGTGTGGGATTGCTAGGAAAATTTTTCTGCTCTGATTTCTGCTCTGGTCTACACTGGTGAACAACAAAGCTGTGCGCTTCAACAGAAAACTGAAGCGTGGCCTGGACAGGATCTTTCATTCACAGTGTGCACAGTAAATTTTTTCATGCCTGTGCCTTGACCTGGAAATATTAACTTCTCATGGTTTTAATCCAGCATTGCTCACAGTCATAAGTGAAACTGTAGCCAGGCAGAATATGTTAACACTGCCTTTGTTGCATATGCAGAAACATGAGTTTGTCTGTCCAGAAACTGTTCAGGCATCAGCTTTCAACTGGATCTTCTCATAATATTTCCAAATTTTAAATTTCCAAGCAAAAAGATCATAATCCCACATATGAAACAGAAGGAAATCAAATAACAGACATTTAGACTTCATGCTGAAATACAAAGTGTATCATTTATACAGAACAAAACTTTTATCACACCTTTTCATAGAGAATTTAGGTTCTTGGCAAAACTTGCATTGAAACCATGGGGACTATTTATGAAGAGACTGCAACATCATTCTTAGTGTCATTTTGGTACCAGACAGCATCCTTCCTCCTATGCTTTGAAGTTGATCTCATTTTCTTATGATGAAAAACTTCACAAGGTTTCCTCTCCTGACAGAATATCTGGGTTGATAGCTCTGGCTGAAAACACAACCATGTCTTACAGTACCTTTTAAACTGCCTTTGTAAAACAGTTGACACATAGCTTCAAACACTTTTCCAGGCTTAAATATTTCTGAAGTGTGACAAAACAGAGTGAGTCAGAGTAGAGGAGTAAGCCAGTTGGGAAGTTCCAGGCAGAAATATTTACTGCTGTTAGTGATGGCATCTATTCAACCTTCAAATAGGCAAAATATTTTTTATTTTGCAACAGCTTCATTACTAACACACATTATATTATTTTAAATTCCTGACTATCAGCAACATGACAACTTGCTGTGATTTCCATGGAGCAGTTAAAGCACTCCCAAGCTGCATATACAGTGCCAAGAAGCCTGGGTGGTCCTCAGTCCATGGAGCTATCTCCTGGACTGGTTTATCTCCAAAGCACACAAAACCAGATCTGTTCCCTGTGGGAGGTCTTCAGGCATCTGGCAACACTACTCAGCCTTCATCATGTTGTATTTCTCAGTGATGTCCACGGAGTTTTTCCCAAGTCAGAGCGAACAAAACTGCTTGACAAAACCCTGCCAGCACAAAGTAGCTGAAGTGATTGTGTCATGGATGTGTATGATGGCAGAAATGAGGCAAACTGAAGCTGACATGGGTTACTGCCAGGCTGGTATTTATTTCTCTAGATAAGAAATGAGACATTAAGAAGGGGAGAGAAACATCTGACCTACACACAGATCTGAGGAAACCTGACTTGCAGCCTTGGTCCTGACAGTGAGGACCTGCATCACTGTCAGCCGGGTCATCACTGTCACTCCCTACATCCCTCACTCTACAGCAACACATCCCATCTGGGTCTTAAATTTACCACACCAAGATTTCTAGGAATCTGCTGGACTTCTAGATGAAGGGCACAATTATCATTGCTTTCAGCAGTGACTATGATGAATACCCAATTAAAATGTATTTCTGCTGTTTCCTATACTGGGAGGGTTTGAAGACAGCAGCAACAAAACAGTCAGACCTGTGATTTGTAAAAATTCTAAAATATATCTCAAATATACATTTCATCTTGCTCTAGATATAAATTCCATAAAGATTTTTTAACTAGTGGACTACTTACAACATGTAAATGTAAACATATATGTAGCTTCCACAGCAGCAGGTGTAACAGGAAAATTAATTTAAGGTGACAATATTACTCATAGAAATGATTTAGGCTACTGTCCTCTCATCTTGAAATGATTAGATTCTTATTTGCCATAATAAACTAAATATGATTATAGTTCTGAATATCTGTGTTGTATATACAACTACAACTCACTGTGGATTTCAGCAATAGCTTTTTTTAAAGATCTCTAGATCTACAGCTTTAGCTGATGTTGTGTTGAGGAATACAGAAAACCATGTTTTGATTTCATGTTAAATAATTCAACAGATTTGTCTCGGTATAACAATCATCTTAATATGGATGCCACTGAAGTGCAGATGAAAGTCACAGTGAAGTTTCACTGTGAGACTGCAAAAAATCAAAAGTAACTAGGCAACTCTTGCTATGAATCATCACAAGGGAATTTTTTTGGGTTTTTTTTATCTTTCAAATTTGTCACTATTTGGCTTATAGAGATTTCCATGTTACATTGTCATGAAACATTTCATAAATGCTGAATTAATGGCAACATTTTTGTTGATTTACCATAGGCAGGATTAGGCCTTGCATCATCAATGTCATTAGAGGCAGGATTAGGCAGGATTAGGCCTTACATCATCAATGTAACTAGTCAGACTTTGAATTTGGAATGCTTAGCAGCAAATGCTTAGCAGCAATGGAAATGAAAGCATGACTAGATAAAACTCCTCCAAAGTCACGTACCAATGCTGAAAGCTCCTGAAGGAAAATAAGAACTGTCATTGCAGTTGATATGATCAAATTTATTGAGTGAATCAGAATTCCAGAAGACAATTGAATTCTCCCACTCACTTTCACGAGTCCCAGATTTCTCATATTATCAGAAAAATGTTTGAATAAACAAAATAACTAACAGCTGTGGGTTTGGACCATTTTGAATCCTTGATTAGTGAAGACTAGGGATTGTGTTCATTTTATGTAGTATTCGTTGTATCAAGTGGGCTCTGGATTGAATCTATCTATTCCTTAGAAGGAAGAGCATTTCTGTATTTTTTTGCAGTTTTCTACTGTTGCTTTCCCATATTCCCATTTTGTGACTAAAATCTGTCATTTATCTAGACAATCAGACACTGCCAGTGCCAGCAATGATTCACCTCATCCACAAGGGAGGACCAGCGCTCCCTGGAGATCCCTTCCAGCCAGCTCTGTATGTTGAAGCAGGCAGCCAGCTACCAACTCCAACCACAGCTGTTGGCATTTCTTATATTTTATGAGTGCTTGCAGCATGAGCTATGGACATACTGTGTTCACAGTATGGAATGTACAATAGGTTTATGGGTGTACATGACTTAGTTTCTAACCTAACACCACCGTCACACACAACTGTGCTTTATTTTTATGAGACCTGAATCACTTTTCTTACTTCTTGACTTACTAGAGTTAAGTCACAGGGCCTCGACGTATGTGTTATGTAAAATCTGAAATCCAAACAGTCAGTGAGAATTTATGCCTGGTGTAACTCTGGTGCCTTCAATAGACATAGATGAGAGGACCTTGGATCGACAGCTGTTGGATACGAGCTTGTGAAATGTCAGAGCTGGAAACTTGTTCAGTTCTGTACAAACACTGTCTGAACTGTGTGAGTCAACAGCCTTGCAGTTCACTGAAGCAAATTGCTTAGGAAAAAAGTTTCGAGCCCATGTGAGGAAGTTTTTCACAGCAACTCTGTGAAGCAGAGCTGGAAAAAGTAATTTTCTGGTAATCATGAGGTTTTGTAGTTTTTACATAACGGTGAGATTTTAAAGTAAGCATGTATGATTCTAAGAAAGCTGCAAAGGAGCAAAAAGAACCCTCTTTTAAAATTTATTTTCCTTTAGTTTTCCAAATTGTTGCTCCTCATAGAGGTGCTTGAAACAGACTGAATTTAACTGGAATTCAAAGCTATTGTGACAGCTCACTTCTTTTTTTTTTTTTTTCCTAAATAAGTGACTTATTCAAACTTGCTCTCAGCTTAACTCTCTAAATTACAAATGTTTTTAAAAAAATCCCCTGCATCTTCCAAAGCACTTCCCCAAAGTACAGGCCACAGGATACAGCATGCAAATCATAGGTCAGCTGGTGTGGGAAAACCCTTTTGCCAGAGTTTAAAACCTCTGTCTGTTTCAGGTGTGGACTGGAAGAAATAAATGAGAATGCACGTGGGAAGCAGCAGAGCAGTCCTGCTTTAGTCCTGCTTTCTCATGGGCAGTAGGGCAGGGGGGACCTGAGCCTGTGCCAGCCTTTGTGATGTGAATGGCAGGGCTCTCCTCCCCCTGTGGCCCTCTGGCCTGTGCTCCTACATGTGCTCGTGTATGGGGTTTGTGTGGCAAGGTTCTGCTAGTGATGGGGTGACAGGGGTGACTTCTCTGACAAGGTGCTAGAAACTTCCCCCCATGTCTAGTGGAGCCAATTCCAACCAGCTCCAAAACAGACGCACTGCTGGCCATGGCTGACCCCAACGGTGATAGCAATAGCACCTTTGGGATAATGTATCTAGAAAGGAAAAAAGGTACTGCACAGAAGCAATTGCATCCAGAGAAGAGAGGAATGAAAATTGTGAGAGCAGGCACCAAAGTCAGTGCAGAAGAAAGGGATGGAGGTGCTGCAGGGGCTGGAGCAGCGATTCCCCTGCAGCCTGTGGTCCATGGTGAGGCAGGATGTTCCTGGATGAAGGACCTCATGCCAGAACAGGTGGATGCCCATAGAACACTCTGCTGCTGAGCAGATTCCTGGCAGGATCTGTGGCCCCGTGGAGAAAGGGAGCCCATGCTGGGCTGGCAGGTTTGCTGGCAGGACTTGTGACCCCACTGGGGAGTCACGCTGGAGCAGCCTGTGGAAGGGAACCACACTGGAGCAGTGCATGAAGAACTGCAGGTCCTGAGAAGGACTTACGTTGGAGAAGTTCAAAGGACTGTCTCCCGTGGGAGGACCCACACTGGAGCAGGGGAACGGTGTGAGGAGTCCGTCCCCTGAGGAGGAAGGAGCAGCAGAGACACCATGTGATGAACTGACCGCAGCCTCCATTCCCCATCCTCCTGCGCTGCTGTTGGAGAGAAGGCAGAGAAACTGCGAGCAGCACTGAGCCTAGGAAGAAGGGAGGGGTGGGAAAAAGGCGTCTTTCAATTTTGGTTTTTGGTTTCATTTCCCATTACCCGAGTCAGATTTGATTGGCGAGAAATTAAGTTAATTTCCCCAAATCGGTTTTGTTTTGCCCGTGACTCTAACTGCTGAGGGATCTCTCCCTGTCCTTAGGTCGATCAGAGAGCCTTTCGTTGTATTTTCTCTCCTTTGCCCTGCTGATGAAGGCAGAGACAAAGCGCCTGATGAAGGCAGAGACAAAGCGCCAGCGGTGCCAGGGTGCGGGTACCCTGAGACCCCTTGTGAGCGTCCCTTCAACTTTTCCCGTGCGTGCTGGGGCCTGGGCTCTCACGGGGATCCCTCCTGAGTGCGGAGACACAGATTCCCTCGGCGGCCCCGAACCGGGCATGAGCAGCCGAGCGGCCCGGGGTCGCAGCTCCCCGGCTGCCGTGGCGGTGCTGCCGCACGGGGCCGGCGGCGAGGCCGCGAAACCCCGCCAGGCGCCCGAGCACCGCTGTCTCTGAGGGCGGAGCGGCAGGGCCGCGGCGGGCGGGGCAAGGCGGCACCAGGGGCGAGGGGCGGCACCAGGGCCGGGAGGCGGAGGCCGGGCGGGCATGGCCGGGAGGGGCGGCGGCCCCGACGCCTCCCCGCCACCGGGGCCTGGGGTGGGGGCAGAGCGGCGGCGGCGGCAGCAGCCCCAGCCCCAGGATGCGCTGCCCGGCGCCGGTGCCCTGCGGGGGGCAGAGCGGTGGCAGCGGGCGGCGGGGATGGAGGCGGCCCTGCGGCGCTGCTGCTGGCGGCGCTGGCGGCTGCGCGGGCCGCGGTGCGCGCTGGCGGCCGGGCTGCTGGGCGCCGCCGCCGCCGCGCTCGCCCTCTACTCGGCGCTGCCCGAGCCGGCCCGGGCGGAGGGCGAGGCGGTGACCGTGCTGCTGTGGTGGGAGCCCTTCGGCCGCCCGCGGCGCCTGCCCGACTGCCGGCGGCGCTACAACATCAGCGGCTGCCGCCTCAGCGCCGACCGCAGCCGGTTGGGCGAGGCGCAGGCGGTGCTGTTCCACCACCGCGACCTGGCGCGGCACGGCGCCGAGGGGCTGCCCCGAGGGTCCCCGCCGCGGGCCCCGCGCCAGCGCTGGGTGTGGATGAACTTCGAGTCGCCGTCGCACTCGCCCGGGCTGCGGGGGCTCGCCGGGGTCTTCAACTGGACCATGTCCTACCGCCGCGACTCGGACGTGTTCGTGCCCTACGGGTACCTCTACGTCCCGCCGGCGCCCCGGCCCTTCGTCCTGCCCCGCAAGACGCGGCTGGTGGCCTGGGTCATCAGCAACTGGAACGAGGAGCACGCCCGGGTGCGCTACTACCGCCAGCTGAAGGAGCACCTGCCCATCGACGTGTACGGGGCGCGGGGGCTGGCGCTGGCCGAGGGCGGCCTGGTGGAGACCGTCTCAGCCTACAAGTTCTACCTGGCCTTCGAGAACTCCCAGCACACCGACTACATCACCGAGAAGCTCTGGAGGAACGCTTTCTCCGCCAGCGCCGTGCCCGTCGTCCTGGGACCCCGCAGGGCCAACTACGAGCGCTTCATCCCTCCCGATTCCTTCATCCACGTTGACGACTTCCCCAGCCCGCGGCTCCTTGCCACCTACCTGAAATTCCTCGATAAAAACAAGCCCAACTACAGGCGGTACTTTGCCTGGAGGAAGAAGTACGAAGTCCACGTCACCTCGTTCTGGGATGAGCATTTCTGCAAGGTCTGCGAGGCTGTTAGGACAGCTGGGAATCAAATCAAGACTGTTCAGAATCTGGCCAGCTGGTTTGAAAGCTGATGCTCCTGGCGGGTGAGACTTGTCTGGACTGCCGGGGCCAAGTGTCAAGGTGTCAGGAAGGATGATTCTCACAGAAATCATTAGCCCAGGTAGACGGCATTAGCCACAGGAGACTGACATCAGTTGGAGAAGCGTACAGATACAGGAAAACAAGCTGTGAAAAGCCTACAAAAGGAAGATTTTTATTAATGAGAAAATTACAAGGAGACATTATGCCAGATGATTCCTAAAGAGCAAAGTTAAATTTCCAGAAGTTGTACAGTTACAGAACTTTTAAATTTCTGCACAGCTCAACATAAATATCTGATGCCAAATTCCTCAGCTGTACAGCTGAAACCAATTTTTGTGGCTATGACAACTTCCTGGACCGTGAAACTTTGCTCACAGAAGACACATGATCAGTGCTGGTTTTCTGTAATACTAAGACAAAAATGAATGTTTTAATCTGTTTTTTATGCGTGTGAAAGCTATTTACAGACAAATTCTGAGCTGCAAGTGTTGAATGTAAGAATCTGATGATACAGTAGCACCTTTTAGCGATGCTTTAAATTGCAGCAGCCAGTTAATAATACTTTGAACCAAATAATTGTTCTGTTTAGGAAAAAGTGTATGGGGGGGCTGAATCTGAGTGGACAGACAACTCAGATGATGTAAAGTATTTCTCCTTCTACCTGCTGAAACCATAGGCATGTTTATCCTGTATGGGAGTAGATTGGAACTTTAAGTACAGGAAAACAAAGACTGTAGGGAAGAAAGTTGGAACACTTCCACCCTCTCTTTATTCAGGAATTAGAAAATGTTTACAGGTATCTGCATGTTTTTCTCGGCAAAATTATTGCCATACAGGAAAATGCAGGGAAAGGCTCGGAATTGCAGGGGTTTTATTGCTGTATTGAATACATATACAGAAAGGCGATCTTTTTTCTCATATATCAGCAGACAGTGCTGTTGTGTAGCAACTCTTTCGATTTTTGGCATGCATTTAAAAAATTCTGCTGGGGGACAGACTAGTCAGAATGTTGTTTTGTTGTTTTTAAAATCATAATTACAAAAAAAAAATTCCCAAAACTCCCAAATCACTTCCATTCAGAAAGAAAATCACTGTAGAGAATAAGATCTACATTGTTGGTAAAATGCAAATTGTGTGAGGAAAGAATAGGAAAAGGGAATGATTTACTATTTTCTTTTCGTTTGGCTTTGAAGTCTTTTTGTGGCTCAGTTTTTGAATCAATAAATAGGTTCTTAAGGTAGAACTCAATTTGCTCAGTGCCTGTCAAGGAACATTTACAGTCATCATTCCCTTTTAGACTCCCACATTTTGCTGGAGCCATCCTAGCAGTGGATGTGTGGTTACTTTTTGGTTACATGTAATCTTGCTCAGCCAAAGCCAGAAAGAGACTTCAGTTACAATTGCACATCCTTGCCAAGCTCAGCCTCCCTGTCTTCTGCAGCTGTGAAGCTTGGTGGCAAAATTGGCAGCCTACAAGAGACTTGCCCACCTGAATAAGATATTAATTCTGATGCTTTTTAATCCATGGAGCTACTCAGAAACTTCATTCAGAATAAAATCATGGGCACAGAACAGGTGGGAAAAGGAGAAAGTCAGTTGCAAATAAAAGATGGGCATCAGAACAGGCAACCTTGCTGGCATTTGTGAGTCATATTTAGGTTAGGAAAGGATTAGATTTGATTTAAGCTCTCTGGGATATTGAATGAATGCTTTTAAGATGTATGAACTGGCAATCTGCTGTAATTTATTTGTAGTTAGATGTTCCCCATGATTAGGTAAGCTTGGAGCCAAGGATTATTGGAAAAAAATCCCCCTAATAATAATTAAGTTCATTAATAATTTGCACAGTTTTACCAGTTCAGATCTTGCAGGCTTCTCCAATTATTCCCTTCTGCTTTTGTGCAAGGAGGGTTGGCTGAAAGTACTTGATGAACCTTTCTGTTGTCAGTGCCCAAGTTGCTGTAGAATATTTACTGGGAAGGGAGTGAAAACAATCTATGCAATGTGGGATGTAGTAGGGATGTTTCCTAATGCTGCACTTTCACTCCAAGAAGTATAAAGTGATTGTTTAAAGTAAAAGAGGGGTCTTCATGGCGTGGTCATCTGTTTCTCATCAGTAGTTACTGCTCCCCTAATACTGGGTTTGATATTTTTAAAACTCCAATATAGGTATAGTATTAAGAGTAATACCCAAATGTCAGGATGATGGGCTCCCTCTTTTCCTTTGAATGTATAGTATTATTTTTTTCTGTTCAGTTTTTACCAGAGTTTGCAGAACTGTACACAAAAACACAATCTGAAAAGTAAAGAAATAATATTTAAGATTGCAATACTTTTTATCAATCTGCTGAAACCAGTGCATTTTTTTGAGTCCTCCTAATTTTTTTAGCATTTTGTGAAAGCTTCCAGGCACACAGTTCTACTGTGTAATCATTAGTAATGCCATGTGCAGAAGATCAAGCTGCAGGAGCATGGGAATTTCCAGAGATTGCAAATATTAATTTTCTTCTCAACCTCTCTAAAAAAAAGAGTTGAAATCTTTTTGTAAAATTCAGAAAAGAGCTACAAAGCAATTAAAGCATAGTTTGGGTAAAGTGGTCAAAATTGAACAGTATTTGTAAATTGTACATTGAGGCTTTTCAAGAACTGTATGGTGAAAACTGCAGATTTGTAGTAATTATTGCAGAGCACTTGCATTGGGAGAAGAGAAGCCTTTTCTAATTCCATCATTCTTGCATGGATGTTGCAAATTTGTGGCTTCCCATTTGGGAGGGAACTCAGTCCAGGCCTATAGCTGCTGAAGTCAGTATTGCAGAATTTCTATAGATCTCTGGTTTTTGGTCGTCCACACCATGAGCTAAGAGTGTACTGTTACAGGCAAAGGACTGGCTTTTGTAATGCACTTTGTAGAGCTCTAGTTCAATGATAAAGTTTGCCTGAACAAACTGTTTTGTACATTGGGTACCAAGGCATTGCAGATGATGTATACAATCCAGTTGTAAAAATTGGGGAAATCTATTTTCTATTTTTAGTAGAAAAATTTCCTTGAATACATTTTGGAAAATTTTTTATCACATGCCTTAAAATATTGGGGTGGAGGGAGAGAAAGGAGGATCGATCATTATCTTCTGGGTTTTATAAGAAGAAGAATTACCATTACTTTTTGGTCATTGATGTAAATGGAATAGAGATTTGTGTGATCCCTCAAATTACATATGTATCTCAGGGAATTTTGTACTGTAAGGCGTCTTGATCTTCATAGAATGAAGTAACTTTATATTAATGATATATATTGACACTCAATAAAATTAAAGGAAGTAGTGCAAAATGACCCTATTTTTTATTCTGTTGTCTGTGTTATGAAAGCTGAAGAAAACTGCTTTTTAAAGAGAATAAATGTCTTTTCATATTGGTTTAATAAATAAAAGTGGCTGATTGTTTTCAGTGCAGTCAGACTATGTGAGGTTAGGCATGAAACCTGATTCTGCCAGGAGAAAAATATTTTCATAGGAAATGCTGTGCTGAGTTATTTTCTACATGAAAAGGTGCATTTATTGAAGTTGGGTGTTGGAAAAATGTCATTTCAAACGAAATAAAAAAACTAACTTTCTCTCGACCTACAGAGAATTTGAATGTGGTTGGATTCTTTTTGCCCCCCTTAAATTTCAGACTGAGACTGTGTTTATTTTGGTATTCAGCATGTAGTGTTTTATCTTCCTTTTTAGCTACAGCTTTTTTTCCACGGTTGTTCATGGTTGTTTTCAACTGAACAACAAAAGACCAAGAGCCAAAAGCTGTTTTCCCTAAGCTTGTGTTGACACTGATTGCTGCACAAGTGTGGCTCACCCCTCTCTTTACTCATCTTCTGTACAGCTTAGTGCACAGTACTGAGAAAGCATTTCTGGAAATTCCTGCCCAGCCAGGAAGGGGGCATAGCTACAGACCTTGCTTTTCCCTGTATCATTCTCACATTTAACTTTTCTAAGTAGAGCTTAAACTGACTGCTTGCTTAGTCCTGCCTGGGGGGTGGGGGGGGGGGGGAAACATTTTTATAGCTCGTTTTCCATTTTAGCTCTGAATACTGGGTTTGGGAAACTGGTTAAATATTTTTCTGACAAATATTAGGTACCATTTGTTCAAGCTTGTTTGGTGAGTGTGTGAGTGAATGGGTGAGTTATGCCTGATTAAACTCACACAGCCCTCTATCCAACAGTCATATTAAATGGTGTTTGTTTTAAGAGAGTAAATAACCCAGTGTAGGGTGCACAGACCTGACACAATCCAAAATCTGTTGATGAGAACAGAGTGACTTAATGTGGATTTAAGTGGTGTTTAACTAAGGATAAGTCAGGATCCAAGTATAACAGCCTGTTTTTAATCAGTAAAAAAAAGTCATTATTTGAATAACTTGCCTGTAACCAGCTTGGTTTATTTAACCAATTCAGTTTTACAATTTGCATAATTATGTCTTTTCTTCTGTGTGGTCATTTAAAAAACAATACCCCAGGCCAGAATTTCTGTGTCTTCTTTGCATTCTGAAGATTTATGTTTTTTTAATGATCTTGAGTTAAATACTTAAGCTTAATTTTCACACAGTGGCAGCTGTTCCTGGGAGTCTCACCCTGAAATTATCTGAGTTAAAAAAGTTAAACCTGTTTTTCAGGAGTGCTTTGAGGGCTGCAGGGATTTCTCACTGCTAAAGGTTCCCAATGTGCTCAGGAAGCATTGAGAAGCTAGGACACTCTTTTAATTGAAAAATTTTCTCCTAAGGAGTACATACTTTTCTGAATTCCTTCAATGATTTTAGGTCCTTATAATTGCATAGGTTTAATTTTTGCAACAGATTTAAGGTTGGACTTTATTTCAGGAATGCTTAATATTTTAATAATATTCTTTTTAAAACTATGAAAAATAGTCCCAAATTTGGAACTTGAATTTTTCTCTACTTATCAAACCATCTTTTGAAGTTAATTACCCCATAGGTTGGCTGTGCACATTATGGAAGAAAATTCTGCATTTGCATCCTTGATTTTGTCATGGATGTAAATGTGCTGTAGATATTTTGGATTATGAGAAGCTCATAAAACAGGAAAACAGAGCATTAGGAATGCCCAAGCTGTGGCCTACTCTGGCTCTGAGATCCTGATCACATGAATGCTTAGGACTGGAAATTGGCCATCTTGCTTTTAAGCAGAAGGCAGAAAGATGATTGCAAATAAAAAGCATAGATTATCAGATTGTGAATATATTTTGGTGCATTTGTAATGCTGCCAAATATCTTTGTGTAGTATAAACATGATTAATTTATTGGAAGCAAGCACAACATGACTTCATGAAATACAGCAAAATAATTGTCCTAAAGGCAAAGCTGGATTCAAAATGGAAAAATGATACTGGAATAAAAACCAAACTAATGCAATTGTGGGAAAGCATGGGTGGACATTTTAAATTGTTAAGTGGAAACAAACAGAGAGTGTCCTTGGAACTGCTGACTCTAGCCCAAACTGAAACCAGAAAACATAGGTTCAGAATCATGCTGGTACTCATGCTTACATCTGCTACTGAATAGGAATGGCCACCTGAAGTTAAGGCAGAGCTCTGAACATTTTTATTCTCTTTCCAGTCCTAAGTGTATGTTTGTTTGCCTTATTGTTGGTTTCCCTTCTATGTCATCCACATGTTTTCCTCAAATGTGCACAGACCTGAGGACGTCTTCTTTAATGTCTTATTACTTTAGAGAAGGAGAGCTGAGAGGAGATAAGTAATATATGGATAGTTGCTGGAAATTTTGTTTGTATTTTGCAAGAGTCCTGGGGTAAGATCAAGTAAACAATACAAGCTGAATACAAAACAGAGAAGCATGTTTTAGCGCAGCATCTTGTTGGAGACCCCAGCTTGGTCTGAAACATCTCATCAGGTTTTAAGACTGAGACTTTATGCTGTGAGTTTTCTATTTAGCGGTGAAAATTATTGTATCCCCAGATTGTCCCATTGATGTATTATCTCAGAATCAAAGAATCAAAAGATGGACTATGAACAGAGACAGTAAGCGTGCTGCGAAAAAATTTGTCAGGTAAATTAAAGCAGAGTTTGTCCCGAGTTCAGACTCTGAAAAAGCATATTAATGAGAATCCTTAATAAAAAAACAGTTTCACCACACTGTCTGTTACGGTGTCTGTGGTGAGGAATGTTTTCTGTGCTGTCTTTATAGTTGGGTCATTTTTATTGCTACTACTGAGGTATTTATTAAAGTGAGGATGAATCCACAGGAGTTGCTGAGTTCTTAGTAAAGAATTTTTTATGGGACTGCTGATAGGGAGGAGATGAAATCCGGTCTCCTGCTCAGAGTCAAGGAGAGAAGCATTCTGGAGCAGCCCAAAAGCACCATCACTGCAGGTAGTGTGAGTGAGTAGCAGATCTGGGCTTGACTCCATGTGGGAGATGGGGAAGATAAAGAAATGTCACTAAAGTAGTGGGTTTTTTTAAGATACTGAAGTACTTTGAACCCCATTGCCTAAAGCATTTGAGAAATGCAAGGCACTTCAAAACAGAACACAAAAGGAGACTCTCTTGGTCACAGGCATGGACTTTGCCATACATATTCCTACGGAATAAAGCTGCAGAAACAAGCCAGAAACGCCCTATAAGCTTTTTTACAGGTAAGCAGCCAGAAGAGAGCAGAAGAAGAAAGCAAGGACATCACTAAGGCTGTAAAAGAAATATGTTAGTTGAAAAGTTTGCAGCAGCCTCATTGGCAGCCCCAGTGACCTGACCAGGACAGGGGCTAAGGGAGGATTCCTTGTGGATTTCACATCTGGGAATAATTTTACCCTGAGCGTAGAAGCAAGATCCTTTCAGCTGGGTTGAGTATCATCAACAGAGCACTGAGGAACAAGTAAAGGTGCATCTCCAGTGTTTCAGAAGAAAGATGAATCTCACTCCTCCTCTTGTAGGTGTGTGAGGCAGAGTCATAAGCTGCATTCCTTGCACTGGTTAATGGCTTGTGACATACTGTAGGAAAAATCTTTTTCTGAACATTGCCTCAAGGGCAGAAGTGGTTTTAGGCAACTTTTTAAAAAAAACAGTGGTCTTAGAACTTGACAAGCTCTCACAACTGTCCAACCTCTTCAGCTGGCTGAACTATAGTCTATTTAAACAGTGTCTGCTGGCTGTGGGACAGCTACCCATGCTATTTAGACATCTGAATAGACTTTTTACAGTTTAAAACGCTCAATTTCTTCCTTTTGCTCTGGTGGTTGATGTGTCTACCTGTCACATTTCTGCTAAGGATCAACCTCCACATCTTGCTCTCATTTCCCTCTCAAAGGAGTGCTGGCCAGCTCAGCTGCTTGGGCAGGTTAACCTGGACTGGTGGGTTTGGATACATAACAGAAAAGCAGAATCATGAAACAAAAGGTATATATGTGGCTTTCTCTTTTGCTGGCCTTTTGGGATTGTGGGTAGTGAGGCTGGAGTTGAGCAGAGAAGGAAATGAAATGTAGAACTGAACGATGTATCTTCTTGCTTTACCTAAAGCTAATTATACCCAAAGAATGTTAGAGCTTTTATGACAAAGCAAAGGGAGCCGACCCATCCTGATTGATCAGCATCGAACTCCAATTTATTGATCCAACATGCACATTTTTATAACCATGTTAATTAATTTCATACATATTGCAGAACCTGAGCTCATCATTGGCTACAGATTACACACCAACCCCTCCTCTTGTTTTCCATACCTGTGGTTTGTTATTGAGACCAAAACTTGTTTTTCTCATCCTGTTATTGACTGTTCTCAAGGCCTCCATGTTTGTCACTCTGCTTTCCCATCACTATCCAAGGACAAGGTATTTACTTGTTATTAATAAACAAGCCTGAGAACTTTGCTGTTTACAGCTGCCTTTTACTTTTCAACCAGCTGTATATTTTCATGGCCTTTTTTCCTTCAAGCCATGTCTGAGCAAAATTCTCCAACACTTTTAGAAGATAAGTGTCTCTAAAAGACAAATTGAAGAAATTCTCTCTATTTTCCCTGTAATGTTCCCCATGGCAGTGGTAGAAATTGGGAGGGAGAAATGTCCATTTCTAATTGTCTAAACAGCTGCTTCTCTGCAAATTCAGATTTGATCCTTGATGGGCTCAGAGCACTCCCTCATCTTGTGCCATGGCTTGTTCACCTGCTTGACCCTGCTGAAGTGCAAGGGGATCTGGATTGTTTTAACCTGACCTTGAGGCCATCTGCTTTCCTCTGGCAGATGTGTAGGGCCTGGATGTTGTATTCATATTGTTGTATAATTATATTTCCAGAGTCTCATACCTTCTGGGTGGTTTTCTCACAGCAGATCTTCACAGCAGTGGTGTTGTTCCTTCTCAGTCAGGGCTCCTCTCCAAGGCTCTCCCTGACCACCCCGCCCCCTTTAATCTCAGCTACCTCCATGGGCTACAGCTGCTGCCCAATCAAGGACATCACAGCTGCAGCCCATTTACAATAACTAGAATCAGGGCAGGGTCACTTCTACAATACAGAGATCTTTTACTGCCATACATATATTTACAATACATAAATTAACTCAGGCCCCTACACCTGGAGGGGACAGTGAGCTCTGTGTGTGAGTGCTGGCATCTCAGATCCCATGCTCATATCTGCCTGGGGGATCCAGAGACAGACCTGACCGTACTGTTCAGCTCCTCTCATGTCTCCCTATGCCCCTGCATCTTGTAAATTGTCTTAATACTTGAGCAGAGTTACTTGCAGGCTAGGCTGGCTCTGCACAAAAAACCAAGAGAGAACAGCAGATCATATCTTGGCACCACATCCTCAATCCACAAGCCAAACCCACAAAGTAGCCCAAATATCTCTAAGTACGCCTTCTATGAGACATCGGATACTTCAGAAAGTCTGATATATAGGCCACATCCTGTGTGTTTTGTCATTAATAACTGCATTTATTTTGCAAGCGCTACTTTAAAAAGGCAGAGTGTTATACTGGCCAAAGAGAAAGTAGACTGCTTTTTTTTCCTCCCTGATGTTAACTACTGGACTATGTGCAGGCTGCCAAAAATTTCTGGTTGCTTGGGATATTGGTCAGCCACATGGTGCTTGTAATATCCTGTCCATATACATGTATCCTATGGATTTCACAAGTGGTTTTGGATTATGTAAAGTGTCATCAGCTCTTATGCAAATTTCTGCTTCTTATCAGTCTAGACCACAGTGTGTGCTGTGAAGCCAGCAGCTGGAGCAAGACTTTAAAAAATAGATAACTTTCTCTTACTCATGTCCATCTCTCTTGCTCTGGATTGGAATCTGGGTTTTAAATAATGCTGGGACAGTACACTTACTGCACTGGTGTACTATGCCCTGCTGCTTTGGCATATCTTGCACAGTCTAGAAGCTTTAATGCTGCCACAAAAATATGTGCAAATGAGCAAAGAAATAGAATAGATTTCACGAGTTCAGATGAAACTGTCACTTTTTAACACTCAGGTTTAAACTTAAGAATGCAAGGGGTAATTTCAAATGGTTTATCTGAAGTTACATAAATAAAAGGCAACTTAGGGACTGGGAACCTGTTGTCTAGTGTTAGAGTGAGTCTACTGTCACTTCCAACTAGCAGTCTGAATCTGGCCCTTTCAGCTTCAAGACAGACTGGATGAGAGCCCATCTATTAAGTCAGGATTGGTTTGGCAGAACACAAGTGAGAGGTGGGCAACAGATTTCATCACTTGCTCGTTTTTGCATCTCTTCAGATGAAACCAGAGATCCTAACCAGTGGTTATTTATTTTCAGCTCTGATGTGTCATCTGATGCATATGTGGATTCCTTATGGGTTAATTACAGACTTCAGTTTGAAGTGTGATATGAAAGAGTGCAATAACTGTTGGTTACCACAAAAGAGTAACAGGGATATAATTGTTTTGTTTTACAATGTGCGTGTGTGTTGCAAGATGCTTCACCAGCAGAGATCCTACAGGCAAAGCAGACTGCTGTACCATGAAGGTTTCGACCCAGAAGGACTCAGGCGTTTCACTTGATACTGAAATTGAACCTGATTTGTACATCTGTAGGATTCTGTGCTCAGATTAGAAGCATCTGCTTTGACTCCTGTTCCTGTCCATCCCTACTGCATTCAACAGCGTGTTCTCAGGAATACTGAAGTACTCTCTTGGACTTGCAGTCAAGATTTACCTGTGCACACATAAAGACTGAAGGAATGTGGCCTGGGTGACTGACAGGTGTGTGAGAGAACAAAAAGATGCCACTGCAAGGGAATGCTGGTTTTGTTCTCACAATCTTATGATGTTTGCAGCACATTAAAGTCTTAGATATTGATATGCTGCTTCTGCATCAAAGAGAAGGTATCCATTTGTTTCTGTGAACTAGCATCTGTCTGGTTTAACCAGAGGCTGCCAATCATCTGATTTTACAGGTACTTCTCCATTGTTTTAAAAGAGAGTAATTTCACTCACATCCCAGGTTACTTGGTTTATATGATGAAAACTCAGCATTATAATTAAGCTAAAGGCAAGTCTGGCTTCAGTGAAAATGTCACAAAATTTTATCTTTGTTTCAGCCTCCACAAAGTCTGACATAAAACAAGAGAAAGGTATCTGAGGGGTCCTAAGTCCTGTGATCAGAATATTTCCTGATCTTTGCTCTTAGGACAATATTCTATATATTCTATGATTCTGTGTCCTCTGTAGGAGGTAGTCCAGGAGGCACAAGTAGATTTTATCCTTTTCTGAAGCCTTGCATATTCCTAATTCATTGGAAGTCATTTTAGCCTGACTTTCCTGCAGATAGCAGTGCTGGTCTCTGGGATGATACATTCCCCAGCATTTACATCCTCCTTCTGTAGGTGACCCAATGTGTGAGTTGGGAAGGTAAGAGTCTCCACTCACCTTAATATCTTAGGTCCATATGTGTGCTTACAGCTGTCCTTCACACAAAACAGTGCCCAAACCAGGTAGATGTAGCTCGTGATCAATTCTTATCTGAGCCCAGGGGTGGCAGTAATTAATGGTGGTGGGGTGCTGACATGTTTGGTACAGCCTGATTCTTCACCCTAGGAACACCTCAGTAGAGTAAGACACGACCTTGCCCAAACCATTCCTTGTTCTCATTTTGCCTTCACTTTGGTTACAGTAGGCAAAGAACCCCTCTGTTTGTAAATGCACATAATATTATCCTTATTTCATAGGAGGATTATGAGGTATTTTCCTCCCTCAATAAAGTACTTTGGGTGCTATAAACAAAAAAGCTACTACAGTGATATGAAGGAGCTGATGCTATAGACTAAAGGAGTGCATGGCAGTCAATAAGGTGAGAAGACTGTTGTATTAAAGCAGCCTGGATCTGTGACCTCTACGGAATAAGTCACTTTCATCTTTGCTAAAATGAGGCTCTAGTAGAAATTGTCACTTTGGTTCTGAGAAGGCAGAGCAACCACACTCTCATCCCCATCCCCATCATCTGCATATTGTCTTTGAAAGAAGCACTGTAAACATGATGAGGCTGGGAATGTCTCCTTCGTGTCAGCACTCCCCTGAAAGTTTGACCTGGTTCTGTTAAAAGTGTTAACCTGAGTCCCACGAAAGCATAAGGGAAATCTCTCCAGTGAAATCTCTCCAGTGCCTTTCTTGATGCCTTCTTGATCACCCTACCTGTAAGTGCTGTATTTGCCTATAGAAATAGCACAGCAGACACAACAAAAGGGATGCTCCATCACCAACCAGAGTGATCATGCTGATGTGATGTGTATTCTGAAAGCAAAAGAAAGTGAAATAAGGTCAAACTGTTCTATCCACATGCACTATTTGCATTGCATTAGAATAGAAATATTTTTATATACCCCTGGTGTTTTGAATCTCTTTGATCTTTGCAATCTCACACACTACAGAACAGGGTGTGGAGGAAGCAGCAATGCATTGTGTGCCATTGTTTACACTGAGCATGACCTCATGGGATGTGTTCCAAAGTTCCAGAGAAGCCCATAGCCCAGACCAAAAGAGATTTTTCTATTCTTCACCACTTGCATTCACCTCTTTAATATAACGGAGAGATATCAGATGGTCATGTCTTGTAGTGTTTTGATTTTCAGGTCACATACCATGACTTAGAATGTACAAACACTCTGGAATGGACATAGGATCAAATGAAATGCAATTGAAGAAACCAGAAAATCGGGAGTTTTAGTGTCTTAAAAAAGAGGCGGTGAGGAAATGAGCTGCATTGCAAAGGACCAAAATATGCCAAAACTAAGCTCACAGATGTTGCAAAAGCAGGGGAAACAGACAAGGAGAAAGACAAAACTTGCAGGGGAAGATCTGAGGGACATGGCATGGATACTTCAAAAGAAAAAACCAGAAATTTCACTAAGTCCAGAAAATAGGCTGTGAGGAAAAAAATAGGCTGTGAGGAAATGAGCTGCATTGCAAAGGACCAAAACATGCCAAAACTGAGCTCACAGATGATGTAAAAGCAGGGGAAAAAGTCAAGGAGGAAGACATAACTTGGAGGGGAAGATATGAGGGACATGGCATGGATAATTAAAAAAAAAAAAAAAAACCCCAAAAAATCAATCTCTCAGTCAAAGTCATCAAATGACATGGCATCCCAGCATGGGCACGGACATGCACCAAAGATCCCTCTTTTGGTCCCTATTGAAATTCCTTTTCCCTTCCAGAAAGGAAATTTCAACCCAAAAGGAAAGGCTTACAAACACTCAGGAAAGGAGAAAGGATCAAATGAAAAGCAATTTAAAAAATCTCAAAAAACCAGATAATCTGGATTTTTATTGTGTCTTCAAAAAATAGGCTGTGAGGAAATGAGCTGCATTGCAAAGGACCAAAACATGCCAAAACTGAGCTCACAGACGTTGCAAATGCAGGGGAAAAAGTCAAGGAGGACGACAAAACTTGGAGGGGAAGATCTGAGGGACATGGCATGGATACATTAAAAAAAAAAAGAAAAAATCTTTGCCTAAATCCAAAAAATGGTCTGTGAGGAAATGAGCTGCATTGCAAAGGACCAAAACTTGCCAAAACTAAGCTGAGAGATGTTGCAAAAGCAGGGGAAACAGTCAAGGAGGTAGACAGAACTTGGATGGGAAGATATGAGGGACATGGCATGGATACTTCAATAAAAATGAAAAAACAAAACCAAAACTTTTCCTAAGTCCAAAAAATAGGCTGTGAGGAAATGAGCTGCATTGCAAAGGACCAAAACATGCCAAAACTGAGCTCACAGATGATGTAAAAGCAGGGGAAAAAGTCAAGGAGGAAGACATAACTTGGAGGGGAAGATATGAGGGACATGGCATGGATACTTAAAAAAAAAAAAACAAAACCCCAAAAAATCAATCTCTCAGTCAAAGTCATCAAATGACATGGCATCCCAGCATGGGCACGGACATGCACCAAAGATCCCTCTTTTGGTCCCTATTGAAATTCCTTTTCCCTTCCAGAAAGGAAATTTCAACCCAAAAGGAAAGGCTTACAAACACTCAGGAAAGGAGAAAGGATCAAATGAAAAGCAATTTAAAAATCTCAAAAAACCAGATAATCTGGATTTATAATATCTTCAAAAAATTGGCTGTGAGGAAATGAGCTGCGTTGCAAAGGACCAAAACATGCTAAAACTGAGCTCACAGATGATGTAAAAGCAGGGGAAAAAGGAAGAAGACAAAACTTGGAGGGGAAGATATGAGGGACATGGCATAGATACTTCAAAAAAAAAAATCTTTGCCTAAATCCAAAAAATGGGGTGTGAGGAAATGAGCTGCATTGCAAAGGACCAAAACATGCCAAAACGAAGCGCAGAGATGTTGCAAAAGCAGGGGAAAAGGCAGGGAGGAACACAAAACTTGAGGGGAAGATCAGAGGGACATGGCAGGGATACTCTAAAAAAAACCCAGAAATTTCCCTAAGTCGAAAAAATAGGCTGTGAGGAAATAAGCTGCAATGCAAAGGACCAAAACATGCCAAAACTGAGCTCACAGATATTGCAGAAGCAGGGGAAATAGTCAAGGAAGAAGACAAAATTTGGACGGAAAGATATGAGGGACATGGCATGGATACTTAAAAAAAAAAAATAGTAATTTTATGCAAGATCCTTTTCGTGGGATTTTTTTATCCTGTGAAACTAAGAGGTCTCAGGAAGAAAATGAGAAGAATGGTTATTTGCTGTTGTGGGATGCAACAGGTGCATCTGTGATTGGTCTCATGTGGCTCTTTCTAATTAATGGCTGATCACAGACAGATGGCGTGGATTCTCTGTCCAGGAAACAAGCATTTGTTTTCATAATATCTTTTTCTATTCTTAGCTAGCCTTCTGAAGAAACAATTTCTTCTGTTGTTTAGTATAGTTTCAATATACTATATATCATAAAATAATAAATAATGCCTTCTGAAACATGGAGTCACATCCTCATCTCTTCCCTCATCCTAAGAACCCGCTGAACATCGCCACACATGGCCAGAGAAAGCTGCTGTCAGGGAGAACGGGAGCTCAGCCTGTGGCAAGGCATCGTTCCCTGGTGCCAGGGCTGCACCTGGAAGGGCGCTGGTGCCAGCAGCATCCAGCCCACGGCTCCCGGGACGTTGGTTCCCAGCTGGAAGCCCCCACTACTGTGTGCCTGAGAAGAGAGATCCTCCAGAGACAAAGGGAGTTGACGTTCTTCTGTCTCTGGGGAGCTCTCCTGAACTGCCTGTGGAGGGCAGGAAGAGTCTCTTGTTAGCAGTTCACTGACTTCTGCTGTGCCTCTGCTCTAAATAAATCGGGATTTGCAAGGAACGCTCATTGTGCTCCCACTGCTCTAGCTTGGACTGGGATTCAGTTTCTTTCTTCACAGTAGCTGGCACGTGTTGGGTTTGGATGGAAAGGAATGCTGTGCTCCAAACAGAGGTGCTTTGCTTTCTGCTGAGCAGGGCTTGCCCTCTTCAAGGACTTTGCAGTGTCCCTTGGTACACCAGTGCAATGTTTCCCACTGGGAAGGGAGGGATGAACGTCAAAGACAGAGGCAACAAACGCACCCTAAATTCCTTTGCCACGTCTGTGTCCTTGATTGGGAGGTGACCATCCATATTCTGGAAGGGAACATTTATTTCAAGGTTATTTCTACAATGGGGTTTTTTCTCCATTAATGTATTTAAAACCACTCTTTTTATCGTGCCCTGCATTTCCGGCCACCTTCATCTGCCGCTGAGCTTTCACAACACCAAATTTCTCCCTGCACTGGTTAGAGGCATCTGTGTATTCTTCTCCTGACCTGGATTCACAGGGCACAAAGCTTCCTTTTCCATCCCCTTTCCCAGAGACGATGCCTGTCCAGGCAAGCCAGTCTCATGCCTCACCTGCTCGGCTTCTGACATTTGGGCATCACCTGCTCTGTGCCCTTAGGAGGTGATGTTACCAAAGCGACCAGCACTGATGGACCCCAGCACCTTCAAAACCATTTTCCCCAGGGACCTTGCTTAGCAGTTCCCTGAGCAGCCTGAAGTCTGCTCTCTTCATGCTTCGAGCTGAGGCTTTGCTGGCCCTTTTCCTCTTGTCAGAGGTTTGAGCCTCCGTTCATTTGTGGCAGCTGTGGCCAAGAGGGCTCCCAATCCCCGCTTGGCCCAGGGCACCTGGGGCTCAGACGGCGGCCTGGCTCAAGGGGGGCTGAGCTGGAGAGTCCTGGGCTGTGGGGGCTCCTCCCTTACTGGGAGGAGGCTTCCTGGGGAGGAAGAAGGCTCTGGCATGAGCCACGAGGCCTGGTGCGCATTTGCCTGCTGCCGATGAGAGGGAAAGAAAGAGGAAGAGTTCATCAGGGCTCAACCTGAAATGACGTTCTGCTGCTTCTGGTTCTTCACAGAGCTTTGGAGAGGAGACGTCTCTGTCCCTGACACCAGCCGGCCCTTGCAATGCACACAGAGACAGTGTGTCACTTCAGGAGACACACCAAGAAGGCCCTGTCACTTTCAAAGGGCAGCTGTTGTTTCACTGTTGCATTTCTTGGCTGTGTCAAGCCCCTCCTACCCGCACTACAGCCTGCGCTTGGAGACACAAAAGGAGCATCCTGGAGGAAAGGCATGGAAAGCTTGACAAAGGCTGAGGGGAGCACTCAGATCTCCTCTTTTCCCAAGAGGTTTCTTTAGCTGAAGTTGCTGACAAGGACCAGACTTGACTAGCTGCAATGGGTTTGTTGTTGTTTTATTTCTCGGGTCCTCAGTCCTGTGTGGGATTCTGTACGTGGGCGCAGCAGGGGCTCCAGCAAGGTGTCAAAAGCGCCTGCCCTGCACCCAAGGGTGGCGCAAGATCTCCTCCAGCTGTGGCCTGTAAGCGGGGTGCTTGGTCAAGCACCAGCGGATCAGATGCTGGCACTCTGCGGAGAGAAGGCACAGACAGCGCCCGTCACTGGCAGAAGGCTCCTGCCCAGCTGCCCCCGGCACCCGCGGGGCCCCGGCCGCACTGCGTGTGCTCGGGGCTGCGCCGGCCTCCCGAGCGACCGTGCCCCGCGGGCAGAGAGCGGCACGGCGGGACACGGCCGCCTCCTTCGGCCACGCGGGCCACGCTGACCCCGTGGGCACGGGCCACCTCCTGCGGCCGGCCCTGGGGGCAGACGGACGGTGCACGGATCTGGGTGAGGGCCGCGCCGGGCTGCGCGCCGCCGGCTGCCATAGCCGGCTGCTTGGGGCCGGAGACCAACCTGGAGAGACCTGCTGCCAGAAGAAGGGCTGCCCCAGCAGGATGGCATGGTCGTCCTCAAAGGGGAGTCTCCCGCAGACCATGACGTACAGCAGCACGCCCAGGGACCAAACGGTGGCTTCATGGCCGTCGTAGCAGCCAAGGCAGACCCACTCGGGCGGGCTGTAGGCGTGCGTTCCTAGGGGAGACAGGCGGCGCTGTCCAGGCACGGGCTGCTGCCTTCCAGAGCCCAGCGCCAGGCTCCTGGCTGAGGCAGGGGCTGCACCCGCGGCCACAGCTTCCCCCCCGAGGCCACCCCGCGTCCCCCAGCCAGCTGGCCAAAGCCAAGGAACATTGTGCCAGGCAAAGAAGGCCCGTGGAGCGTCTCGAGCCCTTGCGGGCCTGCCGAGCCGGGAGGCCCGGAGCTGGCTTTTGCCGCCCCCCCTGCTGCCGGCAGGGCCGGCAGCCGGGTCCCGGGGCACTGCGTCTGCCCTGGGCCAAAGGGCAGCTGGCTGAAGGCCGCAGCCCACAGCCCAGGAGGGAGTGGGGCCCTGCACCGGGAGCGGGGCCCGGGCCATGGGCTCACCGGCAAAGCGCGTGTAGGCCCGCTCCTGGAGGAAGGTGCCGCAACCGAAGTCGATGAGCTTCAGGTCGCCGCTCTCCGGGTCCACGAGGAGGTTCGCCGGCTTGATGTCCCGGTGCAGGACGCCGCAGGCGGTGCAGTGCCGCACGGCCTCCAGCACCTGGACGAAAAGCCAGCGCGCCATCTCCTCGCACAGGAACTCCTGCTCCAGCAGGAGCTGCAGGAGATCCTGCCATGCCTCCGGACGCTCCAGCACCAGCACGAAGCTGTCAGGCAGCTCGAACCAGTCGAGGAGCTGGATGATGTTGTAGCAGCTGGAGCCCACCTTCTCCATCAGCACGACCTCCATGGGCACGCGGGTGCCGTCGGGCTGCGAGGAGGAGAAAATCAGTGCCTGTGGCAGGCCTGATGCTGCCCCGGGGCTGCTGCGCTGCGCCCTGCCTGGGATGCCCCCGTGCCCCCTTGCGCAGCCTCCCCGGTGCTGGGGCTTCCCCCCGCCTAGGGGATGCTTGGGGGGTGCCCCTGCCCGGCCCCGCCGCCGCTGTTTGGCACGGCCGGGCCCGCCATGCTGCGGCTTGCACGCTGAGCCCGCGCCCGCTGTCCCCGCCTCCCGCTGGCAGTCGGCACCCCGGGATTCTCCCTGCCTGACCCGGCCCGCTCTGTCCCGCCGGCCCCGCTCCCTCACCAGCTCGTCCCACTGCAGGACGCTCTCCCGGGACACGCGTTTGATGGCCACCTGCAAGCCATGGAGAGAGGAGGGCTGAGCTCCGGCCCTGCCCCTCCCCAGCGCTTCCCCTCGTCCCACGCCCGACCGTCGCGGCCACTCACCGGTCTCCCGTCGGAGAGGCGGATGCCCGAGAAAACGGTGCCAAAGCCACCGCTGCCCAGCTGCGGGCCCAGCTGGTACAGCTCCTGCAGCTCCTTCCTTTGCCCTGCAAAAGGCCGAGAGCAGCCATCAGCCCTGCGCCCAGGAACACCCCAGTGCCCGCGAGTGCAGCGGGCCGGGCCCCCGCGGGCCGCTCCGCTCTCACCTGCTCCCTGCTGCGCGCCGGGCAGCGGCCCCTGCTCCGCAGCCGCCGGGCTGGCGAGCGGCAGAGCCGGGCCTGGGCAGCGCGCACAGGCGGCTGCAGGAGCCCCGGGGCAGCGGGGCACGGCGGCACCGTCACTGGCCCCGGCCTCGTGGGCTGGACTCTGCCATTGACCATGGCCGGGGCTGCAGCCCGAGGCTTCTTCACCCAGGGGGGTGCCAGGAGCAGCTGCAAAGCAAGCAGGGCTTTCTGAAGCCGTGCCATCAGAGGCACAGGAAAGAGCCAGTGACCCCTGGGCTGCTCCCAGGGGCCCTGGCCTGGCCTGGCCGTGCCCTTCAAGAGCCCCGGGGTAGCCTCAGACAGCTCTTCAGGAGATCTCACCTGCTATTGGAGAGCCCTTCGTGGCAGTCGAGGGCTGTCTTGGGACAGCTTCCTGGAGATGGAGGAGCCTCCTTGATGTATCCAGGCTGGTCTCCACCACCAGGCTCGGGCTTTCTCCAGCTGGCACAAGCGGCACAGCGTCCTGGCAGCTGTGGGATGACCACTGCTGGCTCCAGGACGCTTGCTGCTTGGCCAGCTTCTCCCAAGAAGGCTCCCCTGGATCGGGCTGGGCTCCCGTTTGGACTTCTGGGCTTTCCCTGGCCACGTCAGGGGTCAGGGGTGCGCCCGCGTTGTTGAAGCCCGTGCGTCCAAGGGAGCTGGGAGACCTGTCCACGGGCCCTGCATCTTCTGCAGGCTGACAGGTCTCAGTGAGCCTCTGCGGGGGATGGAGGCTGTCAGAGATAGCAGAGGCTCCTGGCAGGATGCAGGGTCTCTGACAGCCTGATGTTCCTGCACGGATGGCTCTCCCCTGCTGTGCCATCCTTGCAGGCCTTGAGGCTCTCCCAGCGATGGAGAATCTTGCTGGGAGCAGCCTCTTGAAGGGATGGAGGCTTCGGGAGGAGCTGGAGGGGCCACAGCAGGGCAGGTGGCCTCGCTTCACCAGCTCCTCCAGTTGTTTCCACAGCGCCTGCCACATCCCCGAGTAGAGCGGCGCACGTGTCCCTCTGGGATGCCAGAGCAGCCGCATCAGCTCCTGCAGCTCCTGGGCCAGAGCCACGCAGGGGCCGCAGCTGCAGGGCCTGCCCAGGGGGCTGGCGGGAGCACGTGGCCGCTTGCGCCGAGTCGCCCGAGGCCTGGGGGCCCTGGGAGCCACAGGGGCTCCTCGGTTCCTCCGTGAGCCTCGGGGCCGGACCCCGGGGCGCTCGCTCCTCTTTGCCGTCCGTGCCCGCCGGCCCGGTGGGTGCCGGTGGCCAAGGGCCCACCAGACAGCCCCAGCGGCCAGCAGCAGGACAAGCACAGTCCCCAGGACGACGCCGTCACTCGTGGCTCCGGCACGACCCATCGCGACTGCACTGGCGGCCGCGGGTGCTGGCCCGGCTTATCCAGCGGCAGCGCAGTGATGTCACAGTGCTGCGGCCGGCACTGCCCGGGGACATCACAGCCCTTGGACATCACAGCCCGGGGACATCACAGCCCTGCCTCAGGGCAGCGCTCAGCTCCTCTGTGCCCTCAGAGCCCAGCCCGCTCCCGAGGGCAGCAGAACCGGCTCGTGGCTGGAGATGGATGTGGCCAGAGAAAGCTGCTGGCAGGGAGAACGGGAGCTCAGCCTGTGGCAAGGCATCGTTCCCTGGTGCCAGGGCTGCACCTGGAAGGGCGCTGGTGCCAGCAGCATCCAGCCCACGGCTCCCGGGACGTTGGTTCCCAGCTGGAAGCCCCCACTACTGTGTGCCTGAGAAGAGAGATCCTCCAGAGACAAAGGGAGTTGACGTTCTTCTGTCTCTGGGGAGCTCTCCTGAACTGGCTGTGGAGGGCAGGAAGAGTCTCTTGTTAGCAGTTCACTGACTTCTGCTGTGCCTCTGCTCTAAATAAATCGGGATTTGCAAGGAACGCTCATTGTGCTCCCACTGCTCTAGCTTGGACTGGGATTCAGTTTCTTTCTTCACAGTAGCTGGCACGTGTTGGGTTTGGATGGAAAGGAATGCTGTGCTCCAAACAGAGGTGCTTTGCTTTCTGCTGAGCAGGGCTTGCCCTCTTCAAGGACTTTGCAGTGTCCCTTGGTACACCAGTGCAATGTTTCCCACTGGGAAGGGAGGGATGAACGTCAAAGACAGAGGCAACAAACGCACCCTAAATTCCTTTGCCACGTCTGTGTCCTTGATTGGGAGGTGACCATCCATATTCTGGAAGGGAACATTTATTTCAAGGTTATTTCTACAATGGGGTTTTTTCTCCATTAATGTATTTAAAACCACTCTTTTTATCGTGCCCTGCATTTCCGGCCACCTTCATCTGCCGCTGAGCTTTCACAACACCAAATTTCTCCCTGCACTGGTTAGAGGCATCTGTGTATTCTTCTCCTGACCTGGATTCACAGGGCACAAAGCTTCCTTTTCCATCCCCTTTCCCAGAGACGATGCCTGTCCAGGCAAGCCAGTCTCATGCCTCACCTGCTCGGCTTCTGACATTTGGGCATCACCTGCTCTGTGCCCTTAGGAGGTGATGTTACCAAAGCGACCAGCACTGATGGACCCCAGCACCTTCAAAACCATTTTCCCCAGGGACCTTGCTTAGCAGTTCCCTGAGCAGCCTGAAGTCTGCTCTCTTCATGCTTCGAGCTGAGGCTTTGCTGGCCCTTTTCCTCTTGTCAGAGGTTTGAGCCTCCGTTCATTTGTGGCAGCTGTGGCCAAGAGGGCTCCCAATCCCCGCTTGGCCCAGGGCACCTGGGGCTCAGACGGCGGCCTGGCTCAAGGGGGGCTGAGCTGGAGAGTCCTGGGCTGTGGGGGCTCCTCCCTTACTGGGAGGAGGCTTCCTGGGGAGGAAGAAGGCTCTGGCATGAGCCACGAGGCCTGGTGCGCATTTGCCTGCTGCCGATGAGAGGGAAAGAAAGAGGAAGAGTTCATCAGGGCTCAACCTGAAATGACGTTCTGCTGCTTCTGGTTCTTCACAGAGCTTTGGAGAGGAGACGTCTCTGTCCCTGACACCAGCCGGCCCTTGCAATGCACACAGAGACAGTGTGTCACTTCAGGAGACACACCAAGAAGGCCCTGTCACTTTCAAAGGGCAGCTGTTGTTTCACTGTTGCATTTCTTGGCTGTGTCAAGCCCCTCCTACCCGCACTACAGCCTGCGCTTGGAGACACAAAAGGAGCATCCTGGAGGAAAGGCATGGAAAGCTTGACAAAGGCTGAGGGGAGCACTCAGATCTCCCCTTTTCCCAAGAGGTTTCTTTAGCTGAAGTTGCTGACAAGGACCAGACTTGACTAGCTGCAATGGGTTTGTTGTTGTTTTATTTCTCGGGTCCTCAGTCCTGTGTGGGATTCTGTACGTGGGTGCAGCAGGGGCTCCAGCAAGGTGTCAAAAGCGCCTGCCCTGCACCCAAGGGTGGCGCAAGATCTCCTCCAGCTGTGGCCTGTAAGCGGGGTGCTTGGTCAAGCACCAGCGGATCAGATGCTGGCACTCTGCGGAGAGAAGGCACAGACAGCGCCCGTCACTGGCAGAAGGCTCCTGCCCAGCTGCCCCCGGCACCCGCGGGGCCCCGGCCGCACTGCGTGTGCTCGGGGCTGCGCCGGCCTCCCGAGCGACCGTGCCCCGCGGGCAGAGAGCGGCACGGCGGGACACGGCCGCCTCCTTCGGCCACGCGGGCCACGCTGACCCCGTGGGCACGGGCCACCTCCTGCGGCCGGCCCTGGGGGCAGACGGACGGTGCACGGATCTGGGTGAGGGCCGCGCCGGGCTGCGCGCCGCCGGCTGCCATAGCCGGCTGCTTGGGGCCGGAGACCAACCTGGAGAGACCTGCTGCCAGAAGAAGGGCTGCCCCAGCAGGATGGCATGGTCGTCCTCAAAGGGGAGTCTCCCGCAGACCATGACGTACAGCAGCACGCCCAGGGACCAAACGGTGGCTTCATGGCCGTCGTAGCAGCCAAGGCAGACCCACTCGGGCGGGCTGTAGGCGTGCGTTCCTAGGGGAGACGGGCGGCGCTGTCCAGGCACGGGCTGCTGCCTTCCAGAGCCCAGCGCCAGGCTCCTGGCTGAGGCAGGGGCTGCACCCGCGGCCACAGCTTCCCCCCCGAGGCCACCCCGCGTCCCCCAGCCAGCTGGCCAAAGCCAAGGAACATTGTGCCAGGCAAAGAAGGCCCGTGGAGCGTCTCGAGCCCTTGCGGGCCTGCCGAGCCGGGAGGCCCGGAGCTGGCTTTTGCCGCCCCCCCTGCTGCCGGCAGGGCCGGCAGCTGGGTCCCGGGGCACTGCGTCTGCCCTGGGCCAAAGGGCAGCTGGCTGAAGGCCGCAGCCCACAGCCCAGGAGGGAGTGGGGCCCTGCAGTGCCTGGCACCGGGAGCGGGGCCCGGGCCATGGGCTCACCGGCAAAGCGCGTGTAGGCCCGCTCCTGGAGGAAGGTGCCGCAACCGAAGTCGATGAGCTTCAGGTCGCCGCTCTCCGGGTCCACGAGGAGGTTCGCCGGCTTGATGTCCCGGTGCAGGACGCCGCAGGCGGTGCAGTGCCGCACGGCCTCCAGCACCTGGACGAAAAGCCAGCGCGCCATCTCCTCGCACAGGAACTCCTGCTCCAGCAGGAGCTGCAGGAGATCCTGCCATGCCTCCGGACGCTCCAGCACCAGCACGAAGCTGTCAGGCAGCTCGAACCAGTCGAGGAGCTGGATGATGTTGTAGCAGCTGGAGCCCACCTTCTCCATCAGCACGACCTCCATGGGCACGCGGGTGCCGTCGGGCTGCGAGGAGGAGAAAATCAGTGCCTGTGGCAGGCCTGATGCTGCCCCGGGGCTGCTGCGCTGCGCCCTGCCTGGGATGCCCCCGTGCCCCCTTGCGCAGCCTCCCCGGTGCTGGGGCTTCCCCCCGCCTAGGGGATGCTTGGGGGGTGCCCCTGCCCGGCCCCGCCGCCGCTGTTTGGCACGGCCGGGCCCGCCATGCTGCGGCTTGCACGCTGAGCCCGCGCCCGCTGTCCCCGCCTCCCGCTGGCAGTCGGCGCCCCGGGATTCTCCCTGCCTGACCCGGCCCGCTCTGTCCCGCCGGCCCCGCTCCCTCACCAGCTCGTCCCACTGCAGGACGCTCTCCCGGGACACGCGTTTGATGGCCACCTGCAAGCCATGGAGAGAGGAGGGCTGAGCTCCGGCCCTGCCCCTCCCCAGCGCTGCCCCTCGTCCCACGCCCGGCCGTCGCGGCCACTCACCGGTCTCCCGTCGGAGAGGCGGATGCCCGAGAAAACGGTGCCAAAGCCACCGCTGCCCAGCTGCGGGCCCAGCTGGTACAGCTCCTGCAGCTCCTTCCTTTGCCCTGCAAAAGGCCGAGAGCAGCCATCAGCCCTGCGCCCAGGAACACCCCAGTGCCCGCGAGTGCAGCGGGCCGGGCCCCCGCGGGCCGCTCCGCTCTCACCTGCTCCCTGCTGCGCGCCGGGCAGCGGCCCCTGCTCCGCAGCCGCCGGGCTGGCGAGCGGCAGAGCCGGGCCTGGGCAGCGTGCACAGGCGGCTGCAGGAGCCCCGGGGCAGCGGGGCACGGCGGCACCGTCACTGGCCCCGGCCTCGTGGGCTGGACTCTGCCATTGACCATGGCCGGGGCTGCAGCCCGAGGCTTCTTCACCCAGGGGGGTGCCAGGAGCAGCTGCAAAGCAAGCAGGGCTTTCTGAAGCCGTGCCATCAGAGGCACAGGAAAGAGCCAGTGACCCCTGGGCTGCTCCCAGGGGCCCTGGCCTGGCCTGGCCGTGCCCTTCAAGAGCCCCGGGGCAGCCTCAGACAGCTCTTCAGGAGATCTCACCTGCTATTGGAGAGCCCTTCGTGGCAGTCGAGGGCTGTCTTGGGACAGCTTCCTGGAGATGGAGGAGCCTCCTTGATGTATCCAGGCTGGTCTCCACCACCAGGCTCGGGCTTTCTCCAGCTGGCACAAGCGGCACAGCGTCCTGGCAGCTGTGGGATGACCACTGCTGGCTCCAGGACGCTTGCTGCTTGGCCAGCTTCTCCCAAGAAGGCTCCCCTGGATCGGGCTGGGCTCCCGTTTGGACTTCTGGGCTTTCCCTGGCCACGTCAGGGGTCAGGGGTGCGCCCGCGTTGTTGAAGCCCGTGCGTCCAAGGGAGCTGGGAGACCTGTCCACGGGCCCTGCATCTTCTGCAGGCTGACAGGTCTCAGTGAGCCTCTGCGGGGGATGGAGGCTGTCAGAGATAGCAGAGGCTCCTGGCAGGATGCAGGGTCTCTGACAGCCTGATGTTCCTGCACGGATGGCTCTCCCCTGCTGTGCCATCCTTGCAGGCCTTGAGGCTCTCCCAGCGATGGAGAATCTTGCTGGGAGCAGCCTCTTGAAGGGATGGAGGCTTCGGGAGGAGCTGGAGGGGCCACAGCAGGGCAGGTGGCCTCGCTTCACCAGCTCCTCCAGTTGTTTCCACAGCGCCTGCCACATCCCCGAGTAGAGCGGCGCACGTGTCCCTCTGGGATGCCAGAGCAGCCGCATCAGCTCCTGCAGCTCCTGGGCCAGAGCCACGCAGGGGCCGCAGCTGCAGGGCCTGCCCAGGGGGCTGGCGGGAGCACGTGGCCGCTTGCGCCGAGTCGCCCGAGGCCTGGGGGCCCTGGGAGCCACAGGGGCTCCTCGGTTCCTCCGTGAGCCTCGGGGCCGGACCCCGGGGCGCTCGCTCCTCTTTGCCGTCCGTGCCCGCCGGCCCGGTGGGTGCCGGTGGCCAAGGGCCCACCAGACAGCCCCAGCGGCCAGCAGCAGGACAAGCACAGTCCCCAGGACGACGCCGTCACTCGTGGCTCCGGCACGACCCATCGCGACTGCACTGGCGGCCGCGGGTGCTGGCCCGGCTTATCCAGCGGCAGCGCAGTGATGTCACAGTGCTGCGGCCGGCACTGCCCGGGGACATCACAGCCCTTGGACATCACAGCCCGGGGACATCACAGCCCTGCCTCAGGGCAGCGCTCAGCTCCTCTGTGCCCTCAGAGCCCAGCCCGCTCCCGAGGGCAGCAGAACCGGCTCGTGGCTGGAGATGGATGTGGCCAGAGAAAGCTGCTGGCAGGGAGAACGGGAGCTCAGCCTGTGGCAAGGCATCGTTCCCTGGTGCCAGGGCTGCACCTGGAAGGGCGCTGGTGCCAGCAGCATCCAGCCCACGGCTCCCGGGACGTTGGTTCCCAGCTGGAAGCCCCCACTACTGTGTGCCTGAGAAGAGAGATCCTCCAGAGACAAAGGGAGTTGACGTTCTTCTGTCTCTGGGGAGCTCTCCTGAACTGGCTGTGGAGGGCAGGAAGAGTCTCTTGTTAGCAGTTCACTGACTTCTGCTGTGCCTCTGCTCTAAATAAATCGGGATTTGCAAGGAACGCTCATTGTGCTCCCACTGCTCTAGCTTGGACTGGGATTCAGTTTCTTTCTTCACAGTAGCTGGCACGTGTTGGGTTTGGATGGAAAGGAATGCTGTGCTCCAAACAGAGGTGCTTTGCTTTCTGCTGAGCAGGGCTTGCCCTCTTCAAGGACTTTGCAGTGTCCCTTGGTACACCAGTGCAATGTTTCCCACTGGGAAGGGAGGGATGAACGTCAAAGACAGAGGCAACAAACGCACCCTAAATTCCTTTGCCACGTCTGTGTCCTTGATTGGGAGGTGACCATCCATATTCTGGAAGGGAACATTTATTTCAAGGTTATTTCTACAATGGGGTTTTTTCTCCATTAATGTATTTAAAACCACTCTTTTTATCGTGCCCTGCATTTCCGGCCACCTTCATCTGCCTCTGAGCTTTCACAACACCAAATTTCTCCCTGCACTGGTTAGAGGCATCTGTGTATTCTTCTCCTGACCTGGATTCACAGGGCACAAAGCTTCCTTTTCCATCCCCTTTCCCAGAGACGATGCCTGTCCAGGCAAGCCAGTCTCATGCCTCACCTGCTCGGCTTCTGACATTTGGGCATCACCTGCTCTGTGCCCTTAGGAGGTGATGTTACCAAAGCGACCAGCACTGATGGACCCCAGCACCTTCAAAACCATTTTCCCCAGGGACCTTGCTTAGCAGTTCCCTGAGCAGCCTGAAGTCTGCTCTCTTCATGCTTCGAGCTGAGGCTTTGCTGGCCCTTTTCCTCTTGTCAGAGGTTTGAGCCTCCGTTCATTTGTGGCAGCTGTGGCCAAGAGGGCTCCCAATCCCCGCTTGGCCCAGGGCACCTGGGGCTCAGACGGCGGCCTGGCTCAAGGGGGGCTGAGCTGGAGAGTCCTGGGCTGTGGGGGCTCCTCCCTTACTGGGAGGAGGCTTCCTGGGGAGGAAGAAGGCTCTGGCATGAGCCACGAGGCCTGGTGCGCATTTGCCTGCTGCCGATGAGAGGGAAAGAAAGAGGAAGAGTTCATCAGGGCTCAACCTGAAATGACGTTCTGCTGCTTCTGGTTCTTCACAGAGCTTTGGAGAGGAGACGTCTCTGTCCCTGACACCAGCCAGCCCTTGCAATGCACACAGAGACAGTGTGTCACTTCAGGAGACACACCAAGAAGGCCCTGTCACTTTCAAAGGGCAGCTGTTGTTTCACTGTTGCATTTCTTGGCTGTGTCAAGCCCCTCCTACCCGCACTACAGCCTGCGCTTGGAGACACAAAAGGAGCATCCTGGAGGAAAGGCATGGAAAGCTTGACAAAGGCTGAGGGGAGCACTCAGATCTCCCCTTTTCCCAAGAGGTTTCTTTAGCTGAAGTTGCTGACAAGGACCAGACTTGACTAGCTGCAATGGGTTTGTTGTTGTTTTATTTCTCGGGTCCTCAGTCCTGTGTGGGATTCTGTACGTGGGCGCAGCAGGGGCTCCAGCAAGGTGTCAAAAGCGCCTGCCCTGCACCCAAGGGTGGCGCAAGATCTCCTCCAGCTGTGGCCTGTAAGCGGGGTGCTTGGTCAAGCACCAGCGGATCAGATGCTGGCACTCTGCGGAGAGAAGGCACAGACAGCGCCCGTCACTGGCAGAAGGCTCCTGCCCAGCTGCCCCCGGCACCCGCGGGGCCCCGGCCGCACTGCGTGTGCTCGGGGCTGCGCCGGCCTCCCGAGCGACCGTGCCCCGCGGGCAGAGAGCGGCACGGCGGGACACGGCCGCCTCCTTCGGCCACGCGGGCCACGCTGACCCCGTGGGCACGGGCCACCTCCTGCGGCCGGCCCTGGGGGCAGACGGACGGTGCACGGATCTGGGTGAGGGCCGCGCCGGGCTGCGCGCCGCCGGCTGCCATAGCCGGCTGCTTGGGGCCGGAGACCAACCTGGAGAGACCTGCTGCCAGAAGAAGGGCTGCCCCAGCAGGATGGCATGGTCGTCCTCAAAGGGGAGTCTCCCGCAGACCATGACGTACAGCAGCACGCCCAGGGACCAAACGGTGGCTTCATGGCCGTCGTAGCAGCCAAGGCAGACCCACTCGGGCGGGCTGTAGGCGTGCGTTCCTAGGGGAGACGGGCGGCGCTGTCCAGGCACGGGCTGCTGCCTTCCAGAGCCCAGCGCCAGGCTCCTGGCTGAGGCAGGGGCTGCACCCGCGGCCACACCTTCCCCCCCGAGGCCACCCCGCGTCCCCCAGCCAGCTGGCCAAAGCCAAGGAACATTGTGCCAGGCAAAGAAGGCCCGTGGAGCGTCTCGAGCCCTTGCGGGCCTGCCGAGCCGGGAGGCCCGGAGCTGGCTTTTGCCGCCCCCCCTGCTGCCGGCAGGGCCGGCAGCTGGGTCCCGGGGCACTGCGTCTGCCCTGGGCCAAAGGGCAGCTGGCTGAAGGCCGCAGCCCACAGCCCAGGAGGGAGTGGGGCCCTGCAGTGCCTGGCACCGGGAGCGGGGCCCGGGCCATGGGCTCACCGGCAAAGCGCGTGTAGGCCCGCTCCTGGAGGAAGGTGCCGCAACCGAAGTCGATGAGCTTCAGGTCGCCGCTCTCCGGGTCCACGAGGAGGTTCGCCGGCTTGATGTCCCGGTGCAGGACGCCGCAGGCGGTGCAGTGCCGCACGGCCTCCAGCACCTGGACGAAAAGCCAGCGCGCCATCTCCTCGCACAGGAACTCCTGCTCCAGCAGGAGCTGCAGGAGATCCTGCCATGCCTCCGGACGCTCCAGCACCAGCACGAAGCTGTCAGGCAGCTCGAACCAGTCGAGGAGCTGGATGATGTTGTAGCAGCTGGAGCCCACCTTCTCCATCAGCACGACCTCCATGGGCACGCGGGTGCCGTCGGGCTGCGAGGAGGAGAAAATCAGTGCCTGTGGCAGGCCTGATGCTGCCCCGGGGCTGCTGCGCTGCGCCCTGCCTGGGATGCCCCCGTGCCCCCTTGCGCAGCCTCCCCGGTGCTGGGGCTTCCCCCCGCCTAGGGGATGCTTGGGGGGTGCCCCTGCCCGGCCCCGCCGCCGCTGTTTGGCACGGCCGGGCCCGCCATGCTGCGGCTTGCACGCTGAGCCCGCGCCCGCTGTCCCCGCCTCCCGCTGGCAGTCGGCGCCCCGGGATTCTCCCTGCCTGACCCGGCCCGCTCTGTCCCGCCGGCCCCGCTCCCTCACCAGCTCGTCCCACTGCAGGACGCTCTCCCGGGACACGCGTTTGATGGCCACCTGCAAGCCATGGAGAGAGGAGGGCTGAGCTCCGGCCCTGCCCCTCCCCAGCGCTGCCCCTCGTCCCACGCCCGGCCGTCGCGGCCACTCACCGGTCTCCCGTCGGAGAGGCGGATGCCCGAGAAAACGGTGCCAAAGCCACCGCTGCCCAGCTGCGGGCCCAGCTGGTACAGCTCCTGCAGCTCCTTCCTTAGCCCTGCAAAAGGCCGAGAGCAGCCATCAGCCCTGCGCCCAGGAACACCCCAGTGCCCGCGAGGGCAGCGGGCCGGGCCCCCGCGGGCCGCTCCGCTCTCACCTGCTCCCTGCTGCGCGCCGGGCAGCGGCCCCTGCTCCGCAGCCGCCGGGCTGGCGAGCGGCAGAGCCGGGCCTGGGCAGCGCGCACAGGCGGCTGCAGGAGCCCCGGGGCAGCGGGGCACGGCGGCACCGTCACTGGCCCCGGCCTCGTGGGCTGGACTCTGCCATTGACCATGGCCGGGGCTGCAGCCCGAGGCTTCTTCACCCAGGGGGGTGCCAGGAGCAGCTGCAAAGCAAGCAGGGCTTTCTGAAGCCGTGCCATCAGAGGCACAGGAAAGAGCCAGTGACCCCTGGGCTGCTCCCAGGGGCCCTGGCCTGGCCTGGCCGTGCCCTTCAAGAGCCCCGGGGCAGCCTCAGACAGCTCTTCAGGAGATCTCACCTGCTATTGGAGAGCCCTTCGTGGCAGTCGAGGGCTGTCTTGGGACAGCTTCCTGGAGATGGAGGAGCCTCCTTGATGTATCCAGGCTGGTCTCCACCACCAGGCTCGGGCTTTCTCCAGCTGGCACAAGCGGCACAGCGTCCTGGCAGCTGTGGGATGACCACTGCTGGCTCCAGGACGCTTGCTGCTTGGCCAGCTTCTCCCAAGAAGGCTCCCCTGGATCGGGCTGGGCTCCCGTTTGGACTTCTGGGCTTTCCCTGGCCACGTCAGGGGTCAGGGGTGCGCCCGCGTTGTTGAAGCCCGTGCGTCCAAGGGAGCTGGGAGACCTGTCCACGGGCCCTGCATCTTCTGCAGGCTGACAGGTCTCAGTGAGCCTCTGCGGGGGATGGAGGCTGTCAGAGATAGCAGAGGCTCCTGGCAGGATGCAGGGTCTCTGACAGCCTGATGTTCCTGCACGGATGGCTCTCCCCTGCTGTGCCATCCTTGCAGGCCTTGAGGCTCTCCCAGCGATGGAGAATCTTGCTGGGAGCAGCCTCTTGAAGGGATGGAGGCTTCGGGAGGAGCTGGAGGGGCCACAGCAGGGCAGGTGGCCTCGCTTCACCAGCTCCTCCAGTTGTTTCCACAGCGCCTGCCACATCCCCGAGTAGAGCGGCGCACGTGTCCCTCTGGGATGCCAGAGCAGCCGCATCAGCTCCTGCAGCTCCTGGGCCAGAGCCACGCAGGGGCCGCAGCTGCAGGGCCTGCCCAGGGGGCTGGCGGGAGCACGTGGCCGCTTGCGCCGAGTCGCCCGAGGCCTGGGGGCCCTGGGAGCCACAGGGGCTCCTCGGTTCCTCCGTGAGCCTCGGGGCCGGACCCCGGGGCGCTCGCTCCTCTTTGCCGTCCGTGCCCGCCGGCCCGGTGGGTGCCGGTGGCCAAGGGCCCACCAGACAGCCCCAGCGGCCAGCAGCAGGACAAGCACAGTCCCCAGGACGACGCCGTCACTCGTGGCTCCGGCACGACCCATCGCGACTGCACTGGCGGCCGCGGGTGCTGGCCCGGCTTATCCAGCGGCAGCGCAGTGATGTCACAGTGCTGCGGCCGGCACTGCCCGGGGACATCACAGCCCTTGGACATCACAGCCCGGGGACATCACAGCCCTGCCTCAGGGCAGCGCTCAGCTCCTCTGTGCCCTCAGAGCCCAGCCCGCTCCCGAGGGCAGCAGAACCGGCTCGTGGCTGGAGATGGATGTGGCCAGAGAAAGCTGCTGGCAGGGAGAACGGGAGCTCAGCCTGTGGCAAGGCATCGTTCCCTGGTGCCAGGGCTGCACCTGGAAGGGCGCTGGTGCCAGCAGCATCCAGCCCACGGCTCCCGGGACGTTGGTTCCCAGCTGGAAGCCCCCACTACTGTGTGCCTGAGAAGAGAGATCCTCCAGAGACAAAGGGAGTTGACGTTCTTCTGTCTCTGGGGAGCTCTCCTGAACTGGCTGTGGAGGGCAGGAAGAGTCTCTTGTTAGCAGTTCACTGACTTCTGCTGTGCCTCTGCTCTAAATAAATCGGGATTTGCAAGGAACGCTCATTGTGCTCCCACTGCTCTAGCTTGGACTGGGATTCAGTTTCTTTCTTCACAGTAGCTGGCACGTGTTGGGTTTGGATGGAAAGGAATGCTGTGCTCCAAACAGAGGTGCTTTGCTTTCTGCTGAGCAGGGCTTGCCCTCTTCAAGGACTTTGCAGTGTCCCTTGGTACACCAGTGCAATGTTTCCCACTGGGAAGGGAGGGATGAACGTCAAAGACAGAGGCAACAAACGCACCCTAAATTCCTTTGCCACGTCTGTGTCCTTGATTGGGAGGTGACCATCCATATTCTGGAAGGGAACATTTATTTCAAGGTTATTTCTACAATGGGGTTTTTTCTCCATTAATGTATTTAAAACCACTCTTTTTATCGTGCCCTGCATTTCCGGCCACCTTCATCTGCCTCTGAGCTTTCACAACACCAAATTTCTCCCTGCACTGGTTAGAGGCATCTGTGTATTCTTCTCCTGACCTGGATTCACAGGGCACAAAGCTTCCTTTTCCATCCCCTTTCCCAGAGACGATGCCTGTCCAGGCAAGCCAGTCTCATGCCTCACCTGCTCGGCTTCTGACATTTGGGCATCACCTGCTCTGTGCCCTTAGGAGGTGATGTTACCAAAGCGACCAGCACTGATGGACCCCAGCACCTTCAAAACCATTTTCCCCAGGGACCTTGCTTAGCAGTTCCCTGAGCAGCCTGAAGTCTGCTCTCTTCATGCTTCGAGCTGAGGCTTTGCTGGCCCTTTTCCTCTTGTCAGAGGTTTGAGCCTCCGTTCATTTGTGGCAGCTGTGGCCAAGAGGGCTCCCAATCCCCGCTTGGCCCAGGGCACCTGGGGCTCAGACGGCGGCCTGGCTCAAGGGGGGCTGAGCTGGAGAGTCCTGGGCTGTGGGGGCTCCTCCCTTACTGGGAGGAGGCTTCCTGGGGAGGAAGAAGGCTCTGGCATGAGCCACGAGGCCTGGTGCGCATTTGCCTGCTGCCGATGAGAGGGAAAGAAAGAGGAAGAGTTCATCAGGGCTCAACCTGAAATGACGTTCTGCTGCTTCTGGTTCTTCACAGAGCTTTGGAGAGGAGACGTCTCTGTCCCTGACACCAGCCGGCCCTTGCAATGCACACAGAGACAGTGTGTCACTTCAGGAGACACACCAAGAAGGCCCTGTCACTTTCAAAGGGCAGCTGTTGTTTCACTGTTGCATTTCTTGGCTGTGTCAAGCCCCTCCTACCCGCACTACAGCCTGCGCTTGGAGACACAAAAGGAGCATCCTGGAGGAAAGGCATGGAAAGCTTGACAAAGGCTGAGGGGAGCACTCAGATCTCCCCTTTTCCCAAGAGGTTTCTTTAGCTGAAGTTGCTGACAAGGACCAGACTTGACTAGCTGCAATGGGTTTGTTGTTGTTTTATTTCTCGGGTCCTCAGTCCTGTGTGGGATTCTGTACGTGGGCGCAGCAGGGGCTCCAGCAAGGTGTCAAAAGCGCCTGCCCTGCACCCAAGGGTGGCGCAAGATCTCCTCCAGCTGTGGCCTGTAAGCGGGGTGCTTGGTCAAGCACCAGCGGATCAGATGCTGGCACTCTGCGGAGAGAAGGCACAGACAGCGCCCGTCACTGGCAGAAGGCTCCTGCCCAGCTGCCCCCGGCACCCGCGGGGCCCCGGCCGCACTGCGTGTGCTCGGGGCTGCGCCGGCCTCCCGAGCGACCGTGCCCCGCGGGCAGAGAGCGGCACGGCGGGACACGGCCGCCTCCTTCGGCCACGCGGGCCACGCTGACCCCGTGGGCACGGGCCACCTCCTGCGGCCGGCCCTGGGGGCAGACGGACGGTGCACGGATCTGGGTGAGGGCCGCGCCGGGCTGCGCGCCGCCGGCTGCCATAGCCGGCTGCTTGGGGCCGGAGACCAACCTGGAGAGACCTGCTGCCAGAAGAAGGGCTGCCCCAGCAGGATGGCATGGTCGTCCTCAAAGGGGAGTCTCCCGCAGACCATGACGTACAGCAGCACGCCCAGGGACCAAACGGTGGCTTCATGGCCGTCGTAGCAGCCAAGGCAGACCCACTCGGGCGGGCTGTAGGCGTGCGTTCCTAGGGGAGACGGGCGGCGCTGTCCAGGCACGGGCTGCTGCCTTCCAGAGCCCAGCGCCAGGCTCCTGGCTGAGGCAGGGGCTGCACCCGCGGCCACAGCTTCCCCCCCGAGGCCACCCCGCGTCCCCCAGCCAGCTGGCCAAAGCCAAGGAACATTGTGCCAGGCAAAGAAGGCCCGTGGAGCGTCTCGAGCCCTTGCGGGCCTGCCGAGCCGGGAGGCCCGGAGCTGGCTTTTGCCGCCCCCCCTGCTGCCGGCAGGGCCGGCAGCCGGGTCCCGGGGCACTGCGTCTGCCCTGGGCCAAAGGGCAGCTGGCTGAAGGCCACAGCCCACAGCCCAGGAGGGAGTGGGGCCCTGCAGTGCCTGGCACCGGGAGCGGGGCCCGGGCCATGGGCTCACCGGCAAAGCGCGTGTAGGCCCGCTCCTGGAGGAAGGTGCCGCAACCGAAGTCGATGAGCTTCAGGTCGCCGCTCTCCGGGTCCACGAGGAGGTTCGCCGGCTTGATGTCCCGGTGCAGGACGCCGCAGGCGGTGCAGTGCCGCACGGCCTCCAGCACCTGGACGAAAAGCCAGCGCGCCATCTCCTCGCACAGGAACTCCTGCTCCAGCAGGAGCTGCAGGAGATCCTGCCATGCCTCCGGACGCTCCAGCACCAGCACGAAGCTGTCAGGCAGCTCGAACCAGTCGAGGAGCTGGATGATGTTTGTAGCAGCTGGAGCCCACCTTCTCCATCAGCACGACCTCCATGGGCACGCGGGTGCCGTCGGGCTGCGAGGAGGAGAAAATCAGTGCCTGTGGCAGGCCTGATGCTGCCCCGGGGCTGCTGCGCTGCGCCCTGCCTGGGATGCCCCCGTGCCCCCTTGCGCAGCCTCCCCGGTGCTGGGGCTTCCCCCCGCCTAGGGGATGCTTGGGGGGTGCCCCTGCCCGGCCCCGCCGCCGCTGTTTGGCACGGCCAGGCCCCGCCATGCTGCGGCTTGCACGCTGAGCCCGCGCCCGCTGTCCCCGCCTCCCGCTGGCAGTCGGCGCCCCGGGATTCTCCCTGCCTGACCCGGCCCGCTCTGTCCCGCCGGCCCCGCTCCCTCACCAGCTCGTCCCACTGCAGGACGCTCTCCCGGGACACGCGTTTGATGGCCACCTGCAAGCCATGGAGAGAGGAGGGCTGAGCTCCGGCCCTGCCCCTCCCCAGCGCTTCCCCTCGTCCCACGCTCCGGCCGTCGCGGCCACTCACCGTCTCCCGTCGGAGAGGCGGATGCCCGAGAAAACGGTGCCAAAGCCACCGCTGCCCAGCTGCGGGCCCAGCTGGTACAGCTCCTGCAGCTCCTTCCTTTGCCCCTGCAAAAGGCCGAGAGCAGCCATCAGCCCTGCGCCCAGGAACACCCCAGTGCCCGCGAGTGCAGCGGGCCGGGCCCCCGCGGGCCGCTCCGCTCTCACCTGCTCCCTGCTGCGCGCCGGGCAGCGGCCCCTGCTCCGCAGCCGCCGGGCTGGCGAGCGGCAGAGCCGGGCCTGGGCAGCGCGCACAGGCGGCTGCAGGAGCCCCGGGGCAGCGGGGCACGGCGGCACCGTCACTGGCCCCGGCCTCGTGGGCTGGACTCTGCCATTGACCATGGCCGGGGCTGCAGCCCGAGGCTTCTTCACCCAGGGGGGTGCCAGGAGCAGCTGCAAAGCAAGCAGGGCTTTCTGAAGCCGTGCCATCAGAGGCACAGGAAAGAGCCAGTGACCCCTGGGCTGCTCCCAGGGGCCCTGGCCTGGCCTGGCCGTGCCCTTCAAGAGCCCCGGGGCAGCCTCAGGCAGCTCTTCAGGAGATCTCACCTGCTATTGGAGAGCCCTTCGTGGCAGTCGAGGGCTGTCTTGGGACAGCTTCCTGGAGATGGAGGAGCCTCCTTGATGTATCCAGGCTGGTCTCCACCACCAGGCTCGGGCTTTCTCCAGCTGGCACAAGCGGCACAGCGTCCTGGCAGCTGTGGGATGACCACTGCTGGCTCCAGGACGCTTGCTGCTTGGCCAGCTTCTCCCAAGAAGGCTCCCCTGGATCGGGCTGGGCTCCCGTTTGGACTTCTGGGCTTTCCCTGGCCACGTCAGGGGTCAGGGGTGCGCCCGCGTTGTTGAAGCCCGTGCGTCCAAGGGAGCTGGGAGACCTGTCCACGGGCCCTGCATCTTCTGCAGGCTGACAGGTCTCAGTGAGCCTCTGCGGGGGATGGAGGCTGTCAGAGATAGCAGAGGCTCCTGGCAGGATGCAGGGTCTCTGACAGCCTGATGTTCCTGCACGGATGGCTCTCCCCTGCTGTGCCATCCTTGCAGGCCTTGAGGCTCTCCCAGCGATGGAGAATCTTGCTGGGAGCAGCCTCTTGAAGGGATGGAGGCTTCGGGAGGAGCTGGAGGGGCCACAGCAGGGCAGGTGGCCTCGCTTCACCAGCTCCTCCAGTTGTTTCCACAGCGCCTGCCACATCCCCGAGTAGAGCGGCGCACGTGTCCCTCTGGGATGCCAGAGCAGCCGCATCAGCTCCTGCAGCTCCTGGGCCAGAGCCACGCAGGGGCCGCGCAGCTGCAGGGCCTGCCCAGGGGGCTGGCGGGAGCACGTGGCCGCTTGCGCCGAGTCGCCCGAGGCCTGGGGGCCCTGGGAGCCACAGGGGCTCCTCGGTTCCTCCGTGAGCCTCGGGGCCGGACCCCGGGGCGCTCGCTCCTCTTTGCCGTCCGCGCCCGCCGGCCCGGTGGGTGCCGGTGGCCAAGGGCCCACCAGACAGCCCCAGCGGCCAGCAGCAGGACAAGCACAGTCCCCAGGACGACGCCGTCACTCGTGGCTCCGGCACGACCCATCGCGACTGCACTGGCGGCCGCGGGTGCTGGCCCGGCTTATCCAGCGGCAGCGCAGTGATGTCACAGTGCTGCGGCCGGCACTGCCGGGGACATCACAGCCCTTGGACATCACAGCCCGGGGACATCACAGCCCTGCCTCAGGAGCTCAGCCCCTCTGTGCCCTCAGAGCCCAGCCCGCTCCCGAGGGCAGCAGAACCGGCTCGTGGCTGGAGATGGATGTGGCCAGAGAAAGCTGCTGGCAGGGAGAACGGGAGCTCAGCCTGTGGCAAGGCATCGTTCCCTGGTGCCAGGGCTGCACCTGGAAGGGCGCTGGTGCCAGCAGCATCCAGCCCACGGCTCCCGGGACGTTGGTTCCCAGCTGGAAGCCCCCACTACTGTGTGCCTGAGAAGAGAGATCCTCCAGAGACAAAGGGAGTTGACGTTCTTCTGTCTCTGGGGAGCTCTCCTGAACTGGCTGTGGAGGGCAGGAAGAGTCTCTTGTTAGCAGTTCACTGACTTCTGCTGTGCCTCTGCTCTAAATAAATCGGGATTTGCAAGGAACGCTCATTGTGCTCCCACTGCTCTAGCTTGGACTGGGATTCAGTTTCTTTCTTCACAGTAGCTGGCACGTGTTGGGTTTGGATGGAAAGGAATGCTGTGCTCCAAACAGAGGTGCTTTGCTTTCTGCTGAGCAGGGCTTGCCCTCTTCAAGGACTTTGCAGTGTCCCTTGGTACACCAGTGCAATGTTTCCCACTGGGAAGGGAGGGATGAACGTCAAAGACAGAGGCAACAAACGCACCCTAAATTCCTTTGCCACGTCTGTGTCCTTGATTGGGAGGTGACCATCCATATTCTGGAAGGGAACATTTATTTCAAGGTTATTTCTACAATGGGGTTTTTTCTCCATTAATGTATTTAAAACCACTCTTTTTATCGTGCCCTGCATTTCCGGCCACCTTCATCTGCCGCTGAGCTTTCACAACACCAAATTTCTCCCTGCACTGGTTAGAGGCATCTGTGTATTCTTCTCCTGACCTGGATTCACAGGGCACAAAGCTTCCTTTTCCATCCCCTTTCCCAGAGACGATGCCTGTCCAGGCAAGCCAGTCTCATGCCTCACCTGCTCGGCTTCTGACATTTGGGCATCACCTGCTCTGTGCCCTTAGGAGGTGATGTTACCAAAGCGACCAGCACTGATGGACCCCAGCACCTTCAAAACCATTTTCCCCAGGGACCTTGCTTAGCAGTTCCCTGAGCAGCCTGAAGTCTGCTCTCTTCATGCTTCGAGCTGAGGCTTTGCTGGCCCTTTTCCTCTTGTCAGAGGTTTGAGCCTCCATTCATTTGTGGCAGCTGTGGCCAAGAGGGCTCCCAATCCCCGCTTGGCCCAGGGCACATGGGGCTCAGACGGCGGCCTGGCTCAAGGGGGGCTGAGCTGGAGAGTCCTGGGCTGTGGGGGCTCCTCCCTTACTGGGAGGAGGCTTCCTGGGGAGGAAGAAGGCTCTGGCATGAGCCACGAGGCCTGGTGCGCATTTGCCTGCTGCCGATGAGAGGGAAAGAAAGAGGAAGAGTTCATCAGGGCTCAACCTGAAATGACGTTCTGCTGCTTCTGGTTCTTCACAGAGCTTTGGAGAGGAGACGTCTCTGTCCCTGACACCAGCCGGCCCTTGCAATGCACACAGAGACAGTGTGTCACTTCAGGAGACACACCAAGAAGGCCCTGTCACTTTCAAAGGGCAGCTGTTGTTTCACTGTTGCATTTCTTGGCTGTGTCAAGCCCCTCCTACCCGCACTACAGCCTGCGCTTGGAGACACAAAAGGAGCATCCTGGAGGAAAGGCATGGAAAGCTTGACAAAGGCTGAGGGGAGCACTCAGATCTCCCCTTTTCCCAAGAGGTTTCTTTAGCTGAAGTTGCTGACAAGGACCAGACTTGACTAGCTGCAATGGGTTTGTTGTTGTTTTATTTCTCGGGTCCTCAGTCCTGTGTGGGATTCTGTACGTGGGCGCAGCAGGGGCTCCAGCAAGGTGTCAAAAGCGCCTGCCCTGCACCCAAGGGTGGCGCAAGATCTCCTCCAGCTGTGGCCTGTAAGCGGGGTGCTTGGTCAAGCACCAGCGGATCAGATGCTGGCACTCTGCGGAGAGAAGGCACAGACAGCGCCCGTCACTGGCAGAAGGCTCCTGCCCAGCTGCCCCCGGCACCCGCGGGGCCCCGGCCGCACTGCGTGTGCTCGGGGCTGCGCCGGCCTCCCGAGCGACCGTGCCCCGCGGGCAGAGAGCGGCACGGCGGGACACGGCCGCCTCCTTCGGCCACGCGGGCCACGCTGACCCCGTGGGCACGGGCCACCTCCTGCGGCCGGCCCTGGGGGCAGACGGACGGTGCACGGATCTGGGTGAGGGCCGCGCCGGGCTGCGCGCCGCCGGCTGCCATAGCCGGCTGCTTGGGGCCGGAGACCAACCTGGAGAGACCTGCTGCCAGAAGAAGGGCTGCCCCAGCAGGATGGCATGGTCGTCCTCAAAGGGGAGTCTCCCGCAGACCATGACGTACAGCAGCACGCCCAGGGACCAAACGGTGGCTTCATGGCCGTCGTAGCAGCCAAGGCAGACCCACTCGGGCGGGCTGTAGGCGTGCGTTCCTAGGGGAGACGGGCGGCGCTGTCCAGGCACGGGCTGCTGCCTTCCAGAGCCCAGCGCCAGGCTCCTGGCTGAGGCAGGGGCTGCACCCGCGGCCACAGCTTCCCCCCCGAGGCCACCCCGCGTCCCCCAGCCAGCTGGCCAAAGCCAAGGAACATTGTGCCAGGCAAAGAAGGCCCGTGGAGCGTCTCGAGCCCTTGCGGGCCTGCCGAGCCGGGAGGCCCGGAGCTGGCTTTTGCCGCCCCCCCTGCTGCCGGCAGGGCCGGCAGCCGGGTCCCGGGGCACTGCGTCTGCCCTGGGCCAAAGGGCAGCTGGCTGAAGGCCACAGCCCACAGCCCAGGAGGGAGTGGGGCCCTGCAGTGCCTGGCACCGGGAGCGGGGCCCGGGCCATGGGCTCACCGGCAAAGCGCGTGTAGGCCCGCTCCTGGAGGAAGGTGCCGCAACCGAAGTCGATGAGCTTCAGGTCGCCGCTCTCCGGGTCCACGAGGAGGTTCGCCGGCTTGATGTCCCGGTGCAGGACGCCGCAGGCGGTGCAGTGCCGCACGGCCTCCAGCACCTGGACGAAAAGCCAGCGCGCCATCTCCTCGCACAGGAACTCCTGCTCCAGCAGGAGCTGCAGGAGATCCTGCCATGCCTCCGGACGCTCCAGCACCAGCACGAAGCTGTCAGGCAGCTCGAACCAGTCGAGGAGCTGGATGATGTTGTAGCAGCTGGAGCCCACCTTCTCCATCAGCACGACCTCCATGGGCACGCGGGTGCCGTCGGGCTGCGAGGAGGAGAAAATCAGTGCCTGTGGCAGGCCTGATGCTGCCCCGGGGCTGCTGCGCTGCGCCCTGCCTGGGATGCCCCCGTGCCCCCTTGCGCAGCCTCCCCGGTGCTGGGGCTTCCCCCCGCCTAGGGGATGCTTGGGGGGTGCCCCTGCCCGGCCCCGCCGCCGCTGTTTGGCACGGCCGGGCCCGCCATGCTGCGGCTTGCACGCTGAGCCCGCGCCCGCTGTCCCCGCCTCCCGCTGGCAGTCGGCGCCCCGGGATTCTCCCTGCCTGACCCGGCCCGCTCTGTCCCGCCGGCCCCGCTCCCTCACCAGCTCGTCCCACTGCAGGACGCTCTCCCGGGACACGCGTTTGATGGCCACCTGCAAGCCATGGAGAGAGGAGGGCTGAGCTCCGGCCCTGCCCCTCCCCAGCGCTTCCCCTCGTCCCACGCCCGGCCGTCGCGGCCACTCACCGGTCTCCCGTCGGAGAGGCGGATGCCCGAGAAAACGGTGCCAAAGCCACCGCTGCCCAGCTGCGGGCCCAGCTGGTACAGCTCCTGCAGCTCCTTCCTTTGCCCTGCAAAAGGCCGAGAGCAGCCATCAGCCCTGCGCCCAGGAACACCCCAGTGCCCGCGAGTGCAGCGGGCCGGGCCCCGCGGGCCGCTCCGCTCTCACCTGCTCCCTGCTGCGCGCCGGGCAGCGGCCCCTGCTCCGCAGCCGCCGGGCTGGCGAGCGGCAGAGCCGGGCCTGGGCAGCGCGCACAGGCGGCTGCAGGAGCCCCGGGGCAGCGGGGCACGGCGGCACCGTCACTGGCCCCGGCCTCGTGGGCTGGACTCTGCCATTGACCATGGCCGGGGCTGCAGCCCGAGGCTTCTTCACCCAGGGGGGTGCCAGGAGCAGCTGCAAAGCAAGCAGGGCTTTCTGAAGCCGTGCCATCAGAGGCACAGGAAAGAGCCAGTGACCCCTGGGCTGCTCCCAGGGGCCCTGGCCTGGCCTGGCCGTGCCCTTCAAGAGCCCCGGGGCAGCCTCAGACAGCTCTTCAGGAGATCTCACCTGCTATTGGAGAGCCCTTCGTGGCAGTCGAGGGCTGTCTTGGGACAGCTTCCTGGAGATGGAGGAGCCTCCTTGATGTATCCAGGCTGGTCTCCACCACCAGGCTCGGGCTTTCTCCAGCTGGCACAAGCGGCACAGCGTCCTGGCAGCTGTGGGATGACCACTGCTGGCTCCAGGACGCTTGCTGCTTGGCCAGCTTCTCCCAAGAAGGCTCCCCTGGATCGGGCTGGGCTCCCGTTTGGACTTCTGGGCTTTCCCTGGCCACGTCAGGGGTCAGGGGTGCGCCCGCGTTGTTGAAGCCCGTGCGTCCAAGGGAGCTGGGAGACCTGTCCACGGGCCCTGCATCTTCTGCAGGCTGACAGGTCTCAGTGAGCCTCTGCGAGGGATGGAGGCTGTCAGAAATAGCAGAGGCTCCTGGCAGGATGCAGGGTCTCTGACAGCCTGATGTTCCTGCACGGATGGCTCTCCCCTGCTGTGCCATCCTTGCAGGCCTTGAGGCTCTCCCAGCGATGGAGAATCTTGCTGGGAGCAGCCTCTTGAAGGGATGGAGGCTTCGGGAGGAGCTGGAGGGGCCACAGCAGGGCAGGTGGCCTCGCTTCACCAGCTCCTCCAGTTGTTTCCACAGCGCCTGCCACATCCCCGAGTAGAGCGGCGCACGTGTCCCTCTGGGATGCCAGAGCAGCCGCATCAGCTCCTGCAGCTCCTGGGCCAGAGCCACGCAGGGGCCGCAGCTGCAGGGCCTGCCCAGGGGGCTGGCGGGAGCACGTGGCCGCTTGCGCCGAGTCGCCCGAGGCCTGGGGGCCCTGGGAGCCACAGGGGCTCCTCGGTTCCTCCGTGAGCCTCGGGGCCGGACCCCGGGGCGCTCGCTCCTCTTTGCCGTCCGCGCCCGCCGGCCCGGTGGGTGCCGGTGGCCAAGGGCCCACCAGACAGCCCCAGCGGCCAGCAGCAGGACAAGCACAGTCCCCAGGACGACGCCGTCACTCGTGGCTCCGGCACGACCCATCGCGACTGCACTGGCGGCCGCGGGTGCTGGCCCGGCTTATCCCGCGGCAGCGCAGTGATGTCACAGTGCTGCGGCCGGCACTGCCCGGGGACATCACAGCCCTTGGACATCACAGCCCGGGGACATCACAGCCCTGCCTCAGGGCAGCGCTCAGCTCCTCTGTGCCCTCAGAGCCCAGCCCGCTCCTGAGGGCAGCAGAACCAGCTCGTGGCTGTAGCCATGATTATTTATGAAAGATGCTTCCCTTGGGATTTTTTTATCCTGCAAAACTGAGTGGCGTCAGGAACAAAATGTGAACAATAATTATCTGCTGCTGTGGGATGCAACAGGTGCATCTGTCATTGGTCTCAGGTGGCTCTTGCTAATTAATGGCCAATCACTGCCAGCTGGCTCAGACTCTTTGTCCAAGACACAAGCATTTGTTATCATTATTTCTTTTTCTATTCTTACCTAGCCTTCTGATGAGATCCTTTCTTCTGTTCTTTTAGTTTAGTTTTAATATAATATATATCATAAAATAATATATCATGCCTTCTGAAACATGGAGTCAGATCCTCATCTCTTCCCTCATCCTAAGACCCCTGTGAACACCGTCACACATGGCCAGAGAAAACTGCTGGCAGGGAGAACGGGAGCTCAGCCTGTGGCAAGGTATCGTTCCCTGGTGCCAGGGCTGCACCTGGAAGGGCGCTGGTGCCAGCAGCATCCAGCCCACGGCTCCCGGGACGTTGGTTCCCAGCTGGAAGCCCCCACTACTGTGTGCCTGAGAAGAGAGATCCTCCAGAGACAAAGGGAGTTGACGTTCCTCTGTCTGTGGGGAGCTCTCCTGAACTGGCTGTGGAGGGCAGGAAGAGTTTCTTGTTAGCAGCTCTCTGACTTCTGCTGTGCCTCTGCTCTAAATAAATCGGGATTTGCAAGGAGCACTCATCGTGCTCCCACTGCCCTGGCTTGGACTGGGATTCAGTTTCTTTCTTCACAGTAGCTGGCACGTGTTGGGTTTGGTCTAGGAGACATCCTGCACCATTCATAATTTTAGGAGGCAGAAGGCCGCTCATGGTCACAGCCCCTGGGTGGGCTGCAAGTCCCTGGACACGAACACTGGCCCTTTTCTATAGGAAACAAGACTCACCCCCAGTTTTTTGATGTCAGTTTGCAGGAGACATTTGGCACTCCCAGGGCTGCCTGAGTTGTACATGGTGGCATGTTCAGTCTGGGAGAAATCCTGCACCGTTGGGAATTTCAGGAGGTGACAGCCCACTCAGGGCCACATGCTCCTGGACATGAATGCCGGCCCTTTTCCCTATCAAACAAATCTCACCCCCCCAGTGTTTTGATGTCATTTCGCAGGAGACCTTTGGCACTCCAAGGACAGCCTGAGTTCTTGGTTGCGGCAGCTTTGGTCTGGGAGAAATCTTGCCCCATGCAACTTTAGGAGCCAAACACATAGGTAAAAAAAGAATTCAAGGTCATCTTTAATTGCTTTAATATTTTAAATCCTGACCTAATTTTGACAAGATTTTAATCTTTCTGAAATTCCCTCAAGGAAGACTTGTATGTGTGTAGTGCAGTTTACAGGAAAGCTGCCAGAGTCATTTGTTTTGTGTGTTAGAAAGAATGTGGTAGGACACATGGTAGGAGAGGAAAGCTCAAAACCCTGGCAGCATGCTGTTGTTGATATTCTTTGATGTATGTTAAACCCAAAAACTGTTTTGTCCCTGTCGCTGTTTTTGGCCAGATTAAAATTACAGGGCTGGGCTCAGAGAGAGAGAAAAAAAATATAAGAGTGCACACAGCTGAAAGTAAAAAGCATAGCAACAATGTGTGTTGTGCAGTTTAAGACTGTAGGGGAAAAAGTGATGCCCAGCACTCTTTTTTGTTCTAGAACTTTTTTAATGGTGGCAGCAGTTACTGAACTGAGAAGGAATTTGCATAAACTCTTCACTGTCCATTTGAAATGCTTAATTCACACAATAATCAAGGGGCAGTATGAATTCCTCTCCAGTTGTATGTAATATCAACTTATTTCACTTTTGAAGACGCTAGCTACAAAATTTAAAATATCACACAAAAGCCGTGTACACAGAATGGGCAAGAGGAGAAAGCTGTTGCTGGCTTCACCTTTCCCTCACTCCCCTTGAACTGCACCACACACATTGGTGTTATGTGCTTTTCTTCTCAGCAGCATATTCTATCTTGTAGAAATGATATTTAAAATTTAAACCATCCAGCAAGTGCTCCCACAAACAAGATCCTGGAACAAAATGACTTATGTAGGCATCTCCTTCCTTTCCCAGTCCTTAATGTGCTCACATAACACAGCATTATTCACTTTCCTCTCAGGTTTATGTACACCCACATTTCTTCTCTCTCACCAATGCAGGATCTGAAAAGCAACCACCCCCTTTACTGATCCCACACTAAGGGTGCCAGGACTTGTTGGCTTTTACCTTCCTGATGCCACTGTCCTGGAGTGACTGGTCACAGAGTGAGCCGAGCTACGGCCCACGAGGGGGAGCTTGTCACCTCTTCAGACCTGCAGGAGGGTTTATTGATTAATATTGTTCAATATTCATGCTGGTGAATGCTTTGCCTGTTAAATAAACAGGTTTTTTCCACTTTTCTCCAAGGAAATCTTTTCCCAAATCAGCTGGGGGAAGGGCCACTTGGATTTGCTTTCTAGAGGGACCCCAATTCAGAGGTCTCCTCCAAAATGTGCCCCAAACCAGGACAGCTGCCTTTCAATAGCTCTGCTAGATGACAGGGTGCACTTACCAAAGAAGTAAATGTATCATGGTATTTTTAAACCACAAAATATGCAGATCCAACGTGGAAAAAGTCTCGTCACTGTTCTCCAACAATGTTCGAGGATGGAAAGATTTCACTGACATTACTTTTATTTTCAAACATGTATTTGAATATGAAGTGGCACACATCTTTACTTCTGTCCTTCTCTCTCTTGTGTGAGAGCAATCCTTGAATATACTGTTGTAAGCCAAAACCTAATTTTTGGCAGGCCTTTGAAAAGTTCAGGAAGTTTTTTTCCATGGGAAGGAAAGCATGCAATGCCAGTGTTTCAGGTGGAGGTTATAGGCTGCCCAGGGAGCTGATATCAGGAGACTTTCTGTCCTACCACCTTTCATGTGGGGTCTATTTATTTGTGAGATCTTTATTGCTAGCAGTATCTAAATGTTGGTGGTGAGCTCTTGCCAGAGAACATAATTTCCACTCTTTGGGAAGGAAAGCACTTCCCTTTGGTGTTTCTGGTGCAAGGTGCAGTCTACCAAACAGAAAAAAGCAAAACAGGGCAAGGTAAGGGTAGGCAAGGCAATGAGAGTCATGGAAGAAAGCAAGGCAAGGCAAAGACAGGAAAAAAGAGGCAGGAAAGCCAAGGTGAAGTGTGATTGACTATGGCAAAGCAAGAAGAGGAGTGGTGGGAAGGGCAAGGGAAGGACGTGGAGGTGTAAGTAAGGAAATGCAAGGTTCAGATGGGAAAGGCAAGGCAAAGGAAGGGCAGACAAAGCTGAGCAAGGCCAGGGTCAAAAGCTGTAAGCAAGTCAAGGCAGGAGATGGGCATGCAAGGCAATGAAGTGCAAGGGAGAGGTAAGAGGCCAAGGCAATTCTAGGGCTGGCTTTTCAGGAAAGGAAAGGTAATAAAAGCTGACAGGGAAAACACCATAAAATTATGTCAAAGGAGGAAAAGGGGTGTTCCTCTGGAAGGGTGACATGGCTGACAGGCAGGCCGAGGTGCCTTCAAATCAACACACGCAGCATGGGCAACAAACAGGAGGAGCTGGAAGCCACTCTGCTGCTAGAAAGTTATCTGCTGCATTGCTGGAACTTGGTGGGATGAACCCCATGACTGGAGTGTCACCACTGATAGCCACAGCCTGCTCAGCAGAAAAGGAGAGGAAGGAGAGGTGGAGGATTGCCCTCTACATCAAGAAGTGGATTCTATGTGAGGAGCTGTCTTTGAAGAACAGCCATGAGCAAGGCAAAGGCCTGCAGGTAACAATCAGTGCCCAAGGCAGCAAAGGAACCTTGTGGTTGGTATCTACTACAGGCTGCCCGATGAAGGGGATCCCATTGACAAAGGCTTCTTTCTAATGCCACAGGAAGCATTGTGCTCTCAGGCTTTTGTCCTGCTGGAGAGCTTCAACCACTGTGCAGTGGAGATCCTTTCTTGACAGATGACTAGAACAGAGTTTCAGTGACCTTTTCAGTTAAGGCGTGTCATATGCAAAGAAATGTTGCTTTTGGCACCACTGGAAATTAATGTCAGCTGTAGATATGAGAAGCTCACAAGTCTCTTGCTCACTGAATATTCTGAAAGACATCAGAATGTCTTCAGCAAGATTTAGGACGAGATGCAAAGAGCCACATCTCTTTTCTGGTTCATTTTGTGGCCACAATTTCACTTCTTTTGATTCTTAACATGGATATTCTTAAACCCTACGTTGTCATCATTTGGTCAGCTCATGAGGTTTTTTCTTTTTAAAATTGTATTTTCTCAAGGCAGAGAAATTGCAACTATTTACTGTCGGTTTCTCGGCTGTTTAGGTGGCCTGGAAAGGCCCAGGGTGGCCTTGGACAGCCCGGCGCTTCAAAGGACGAGGAGAGACTTCTGATCTTTTCTCGGTCTCGGTGTTTATTAATTGTTTATCTAAAAGATTTTCTTTCAGCCCAACAGAGGTCTGCACAACAAGCCAGCCATGAGCACACTGCAAGCCCCCGGGGCGGTCACTTATCTTTATACCCGAAGTTACGTGTACAATATTTATAATTATTCCCCAATACCTTCTACCCTTATTAACCGGCGCACTTCTAGTAAAGACCAATCCCAAAGTGCCACCATCACCACAGAAGATGGAGGCCAAGAAGAAGAAGAAGAAGGACAGGACACGCCCCAATTCCTCCATCTTACTTCTTTAGACCCCCCCTGTACAGAAATCCTAAACCCTGTGTTCTACACTCTAATTAACTTATCCCTTCACCATGCACCCCAGTGAAATCCTCCCAGTCCTTATACAGGTGTCATCTCCTGTGTAGGATCAAAGTCCTGCCACCAGACACTTCTGGCAACATTCCAGGACTCCTGAGCCCCCCAAGGGTGTTCTTGGCCACTCTGCACCTCCATCCTGAGGTGCTGAGATCCCACAATTTACCTTTGAGTAGAGGAGCATACACAGAGTGCCAGGGCGAAAGATTATTCATACCAGCAAGGAAAAGGCAGGCATTGAAGGAGACTGTTGAAGGAGAGGTAAAATCTTCAATGCTAAAACTGAAGACAGAGCACCACTAAGTCAAATAAAAGATTTGTCTATTTGCTTTTAAACTGATACAAAGCAAGAAAAAGTAAATTATTATAATTACTTTAAATCTAGTAAAAAATGTGCTGAGATGTGCATTAAGACAAAGGTGGAAGTTCACAAGTTACAAATGCTTAAAACACTTCTTGCTAGGGATAGCATGGCATTGCATCAGGCAATTTCCTAGTCCAACTGTTCTTGAAAGATTTGCATCTCAAAAAGATATGGCATATGAATTCTTAAATTTGACCTATAATGACATACACACAAACAAGCAAAACATTCTCTCTTCTCCTCCTTTTCTCTCTGCTTTCTTGTCATGGAGTGTGTGACTAAGGAGAAACTGAAAGAATCCATGAGTGACAGAGCTTACTCCCATCAATCCTCCCTGATGGAGTGATCAAACTGTAGTGGAAAAAACAGGGCTTTACCCTTTAAAGTGTATTTTATCCTGCTGAGATCAGCACAAATATAGGGGATGAAACTTCCCACATCTGCCATCAAAGCTAGGAAAATGTAACTCAGTACTACCTGCAAATTTTTTGCCTTGAATCCCCAAAGCAATGATGCTCTGTATCTCCATCCCTTAAACTCCAATTCTGTCAGCTTTTCAGTGCTCAGAAATGGACTTGTTAAGATAGCAATGAGGAAAAAAAGAACAAAATAAACACATTTTATTGTGTAAGTAAGTAGATTTGAGATGGAAATACTAAAAGTTAAGTATATATGGACCCCCACGCACACATTTCTCTTTTTAAAGTTGCACTTAAGGATTGTACTTCAAATATGGTTACACAGCTATCTTCCCCCCACACACACTGACTGCCCCTTAATATTAGAACCTAATCTGCCACAAAATTGCATGAAATAAAACCATCTGAGAAATATACTTGAGAATGACTGTTGTTTACAAAGAAGGTAATTTATAGTATACAATTACTGATAAGGTAGAACAAGAATTCAAAAACTGGACTGCATTACAAGCATTTCTTCAAACATCCATTTTGGATTATTGCTGTAAGGTACTAATTGGTCTGTTCTAGACTAATTTACAGACATTCATAAAATAGTGAAAAATCCATGCTTTAGAAACCTGGGACATTTCATGCCTTTGTGCTAACAGAACATGAGGATGGAAGTGATTGGCAGTTTTCAATGTAGATTGGTAGCATTTAGAGTTTTTTTTCTGGTTTACTAACTGATTCTTTGTATTTTTTCTCCTTCTTTTCAGGTGATTTTTTATCTTCAGGTGTAGTCCATGGAGGGCTGTGAAACTTTTGTAGAGGTAAAAAACATGGTGTATAGAATACATATATGCATAAGCAGAAATAAAAAAAAGTATGTTAAAATTCCATGGCAACGGAATTGTCCTTAGAAAAGGGTCCTGATCTTTATTAAAGAAAGCATAATTAACAACCTTCACAGTGCAAAACTGTACAAGTCTGATGCTGCATATAGCTTCATATCACTGCATATTATATATACATATATATACCAATTATATATGTATTTAATATTTAATTATTTTGGAAATCTCTCCTACTCCTGCTTCCAGGGCTATAGACATCACACTATCAAATTAAATAATTTGACTACTAATTCATTTGACTACCAGCTCTTAAAATATTTAACAGTTTGCAAATTGTTACCAGCCAGAAGACATTTGGAACAGATGAACTGCAATCAGATGCAGTCAAAGTCTGAACTAAGTAGTCTTCTGTTTTGAGACAGAACTTGGTGAAGAATGTGTAAGTATACTTCAAGTAACTGCATTTCACAAGATCTTTTGGTAAAACCCAGCAATTGTTCTGAAAGGGAATACCTGAAAGCTTGTCCCTGTTCCTGCTGCCTTCAAATGAGATGTTGAATCATCACAATTCCCCAAACACGTCTTGGCAACCTGTCAACAGAAATGGCAGAGATAACTACTTCATATTTTTTCCAAAAATATTCAGTTTTCCAAAAAAAACTCCAAAATCACCAGGTCTTCTTTTAAGCCTAGTTGATGCAATGGAACAAAGCTTTCATAGCTAAGCTTATCCTAGCCTCCCATCATCCCTGTCATAGTCTTCAACAATATTGCTGAAGTCTTGTAACAGCCAGTTTAACAGCTTGAAACTAGATACTCATCCAGCTTCTTTACTTCATGCTTAAATCTCATCACCATAGTGAAGTTTACTTCTACAAGTGGTCCTAGGGAACAGAAAATTAACTACAAGTGTGTATTATGGGTGAGGAAATAGTAACAAACAGTAGAAAATCAGCATTACAGTTAGAACTTCTCTATTACTATTCTCTTGTCTAAACTCTGGATCTCTAAGGTATAATAATCCCTGAATAGAAATATAAAGTCACTGAATGGGGAAATTAGATGAGTCTCAAGGTGAAAAATCTTGGTGCTTTAATTGCAGTCATTTTATTCAAGGAATAATGTTATATTCTTTGCAAATATGCTTTTTAATATCTGGGAAAACGGAGTTGCACAGCATAAATAAAATTAATTGAAAAGTAGATTTTTGAACCAGGGAGATCTCCAGATATGAAACCAGAGATTAAGGAGGAAGACAAAACTTGGAGGGGAAGATATGAGGGACATGGCATGGATACTTAAACCAAAAAACAATCTTTCCCTAATTCAAAGTCATCAAAAGACATGGCATACCATCACAGGCAGGGACATGCACCAAAGATTCCTCTATTGGCCTCCACTGAAATCGCAAGATTCCTTTGCATTTCATTTCCTTTCAGGAAGGGAAAGGAATCTTGCGAACCTGAAAAGAAAGGCTTACTAACACTCAGGATAGGAGATAGGATCAAATGAAATGCAATTGAAAAAAACTCAAAAAACCCAGAAAATCTGGATTTTTATTGTCTTCAAAAAATAGGCTGTGAGGAAATGAGCTGCATTGCAAAGGACCAAAACATGCCAAAAGTAAGCTCACAGATGTTGCAAAAGCAGGGGAAACAGTCAAGGAGGAAGACATAACTTGGAGGGGAAGATATGAGGCACATGTCATGGAGGCTTAAAAAAAAAAGAAAAAAACCCCAAAAAAATCTTTCCCTAAGTCAAAGTCATCAAATGGCATGGCATGCCACCAAGGGCAGGGATATGCACCAAAGATTCCTTGATTGGTCCCCATTGAAATCGCAAGATTCCTTTTCCCTTCCCGAAAGGAAAGTAAAAGTAATCTAGCGAATCTGAAAAGAAAGGCTTACAAACACTCTGGAAAGGAGATAGGATCCAATGAAATGCAATTGAAGAAACCAGGAAATCGGGAGTTTTAGTGGCTTCAAAAAATAGGCTGTGAGGAAATGAGCGGCATTGCAAAGGACCAAAACTTGCCAAAACTAAGCTCACAGATGTTGCAAAAGCAGGGGAAACAGTCAAGGAGGAAGACAAAACTTGGAGGGGAAGATATGAGGGACATGGCATGGATACTTATTAAAAAAAAAAAAAAAAAGAAAAAATCTTCCCCTTAGTCAAAGCCATCAAATGGCATGGCATGCCATCAAGGTCAAGGACATGCACCAAAGATTCCTCTATTGGTCTCTATTGAAATTGCAAGGTTCCTTTTCCCTTCCCGAAAAGAAATGAAATTTCCTTTCGGGAAGGGCAAAGGAATCTTGCGAATCCGTAAAGCAAGTCTTAGAAAGATATGAGGCTTCCCCGAGGGGTTCTCGAGGTGGAGGCAGAAGTGGGGCTGCTACCAAGGATCGCAGTGGTGCCGAGCATCATCCCCTCTGATGCTGAGGGACTGAGGGGTGGAATAGGGGGTTGTGTCAGAAAGGTGAAAGCTTGCTCAGTTTGAGGTGGTTGTTTGGGAAAGTACTGAAGTGTTAAAGTCAAATATTTTCTGCACCCCACAGAGGTTCTGGAGTGAAATCCTGCCTTCACTCATATGAGTAGTTTTCTTGCCTTTATTTCCATCTGGATAAAAATGTCCTCTTGGCCCTCTCCCTGTGGTGTTGTTGCCCTGATTAGCGTCTGTGTGTGCCTTTTCCAGATCGATTAACTTTGCTTTCTGATCATACAGAGATCAAGTGCAAAGACACCAGGTTTTCTTTAAAGCCTTGTTAATATCAGTCTGAGAGCCTTCAGGGATTGGAACTGGTCTTTTGCCTTCCACCTTGACTAGCCCACTTCACATCGAAGTTCTGTTTTACGTGACTTCCCCATCTCCTGGAAGTTTCATGTGACTTCCCCATCTGGCAACAGAGTCATCCAGACACAGTGATTGCCGTTTAGCTGCCTGAAACTTACTATGTTTTTCCTGTTTCACCAACAAGTTTGTGTTTGTAGGCAATAGTCTCAATGACTGCACATAAAGATTCTCTGCAGTTCTCATTGTACTTTTGCGTACATTGAAAAATAATTGCAGATAAAGCTTGGATTTTTTCTGCATAAATGTTTGAGTGTTGAATTTTGCATGTCTTCGGAGTTTTCCAGCTGGCAAGCATGTTAGTGTCTGTGTCTGGTAAGAGTATAATCATAGATGGCAGTGTGAATGAATCTCTGGCAGAGACTTTTCTGTCAGCAGTGCTGCTAATTAGTAGCAGCGTTCGGTTTTGTGGATCTTTGTAAATGAAGCTGGAATTAATCATGTTTTAGTGAAGGTATAGTAGACACGTCACAGGGAGTGATGTAAGGGCTGTTTGCAGCTCTTGGGAATGTAAAACAGCGACTGACATTTGCAGCAATTAAAACTACATTGCTGGTGCCTGAAGAGCTTTACTTGTACACATTGATGCACATGTTGCACTGATGTGGTGCTACCTAGATAGTCTAAATGGCTTCAGGTGATCTGGGCACCCACTGTTGTTGTGCAGCTGGCAAGGTGGCAGCAGGGAGGCTCAGTGCTGGCAAATCCTTTCCTGCTCACCAGATACTTCATCAGTGGGTGGAATAATCTCTAACACTGCTGCACAGTTAATACAACAGGAGACCAGGACCTCAAATAAGGTGTATTGGGAGGGTCAGTCACACTCAGGGCAAAAACTGTAGAATCAGGTTGATATTTTTAACTGATTCACGCTGCTGATATGTACATCAAATTCTTCCCTTGTAAGCAAAGACTGTAATCTTTGCTTCCTCCTGTGGGGAGAAAGATTACAATAGGGTCTTTCTGAAGACTTTCCATAAGTGTCTCTGGACAGCTGCAGCAGCCACTACCACCCAGACTTTGGGATGGAAAGAAAGAATTCTTGTGATAAGGGAAATAGTGCAGACTTTGGTCTTAGGTACTTACAAGCGCCTTGCAATTTGGTGATGCAGTTCTACTCCTGCTTGTCACCTGTGGTATGTTATTGTGGCAGCCACATATGGTGGCTGTGAGTGTGCACAGATTCTGACCTGCAAAAAAGACCCCCAACATCAAATTTTCCTATTACACAGTGAAAAAGGTGCTCCTAATTCCTTGCTTAGGCACACCCAAGGGGTTAAAAGAAGGTCTCGACCACGGGATGGTGACCTCATTGTGCGCTGACAGTCTTCAGCTGTGACTGGCATCAGTGGGGTAAAGTGACCCCACAGTTATTCTGCCATGCTGAAGCTTCCTATGGTGAAGCCACTGTTTCACCAAGTATCTCACAGGCACTGAGATGCTGTTGAGGTTGGATAATTTCTGAGTCAGCTAACCTGGGTGTATCAACATTGTTGGCATGGCCAAGCAATCAATGTGCATCTGTTTTGCTGCAGGTTTATCCACTTTTAACATTGCTCAGACATCCTGACTCAGTTGTCTCTATTGGCACTTGAAGGATGCCTTAGTAGCTGTACTAATCCTAACGGAGCTGTCTGGACTTGAAACTATCCTTAATGGAATCAGCATGCGCTGTGCCAGTATGAAAGTACTTGTGCAAGTGAGACTGGCTATACCCCACTTTGTATCTTTAATAAAATCATGCATGGTACTTTTAAACTATTTTGTAACCCTTGTTCCCAGAGATGAAGTCATAAGATCTGTCCATGTGACCCAGGATCTGTTTCGTAGAAACTTGTTCTTCTCTTTATGCCTTGGCTTATTTATAGCTGTTTGTGCTTTAGACTGTAAGGTAAATCTGGTTTTCCTACAAGCCTGAGTAACTTATGCTTGGACTGATGCTCACTTGATTTTTTATTTTAATTGGATTTTGCTGAGTATTTTATTGCATAACAGCTGTGATGCCAAGTCTGATAGTAGTTCTTATCTCTGACTCTGTTCAAAAACCATTTTTCTTTAACCCTGAACCCTGTTATGTAATTGCAAGTAGTAATTTAGAAAGATCTAGTCTTAATGGATATGATTACCCCTATTTAGAAAAAGAACAAAAACCACCCCTAAAACCTCCAAAACTTTACCGCCAACTTTAAGGTGGTAGCCAGTTCTGAGAAAGCATATGGGAACATAGCAAGTTCTATCATGGAGTGATTGGGAACCAAATGGAAGGCCTGACCTTTTCTTTCTTTTTCTGTAGTTACTGAGAAGCCTGGTTTTTTAGACTTGGTTCTATTTGCGCTTTTCTTGAAACAATTAAAACTGCTGAAAATGTTAATCCAAAATGTATGGGCACATGTTAAAATCTTTGGTTTAATATACAGCCTGTATTCAGCAAGTACAGGCATCAGCACATCAGGTCAAGAGGTTGTTTTGCCACAGTCCTGGGAATAGGCTACTCTCTGTAAGGTACAAAACAAAGTGTGACCTCATGAAGCAAATATCTGAGCCCCAAAGCTGCTTTTCTTTCTCCCAGCTGTACCAGGCAAATATCTTGCTTGCATTGTAGTGACAAGAGGACTGCTTTTGAATTGTTTTGGCTTTATGGTTTGGTGAATTGTTCTTAGAATAAATATATATTTTACCATCCAGACAGTCCTTTCACATGACCTTTCATTCTTTGAACTTCAGATAAAAGTCCAAAAATCATTACAGCTGATGCTTGCCATGTGAAGCTCAATTAAATTATTCTTTTGTTTGAAGATTATAAGAGAAGGTGAACTTCACTATTTTTTACCATTTTTTTGCCCTTATGAACCCAGTTCCGCAAGTAGTCCAGAAATGGTCTGGAAGATCATGTTACTTGGTGGCGAACAAGGTTGTGATTCAGCAGCTTTGCTTCCACATAAATATGGTTTGTACAGCCTGCTGAAGGCAGCATCTAGTTGTTGCAGAAATAATCTCTCCAACAGAATTCAAAATTATGTTAATGTTTTATTTACATATTTCCTGTTATTTCAGGGAAAGAATGCACCCAGGATGAAAGCACAGCTGCAGCTATCTTTGCTGTTCAAATGGATGATTATCTAGGAGGAAAGCCTGCTCAGAATAGAGAAATTCAAGGATATGAGTCTACTGACTTAGTGGGTTACTTCAAAGGAGGAATTAAATACAAGGTAAAGAGTCTGTCAAAATACATTCTGAAATTGTATGTAACATTTTTCCCTACATAAAAATAAAATGTTTTACTTTGTAAATGGAGATTTTAAAACTAGTCTATTATTTATTAAAAATAGCTTTGTGGATTTAGATCTGAAGCACCCATCTTAAACTGTAGGAATCCAGTGTTTATACAGAAAGCAGCGGCTTGTTTGTCAGTGCCTCTTCTGGTATATGAAAACCTTTCCCAATTGTTTTTTCCAAAATAAAGCTGTCCTAAAATTTCATACTTATATGTCTAAGAGAGTTCACAGTAGGGACTCTGTGTCTGGGTGTTGTTAAATCTCACAGAAATAATTTGTCTTGCAGGCTAAATATTTTTGTTCAAATGCAGAACCCAGTTTGCTCAAGAGGTTAGAAATATTAATAGAATGGAAAAGACCAGAACTTCATTTGAATCTAAAAATGATGCTTTTGCAGCCCTACTACATTTTTTTTCTGAAGTAGATAAAACAATCTCCCATTTTTTTTTTAATTTTAGCTTTTGGAAAGGTGTAGTATCAGTGTCCTTGTGTCACTTCCAGAAGCTGAATAGCTGAAAAGTAATTTTTTTTTTTTTGCATCAACATCTGTGTAGTTTTTAAAGAAGAAAGTGATATATGTCCTATTTTAAAGAATAAAGTAATATATCTTCTGAGAAGTAGAAGCTCTGGGAGCCATGGCTCATTCAGCCTTTTTCCCCTCATTGTAAAGGTTTGTGAGTTAACACAGTCAAGCTTTTAACTCTGTATAAGTAAGGTTGGCAGTGATGCACCCTAACTTTTACATTTTAATTTTTTTTTTTTGTAATTTCAAGAGCCACTCTCTGTTTCAACACAAGGTGTGGGTCTCCCAGAAGAGTGGAGAATGCTGCCTCACAGAGGCAGACATCCAAGCCAGTTTACAGGATTATGCTTATGTTTACACTCACAGATTGTAAATCAACAGTTTGCTCTCACTTCCCTAGTTTGCTACTCATTGCCAGGTTGACTCTTAAGCTGCAAATATTCCTTTCATAAAATTGCAAGCTGCTGTGGATTATCCATCCATATACATGTAACCAGGGACTAAAACCACCTGGACCTCTGAGAGTCAAGAAAAACTTCACAAGGAGCTGCATATATTATCTGCTTTTCCTTAGTCCTTGACTTTTGTCCTAACAATGGGGTTCAATATTATCTCATCCTCTGAAGGAGGCTGGAGAGTGCTGTAAATTCTATGCTTTCACTTTTGCTATTTATCTGAAAATCCTTTGAAGAAGGGTGATATCTGCTCCCTTGGCCAAAGGTTCACACCTCAGAGTTCAGCAGCAGTGATGTCTGTCTGGTCTGTGGTCAGCACTCTTAAACAGTACATTACTTTGGCTTGCTTCTCACTACGTAAGCTATTTTTTCCCTCTGCTAGCTCCTCAAGTGTAGCAAAGAAAAAAGTAACTTTGCAGAAATGAAGCTGAAGTAAAGCTGACCGCTTTGTTTTGTTTCATTCAGGCAGGTGGTGTTGCCTCTGGATTTAATCATGTTGTTACTAATGATCTGAGTGCCCAGAGACTGCTGCATATCAAGGGCAGGAGAGTTCTAAGAGCCACAGAAGTCCCCCTGGCTTGGACCAGCTTCAACAAAGGAGATTGTTTCATTCTTGACCTGGGAAATGTAAGCATTTTGTAGAGCAAAACACTGAAAGGCAAGAGCTGTATCCCTTCCAAGGTCTGAATCATCTCCTAAAATGCAAAACTGACCTTGGTCACTCATGTGAACCAGCAGAAAGAATCTGCTTTAGAAAATTGGTTTTAGTTTCACACCACTTTAAAGGTTTCAAGCTGCCCTAAATGTTTCCTGTAGTGCGCACGGATTATCTGTCAAGAAACAGTTCTCTTTCCCAGAGAGGAAAGGCATTGGGGTGATTCTGCTGGTGTTTGAGCAGCTCAAACCATTCACTGCTGGTGTTTGAGCAGCTCAAACAGTTCACTGTAGGTCCAGTCTGACTTTGGCACTCTTTACCAGATGAATGGGATCAGTGCTAGTTCAGAGCAGAGCACAGATTCAACCATTCTCTTAAGAGCATTTTTTCATAGTCATCAAACTTGGATAGTGATAGTAGACCCTAGAGAAATGGCTGCAAAAGTGATTATAAAACTACTTGAATATTTCAAGAGATCACTTGAGAAGCAATCCTGTGCTTCAAGGCTTTCTGCTGAAAACAAGTAGAGACAGCACAGAAGAATATCGACACATAAGAGAAGATAATTCTGCTTGCTTCAAATGCCTTAAAGTGTAGTGCTGTTGCCTCAAAATACATGAGACTTTCTGATTCTAAGAGTAGCAGCTGGGATGTAGTCCCACACTAATTGGGTGCAAGTTACCAATTTGAAATTGTACTCACATGTATAAAATGGAAAGCATAGTTTATCTGCAGTTGATTTTATCTGTAGTGTTTCACAAGGAAGTGGTCAGCTGCTTCAAGACCTGAGTTCCCCTGACCTATTGAAAAATGGACTCCTCTGAATTCATGGTGTGCATTTTCTCTGAAATAAGAAAATTCATGGTTCCTTTTTTCTCTGTCTAGTGTGACAATTGAAGATAATCAATGTAACTACTTGATACCAATATATCTTTGATTTTTATTATGCTCCACAGCCTTCAGATGGTGATCAGTATCCAAAGTAATCTTTCAATGTCACTTTGCATAGAAGACCCAAATCATCTATTCCCTTTGAGAGTTAACCCATGGTAGATGGAACTAAATTGCTGTTGCTAGATAATGCTGCTTTTGCAGTAAGGCTGTAATTGGGCTTGAGTTTTCTGGAGTCAACCTTCCATGGACATGGTGTAGAGCTGGGTGTACTCCATGAATTCAACTTGTTCTGACCCTTATTGTGCTGCAGTTACCCAGATGACCTTGAGTAATTAGTCGGGCCACACTGCAGGCATGGCAGTGACACTGATGAAATGCACTGTGGATGTGTTTCAATGTTACATGTTTAGCTTGGGGCCCATCCCTTTTGGTGAGAGGAGAATGCTCTCACTAAGCAATTTAAATGTAATATAGAGTTAGAGTCTTTGCCTGATACTGAATGTACATTGGGAGCCTTCTACTTTTTTACAGTGTAACATCACTGGTTTCTGATTCACTGTTTGACAAGACAGAGGTCAAGCAGCAATACAACACTGCAGGAAGAAAGATTAGATGTGAACAATATCTAGATCCTTTTTTTTTTGCCATTCAGTGGGAGATGTTAGTCAAATCACATGTCTAATACAGTTCTTGGGCTTGTCATGTCAGCTGAGAAAGAGAGATGGGTTTTTCTGGATGTACTGACAAGTTAAGGAAAAGAGTGTTTTAGCATCCAGATATTCATAGTCACGTGTTATTACATAGTTATTGCATAAATCAGACCATGCTTGTGGGAGATGAAAACAGCTGACATAGTTCAGGATGATGATATACAAGTCTAGTGAAGTACCTCTAAATAAAGGAGTGTGGTAGAAAATACGTCAAATGAGATGAATTTCCAAGATTTACTTTCCCCACTCTCTTAGCTAACCATAACCTGATGCTCTGCCCATCATGTGCTATGTTTTTTTTGCCCCCCTGGGGAAACACACAAGCAATGGGGAATGTGTTTGTGTCTACACACAGCAAAGTGTGTACAATCTCGGGGAAGAGGAGGTGCTGTATCAGAGCAATGGGCATTGCCTCTTGGAGCAAACAGCAACAGCGATGGTGGCAGGCACCAACATCCATCCTGGCCAGGCTGCTACGTATTTTGGGTAAAATGAGGTGATTTTCCTTATCTCTGAAGGTGGCATTCCCTGTTCTCTTCAAAGGCTAATAGAAAATTAGTTTGCTCTTGCTTGGTATCCAGGGCAGAACCTCTAAACAATGGGCTAAATTGAACAGAAGAAACGTGACCTACCAAGTAAAGAACAACTTTCCTTGATCCTCAGCCCAGCTTTGGAGATAAAAGTGCCCTGAAGGGTAATACACATACCAGCTAACGGAGCTCACGGCAGGCAATGTCCTTTTATAGTGAAGGTGGGCTTCTGGTTAAAAAGCTGCTGCCAATTTTAAATAAAACTGTACTGAGCAAAAAGAGGTTCACAGGTTCTTTGGTAGCCCACCAGGCTCCAAAGACCATTCCACATGTTTTGAATAAAAATTAGTGTCTTGGATTTTATCTGAGACTTGGAGTGTGTCCTAGGACAGAGGGGTGAAAGGCACAGCTAGAATTCAATTCTAGAAGTGGAATTCAGGTCCATGGGGTCACCTTGGGAAAAGTTTGGAGGACGGCCTGGATTGCAGTTGAGCAGGTTCTCATACCACAGCCTGAGAGCAATTTTCTAGCCTTCTGTTGCTGTGATCCAGTCCTAAAGTAAGATAAGCACACGTAACTGAGACAAAGCCTACATAGAAAAAGGCCTGGTTGGAAAAATGCCCAGGTACACAGAGAACTCCTGCTTCTCCAGGACCAGGTCAGGCTATCATAGTGCTTCTGTTTTGTTCTGTACTTGTTTTACAAGTGGCAGCTGATTCCCATCACTGAGGTACATGGATATAATTGTCACTTTTGCTTCTGGTTCCTTTCCAGAAAAGAGTTAGGCTGTCTCAGCCCTTGCAGAGGCATTGCCAGGTGACTCTCACCTGAGGCCAGGACTCACCTGAACACTGAGTCCTTTGTTCCGCTGCCTTTCCTTGGTCAGACAAGAAGCAAACGATCAGATCACTGATCGTTTACTGGCAACTTGTTTTCCTTAGAACATAGGCAAAGAGAATGAGATCAAAAGGTTTATCACCTGGGACCTTTACTTTGTCAAATTTTAATCTAGTAACAAATATTTTGATATAATTAAAGTGCTAAATGGAGATAACTGTACATACATGAGTGTTTAAACAGAATGTGTGTAATGGAGAAATTATCAGAAATATAAATTTTCTTTGGTTCTCTTCTCATTGTTACCAGTGAGGATAGCTGGAGTGTGCATGCTCTTGCAAAAAGAATGGTCTCTGTTAAAAGATACAGCTTCCCTCTGCTGTGTCACTGATAAATGCACTTCACTTGCTTATCAGTTTTCCAGCAGTGTAGTTGTGCAGGGATTTGACTGGGCAGGCAGATAACACTTCCCAGCCTTTTGGAAAAAAGGTAAATCTAGTGGATTGAGACAAAGATAATTTAATAGGACAGAAAAGGAATATAAAATGATGATGATGATAACAACAACAACAACAACAACAATAATAATAATAATAAATAAAGAATATGCAAAACAAGTGATGCTCACTACAGTTACCCATCACTCATCACTCACTGAATGCTGCCCAGCCAGTCCCTGAGCAGAGACTGGTCCCTCCTGGCCAATTTCCCCAGTTTTATTATTCAGCACGATGCCATATGGTATGGAATGTGCCACTGGCCAGCTGGGGTCAGCTGTCCTCTCCCATTTTCTTGTACACCCCCAGCCTCCTCCCACTGGCAGGGCAGAGTGAGCAGAGTCCTTGGCACACAGTAAGAACTACTTAGCAACAACTAAAGCATCAGTGCATTATCAGCATTATTCTCAACATTATTCTCATCCTAGAACATAGCACTGTACCAGCTACCAGGAAGAAAATTAATTCTATCCCAGCTGAAACCAGGACAAGCTTTGTACTTCTTGAGCTTTGAAGCCCTCTGCTACCTGTGTGCATTAAGACTTATAAAAAGAGTGAAGGATTCCTCTAGGACAGTCTCTGTTTGACCCCTGTTAACAACATAAGGACTGCATGTATTAAACAAGAAAATATACAGACTTCCTGAAACTTAAAATAAGAAAAAACAAATCATAATTGCAGCAGCCTTTCATTTATGAGCTCAGCTTGTTCAGTTTTCTTTAATGCCCAGCAACTGAGATGACATGACAGCAGGCTCTGGATGCTACAAGATTCGAGTCAAGATTTTGAGAGTGAGGAACTGGCTTCCAATGTTAGATTGCAAAATCCACTCCACTAGCACTTGCCAGAGCTGCTCCAGGAGCATGTTCTCTGCTGTAACTGTTCCAAGATGGCTCAGAGATCTCAGATTCAGCAGAAAGGAGCTCAAACTCCATCTCCTAATCTGCATGCCATCAGTACAGAGTGTGGAATCTGGGGTTTCCTGCAGCACAATGATACTACAAATTCCTTGATCCACCCTGGTGTCCTGTGTGCCTACAGCTGTATCTATAGAACCCTGTAGAGTCACAGGCTGCAGGTAGGGTGCTGAAATTGCCTCTCATAAAGAAATGTGTTCTCCTGGTACAAGGAGTAGGTGGGACTGGATAAGGGCATTGGGTTCAACAGGTTTTGCAAGTGCAGGAGGTAGAGTGCGACAGCTTGGCATCCTGCAAGTAGTAATTCATGTCTGCATGCAGCTGAGGACAGGCAGGAGGGGAGTTTTAAACCACTTTCTTCTTGCTATTGATTTCTCCTCTTTGGGCTTGCTGGTTTGGCTGAAGCGTTGTGTATTGAACTTCTGCTTTTTTTGCCTCTGTCACGACGCTGCTTTTACACTGTCCTGCTTTTGGAGCCTTAAAGCTTTCAGTGAAGAGCCAGGTAAAGCTGGGATTTGATGTTTTCCCTGCTCATTGCTTCTTTAGTGTCCCATATCTCCAGCTAGAGTGTGGGAGTCTGGGTGGGAGCTGGAATCCATTGCTCACGCATATTGGCAGGAGGTGACAGCAGAACCAGCTCTGCTCCCCCACTTCTCCCTTCTAAGCAGAAGCCAGATCCAGACAGATAAAGCAAGAACGATATGAATTAGGATGGTATAAATACATAGAACTGACAGTCCTAATTAATTCTGTCTTTTTACACTGACATTTTGAAAATGTCCACTATACATTCCTCTAATTGGGGGAAAAAAATGGGGAAGATTTGTTTTTCTTGTAACTCTTGAAAAACATTACTGTACTGAATATACAATGAGCACTGTGTTTGTTCTGTGCTGCACAAAAATGTGTAAGAAGAATGGTTATTTTTCATCTTCTAGCATCATTTATCCATGCCTCTCTAGCCAGTTATATTTAGGATGAGATGATTCATGGACTGTTGCTGCCCAGTGGCTATAAAAGGAGTCTTAAATGACCATCTCAGATGCAGATGTCTTTTGTAACTATTTTTGTTATACTACTTTTCCTTAATTTATTTTCACAGCTTGGATAGAAAAATCTGTTTATAAACCAGACATTAGGTCTCTTATGCCAAAGCCAAATGCAAAATTAATTGGTTTTATATAATAAAATCTGATCTAGAGGTTATAAAAAAATCGTAGGCAATGAAGTAACCCCCACAAATATCTCCAGAGCCGTGGCTTGCTGAGGGGGGTGCTTTGGCATCTCTTGTGTGCAGTGGGTGGTGTGAGTACCGTGGCTCTCCCTGCCCATCACCTTTTCAGCAGCAAGCTTTCCCATCCCCAGCAGAAGACACAGTGTTTTCCAAATTCTCTTCTTCTGGCCTGTTTCAGACATGTGTGCTGAGGTAAGCTGGAGTTGCGTGGAGGGTTTGTTTCCCTGCCTGGGCAGGGGTGAGGTGGGCTGGCCAGGGTGCTGTGAGGCAGGGAAGGAGCTCAAAGGGGAACCATGAGGAGCAGCCTCTGGGGTGGTGCTGTGGGCATGGTACAGCATGGATTTGGCCAGTTGTTGTTTGTAGTTTCACAGATGGATTACCAGTGTCTACAGACATGCTGAACCAGCGACTGCTCGGGTCCTGCAGTGTGAGGAAGGAGCTTCCACCTGGTCTGGCCACAGGGGAGCATCAAACCTGCCTCCAGAATGGGAACGTGCAACCACCTGCCCTGCTGTACCTAAGCAAATGAATGGTAAACAAAATAAGAAACTCATTTGGGCAGGCGTGGTGGTTGGACCGGAAATGAGATTTCTGGGATGCTGTGGTCGCTACCATCAGGCCACCAATGGATGCTCAGATTTTAAGACTGGCATTTGACGACCACTGAGTATTAGATCCGCCTCTGAGAAAACACAGGGGTTAAAAACCAGGGGCTGCCCCGCTGCCAAGCTCTCTTGGGACTTCGAGGGAAAGAGGTTGGTTCTCTTCGAGGGAAAGAGGTTGGTTCTCCCAGCAGCTGCTGCTGCTGGGCGGGAGGAGGGGCAGCCATGTGGTAGGCCTGGGCTTGCACAGAGATGGGGGGTGAGGAGGCCCTTGAGGATGGAAGGGTGGAGGAGAGCACCAAGAGACATCAGGCAGCCAGCCCCCCACCCAGAGAACAGAGAGAGCCAGTGTCTGAATTTGATAGTGGCTGGCCCAGGAGGAGAAGGGGGGGAGTGCAAGGGCAGCGTGGGAGTTCCAGAGCTCTGGGACAGGCAGACACTGAAATTTTTAACCCTTTTCCTGCTTGATTGAGACCTTGCAAATGCTGATCCTCCTGAACCTGAATGAGAAGAGAGATAAGAGATGAGATAAGAAGGAATAGACCACGAGGGAAGTGGAGAAGACTCTTGAGTGGGGGAGAGATGATGGAGTGGCCTTTTGGCTGGACTTTTCTTGTGTGGCCATAGACTGAACCATTTTTTTTTCCCTGTGACACAGAGACTGCATTTAGGGGGAGGCAGTGCCTCAGAACCAGGAGGGTTCAGTGTGGGTACCCCTCGGCCCCAGGGGGTGAAAAACTGGGGGGGACAGATGTCCTGAAGGAGAGACTGTGCCTTTTTTTGGAGTGAGACAAGGCATCCTTGAAAGACAACCCTAGAAGCAGCTCTGGTCCATGCACAGGGGTGAGAGCACTGGGCATGGAAGGAAGATGGCACGATGGCAAAGGACTTTCCAGGGGGTGCTGAGTGACATGGAAGCACACGAGGTTTCAGCGTGTTTCCAGGGGAAGCCTATGGTGCAAGAAGGACTCCTCTCCTCTTCATGAACTGAAGATTGAGTATTCTAAAGGGTGGTGCCAGACTGAGAGTTGGTGATTTGGAGAAATGTATTGCATTGGGAAATTTGGTGGGGGGGGGAGGAGGAAAATGCGTTTGTAAGGTTTTCATTTTTTTTCCCTTATAGGTTTTTTTTTCCTCTTTTCTTGTAGTTTAGTTAATAAAGTTTTCTTTATTTCTAAGCAGGAGCCTGCTTTGCTTATTCCTCGTCACATCTCACAGCAGACACCGGGAGAGGGTATTCTCATGGGGGCACTGGCATTGTGCCAGACCTAAACCATGACAGCAGGGAACATCTCTCTTTTTCTTTCTCTCATTCTCAGCCTTATTTCCTGTATTGTCATAGTAGATATAATAATGCTGTTGTTAAATATCTAACTGGATTGCTGAAACATAGCATTTTTTGACCAAAGGTATTGGTATCTATGAGCTTTAGGCAAAGAGTACCATAAATAAATTAATTTCAATGTTTTTGAAATTTTGCTTTTTGTTTTGTAAAATAATTTACCTTTGTTTATAAATTAATTTCTTTTTGTTTATTATGCCAAAAAACTTTGCAGTGTTTTGCAAAGTAATCTGTCTTTTGCATTTTTGAAAAGAGAATGACTATATTTTAATGCCATACTAGTCATTAAACTCATTGGGACAAGTTTAGTAGAATTAATTTTGCATTCTGTTGCTGAGTACTCTGCTGGGCAAATAAAAAACAATTAACTACAACAAGCCTTCAGACTTGCTATTCATTTTGCAAACCTAGGAGAAACAGAAGACAGCAATGCTAGCTGTATCTAAACATCATCAATCCTACTGGACCCATTAAAAGGAATAGTTTCAGGTTTTTCTCTATATTTCCATTTCCCCCATGCACTTTTTCCATGCTGCAGGAGGGAGGAGTTTCCCAATGGCAGAGAGAGGGGGAGGAAGGCTCACTGTAAGGTTCAGGTTTGAGCAATAAGTACTGGGAAGACAGTGTCAGATGGCAGAGGTCATAAACCAGGTAAAATAAAGATTTTTTTATTACCCTTCCCTGCATTTTTGGGATGGGGTTTGGATAGTGGCTGAGCACTGGAAGGAGGTAACTTTGCTGCTTTTGCTGTCAGTGACTCATAAGTGACTCAATCAGCTCTTGAAAACAAAAGCACTCTTGTGCAGAGTTCTCATCTCTGGTTATAGGTAGTCATTACCTCTGAGAGGGTGCTCAGAACATGTGTAGGAGTTTCTCTCTGCCAAGAGTATTTTGAGGTGTCTGGTTTTTGACAACCCAATTTTCTTTCCACGCTTCAACTCCTTCCTGACAAGACAGTTGTATGGAGCATTTGTAATTTTTCTGGTTCAAGGATTTTAGTAAGTCTAGCGAGAGCAAAATCCTGTTTAATAAGTAGCAGAGAAAGCTTTCTATTTTTTTCTGAACAAACAGTATTTGTATTTTTAAAATACAGATATTAATACAAATTTAAATATATATATATTTTTTTAAATTTACATTTAGAGCTGCTTGTCATCTTGGCTGTCTGCTTGCACTGCTCAGAATCAGAGTGAAACACCAGGATTCCTCAGACACACAGCATCAAGGTGATGGATCCCCTGTGTGTTACCCACCTTTCCCTGGCAAGCACCAAGCACATCCCAAGTTTATCAGGCACCCTGATATGTTTGCCCATTAGCAGCCTCTCTGCTCCTCAAAAGCAGATGCTTGCTCTGCTCTCTTCACTATGGACATCCTTCTGTTTGTCTCTTGTAATGGGATTTAAATCTGCTCAAATTATATAGTAATCTTTAGAAAGGCTCTTGGTTGGCTTTTTTCGCACTGGTGTGGTGCAGTCACCTGAAGGACATTTTGGGTTAGACCTTGCAGGGGAGATACTGCTCCAGATCACAGTGGGGTGCAATGGGATGCTGTAAGGGAGCTAGGCAGGCTGTGCTCTGTGCTGACTTTCCAGCAGGAGCTGTTGGGATGGGGTGGCCCCTCTGCGCCTCTCCTATTCCCTCTTGAAGGGATTAGGGCGTTGTGCTTCCTGAGGGCCATCAGTAGATGTAATCTGCTGCTAGTGAGAGCTTTGAGGATGCTGCTGCAATGCAAAGCAGGATTTTTACTTGATGACGCTGCTCTGCTGCAGCAAACCCGTTGTGCTGGAAGCTGCGAGAGATCCATAGTGGTGTGTACGTGTTACAATGCCTGTCAGTGGGAATCTGGGCTCTGTGCTGAGCTCTTCAGCTCAGCCCCATTTCTCTGTTATATTCTCACAACATTGAAAATAAGTGTTTTACAGACATTTGCCTTCTCTGAGTTTGCTTTCTTGTTTCCACAGTCCTTCAGAAGACCCATGAATATTAACTCAGTGTCAATTGACATATTCAATTGTGGATTTACAGTTAATTTTTTCTTCTTTTCTCTTATTTTTACTGTCTTTATAATTTCCATAAAGTAGTACAAATTGATAGTGGAAAAATAATTTTTTTATTCGCACCTCAGCTTCTTAAATTTTCTTGTGTTTCACAGGGAAGATACTGTTACCATGAACCAACAACAGCTAAGGTATTTCTACCAACAATGTCTTAAAACAATTTTTTTTCATTTAAAACTGATTTCTGTAATGGAACTGAAGGGAAAGCAGACACAAGCCTCTATAGAGTAAGGTTGCAGCCAAGGAGGCTGCAATTGTTTTAATACTATATAATGATTGACTCAAAACTGCCTTCAGAGTGCCTGCTACTTGCTTGGCTTTACAGCCTGAAAGGATTTCATAGGAAAGCAGGAACACCTGGTGGTGCTGTCACAAAACCTAGAAGCTTTTAATCCTGCTGAGGCAGATAAATAGGCATGCAATTTTGCATGTGTGTATGGCAAGAGAAAAAAAATAATTATTACTTACTTGCTTTGTGAGCACCTTAAACGTTACACTTTCTGGGCCTGAGTGCCCCTTCCAACAAAAACCATTTTATAATTGTACCTTTTTCAGAAAAAGTGGGACCCACAGTGCCCATGCATCTACAACTGAGGACTTTGCCTGCAAGAGCACTCAGTAATGTCTAGGATGAATGGAAAGAACAGGGAGATGCACTGTACTCCTTGCTGCTAATTTTGATGTGGACAGAAGCTGAATGTTTCATTTTCAAAGTCACATTGGATTTGGCTTTTTCTTATTGTAGCAAATTCATGGGTTTACCGGCTTTTTAAAAATAATGTTGTTTCAATCATGTTTAGCCAGTTTAATCCCTTATAAAGCATTTGATTTTGAAAAGCACATACTTTGGTTTATATATAACCAGTACTTATTGGGGGCAACAAGCAGGGAAAATAAAGGCTAGAGTAGCACAACAGGTGGTGAAACGAAATGAAAACTGAGAACAAAGAGTGTGATATCTTGCAGGTATAATGGGGTTTAAGAGCTGCGTGACAAATGAGGTCTATGGAAAATACTGCCAGCTGGGGGTGTATGTACACATCACAAATGGGATGGGGCTGCTGGGGAACGTGCCTTGAGCTGTTTTATTTTTCAGCATCAGTCTCATTACATGGTTATGACAATGGGAAGACGCCACCAGCTCACATCCCAGGCAGCAGACTAAGAACTTAATGTTACAACTTACTTTATAAGTTTTTTGACCAATCACACAAAGCAAAAGCACATTGACAGAAGTTCCATCCAATCACCATAAACACACGTACCTTTTGTTAAAACAATGCTTGCTTATTTAGAATACAATACCTGCTTGTAAGCCTTAAAACACAACGCACAGAGCTCCATTATTAGGCTTCAAACTTCCTAATATCTTGCTAGATAAACTTTTCTGTAGCTTAGAGAGTTATTCTAGACAAGCGTTCTAGACAAGCGTTAATACACAGACCATTGTTTTATTTGTCCTTGCTTTTCTACTTTTTAAATGATTTTTCTGCTGACCTATCTCATGGCTGCTGCTTAGCTTGAATCACAGTTCTACTGCCTCTGAGGCCTGTCTTTTGCAGCTTTCCCAAAACCCTCTGATTTTGCAGATTCCCACAGAAAAGGCAGGGAAAGTGGGGCTTTGGGGCTGGAACAGTGCTTTTTTATTCAAAAGCAGTGCCCTTCTCAGCTCGCCCTGGGCAGGCAGCTGCCTCTGCAGGAGCTGAGCTGAGGCTCAGTCCCTAGATGGGGTTAGAGCGCTGTGATTCTCAGCCACCTCCTGCTGCTCCATCTGCATCCTGAAGGGACCAGCTGACAAAACAGGCAGTGTGCTGATAGGGTCTTTGGAGAGGTCACATCATGTTGGCAGCTGCCACCCAAAATAATCAGCCAATATTGGGTTGCTGTTCTCAAGTAATTGTGTGAAATACAACCAGATCCTTTGAAAACTAAAGCCTGCTTATTTGATAGCTGTTTCTCAATTATGTTTGTGCGCCCTTAAGTTCCTGTCTTTTATATCAAATAAAATGCTTCTGCAGAAACAGAGGCTTGTCTGATGCTGCAGATCATGTGCCAATTTTGTTTGAGTGAACAAGCTTTCACAGATGACAAATCTTAGAAGAGCAGGGAGTAAGTTCACAAACTTAATTTGCACCACAAATATTCTATTTCTGTGTGTCTCCACAGTCTGGAACTGCCCATCAAGTGTTCCTTATAATAACACACCTGGGCTTTCAAAACATGGGGAGAAAAGCCTGCTGCTGGAGAAAGGACAGCTATGTGCTTGTATCAGTGATAAAGAACAATAAAGATGATCTTTGATTTAATGTAGGGGGTGCTATTCAGTGTTACACAGTTTGTATCTGAGGTGTATGCTTCCAGAATAGAAGTTCTTTGGCTGCAGGGACTGCTTGAGCTGCTGCTCTGTGGGGAATGACACTGGATTGCCTCTTTATTGAGGTGCAGGAGCCCTCAGGAATGACAGCTCCTGTCTGCTGCTGGAGGAGGCTGTGAAGAGACCCTGTGCTCATTGTGGAAGTGTGGGGAGGCAAATGGGTGGCATCAGTAGGTGCTGTGCTGGCATCTCTCTGCTTTGCTGGTGTGCATTACCCAGCATGTTTCACAGGTTCAGCTCCTGCTAGAGCCAGCCTTAGTTGGGGTAACTGCTTGGGACCACAGAATTTCCAAGTGGTATGGATTGGTTGAAGATCATCTAGTTCCAGCCTCCCTCTATGATGGGGAGGGACACCTTCCACTGGACCAGATTGCTCAAATCCCCATCCAGTCTGGCCTTGAAGACTTCCAGGAATGGGGCATCCACAACTTCTCTGGGCAGCCTCTGCCAGTGCCTCACTCCCCTCACGGTAAAGAAATTCTTTCTATTATCTGACCCAAACCTACATTGTCCGTTTAAAGTCATTCTGCCTTGTTCTATCACTTCACAACCTTGCAAAAAGTCTCTCTGCAACTCTTCTGTAAGCCCCCTTATGGTACTGAGAGGTGCTGTAATGTCTCATCAGAGCCTTCTCTTCTCCCCACCGAGAAGTTGGAGTGAACAACCCCAGCTCTTCCAGCCTGTACTTAGAGCCGAGGTGTGTCACTGTCATATTTTCTGAAAAATCTCTTCGCCAGGATCTTTTCCCCTGGGAAGCTGAGAAGCTTCAGAGAATTATCCGATTGCTTCTCCTGTGTTTTGCTGCTTTGGAATGTGGTATGGAGATTGTTTATCCAACATGTGAATTGTTTTTACCTAATGACCAATCACTGTCCAGCTGTGTTGGGATGCTGGCTGCAGTCATAAGTTTTCACTATCGTTCTTTGTAACCTTCTGTCTGTATCCTTTCTCTATTCTTTAGTATAGTTTTAGTATAGCATTCTTAAATGGAATAAATGGAATATAAGTACATAAAATAATAAATTAGCCTTCTAAGAACATGGAGTCAGATTCTCAATTCCTCCTTCGTCCTGAGGACCCCAGCAATACCACAGAGGTGTTCTCTCCTCTGCACTCACTTTGGCACATACATGTTTGAACAAGGCACGTATGTCTGCAGACAAACATTTTCTAGGGTCACAGTGGCCAATGTGTCTGCTGCCACCTGAAGAAGCTGCTGTTGAGCATGGTACATCATGCAGGTATTATTGCAGCATCCTTTATTTTTCCTTAATTACTTCCCCAAACAACCCAATCACAAACCAGGTTTTCTGAGAATTGTATTTGGTACATGTAGTATCACACTGGTGACTGGTCCTCATCTTGGAAGATGAGCAGCAGACTGGTATGTGCAAATTTAGGGCTCACTGGATGTGTTCACTGCACGTGGTTTTGTTCAGATGAGAAGTGCCTGAGTGCAGGGTGGCATTCCTGGGGCAAGGCAGCAACACTCAAATTTGAGGCACAGCTGGGACTACTGCCTTTTGTTTACTCAGGCACCAGTTTGTTTTGCACTTGAAGAAAATGCAGTCTGACTTTCGCCCTTAGGGAGGAGAGTCAGAGGAGGAAGGGAGTGTTGAGAGTGCAGAGATCAGAAAACTTAGAGCAGTTATTTTGGATACTGGTAACAGCATGACTGCGAGGGAGAGGGGCTACGTGCTGCCCTGCAACCTGCTCTGAAGGTTTGCTGGGCTGTGATTGGCTTTAGAGTGGCTGATTGAAAGCTGTATAAGGCACATTTGTGCACAGGACAGTCATTTCTCTGTTTTTTAGGACAGATGTGAAGACGCTGAGGAGGGAGCAGGATGGAAGGTGGTTGGTGCAGGGTCAGCAGCTACAGGGACACTCTGTCTTGCTGCACCCTTAATGAAGTACATTTCCTTTTTCCCCCCCAGAAAAGGGCAAGAGTGAGCATGCTGCATTTTCTCCCTGGTCGGGAAGTATTGTCACCACAGAGGTCTCCCCTCCAGTGCTTTCAGCTTGTTTGGTCCTGACAGGATTCGGTCTGGAGCTGTCACCAGTTTGTTCAGCAGAGTCCATTAGGGCAGATATCTTCAGCTCTGCTACATGGATCTTATTTTCCAGCTGTCATCTTGTATAAAAATGAAATTTCTGCGGTAACCAGATCAGTCAGAATTGATAAATTCTTCACACTTCATGAGAAAACCTGTATGTATTTAAAACAGTGGAAAAACCTTTCCATAGGGAGGTGTGTGGAAGCAGAGCCCTGCATCACCTCCTCCATGTCTCCTGAGAAGGGGACCCACGTCTCCATGGGTTCTGTGAAATTTACATCAAGACTTAATTATAATAAATAATAAATACAAAGGCATCTGCGTGTGTGGGGTCTTTCAGCCAGATTATGTAGCTGACACAAGGGAATACTGTAAAACTAATTAGTTCTTCCTGTTCACCAATAGATCATAAGTTAATTCCATCTCATTTTCTAATTGGTCATTTGAAGGAAAATTAGGCCCACATTAAAATGTTTCTTGATCTTCAAAAGTAAGTAGGTGGTTTAGATATACAATTAGACAATTATTTAGACAATATTGTACTTTTTATCAGTGTATTAGTAACAGAAAAAGTTTGCCCCTATGTTGTTGACACATCAGCAGGAAAACTTTCTTTCTTTTACTATTTTTCTCCCCCATATTAATTATTTCAAAAAGGTTTGTCAGCACTGTAGAAGTCAACCACCAGTATAATTGGGTCCCACACTTTGATTTGAAGTGACCCCTCACTATGAGTATTGGCCTCATTATTGAAATCTGCCCATTTGGTTTGACTTCTGTGCATGAGATGTCAGGGACCAACTCCAGTGCTGGCAAGATTCCTGCCTCAGTTACAGACATAAACCAAATCATTTCCTTCAGAGCCTGTATCAGGGGTTCTACAGGGTGCAGGAAGAGGCATGAGGCATTATAACAATTGTAATGTAGAAAATGTAATACATTATCAGCCCGTCAAAATAGTTTATCACTAAGTTGCTCCAAATTTGAATTTGTTATTTCACAGTTCACATCACTCCTAGTGATGGATGCTGGTGAAGACCCCACCAGTGCAGAAGGCTGGGTGATGGGCTTGGTGACCCACCCTAATTCCAGCATTGTGAGGTAAGGCTTTGATAACACTGCTGCTATTATTGCTGTGTCTGCTTTCCTTATTAGGGAAATCTGAGGTTTATTTTCTCCTTGGACTGCCTGACACGGATCAGATCATCACTGAACTGGAAGATGGCAAAATAACCATAGCACTTGCAGCTAACCATAACAACCTTATGACTTGCAGCCTTCCATAACACTTGCAGCTGACCCAAACTTCAGGAAACAAGTAAAAGAAGAGGGAGCATAACCTGCAGATGCCAAAATTACCTCCAGGCACAGCTGAATTCTTGCAGAACAGCAGGAGGTGGTGACTCATCTGGTCAGCCTGATTATACAGCATGGGGCTTTGGTCCTGCCCAAAGGTGGGATGGAGCCAAGGGTTTTGGGATAGAGCCAAGAGCACCTCCAGAGCTGGCAGGGAGGACATAGAGAAGCTTAATTCAGCCTCTGCATGGTGGTGAAAGGCAAGAGGATGAGAGGCAATGGGCAAAAGCTAAAATATGAGAGGTTTGGATGGGCATAAAGAGAAATCCTTTCTCTATGAGCACACCCATCCCACCAACCAGAAAGGCTCTGCAGCCTCCTTTCTTGGAGGCTGTCAAGACCCACGTGAAGTACTGAGCCTCTGAGGCAAATCTTGGAGTTGACCTCCCAAGGTCCCTGATTTTTTCTCTCAAATTATGGAAAAGCCCAGTGCTACCAAGGGAGATGTGGGCAGACATTTATATGTGCAGGAAAATATCCAGTAGATGAGCTAATGCACCTTCTCATTTGGCAGTCCTGTGGTGTCATCTAACACTGGGACAGTTTAGGGGTGAGTCACAGATTTAATGAAGTATTGGGAAAAGTGCCTTTGTTGTGAGACTCTTAATGAGCTCATCTACTTAGCTTAATGAAGTGAGGATTGAGAGTCAGCTTTGATCCCTGTAACTGTTTATTTGAGGGACAAATTGGATTGTGGAGTTTGCAGTGCATCAGATAAAGTCACAGCAAAATCCAATGGCTGAAATCAAATTTAGATGCATTCAGGAGAGAGGTCAATAATAATCACTAATAAATCTTTTTAATAGGATTTCTAATTTCTGGAAAAAATGTTGCCGTGGATTATGATCAGTCCTCTGCTGTATTTAAATCAAATACATTTATTTGACAGATATGATCCACCTTAAAGGAGGGTGCATTCAGGCGAGTCCCTTGCCCCCCTGGTGCCAGCTGTTGTAGCTGAATGGGTGACCCTGAGCAGTGGTGCTGGCCTCATTCCCTGCTCTAGTACAGCCCAGGGAAGGCACACAGAGCTGCATTCAAGAGCCTGGCACAAAACCACAGCTTTGTTTCCAATGATCTATTTCATTACTTGGACAGGTATTCAGCAAAATACTTAGTCTTGTTGTAAATACTTCCATCCTCAAGAAGCAGCTTAAATTACACTTAGTTCCTATGTCTTGGTCATATGGACAGTCATACTGCACTTTTTGCAACTGTCAGATACAGACAATGATTCACTAAAATGCAGCATTTCATTACTCATTTCTCTGTAATTCACAAAATGTGAAGCACTTTTGATGAAAGCCACATACAAACATTACGGTGCTGCAACTAATTGACAGTCAGGGGCTTAACCTTTATTTCAAATAATGCAAAATTTGTGTAAGCTCACAAAGTAGAAAATAAACATCCTTTGTCCCCAGCATGTTTAGCTAGCACTTGAGATGTACTCCACTCTAGAGCAGTTTTCATCAAGAGGTTTAAATACATTTAAGTGCTAAATCACTGACTGTCCTGCATTTTTATGAGAAAAAAGAATGAAGTAATGGTTTGATTATAAGAGTATATGTTGAGGAGCAGCAGTACATTGAGCATAATTCCTCATGGTAACACAGGTCTTTGCAGCCCTAGGCATGATTTTTCAGGAGTTGTTTTTCAGAAAAATGTATTTATGTTTTAATCTGCCCAGTGTGATGGTCCTCCTGCAATTCACCAATTCTTACAATCCAGCTATTGGAATGAATCTTGCATTGGTGCAGAATTTACTGCCACACCATGACCTGCATCAACTACTAGAACACATTCCTGTGTAAATCATTCTAGATTGATTCTAAACTGATTATTCTTTGTGTGCTTCACTTGTACAGTAAGTAATACAGTGGATTTTGCCCCTGAACTTTGTTCCACTTTCACAAATTTATATTAAAGTTCTTGTGCTGATACCTTTGGCAGTGACTGAGTGGTTGTAAATCTTTGTTACTTTGGTCAGAGCATGGTGCTAGTAATGCCAAGGTCGTGGGTTTAATCCCTGTGTGGCCCATTCACTTCAGAGTGGGACTTGATGGCCCTTGTGGGTCCCTTTCAACTCAGAGTGTTCTGTGGTTCTGTGATTCTGTGAATATAGTCAGTTGTCTGTCAGAGTGCTGCCAGCTGAGATGTGAATGGGTACTGAGAAGCACAGATGGATAAGCAGAATCACAAGAAATGACTCATCAGGAAGTGATGGGATGCAGAGATACAGCGCTAACCAGGAATCAGACATCCCAGGCCACCCAGGACATCTAATAAACTGAGAGCATGCCATCATCTTCAATGATGAGAATGTCTTAAATAGCATGTGTAACAGTGGATAAATTCACATACCTTACACACCCATTCTGTTATTTATCCTGACAGTAAAATAAGCCAGAGATGGCCGTAGGTGTTGAAGTTGCCCTGGTGCTAAACATCACCATGGGATACATGAGATTTCTTGGGGTTTTTTTCACACCCTAGGAGCCTGAGCAGGTTCAACACTTACCTGCTCTGTGAGAGTTTGGGTTTTTCCCAAAAAACAAATATACAAATATTTTTAAATCTGTGTTAGTGTTTCTTACTTCTCTAAGGAAATCAGATGTAGAGAGGCACTGCCTGGTTTTATGTCACCACATGTCTTTCCTCTTCCATGCCCAGCAAATATCTGCATTTACAGTGAAGATGTGTGGTTGCTGTAGGGTACACTGCTCGACAGTGAATAAGGCCAGGCAGCTTCTGGAAGGAAACCAGACCTTACAAGGACTGAGCCCATCTTCAGTGGTGATCAGCTCATCAGGGATCTTAGGCCAGGGCATTATCCTGGGGCTTAGCTGCTTCAAGTGCATTTCAGATGAACTTGAGCTTAAATTCACTTATAATTGGAAAATATATATATGTGAGTGCCTGGATATGAGGCCTTTGATTTCTCTGTTGTTTCAAGACCCAAATTGTCACAGCTGCGGTCTGGGACAAATGCATGCCTTGGTTCCTTGCATGCACCCTGAATGCCAAGGACACATTTACCCTGCTGAGCAAATGTTTGGCATCTGCATAGGGTCCAGAGTACAGAGAGCCAGGCTAAGGGGGAATACGTGGCTCAGAGGGTATCTGCCATCACTCCTTCTAAGAAAATATTAAATTCCAAACCACACAATGGACCTGAACTGAATGAACCTGTATATGGCTATTTTTACCATTTCTTCATTTAATAAAACTTGTCTTCTCTATATTATTTTACGGAAATTCTCATATTTTTAAAACTACAGATAGAAAATTAAAATTCCAGTCTGAACTTGCTGACAGTCATTATTTGCATTGTAAAGGGTGCATAGCAATCCATATTAACTTTTTTTTTAATTGATTTAGGATATCACAGCTCATTAAAAATAGAATAAATTGCATATAGAACAATTTTACACGTGTAACCTTAGGTTTTAAAGGTAATTCCTAATACATGTTCCTCCTGGAAGAGAAAAATACAACTGCAGAATTTCTCTTTAAGTGGTTCAAATAAATCTGATTCCACAGTTTCTCACAGCAGTTCTGCATTGCTGCCAGTGCAATTTTAGAGTGAAGTGTAATAATAACCTTAATGGCCAAGAAACTGTATTAAATAGGTATTGTAACAGGCGATATATTGTGAAATCATGCAAGGAAGAAGCGTGCATTTGAGTATTTCATAATACCCAAATGCTCCTCCACTTCCTGCAGCCCAGGTTCTGTGGGCACAAGCAGTGCTGAAAGCTGCTGAAGCTCCTTGCAGGTGTCCAAGGGTGTGGCATTTGCTGGGTCCCCAGGACGAAGAAGGAATTGAGAATCTGACTCCATGTTCTTAGAAGGCTTATATTATATTATATTATATTATATTATATTATATTATATTATATTATATTATATTATATTATATTATATTATATTATATTATATTATATTATATTATATTATATTATATTATATTATATTATATTATATTATATCGTTTTATATGCTATACTAAAACTATACTAAAGAATAGAGAAAGGATACAAAGAATGATAATGAAAACTTGTGACTGCTTCCAAAGTCTGACACAGCTGGACAGCAATTGGTCATTAAGTCAAAACAATTCACATGAAACCAATCAACCACCAGTTGGATAAACAATCTCCAACCACATTCCAAAGCAGCAAAACACAGGAGAAGAAATCAGATAATTATTATTCTCATTTTCCTCTGAGGCTTCTCAGCTTCTCAGGAGAAGGAACCTGGGCAAAGGGATTTTTCCAGAAAATATGACAGTGACACAGGCGTCCAAGGGAGCCTTGGGAGAGCTGAGCAAGGCACAGCTTTCTCCATGAGGTTCCTGGTGAATCACCTGGGGTATGGGACAGGCTGCCCTGTCCAGGCTGGCAGTGGGCATGGGGAAGGGGGACATTGCCAGGCACTGCAAAGTCTTCCCAGAAAGTCTGCAACTGCTGAAAAACTGTGGAATGTGCCTCTGCTCTGAGCCTGTTCTTAGTGTCCCTGTGAAGGGCTGCTGGCTGTGAAGAGCATCACTGGTAGTTGCAGGAAAGAATCTAAAATATCTAATCTAATCTAAGAAAATCTAAATAGTTTCTCTTTCTCTGCTAATGTTCAGGGGAGAGGGCCTTGGAGAGGGCTGGCTGGGAGCGTGGCTGTGGAGCCTGGGCCATTTGGGGCCTTTCCTTCCAGAACAAGACAGAGCTGTAAACACAAAAATTTAAATGCTTTTGCTTATCTACACAGAGCACACACTCTGTGCACTGTGGTGAAGGAAAAAAAATTACAAATATTTAAATGTTTGGTCTCACTTGTCTTGAAAGATGGCTAAATGTAGAAGGCATCCCAGCAGGCATCCCACCGTGGTGCCTCAGTGTGCATCAGAGCTGACATCCCACCAGGCACCACCCCAGTGGCACTGCAGGCATCACTGCAGGCATCCCACTGGTCCATGCCAGCAGGCAGGAGAGCAGGCAGACCAGCAGACATCTCTGCACAGCATCTCAACAGCACATTGCAGCAGGAACCACAAGAGGATGGTGCTTTGCTGCCAGCCCTGCTTTTCAGCCCAATGGATGAGGAAGGCAGGGCTGTTCTGTGGGCAGACACAGGCACTGCAGGTGACTGACCACCACAGGCTAGCCCAGGTGGGGTAAGGAAGGGCTCAGGAATGCAGAAACAGCAGCCTCAGATAGCATCCAACAATTGCTGGTGGGAAGAGGAATCCTGAAGGTGTCATGCCGACTCCTCAGCTGAGTTTTAAGGAGCTTTTAGACATGTTTAGTCCAAAAATAGTACAAACCAGCTTTCCTTCCACCAGCTATATATATATCATGTCCAAAAATACAGTTTTCAATGTGAAATTGAGCCTCTGGCTGAACATGCAGAATGTGACCTTGGGTGGTCTATGGCCACCAGTGATGGGGAGAGCAATTCCATGGCAGCCCTGTGTACAGGGAAAAAATAAAAGGAAGAAGCACTGGTGCAGATAAGAAATGATCATTTACTTTCTCAAATACTTATTTCACAGGGTTTGGTTGGCCTGTGAGCACCCCATCCCTGTGCCTACAAACAGGGAGACAGAGCAGCCACGGGGAGCCAAGCCTGGAGCTGCCTGACTGGCTTCTCTGCCCAGTGAAGTGAATAACATCATACTGTAAAAATGATTTTCAGTAATCTCATTGGAATCTCAAGGCTGCTAGTAAAGTCTTGTTCCACATCTCTCACTTCCCTTCTCATTAGTGAGGGAAAAACCTCTGGGTTTGCGTTTAAAATGAGGAATAATATATTCTCTAAATTAGGACAGCAGAGGACTTTGTGTGCCCAGGGTAGCAGAGCATCAGGAATGATGACATTTAAATACACATTCTGGTGTCCAGGGCAAACCCCCCACTAGTGCCCCAAGATGTGGGGCATAAATAGACCACATCTTACTCTGCAGGCACATACATTTGACTTCTGGGTTTCTTTTCAAGGTCACTTTTCCATTTACAGCATTTATTTACGGTCTGCTTACACGAAGTTTCAAACAGTTCTTAAGAAATAAAGTTTCATTGCATCATAGGAATATTTTTTATGCATATGAACATTGGATTACAAAAATATATTATGTTGAAGCTTTTGCTGAACTCATTCTGTTTTTAATCTGAATACCAACGTAAGGAAACAAGCCCTGGCACAGGTATTTTGGAAAATGAGCCCTGATTCAATGTGCAGTGTAGGAACAGATGAACACATAAAACCCACTGACACGTGGGCAGGAAATGGAGGAGGTGCTCCAGGTCTTGCTCTGGTCTCAGTCTGTGAAACTCAAATGTTGTTTCTATTCTTGCTGTGCCCCCACCAGTGACTTGAAGGAGGGCTGTGCTCAGCAGGCCTGCCGTGCAGTTTTGGCTTCCAAAACATGTGGCTTGCAAAGACAAACTCAGACTAAGCCTTCTCTGCAAGAAGTTTGCATATTTTCCATCCATCCTGGATGGACACAACTGAGCGTCTGTCCAAACTGTTTCCCCATCTGAAGCACAGCCTTTGGCCATACAAATGTGGCACTGAAGAACGCTCCTACTGTGGTTTAGATTTTCTGTACTATCAGCATTGATGTTCAGGTGATGAATCCAAGAGGGTTAAAAGATGATGTCACACATTTCAAATGGAAGTATTTTGTGTATTTCCTGCTTACATTTCAAATATTAGGAAGGTAACAAGTTAGTAATTTCATTTAGAGGTGGTTTGGCAATACTGGCATCCACATTTGCCCACCTCTGCTGTTCCCTGTGTTTGTCAATCTCCCTGTGTTTTGTCCACATGCTGGTCCAAGGTCTTTCCCCAGTTACTTTCCTTCCACAAGGTCGAAGGTTATAGGACACCTGAGCCATATATGACTATGAGTTTAAATACTGGCACAAGAACAGCTGATACACTCTTGAACAGTAAGAAAACTTTCTGGAAATTATTTTCAAGGAGAGAAGGGGAAGGGATTGCATGAGTTTACTGAGAACTGTCAAGGCCAAGGGTTATCTGTCCTTAGTGATACATCAGTAAAAGATCTCTCAAAATCCAAATTTAATTAAATCCTTGCTATCTTGCCATACCCAGTTGGTCAGTGGTGCTATTTAACACATACGAGTATATTACACTTCCTGCCAAGGCAGTATGTGCACTTGTGTACTTCCTTTTAAAATTCTTTTCAAGTAAGTCCATTAATTTCAAAATAGGAGAGGGAGTTTTAACATCATAAAAGTGGTTTTGACTCAATGTTTTTATTCCCTGATAACATTGCAGCAGAGTAATTAGTAGGTCAAGGAAAACTATGGGAACTTCATGCTGCAGTATCCAATACTTTACATTTTTATTGAAATAGCTTAACTTTTCAGCAAACAGCTAACTAGCAGAGGTGGTGAGGACCAGGAAATGAACATCACCTTGCAATATCTCACCTTGCATTTTATCCATGACCTGATACAGACTTTGTTCTGAAAGTCCCAGGAGAAGAGCCGGGTCTAGAAGGATCTGACTTCTGGGGAACCCCACTCCTGCCAGGATCAAGCCCTTGGGCACTTTGGCTATTGGAGCTGCTTATCGGCATGAGAACAGCAGCCACTCTGCTTCTGACAGCAGGTTTACCCCTGCACTAAACTGGCTAATTACAGAAAAAAATCAGAAGTCTTTTAGTTAACCATAGGGAATAAAAAAAGCCAAAAAAAGAATGTGAAAATGGTTTTATTCAGGACAGGTTTGAATCCAGCATCTAATTTAGCTGATATGCTTTGAATTATATATAGATTTAGCATTTACTTTTCAGAAGTTTAAGGGTTCTTAAAAGGTCATATTTCATTTTGTATTAGAACACGGTGTGTTGGCTTTCTGCACATATGAGCGCTTAAGGTAAAATGCTTTTTATTTCCAAAAGCAGCAAGTGTGCAGACACTTAATAAAAATATAATTTCTTCATGCCCATTTCTAGTCTGTAGGAATTTTTCCTCTATCACACAGCAAAATAGAGGAATTCAGGCTGATTTCTTCAGGTTTCTATCTCAGATCTTCCAGAAAGTGATGAATATTATAGTAATACAAAATTGCTCTTCACATTCAGCACCATTCCCAGATGATTTGTCTTTCAAACTCATCATAGAATCACAAAATCACTAGGTTGGAAGAGACCTTCAAGATCATTGAGTCCAACCCATGAGTTTAGCACCTCAACTAAACTATGGCACTGAGTGCCACATCCAGTCTTCTTTTAAACACATCCAGAGATGGTGACTCCGCCACCTCCCTGGGCAAACTACTTCAATACTTTATCACTCTTTCAATAAAAAACTTTTTCCTAATATCCAACCTATATTTCCCTTGATGCAGCTTCAGGCTGTGTCCTCTCATTCTGTCAGTTGCTGCCTGGAGAAAGAGACCAACCCCACCAGGCTACAGCCACCTTGCAGGGAGTTGTAGAGAGTGATAAGGTCACCCCTGAGTCTCCTTTTCTCCAGGCTAAACACCCCCAGCTGCCTCAGCTGTTCCTCACAGGGTTTGTGTTCCCAGCCCCTCTCCAGCCTCGTTGCCTCCTCTGGATGTGCTCCAGTGTCTCAATGTCCTTCCCAAACTGAGGGCACAGAGCTGGACACAGCACTCAAGGTGTGCCCTCACCAGTGCCGAGTGCAGGGGAGAATGACCTCCCTGCTCCTGCTGGCCACACTGCTCCTGACACAGGCCAGGATGCCCTTGGCCTTCTTGGCCCCCAGGGCACACTGCTGGCTCATGTTCAGCGGGCTGTCACCAGTGCCTCCAGGTCCCTTTCTGCCTGGGCACTGTCCAGCCACACCGTCCCCAGCCTGTAGTGCTGCAGGGGACTATTGTGGCCAAAATGCCGGACTTGGCACTTGGATTTATTAAACTTCATCCTGTTGGACTCTGCCCATCCTTTCAGCCATTCCAGGTCTGTCTGCAGAGCTCTCCTACCTTCCAACAGATCAACACATGCTCCCATCTTAGTGTTGTCTGCAAATTTACTAATGAAAGACTCAATACCTTCATCTATGTCATCAACAAAAATATTGAACAGAACTGGCCCCAGCACAGACCCCTGAGGGACACTACTGGTGAGTGGATCTTGCCAATCTCAGCTACCTGCTTTGTTTTTATGTGCTCTGGGAAATCAAAACAGAAACCAATTTTGCTTTAGCAATTGTAACTTCAACCAGACAAGATACAAAGCCTGTGTGAGCCTCCCTCCCTCCCTCCTCAGGCTTAGAAGCACGACTGAAGTTAATGGTGTAACTACTGTGATATAAATAACAGAATAAAACAGAAGAGAACAAGGCCCATGGTATTTACTCTAAATATTACAAGAGTTTTGTCTTTGGAAGCCTGTTTTAGACTCTGTTAAATTGAATGTGGATACAGCTATGTCATACCAAATGTCCAGTGCTAAACTGAAAGGTGTATCTGCTTAAACATGCAGCATTACACTGGTTTAATTAAAGTTGCACCACCCTAGGTGTGCACACCACTGACAAGAGTGGCTGTCATAGAATTTGTGAGTCAAATAGTAAAACTTTGCCAATCTGACCTGTTTTGGTTCAAGTGGCCAAGGACATCTGCCTTTTGGCTGCAGATGCAGAGGGCTGAGGTCAAAGCAGGGAATTCACCCCTGTTGTTCCTTCAGTGGAGGTCATCTTTTGCAGATGAGCTACAGAACTGCAGCTCCAGTGTTTGAAGCAACCCTCTATGAAGCTCCACAGTAAAGTGTCAGGGAAAACTGGTATGGTTTCTGCAGTCACGGAGCTGTAAAGCAAAAATAACTTTGAAGCAGAGAAAGTGTGAATTGTCTTTGAACTGAAGCCACCGGCATAGTGCAAAAACAAGAATTGGAGAACAGAGAAAGATAAGAAAATGCATGTGTGTGAGAGAGAGAGACAGATACAGAGACACATCCATGCTATGGAAAGAAATTGCATTTTCCACCTGATCCATCACCATGAGATCACTTCTTACATGGGCAGATACTGATAGGACAAAGGGGCATGGCTTTAAACTGACTGAGAGCAGGTTTAGATTAAATGTGAGGAAGAAACTTTTTATGCTGTGTTTGGTGAGGCACTGGCACAGGTTGCCCAGAGAAACTGAGGATTGCTCATCTCTGGAAGTGTTCAAGGCCAGCTTGGATGGGGACCTGAGCAGTCTGGTCTAGTGGAAGGTGTCCCTGCCCATGGTGTGGTGGGTTGTAACTAGATGGTATTTAAAGTTTCTTTAAATCCAAAATATTCTGTCATTCTATGATTTGGTGACTTCGGGTTTATTAAAATCATCTGCTAATTGCAGCCCAGAGAATAGTCACAATGTCCTGCTTGTTTCCCTAGAGTTTTCTGGATGATTCACTGTGATATTTTTTGTTTAACAGCAGGCAGAGGAACATTTTTCTATCACACCAGTCTGTAGGGAAACGTTTCTCTCTGGAGCTGGCTGTTGCTTTGTGCAGATGCAGCTCTGCGTGCAGCATCCCTGTCATGCTCACTGACACTTCAGTCTGCCTGAGCATGCCAGCAGCAAAAACAGATGAGAAAAGGCCCAAAGGGAAACCACAGAGCATCTAAAAATGCCAGGAGAAAGCACAGTTTGCAGAACACCATCTCTTCATGAGCAAACCTTCCTAGCCCATCAGCATGCCTCACCTAGCAGGCACAGCAGGGACGTGTACCTGCCTAATTTAGCTTTGCAACTCTGTCACTGGGCACTGCCATGCAAATCTGCCTGAACTTTAAGACATCATAAGACTTTAAAAGATCACAGCCTTTAAACACAAGAAACACAAACCAAGGTGCCCCAGTTCCAGCTTTCTTTGACTACAGGGACTGCAGGTAGTGGCCTCCTTCTCCCAGCTCTGGCTCATCTGCTGGTGTCCATGAGATGAGAGAGGGATGCAGCTTTTGAGGGTGAATCAAATCATCCCAAGTCAGGAATTTTGTGTCATTAATTTCATCCTGAAAGTAGGCTCCTCCATTCTCCTGGGATGAATTTTAGAGCTTTAAACAGGTAAGCCTAACATCATCCGTGTAACCTTTCCAGGTTACAAAATTTTTTCCTGGTTAGAAAATTTTGAAAGTAGTCTGCTGTTGTAAATCCTTTTTTTGGGGAGAAGAAATAATTTTGGTCCCTGCTTTAGGACATTCAGAAATAATATATTCAAGTCTAAAGTACTTGCTTTAGGCTCTCTTTTTAATCAGTGGAGGACAATGGGCACCTCTGGTGGGATAGTCATCTGTTTTGGGAGAGCTGGTGGGCTGTTGGCTGAATCATCCTTAGGAAATGTTCATGCCTTCTCATAAGGCAGGTCACTGTTCACAAAAACTACTTGAAAGTAAGCAAAAAGTCTTTTTGAGAATACAGAGACTGTTTTATGAGCTAGAAATGCAGGGGTTTGCTAGCAGGGGGAGAGTCTGGGGCTTGGTAGTTGCACTGCTGAAAGCACTGGACACCAGTGCAGGGGAAGTGAGCCCTAAGCTGACTTACACATGTGCCAGACAAATAAAGTCCCATAAGCTCTCTAATCTGGGATAAAATAAGGAGTGTGACTCCCAGAGAAGTCCTTGAGGATGGGACTTCAAACACTGTTTGATCAGGGTATTCATGCAGCAGTGGACATTGGATCACAGGGCTGACACCTGAGCCAAGGTGTTTATTATGAGCCAGCAGTCTAACCCTGGGCAAGGGGAAAGAGAGACTGAGACAATGAGAAAGATTCTGTCTATCCCTACACACAGAGAGAAATCAAATGAACTGACATGGAAGGAGCTGCTGAAGCTCACTTTATGCTCCAGCACACAGGTTAGAAGGGGAAAGAGCTCGATATGGTTGCACAAGACAAACAAATTTTCTTCACTGAAACATCATATTGCCAGTTACTACAGGCTGAGGTTATGCTTGTGCACTCAGAGTTAGGAATTCATCTTGGTAAAAACAACGAAGCAGTTTTATCTGAAATAAGTATTTCTGTATCAGAAGTTCATTATAATGCAGAATAATAATTCAGTTTTGTGCCCAGGTACTGTGTAGGTGAAGCTGGTGGGAGATTTTTGTTGCTCTACCACTCAATAAGTACATTTTTGTTAGCTACAGGCTAGCCCATGTGTAGGTAAAACCTGCACATATTCTATTTTTATGGGTGATGTGGTGTTGACTTGGCCACAGTTTTCTTAGCTTTTCATTATTAAATTGCATACAAAATCCATATTTAGCAATTGGAAATGACAGAGTGCTGCACACTGAGCAACAGAAACTGTTATCATTAAAGATGTAGATTCTTTGATGTCTTGGCTTCTTGCTGTATGAAGGGTTTTTCTGGATGAAGGATTTTGGTTTTGCTTTTGTATCACTTCACACAATATTAGTGCAAAAGCACTTCAGCTTCAGATATTCTTGTGACATCTCTTAAACATTAGTAATTGTAATAATTTGTCATAATGCTCTGTAATTTCATAATGAAAGAAGTAAAATCAAAGGATATTAATTTCTCTTAACAGAAAATACATGTTATTATACTTTTGAAAGGAAGAACATACTTTTTAAACGCAGAATACACATAGATGCAGCTAATTACACAACCAATTTTCTTGCAAAGTTATATTTCATTGGTTTCCAAGTAGTCTCTTTAATTTTGATAGACCTACATGCTAGAAGATGAATGTTTACATGTCAGAGCTTTAGGGCATACCAGCCAAAATTTATAAAACAGCTTAGTGCTGTATATACTGGTTGTAATTGCTCTTTCAAAAATAGATTCCTGGGTTAGAAAAGGGAATGGGACCAAACTATTTAAACTAGAAGAGAACATAGGTTTTAGAACAAATGGATATAAACTGCCTACGAATGTATTTAGACTGGAAATGAGAAGAATGTCCTTAACCATCAGAAGATGAAAATATCCTTCTGAGAGTAAAAATGGATATAGAAGATGAAACTAGCTATGAGATCTACCTCAGCTGGTTCAGCACAATCTCCTGATGTGATTCCTTGTGGCAGACAGCTGTGGACTATGATGGCACAGCAGCTCTGCTCTGGCATTATCTTGTTCTAGTATAATGTAATGAGTACCTTTTATGTTAATAACCACCATGGCTCTTCACAAGGTGTGCTTGGATCTACACTAATCACCATTGAGTTCATTATGTTCAAAGGTTTGGACATGAAAGCTGTGAGGTAGAATCAGGTATCCTTTGGCAGAGGTAATTGCCCTGGTGGAAATGGCTGGTGAGCTCAGGGGCTGCAGGGGGAGGTGGGAAGATGAAGGTGCTTGTAACATGTCCCTGAGCAGCATCAAAGGGAGCCCATTAATCAAAGTGAGAACAACAAAGGGCAGAGGGATGACTGATCTGAGAACAACACCGTGTCTTTCTTGTTAGCTGGAGAGTCAAATTGCAGCAGATGTCCTCAGTGGTCACAGACTTTGAAGGCCTAATGATGCACAATGAAAGTGGTTGTGAAACCCGTAAATTAATGTCTGGATGCACAAGAGCAATGTTGGAAAGAAAATGAAAGTGATGGGACCGGATCCTTGAAGATGTCAGGTGTTTGTATCCCAAGAGTGAAACTTCTGGACTTTTCTCTGAAAAGTATTTGAATTTTGCAACTATTTGAGAAGAATTAGTAGAAACACATAACCTCTGATGCATTGGGCACATTATTCCACTGTACAGTGTTGATAGGGGCCTGTTTGCTCTCTGCTGTGGAGGGAATACCCTGGACTTGAACCTTCCACCTCCCATAAGCAGGGCACAGTTTTACAGGCTGAAGCTATGGGGATGATTTTCCTTGAGACAGAGAAATTTGGAAATACTCTCAGCAGCCCTCCCACATATCCAATAAATCTGATTAAGACCTGAAAAAGGTTTCAGTACAGTAACAGTAAGCTCTACAGATTGTATTAGCATACTCTTAGGCAGCATTAATGCCAAAACCAGGAGGCTGGATTTGAGGGCCATCAGCCTGCTTGGCTCCACTGCCTTTTGCAATTAGCACAGGCTACTGATGAGTACTGAGAAAGCTGTTAAGGGTTCTCTTGTTTCTCACAGCCTGCCTTGGAATCAGGCGCTTCCTTGGCTGCAGTTTCACCGTATGCTTGGTGGCTGCAGAGCTTCTCCTTCAGGAAAACAAACAGATGTTCTCTCCTCACACCCAAAATACTCCAGTCTCCATTGCTCAGGTGCCACAAGAGTGCAAGCAAAGCAGGGCAGCTGCTGGTGCAAGAGGGTACACTCAGAAATAGAGAGCTGCTGCTTCTGGTCATGCTGAATTGGGTGTCTCACAACATCCACTCAGAAGGATGTGAAAATTCAGAGCTATTATTGCAATAGTTTTCTGGGATGAGCTTCACACAGAGGTTAGAGAGACCTTTGCAAGAATCAGCAAAGAATCAAGAGTAAAGTAGAGTGTCTATGGAAGACACCACAAACTGCAGAAGCCATCTTCTGGCAGGACTGAGGTTGCCAAAACCAACCTGAATTGTAATTACGCAGCTACAGCTTCTATCCAGCTCCACAAACATCAGACAGACTTGGCGTTCAGAAACTCCTCTTGGGTTTTAGAGTTTCCTCTGCATCTTTTGGGAGAGGCTGCCCCTCTTTTGACTTTTCCCCATTCCTTTTTTTTGGAGGTCCTCTTCTCTTGTGGCTGCTCTAGTTAGTGAGAGCTGCAGAATCCTCTGGGGTGGGGATTCCCAGCTGCACGAGGTGTTGGGGGAGTCCACGGGCTGGGACTTGCCCAACTTTACCTCCCCTGCCATATCCCCACCATGTGAGGACACCTCTGTCACTCCACAACCTTCCACCCTGACCAGCAGAGCAAGGAGCAGCAGCTCCATGGGGCTGTGGGATTTCAGGAGGGATCCCTTTGTCCATGTCCTGGGCAAGCCTGAGTAGGCTGGCTGCTTTTGTGCTGCAGCAGAGCTGAGTGCACATTGGTGGGGTGTTATTTTTGAATGGATGATGCAGTGAGGCTGGCATGGAAACTCCTGGCTCCATCCCCTGCCCTGTGCATGGGTGGCAGGTGGCTGCAGGATGCAACCTTGTCAGCCTGGCTGTAGCTTCCCTCCGGAGAATTTTAGGACTGTGCTAATTCCCTAAATTTAACCAGTGATGTCAAAGCTCATGTTAGCTCCCTGCAGGGAGTCCTGTGCCCACACACACTGATGTAAACCAGGAATAACTCCACCACCACATAGATTTGAATCCTATCCCAAGCAGTGGCACCCAATGCCCAGTTTTGTAACAGAGACCCCTAAACCTTCTCTGTGCAGGTGGGTCAGCCACACAGCTGGGGGGAAGGAGACTCTGGAGCTGGGAAAACTCACAACAGGAGAGCTGGATATAGCTGGCACTGCAAGGAGAGACCTCTCAAGGTAAGCTGGAAATGGAGCACTGTTATTTATTGGTGCAGGCAGAGGGATGGCTGTGTTTGGTTTGGCTGCTGAACTGAAAATTGGAAGAGGAAAGGAAACACACTCGGGTGTGGATCCAAATCAATATTACTTTCTGTTGTTGGTTTTGTCAGTAAAACAGCAAAGTAAAGAAGATAAAGTTCTGTTCAAAACAAAATGTTGGATGGTGCTGGAGATACCTGTCTGACTTTGGGTGGTGGCTAAAGGAAAATGGGAAACAAAGGGCTCGTTTCACAAAAATCCTGGATAGGTGGCAGCTCCCCACCACCTTCCCATCCACTTCACTCCTTCCCTTCCTGAACCCAAGAGGCAGTGGAGCAGCACTCCACCAGTGTTCAGGATATGGACTAGCTCCCACTCAGCTGCTCCCTGAGAAGTGAAGCCCAGAAAGATTTTGTTAGGAAAAAGTGTCTGTTTTCAGTCAGAATTAGGCAGCCACAGAATTTCTCATCCCATTGCCTGGTGCAAGTCTCTCTCTCCATTTGTCTACTTTTTCAGAGGAGTGCAATGCTTGCAGCTGGGCAGATGTTTAGCACAAGATCTTTCCCCCACCAGTTCAGAAGAACTGGTGATCAGGATGAGATGTGAGGAACGGGAGTTTTGCCATGCAGATATTTTGGTGGGGCATGGTTGTTTGTGAGGATGGACTCATTCGGTGCTGGTAGGGAAAAGCAGTCCCAGCCATATGTGATGTTTTGCTGCCTGGACAGGACACAGGCAGCCAAGTTAGCACAGAACATTCATCACCTCTGCATTTCAGTCTGGCTGCAGGCTGTTAAATGCCCCCTGGGTTCTGGAGCCCTTCTTATCCCCCAGAGCTGAGCTGCAGAGGGTGCAGATAGTGGGATCTTGGCTTGGGACAGGCAGCATCACAGGAAATGTGTGGAGAACTTACCCTGGGAGTTAAACAGGCTGAGGTAAGGCTGGGAGGAAACACTTCCTGAGCTTTATACAGCTTCCCTCCCACCCCTCCCCCCAGATTAACAGGAGGATCAAATCTCATCTATATATTGTTTGATTTATTAGTTTTGTTGGAAGAAGACTCAGAGCCCAAGACCACAACCAAGGGGTTAAGGATGTAGGAAGCTCAGGTCAGAGACCTGCATTGAAAGAGGCCAGCTGAGGTCCCACCACTGTCCTGCCCTGACCACTGATTGCTGCCGCTTCCCAGGTGGTTTTTCCACACAAGGATTGAAAGCTCCAACCTAAGAAACTTTTCCTGGTAGAAGTTTTGTTGAAAGTGATACATTCCTCAAATGAGGGGAGAAAAAGAAAAAAAAAAAAGGATTAGTTTATATTTTCCAGGGAAATATTGATTTCTCTGGCAATTGGGAGGCAGAGGGGTGAGCACAGGAGCCACAGGAGCTGCTGCTGATCCTCAAGAGTCCAAGTCTTGAGGGGACAAGAAACTTCCACGGGTAGGGAGCATCCCTGAGGGCTCTGTGCATCCTGGCCACTGCAGACACAAATGACAGCCCTTTGGAAAACTGCAGAGACTGGTGGGCAAGCTCCAGTGCCTGGGGAAAAAAAACAGCAATGGAAAACCCACTGGCACAGCCCAAGGCACAGACAGCCAAGAACGGGCTGTTACAGCTTGCTCATGGGGGAAAAGAGGGAGATTTGGTCTCCTTTGGGCCCCATCCATGGAACATATGCAATGTTTCATCCGTCACGAAAAAATCTTGAAGGAAAAGCCTAAATCTTGGTGTTGCAGGTGATCCATTCTTACGTTCAATGTGGTTCAGTGTCCCTACAGGGGAGGAGAAGATGGGTTTGCAAGGGACTGTGTCTGTTTATGTGGAGAGACACGACTGAGATATGGAGGCACTCAAAGACTGCCACAATTTTTTGGGGGAAGCCTAAATGTAGTGGCTTACTGGGAAGAAAGAAAAGGGAAAGTGCAGCCTCTGTCATACCATCTTTTTGGGAAGAGACATGGAATTGCTCCATACCATAGAAGAAGGTGCCCACAATTTGCTCAGACCTACAACAAATGCTTTCAGCATAAGAACAGAAAAAGGCCTGAGAGCAGTTGCTTTCTTTGGGGGAAAGGGAGTCAGGCAAAAATTAATGTATTTAATGGAATTGAAAGCTTATTCTTTGTTTATTCATGGTAGGAAAAAAACTCCTAAGCAACTCTTAAAAGAGTTCATGGCCACAATACTTCTGATTAGAGAATCATAATGGCCGATGTGCATAGGACTGACTGTTACAATGAAGTGCATGGTAAAGCCACAGGAAGGTTTTTTAGCTCATTTGCACCATCACAAACATATCAGTATTAGTGGAGGTATCTTCTTGGCTATTAGGAAGTGTAGGGCAGTTATTTGGTACCATATAGTAAAAAAAAAGAGCTATCACCATCCATTTACTGCAAATGGGAGGTCTGCTCCATCATTTCTTGAAGCCAGGGAAAATATTACTTGACTGGATTAGGTTTCTCTTTACCCCACACCTGGAGCTGTTTCCATTTGAGAAGTGCTACCACCAATGTTGGATTGCTGATGAATTTTTCAGTAATGTGCATATGAAAGTAATAGCACCTCAAGGGATGATTAAATCACCAGGTGTCTCAGTCTGCAGGATGCAGCTGGACACATCCTGTCAGACGCTGCTCTTCCATAATTGACCTGAGCAGACACTTTTTTAATGGCTGTTCCTCACCGATAGCTCATGCTGGCTGCATGGCATCAGTGTTCGTCAGAGTCTCTTGTGAATCAGCAAACCAGGGGGTGGATAATTGTTACTTTGGTTCCTTGCTGAGAGTTTAAATAACATGCACAAATTGAAACCCCCTTAATGATACAAAATAAAAGTCTAACAAATACTTACGAGTATTAAAGGAGTTACTGAGAGGAAAGGAGATGATGTGCTTCAAATTTCAGCTGGAACAAATGCCGCTGCAATGCTGATGTTTTCCTAGTGGAATCAGGTTTTTTTTCTTAAGTAGCAAATTGACCTGGCTGGAAAACAGCATTTCTCTTTACTGAGATATTAAGAAGTTTCAGCTTTTGGGTTTGTTCTGATGCAGAACATCGGGTCCTCTCTAGTTTTTCATGAGAACTAAAGAGAATGAATCTGGGGCTTGGTGACAGGGACTCATCGGAAAGTCAGCAGAAAGAAACTGCTGGCTGCACTTCTGTGATCCCAGTGGCAAGACTTTAGGTGTCTGTGTTATGGCTGACCCCAGAGATCATCACACCCTCATAAACTGGCACCAGACTGCTGGGTGTGAGGAGACATTCTAACACCCAACAGGAATTTGCTATCAATTTCTCCCATAGTCACTGACATCAACACCACGTTACTCTTTTCTGCTCTTGTCTGATCCTGAGGAAAGTAATTCAGTGAGAGGCTGGTTGGATTCCCTCTGTGCTTTTCTTTTCAGAGTCCTGATTTTGTTCAGCACAGAAAGATTGTCCCAAAAGCAAGTTTCTCTAAAGAGGGAGCTGCAAATATTTTGTCTAAGTCAGTCCTCTGGAAAATATTACTAAAAAAGTGTTTCCTACCTGCCAGTGGAGATCCTGCCTGAGCCTCAATTGCATTGAAGGATGTATGTGGATACTTGGGCAAAGAAGCTTCCTCAGCCTGTCCCATCCTTCACCAGGGAGAAAATTATGGTGATTATGGCTGTGCTGTCTGTCAGGGTCTCAGTGCAACAGAACTCATCCTCTCTGAATCACTGAATAACCCAGGCACTGCTGCCCATGTCTGCCATGCACCACAAGTAACCTGAGACTCCCCACTGCCTGCACCTGGCCTGGGACTTTATCTCCTTCCTACCACCAGTCCCACTTTCCTCCTCTCCCTGGAAAAGGCAACCCAGCATGTCTGTGAATAAGACAGTGTTACAGGCATGGCATGGTCTAGGTGTGGGGACTGGGACAAGCCAGCCCTCAGCCAGGAAACTCCACTGCTTCTCATGAGTGGCTGTGCAGGACTCCACCAGCGTTCATGATGTGGACAATCTCCCCCCAACCTCACTCATGCCAAAGCTGCCCTGCGAGGTGAGGCCCAGAAAGGCATTCCTAGGAAAGAATGTCTGTCTTCAGACAATTTTCCAACAACAGTGGGATGACCTCTCTCATCCTGTTGACTGGTATGATCTTCTGTCTCTATTTCCTCCACTCTTTTGGGGGAATGCAGTGTTTACAACTGGGCAGATGTGTAGCAGATGACAGGCTCCATTGTGAAGACTTCCAGCAGTTCAGAAGAACTGGTGAGCAGGATAAGGAGCAAGGGAGGGAGTTTTTAATGGGCACCCAGGGTCATGGCTCAGGTGATGTGGCTGGAGAAAGGGCAGGAAGCTGGTGATATCCAGCACCTTCCTGTTTCCTCAATACAGGGCAGGAAGAGAGGAAAGAGAGGGTTCACCCAAACCTTTCTGCAGCAGATGCACTGCAGTGCAATGACTGCTCATCTCTGCCTCGCCCAGACTCACCTGGGAGCTTGGCTTGGGCTGAAACCATCCCCTCCACTTGAGTGGAGGCAGATGGGTGCCTCTGGCTGTACTTCTCCTGGGAAGCTCATGACTCACAGTGAAAGAGTGGTGGGGCACCGTGAATTACGCAGCACTGGCTTCTCACCCTCCTGAGGGCGGTTTTGGCTCCCCAGGATGTTTGTGCAGCAGTGGATGAGCCTGTGCCACGGTGGGGCGACCACAGCCCTGCACAGACATGCTGGGAGGAAGGTAAGAGCGTGCCCCAAGTCAGCAGGCCTGGAAAAGCCATCAGGACTTGCTCATCCCTGCAATTACAAGCCTACTATGTAGTTTTTTTTTTTTTAAAGAAGCTTAACCCAAAGACTCCATCACACAAATGGTTATTAGTTGACTTCTATACTTCTATCCAACCTGTGATTTCTCCAAGTTTCTCTCACTACAGAGTTGAAGCCTGGTGGCATCCCCATCTTCCAGGATGGATTCTGGTGCATCAGCACATCAGGGGTGTGGTATTTTCAGGGGCCCCTGTGGCAGGAAGGAAATGATGAATCTGCCATGTTCTTAGAAGGCAAATTTATTATTTTATTATATATATTATATTAAAGAATGCTGTACTAAACTATACTAAAGACTAGGTAAGGGATACTTACAGAAGGCTTAACAAGATACTAATGAAAAACCTGTGACTCTCTAGAGTCCCAACACAGCTTGACCACGATTGTTCGTTAAGTAAAAACAATTCACATGTTGGATAAACAATCTCCAAACAACATTCCAAAGCAGCAAAACACAGGAGAAGCAAATAAGATAGTACTGTTTTCTTTTTTCTCTGAGGCTTCTCAGCTTTCCTTGAGAAGAATCCTGTGCAAGGGGATTTTTCCAAAAAATATGACAGTGGCACAGGGGCTTGGTGGGAGAGCTTAGACACTGCTGGTTCTGCTCTTGCTGCTCTACAGTTGTGGTGAGTGAGCCTGGGTGTGAGGAGGGCCTTGGGACATACCAGCACAGCCAGGGCTCTCTCAGCTCCTGCCCTGTGCATACGTGGTGGCACAGCCAGAATCTTTCACTGCTACAGACAATGGCTGCAAGACAGCCAACACCAGTTGGCACCATGCTGGCAGTCACCGAAATGTCTCTTGGTAAGAGCTTGAATGCTCTTTCCTTTGTGGCCAGAGCTATGCCATTGGAGAAAGAATGGGAGTGTAAGGTATCTGAGAGTCTTTTTTCCCTGGCTGACATCTGCTGCTCCTGGACCTGCTGGCTTCCTGAATACACAGACAACAACCCACCTCGTGCCTGGCAGCATCCCAACCTGCTTGCACTACAGAAAGGTGCCAAGCACAGCCAAATAGTGACAGATGTCTTAGGCAATGCTGGCCAATGGAATGGGGTGGTAAAGCCAAGCCTCAGAGTAGGCTTGAATGCTGCACAGCACATTTCTCTTTGTCATCCAGTACACAGGGGTGCTTGAAGCCCTCCTGACCCTGGGAATGGGAGCTGTTTGCCTCCCAGGTGTGAGGTTTTCTGTCTAATCTGGTAGCTGGAAGCACTTAACAACCAAGCTCAAAATTTTATATAATCTCCTGAATACCATAAGCTGCCAAGAGACATGATGGATGGCGACGATCTTTCAGGAGAAACCAAGATCTATTCACATCTGCTGCAGTTGTGTGGGTTGCCTATGCTCAAGTGAGCTTTTGGATGTCGTGTAGGATTTGGAGCTTCACTTCTGGGATATCCTTGTTGGAAATCATACAGGAAAACTGGTCATTCTAGAAAAAGATTGCAGAGTATGAGCATCTGCTGGAGCCATTCTCGCCATGGTAAGACCATATTTTTCCAGGCAAGAAGGTAGGGTATTTTCCTTCACTCTCTGCTCTTCATTGTCACCCTTGTCTCCTCCCATCTGCTTGGAACAAGTGGCTTCTCTGGAAAGTTAACTTACAAGCTAACGTTCTCTCGTGTTATTTATTCCTCTTCTGAGACTGCCTGAGGTGGCATTTGATCATGGCAGATATCCCTTTCCAGGTATCACTTTCCCCAGGTGCTTCTGACTCAAGGGAAAACCCAGGAAGACATCCACCTTCCTTATCAAGATGTAACTAGCCCAGACACCGCTGCATCACACCACTTTTTCATTCCGTATCACTGATGACTCAGCCTTCATTAGCAGCAGTCATCAGGGACTATTTCACCCTACATTTCCTCCTGGCTAGAGGCCATCCCATAACCTGTGCAACCCAATGAGCTTCAGGTTGTCTCTTACAGTGCTGTGGTTGCTTTTGAGGCTGGGCTGCTCCTTCTGCTTGGCACTTCCCACGTGTGGTGCCACAAACTGCTGAGGAAGGTGGCAAGCAGACAGCCCAGCATCTCTGCTAGCTTTGGCATTCTGGATGTGGGAATTAGCAAAGCCTCTTTGAGAAGATCTCCTTGTAGGGCTGCTTCTGACTGTTTAGGGATTTAGACAGCCAGGTGGGTTTTTTTTTCCCTTCTGCTGGGTTTCTATGGGTTACTTTCCCATAGATAATTGCGTGACTCAGGAAGACAGACACATACCTGGCATTCTTGTGGGAACCATAATGCGAGAGGTGGTGTAGAGCATTTCGAAGCTCTTTGAACACACAAGAGCAGCTGAATTCCCCCGACTTACCTACCCAAACTAAAGCAAGTCCAGGCAATGGCTACATAGTTTTTGTGGAGCTCTTACCCAACAGAGGACAAACATTTCCCAGGAAAGCTCTGGTCTTGCACCACCTAGGCACAGAGGCTTTTTGTCGCCAGAGAAATCACAGGTGTTTTTTCAGGTAAGATTTACCATTTCTATGTTACCCTTTTTTTAAGATGTTGCCTGAACTGAGACTGGAACAGGAACATTTTCTCCTATGACTGCAAAAAAAAAAAGAAAAAAAAAAAAAAAAGGCAGTAGTGTGTTTTCTGAGAGGTCAGGGAAACAGCACAGAGAAATTATCATCTCTTAAGTAGATAAGTGATTGTTATGGCTAAAATATCCTGGCAGCTGATTGCCTGTGAAGATAACTGGCAGAGCTGAGGTGTGGTGGCATTTGGTGCTGCTAGTTTAATACAGACAACTCTGCAACAGACACAAAAAGAGACAAAAGCTTTGCTTCAAGGAGTTGCAATTCAATTTTCTGACTTTGGAAGGAAACAAGAGAAGAAAGAGAAATTTTATTCCACATGGTGACTTGGAGGACCTTGCAGATCATAAATTCACCCCAAATCTATAATGATATTCACACCCAGCGTCACCTGCACTGTGTCACCAGGGCAGTGGTCCTGGAGCACTGCAAAGTGGATCCTGATGTCCTGCCATACCTGTGAGATGGCTGGGACAGGTTTGTGAGCAGCTCCTTTGATCCATTTTGGGGGCTACCCTTGCTCAAGAGTGAGAGTAGGAGTTTGGGTGAAACCAAGGATATTATTCTCAAAGGTTTCTAAGATTTTCTCTGGTTATCTCTGTAGATGGTTGTCCTCAGTTAGAGGTGAGCTAATTAAATGAAGTAATGACATGTAAATAGGAATTTATTTATTGTTTTGCATCCTACCTTTACATCTAAAGGGATGTAGAGGATAGCTAGGAGCTTCTAGTGCCAGTTATCTTCACAGGCAATTAGCTTCCAGGATATTTTAGCTATAACAATCACTTTGAGTGCCCATCCCTATTAGTGCCTGAAACTACACACCTGTCCCCTGAGACCAGACTGGGATAGATCCTCCAAAAGGGTTTTGTCCTACAGAAAGCTTATCAAAAATGCCTTAGGGTTCCTGAGAAATGCTGGGATTCTGACCCTGACCCCCTTCCCTCTCTGATAATCTTTGCAGCCCTGAGCTGAGCCAGGGGGATGGTGGCTGTGTTTCAGGGAAGGTTTCCTTTGGAGGAGATGGTGTGTTTCCTGCTTTGTGAATGTTTTTGTTTGTCAGGGTAAGGGAGCAATACAACTTGCAGCTTGCCCTGACATGTGCCTGCTGTGTGTAAACCTGCAGCTTTTATAAAAAGGGCTCCTGTCTTGAGAACTGTAGAGTGTTCAAGTGCTTCTTGGCTCTGGGCTTCTCCTTTAGCTGTCGTAAGATCAGATTAATGATGTATTAGTTTGAGATAACTGCCATGAGATCATGTAATTAGCTTGTGATCATGGTCCGTGCCAGTTGGCTGAAACTCGACGCTTTTTAAAAAAACCTCTTTCAGACCAGCTACAAAAAGAGCTTTTTGATTGATGACATTAACAAATAGCTCATTAGTCACCTTTTGGGCTAATTAAAGGAGAGCACATCCAAGGCAGTAAAGAACAGCTGTGGGTGATTAAAGGCAGCCGTCAGGCTGAGCTCTGGGGTACAGTGGAAGTACTTTATCACCTTGTGCCTTTCACTGTGCCCACGCTGCTCCAGGTTAAACAAATTTGTAATGTCCCCCTCAAAGTCCTGATCCTGCCCTGCTCAGCTCTGTAAGGCTCAGTCAGACCTTCCCATTCCCGCTCACATTGCCATTGGGCAGATGGACAGCAGCAGGAGAGCAGTGCCCTCACAGAGCAGTGATCCCTGCCCAGGAGCAGCTGCTGCTTGCCCAAGTGTTGAGACTTCCCCTTGGCACTGCCCTCACATTCTGAGTACATGGCCTGTTTGGCACAGAAGTTGTCAAAAGTTACTCAGTTTTCAATCTGAGCAAAACTATGGGTTAGGGGATACTTTAACTTCTCTGGACTCATTTGGATTGGGAAGTGTCTGCGCTATTGTGTAGCACCATGAGGCCCCTTTGGTGAGCATAGGGAGGGAGGTTCCCAGAGCATGCCTGATGAAAAGAAGGCTATCCCTGCAATATTGCAGGGCTCTGGGAAGCATCACAAGTGGAGGGATCTGTCTCACAGCATTTAATCCCATCTGTGATTGCTGCAAGGCTGCTGCCTGAGACCTTCTCCCACAGCCTGGCCAAGCTCTCTTCCTCATCTCCAGCTGGACCAAGCTCTTTTCTTCACTCCCTGCTTCTTGTCTCAGCCTCAGTTCCGCCTTGGCTGCAAATATCATCCCTTTGGTGTGGGAATATCGATCCCAAACCCCAAAAGTTGCCTGGAAGCACGTGTTAGGATCAGTGCCCTCTCTTTGCTGGAGAACACACTAGCAGTGCCCAGCCACCCCCGCAGGGTTTGCAACATGAACAGAAATGGATTTTTCTCCCTTGTCCCAGCCTCTCTCTCCACAGGGATACTGAACCCCTCTCTCCTTGGTGCTCCCTGCTGCCCCATCTAGCAGACCTCCCATGACTTGTGACCACCTCAGCTGCTGTGTGGCCTTTCTCTGCCTGCAATCCCTGCCCAAGCTCACTCTTACACCAGGCTGCTACAAGCTGGTGGTGGCTCTGCAGTCGCCAGCCCTGGCCTGGCCACCAAGCAATGGTTTGGTGTGTCTTGGGGCTGCTCTGATCCCAGGAACCAGTTGTGTGCACCCCACATGGCCTGGCTCCCCCAGGACAGATGCTATCCAGAAAGGATCACACGTGAACTCTCCTTAGGTGCTACAAGGTGTTGGAAAGGTTGTTCATCTAAATCAAGAAATCATTAAATGCAAAGGGCTCCAGTGTGCTGTTCTGAGGGCTCAGAGCAGCAAGGTGGTGTGTGAGTATCACCAGCCCTAAGTGATCACCAGCCCTGGTGTGATCTAGCTGGATCAGATTGAATTGAGTGTCTCTTGACACTGTGCCCTTCTTTGTTCCTCATGGAGAAGAGGAGAAGTAGCTGAGTCTGTGTCTTCTGGAAGAGCCACTGAGTTTTACTCCCAGTCAAGTAAAATTGGATGCAGTTAGAGCTCTAAAGCTGAACCATATGTGAGGAGACATGATAGTTCAGAGAAATGTGAGATCCTTCGCATCTGCATCTCCACTGAGCAGCACCTGAGCCACGTGGCTGGAGCCAATTTTTAAGGGCAGTGTTTGGGCAAACACTTCCAGCCTATACTTGTCCAGCAGATCAAGCCCCTGCCTGCTGTAACATTTAGGGTTTGATGCTTCAATCTCTTTTCTGTCTGAGTTAATTTTAGGTCATTAACTTTTATTTTCCTGCTGTTCTTGCCTTCTGAATTCTACAGTTTATGGTACTAAAAAAAAATAAATCCCCATGCAGATGCTGAGTGCTCTAAGAGGTTGTGTGGCAGATTGTCTTGAACTGGAAATGCTCCAGAAGAGGAGCTTAACTGGGGCTTGTGCTCCAGCAGCCACTCCTGACAGATTAGAGGGATTGTAAAACATTGGTGAAATGGTCATTCCAATATGATGCTATTTTTTCCTGCTGTTTGGATGAAATTTGCAGGTTAGATTGAAAATGGACAGTCCTTGTGGTCTGCATTGCTGTTTTTGGTACAGTAAAAGCTGCAGAATGAAACAAGTCTTAATGTATTTAGCCCCTATTATTTTTTTAATATTGCATCAGGATATAGGAGGAATGTGGCTCTTTTCTCACCTTGTTTTTCCTCAGAGGAATGGTGGAAGCTATAGGTGTGTAAAATGAGCACCCCTTGCCCTAGGTGAAGACTGCACACAGAACCTGAGAGCAGGTTTGGAAAATCTCACATTTGATTTGTCTTCTTGAAGGATGTTTGAAGGGTGTTGGTTTTTGATTGCAGCAAGGCTGAGCCCTTCAAGCAGCTGGAGCTGTGATCCCAGCCCTGGTGAGACCCCAGCCCAAGCAGTGATGTCTCCTTCTCCAGCTCTGTGTTTTAGCAAGCATTAATGTAAATGCAGCTAGTGGGCCTTGTCCTGTGTTTCCACCCATCCCTTTCCCTCCCATCCCATCCTGTTGGGCAGCCACAGCAGACAATGGGCACAATGTGTGCTCTGTGGTGAGACAGGCACCGCAAACCCATCTCTGATGCTGGTGCTGAACACCTGACACCAGCAGCCTCTGCTGGCATCAGGTTCTGCTGTGAAGGGAGGAGATGGATGCCCCAAAGCTACACCAAGGACTGAGGTTTATGATCTTCTGGGTGTTTGTCACTGCTGGTGTTATTGACCCAAATACATTTTGACCTTTGCTTTCTCTAATGTTGGTTAGGCATTACATGTCAGTGAAGTCAGAAGGTTTCACTTCTGCAATTAATCTTCTCTGTGATGAGGGCTCAGGACTTGTGTCTGTAAGATTTCATGTCTATATGATTTTGAACAGAATGGGGCAGCCAGCAAAGAGCTGAGGGTCCTTCTTTCAGAGAAACAAGGAAATATGGAAAAGCCATTTTATCTCCTATGCTACGTTGATAAATTGCCCTTTTGTTCTTTCTCTCTTATACTTTTATTGAACTTGAAGACAAACCCCTCCCTTGGCAGGTAGAAAGAAGAAATTGCCAGCAGTACATATTGAAGTGATGCCTTTCAGTAGTGTAGCTGTACAAATAATAGGTTTTTCATTTCAGTGGCTGAAGGGAAAAATTGAAAATACTTTTCGGTTTGGATCACCCCCTAAAGGAGAATGTTTCTTTTCTTCTTTGATTTCTTTTCATAAGCATAGCATGAGACATTCTGGTTTGAGATTATTTACTGCTTCTCATGACTTAAAAAAAATTAGAAAAAAAAGAAAAGAAAAAGCAAACTAGGTCACTTTCAAGCCCAAACCAGCACTTGAAAGAACAAGAGAAAAAAAACCAGTTTTTAAAATGTCAAGATGGAGCCTTGCTGCTCTTCTCAGGACTCTTTTTCTTCTCTTTCAGCTTAAACTAATTACTTAGTCCACCCAAATTTGCCTGAAGTCTCAGCACCTCTTAATTGCAATTCAGGTGAATTTGCTACATCAAAAACTCCAGCCCGGCTCTGCCTGCGCATGCAATGACCTGTCCTGCTCGCTGCTCACCAAACACATACAGACAAGTATTTCATTCTAGTCAATTAAGGTGTTGAGCAAGAGGATGTGTGAAATGATTTCTTGCAGGTCTGGCCAGTCGAGGAAGCAGCAGCACATTCCTGGTTCATGCTGGTGAGAGCTGGCAGTGGGCTGAGCAGGGGCTTGGGCTGTGCCATGCTGGGAGCCACTGGGAGCCAGGTGCCCCAGCGTGGGGCTCTGCCCCTTCCTGCAGCCCCTGTCAGTAGGTGGTAACTGAGTGCTTGACAAGTGGGATGGCTCAGCCATGCTCTGCTTCCCTGTGGAGGCAGGGCCTTGTCCATCATTTCCTAAGGAGATGGTGCTGGTTTGATGGTGTCCCTCCACTGCTATCTGCCTATTTCTCCCAGGAGTGTCCTGAATTAGGGTCCTGGCAGCATTAATTATAAAACATTCATACAAATAAGGGCAAAGGAAATCAGAGGCCAAGTAGTGACGACCAGTTGCCAGTGTGGTGGGTCTCATGGGACTCATCTCACTATGAAATCAACTCTGTTGCTGCCATTTGGGGTCTGGGTTTGCTTCAGACAGTGCTAGGACAGTGCTTTGTCACCTCCTTTTCAGCATCTTCCAACAGAAGCAAAAACTTGTTGTTATATCACAACACTGTTGTATGCTTCCTTAATAAATTAGAGGTTGCTGATACTACAAGGACTCTGTTCCCTTCCAAATCCATGTAATCCTGAAAGCCTAGGGATGCATTGAATGCCTGTATGTGCTACCCCACCATGGATCATAGAACCATAGGATCACAGATTGCTTGGTTTCGAAGGGACCTTAAAGACCATCTAGTTCCAACACCCCTGCTGTGGGCACTACCCACCAGACCAGGTTGCTCAAAGCCCCATCCAGTCTGGTCTTGAGGACTTCCAGCTGGGCAGCCTGTTCCAATGCCTCACCACCCTCACAGTAAAGAATTTCTTCCTAATATCTAATCTAAACTTTTTTTAAGCTACCTTTAGGTACTGGAATATGTCATATGGTCTTCTTGGAGCTTTCTCTTCAGGCTGAACCACCCCAGCTTTCTCAGCCTGTCTCAAAGGAGAGATGCTCCAGTCCTCTGATCATCTTCAGGGCTCTCCTTTTGACTGACTCCAACAGGTCCATGTCCTTCTTTTGATGAGGACTCCAGAGCTGGATGCAGCCCTGCAGGTGGGGTCTGAGCAGAGCAGAACAGAGCAGAGCAGAGCAGAGGGGCAGAATCCCCTCCCTGGCCCTGCTGCCCATGGGGCTTTGGGTGCAGCCCAGGATGAGGTTGGCTTTCTGGGCTGGGAGCACACACCATTGGCTCATGTCCAGCTGTCCATCCATGAGAACCTCAAGTCCTCTGCAGGGATGCTCTCCATGAGTTATTCTCAGAGTCTTTGCTCGCATCTGGGATTGCCCAGATGCACAGGTCCAAGGAGTCAAGGGAAGGAAAATGTCTCCATGAGGATTCCCAAGTGCAACAAACCTGTGGGTTGCACTGAACAACTGATAGTCAGGAAAATAATTTAATGTCTATACCAGAAAAGAACTTTTTAGGGTGGAGAACTCCGGTGTTAACTGCTCCATAATCCCCATCCTTCCCTGGTGGCTCACAGCCATTGCTCTGGGGCTGGGCAGCTGTGAGAGCCAAGTGGCCAGTGGTAGAATGCCTTGGAATGTATATCTGACTGAGACTTCCAGCCTGCAACTCCTGTCCATGGAGGAGCTGGGATGTGGGAACAAGGGCCAGCAAGCCTGCCTGCCCACTCCCCTCACTTGCCAGGTCCTGATGCTGGACATATAAAGCCGAGACACTCATCCCTGATGGATGTCCTTGTGAAACATCATCTCACTCAGAGGTAAAACACCATCCCTGCAAGTATCATAAAGGATTAGGAATTTCTAAGTGTAGATCAGACTGCTAACAGAAATTTAGGAGGTCCAAGTGTTGGTGGCCTTTTGATGCATTGGGGAGGCTTGATAAGTTGAGTGGAGTCAGCAGCTCCTTGGTCCAAGAGTTCCCTGTGAACCATGTGGGTTTTTCCTCAATTTTTAAAAATTATTTCCTTTTTATTCCCTGAAACATTGGCAAGATTTTCCTCAGCTGGCTATGGTCTAGCAACATGACAGACACTCAGAGTATCTTTTGGTTATTCCCCAGAGAGAGCAGCAGGAGGCATTGCAAGCAGATCTTTGATGCTGCGGATCAGAGATGGACCCTGGTGAAAACTGGAAGCTGGATGAAACAAACTGGTTGTCTCATGGTGGGATCCACCCCTTTTCCAATGTGAAAGGAGGTAGGATATGATTGCTGGCTCTTAATCCATCCAGTGAAAGTGCTGAGAGCCTTCCCAATGTGCTGCTGCCATTCACTGTGCTTGCAGTGCTCCCAGGGGTTTTGCTGGGCTATGTCCAGAGCCAGGCAGTACTTGGTATGAAGGTGGGAAAGGTCAGATCCAAACTGTCACACTGACACAGCCACTTGGTCTGCAGCTTGTTTTCCTGCTTTGGAGTGGACTTAAAAAAATATAAGAAAAATAAAAAAAGGCCCCAACACCCATCTTTTGGCCAGTTAATGTTCCACTTGTGCTAGATGTAACCACCCTCACTCTCCACAAGTAGGACTCTGCAGATGACCATGGTTGGGAAGGAGTAAGAGGAGAATTGATAAAATATTCTCTTCAATCATATTTGTGTGGGACAGTTTAGGTTGGCTGCAGGGATACAGGCTGTCCTGGCAATGACAAGAGGGTTGCCCTAACTGGGGCTCCCTGTGAAGGGCTGTTCAAGCCAGACACAAGATGTCTCATCTCAAGCCTGGGGTTCATTACTCTCTAGAAATTCCCTGTTTCAGGAAAGCATTTGGTGCAGATGCAATGAGAGTAGCCAGCAGTCCTATTTCCTCTATCAGCTCATCTCTACCTAATTCCCAGTCAGCTGCTCCTACTTGCTTTTTATTCCCCATTTGAACATTTGGCAGGAGCAGCCACAAGTGCTCCTTGCTTAGCCCCAGGTCATCTTTTTATCCAGAGGTCCCTGTCCCCTGGGCCAGCAGAAGCTGTTCCTCCCTGGGCAAAGTTCCCTCTTTGTCTGGGATGTGCTGTGCCCCAGACTGAAACCAAAATAAACCCGCAGCCTTCCAGATGGCAGCACCTTGGGAACGGAAACACTTTGCTTTAGTAAAGCGCTCCCTTATCTCCATCTGTTTCCCTTGGCTTCCCACTGATAGCACAGATGCCGGGGGAAGGGAGAGCGACTAACCAAGATGTGGCATCGCCTCCTTTTCTGTGAGAGCTGAATTACATAAGTAGCTTTATGCTTTTGAACCCATAAATATATTTATGCTTTTGAGCCCTGGGTTCAACAGCCCCAGCAAAGCACCACTGGGCAACATCCTTATGACAGAACATCTGCTGCTTCTGCAGGTACCCAGCCCAGGGTGGCTCCAGGGCAACAGCACAGGAAAGCTTGCTGTAGTGCACTCTTTTTCCCCAGTAGAACAATCTCTGCTTCTGTTGTTTCTTAAAAGTCTTTGCTATGTGCATAGTCTGTGTTACTGTTTATAACTGTATTGGTTAAATGCCTGTAGGCTTCAGGATTGCACTATGCTTGTGTCTGTAAAGCAGGGTCACTGCCATCAGGGGTTCACAGAAACCCAAACCAGTTGAACAATTGAATGTGGCTATACATTGGCTTTTTGTTCTGTATGCAGCCCATTGCTATCCTAAACTCCTGGCTCACAACCTTTTCTAAATGTTTGGCCTAAGAGCATTTTATAACAGGGGCCAAGATCACTTTGAAAGGACACAGGTATGGGATTGCTGTGGGGTACCATGCACCTGCCCTTCCCAAATGTCCTCCTGGAACCCCTAGGAATACAGGGATCCACAGACTCCAGATCAAAAGATTTTTAAGTCAAGCCCATTCATTGAAAAAAATGCCATGACTCATAAAGGAGAAAAAAAAACACCAACACCACAAAACCCCCACCCTCCGCAATTTAATTTTTTAAAAAAAATTCATTGGGTTTTTCAATTTAACAGCATTTTTGACATTGCAAGAAATGTTTGAAAATAGCAAAATCCCCATGACTTACAAGGCACAAATGGACTTCAATGCTTGGTCACATGCTCCTGTGTGGTTGTAGATTTTACTGGTAGTGAGGGATCTGTGTGTGTTGTGCTCTGCAGCTGGGAGCAGACAAGATTGGGTGGGCTCATTTATGGGATGCAAAGTAAACCCCTACAAGTTGTTGGTGAGAGATGGCACCAGCTCAGGGATTTCCAGAGCCTGTGGTCTCACTTGTCACAGGCACTGGGTCACTGCAGTGCTGCTATCAGGCAACTCATAGGTTTGGTCAGCCTCTGAATAATTCTTGCTCCTGCTGGTTAAACCTTCTCCAGATGCTGTTGTTGGAGGAGACTGTAGCATGCAGGAAAGCTTTGCTGCAGGCAGGGTGCTCCTGGCCATGCCCTGAGCACTGGGTAAATTGAAGAAAGGGAGTGAAGAGCTGTGGTATGGACAAACAGGGGAGCGCTACTGGGGATCCCAGGGAGGGTACAGATGGAGCAGTGGAGCTTCTGCTCTTCAGGGCTCATCCTGACTAGTCTCTGTCTTGAGCTGGTTCTGAGGTTTTTTGGTAATATCTGAATTAAAAGAAAACCCCCAACACATACATGAAAGCTGTCAGGGTGAACTGGAAGCAAGCTGAGCAGGGACTTATCTGCAGTGTGATTAAAACAGCGTTGTCACCCCATCTGTTCTCATCTACCTCCCCAGCTGACTTCCCTAGCATTTGTTCTTCTTCCCTCAGACAATGAGCTCTCCGAAGGTGCCCCAGCCCTCTTTGCTCTGGATCAGCTGGGTAAGTCCATGCACGACACATTTTCCTCTGCCTGCTTTCTTTTTTTAAATGTTGAGTAATTAGGAGATGACTTAAGCAACAGGGCAGCTGCTAAATGCTTTTAAATCTATCAGCACCAGTGCTTCCTTTCTGTGCTGTTTTTGAATGCTATCCATCAGAGGGATGGACTAACCTGACACTGGATGTGTTTGAGAGCTTTTTGTGTTAAATTGATGGAAGGTTTTTTTCCCCGTGGGAGAAGAGCTGTTGCCTTTCTGGTACAGAGCACTATAGGATGCTATTGTTTCTTGGCTGGGAGTTTGAGGCTTAGCCATTGGCTGGTACTGGAGTTTCTGTGACTTTCTGGCCCCTTGTAAAATGATGAGGGATTTTTCTTCACCTGGGAGGCAGAAGTAAAGATGTGTAAAGCAAGAGAGAAGAGTAAGACAGTCAGAGAGAAAACAATCTCCAATAAGCAATGGCAGCTTCAGAGGCTGAATCCATGGGGAAACCTTATCTGGCAGTGATCTCCTCTTAATCCCATGGCCATGGTCAAAAGAGGTGTGATTCTCAGGATGAGTTAGAGATGTTCTAGATAAAGTGTGGTGAAGACTGGAGCTGCAGGATGGGAAGCTTCTGAAGGAGGGCTTCTGGCCACCCAGCACTGGAGGTCTGATGTCATGGAAAGGGGAAAAACACAGAATCACAAAATGGGTAGGGCTGGAAGGGACCACAGTAGGGTCATCTGGTCCAACCTGCCCGCTCAAGTGCCATCAATTGACCCGTTGAATCCAGATAGTTCCACAGTATCTCCAGTGAGGGAGAACCCCCAGTTTCTCTGGGCAGTCTGTTCCAGTGCTTGGTCACCCACACCCTCATATTTGAGTGGAACATCCTGCGCATCAGTTTCTGCCTGTTGCGGCTTGTCCTATTGCTTGGCTCCACTGAGAACGGCCTGGCTCCATCCTCTTGACACCTCCCTTCAGATATTCACAGGCATTGGTAAGGTTACCTCAGTCATCTCTTCAGGAGGCTGAGCAGGCCCTCAGCCAATTGTTGTAAGAGAGATGCTCCAGTCCCTGAATCCTCTTCGTAGCCCTCTGCTGTATCTGCTCCAGGAGCTCCCCATCTCTCTGGTGCTGAGGAGCCCAGAACTGACCAGCTCCCAGCCCCTCCTGAGAAGGGCATGATGGAAAGAAGCATGCTGTGCAATGAGATACACTGGGAGATATGCCAGCCTCAGGACTAGGTACCCTGCCTTGCTCTTTGGCATGGTGGGACTGCTACAGCACACTGCAATGTGCATCACCTTGGCATGACCAGGCACTGGTCCTTCCTCACAAGGAAAGGCACCCTCCTCTTCATTTTCAGGGCAAGAAATTCTCCATTCTTGGAGATGCTCAAAAGCTCTCTAGACATGGACCTTGGAAATGGGCTGTAGGGAGCCCTGCTTGAGCAGGGGATTGGACCCTATGGACTCCCTGCTAAACTCAGCCTTTCTGTGATTCTGTGACTGCCCTGCCACTCTTGAAACCCACCTTGACCCCAGTAAAGATGATCCACATGCATCCACTGGGTACGCACCATGTATGGCACTGGTGGAAACTTGGGATAGAAGGGTAAAACTGCAGGAGTCCAGAGAGCAGTTTTTAATCAAGTATAACTATCTCAAATTTATATTTCAGCTGCTAGGAGACAGGTTCTTGAAAAAAATTCCTAGAAATACAAAAATGCTTAGAAACTGTATGCCTCACTGGCTCTAGAACAGGTGGCACATTGAGCGGTTGTCCTCACTGGGAGTGAGGATCACATTTTAAAGCAGTTCGTGTGAGTTCTCTCCACTTGGTGTCAGGATAGAGACTGCTCTGACATGCATTCACCCAGAGGAGTGTCTTAACAAGGAGTGGGCATAAAGCCAAGGACCTTCCTTTGACTGCCTCATTCATTACCTGATTGTGGTTAAAACACTTCAAATAACTTTAAAATGCATTTTCTGTGACAGAACTTACACCAGCTCCTTTTATCCTCTTGGTGTTCCTTTTCTTATTCCTTGAACAGAGTCCTTCCTCAATAGCATGTGCCCACTTCTTCTAACTTTGGCACACCCTCTAGATCTTAGTATTTAGTGACAAAGAAAAAAGCTCCCTTTCCCAAATAACAAGTTGTGGTCGATTTTAGGAGGAACTGCTCAGACACCACTTTCCTCTGCCCAAATGTTTAGACATCTCTCAGTCTGGAAAAGATTATCCAAACCAGTGCTTGTATCACCTTACAATTCCACTCTGCTTTCCAAACATAGCACAAGACATGATTACTCTATCCAAGGTAGACTAGACAGACAAAAGTTATGAGATAGCAGAACAAGTAATGGAAATACGATTTCTTCTCTTGCCTTGCTCCCAGCTGGTGAGTTTTCAGCTGGATCAGTCCCCTGGCCTAAGTTGGGCCCAGCTGTCTGGTTTGCAGCACCAGGTAAGGCAGGCAGTAAGACCAAGCACAGGTTGGAGAGGTGGAGGACAAGGCCATCCCAGAAGCACCTTGGATTTATGCTGTGAAGTGATTGTTAACCAAAGAATACCAGGTCAAAAATACAAAGCCCTGGTCAAACCAGCCACCTGAACAGCAGGAGTTATTAGTAGAGGAGCAGCAGATAAAGGAGTATTATAACAAGAACATGCTGTGACAAAACATCAATATTGTAATAAAGCATCATCAGGATAAAAGTCACAGAAAGGCAGGTCTGAGCAGGACCTCAGGAAGACAGATACACCTCACTTCTGCCTGGGGGCAGGGATGGTGGCTCCTGTTCACACATCACCCTGTGTGCAGGACCAGCTCACCCTAGCAGCCTTCCCAGGCAACTCACCCCAGTGCTCTGCTGCCCTGGAGGGGTTTCCTCAGTGTCTAATTAGATTTCTGTAATTTAAGCCAAAGGCAGGCATAAGCAGGAAAAAGGCCTTCCAAGGGTCAGACTGAGAGTTTCTTGCCCACTCTGCAGGGGCTGAAGGGGGCATCCAATGGAAGATCAGTGGAGTCTATGCCTTTTTTCCTGCTCATCGTGTCTTCCTTGACCTCTAGTCCTGTGTCCAGCTTTCTGTCAGCTTGCCCCAGCTTGCTGTCCACTGCAAATGTAAAAAGCTGCCCTTGAATTTTGCATTATTTATGAAAATGCTGTTTGGGACAGATTCATGGGAGGTTTTTTGCATCGCGTCATACCGTGAGTAACTAATCTCTAAGAAAAATTTTGAGCAGACATACTTCCATCTTTTCATATTTTATTGTAGCCCGGGTGTTCCTATCTTGTGTATAGTGACACCACATGACACAGTACCCGAAGCCGCACACCAACACACACAGCATCTGCACCTTCTCTCTCGTTCATCTACCAGGTTTATCACCTCATTGCAGCAGGTCAGATGAGTCTGACAGCTCTGTTCTTGCTGAATCTATGCTGGATGTTTCTCATACTCTCCTCTTCTACATGTTTGCAAAATTTTGGTGATTCCAAAGCTTCCAATGATGGAACTAACAATGAATGGGAAATCCCGTCCTAGCTCTTCTTTCTCTCCTTGTCTTAAAGATTTGTGCTCTGCTTTGCCATGTCTGACCATTGAAAACCTCTCTGTGGTCTGCTGCTGTGTGAATCAGTGGCTCCCCTGTACTTTGTGCATTTCTGATGTTCCTTGGTGAAGTACCCAGTAACGGAGGCAAAAGTGACGGAGGGAGAGAGCAGCTTCCATGAAAGCAGGCTTTGAGTAAACTACAGCTGAATTAGGTGGAAAAGAGATGCTTGAAGGAAGGTACAGTAGCAGTACAAGAATTATGAATGGCATAGAAATAAATAAGTGCAAGAGAGACATGGGCATAGTGGATGTAGTCCAGCAAAGAGCAAAAAGAGTGATGAAGGGACTGTGGCACTTCTCCTGTGAGCAAAGGCTGAGAGAGCTGGGTCTCATCAATGTGTAAAAATACCCATAAGAATGTTGTAAAGAGGTTGTAATCAGACTCTTTTCAGTGGTGTCCAGTGCCAGGACCAGGGTCAATGGGCACAAACAGAAACACAGGAGCTTCCCTCTGAATATCAGGAAACAGTTTTTTTCTGTGACAGTTACCAAGCACTGGCACATATTTCTCAGGGAGGTTGTGGACTTTCCATCCTTGGAGTTATTCCAAAGCCACCTGGACATGGTCCTGGGAAACAGGCTCTAGGTGGTCCTGCCTAAAGAGGGCGGTTAGAGCAGATGACCTGCAGAGCCCCTTCTGATCTCATGCACTCTGAGATTCTGTGAAAGAGGGAAAGGCTTAAAACAGCCCAAAGGAAGTATGTCTTCACTCAGCACACAATTCCATTGTGCAGCTTGCTGCCACAGAATGTCCAGGGTGCCAAAAGTATGAATGGGCTCAAAAAGTGATTAGAAAACATTATGGGAGAAAGGTCTATGAAGGGCTCTCAAACTTGATGACGCAGCTAAACCCTCTGGCTCACAAAGAGAAATGGGATCATGTACTAGAGGAAACAGCAGTTGTAATTGTCTATGTATTTTCTTTGCAGTCATCTACTGGAGAGGACACTAGGAGCTCTTAAACTTTGCAGTAATCCAATGTGGTCCTCCTTGTCTTAGGTCAACAGTGACAAACCAGAAGAAAGAAAAAACAAACCACCCTTTCCTTTCTTCATCTCTTCTCCCACAGCTTTAGCTGCTGGATTTCAGCAGATATGAATCAGATGGTGACTGTTGTGTTCCTTTTGTTCTGTAAATGATTAAAACAGAACATTTCACACTTGCTTTGTGGCCCAGCAGAGAAATGCTATATTTTTGCCTTGGCAAATCCTGAGGTGGAATTTCTGGCTATGGAGAAAGTGAGATCAGGGAGAGAAAAACTATCCCAACAGAGGAACATATGCAGACTACTTTTCTGTCTCTCCCGTGCTTGGCATATCTTCTCCCCATTTTCCATTTCCTCATCTTTCCTTTCTTTTCCACCTCCTTCCCACCTCACTGGCATTTTTTCTGCTTGCTGCTTAAAGATGATTTAATTGAATATCAGAGAAAAAGGAGGCAGACAGAATAAAAAATGCGAGGTGAAAGCCCCCAGCACAGAAAGCCCTGGGCAGAGTAATGAGAATGTGATGAAATGGAAAAAATAACATGGGAGTGGGGGGTATGAACCTCCCTCTGCCTGAGTGAACTGAGATAAATATGTACAGGAGATGCAATATATCAGTGGAAACCCCTAGGACCTGCGCCTCACATTCCCTGACAGCCGACCAGAGGGGGAATTATCTGGCTGTGCTATTTATAAGTGCACCCTGGGCATGGTCAGCTGCTGGAGGAGGTTCCCCACAACAGCGGCTTGCAGGAAATACTGCTTTGGTGATACTGTCTGCCTGGGGAATAAACACGCCCAGAAATGAAATCCCATTAGATATAAAAGGGAAGGAAAGAAAAAGCCCTGGTCCCTGCCCTGTTTCTTCCCACTGCTTCATAACCATCCAGCTGTTTTTTCTTTCTTGTCCTGACCTCATCCCATACTGGAGCAAATCCAGGGAGCGAGTGCTCTGCTTAGCTGTCTTCTGCCAGAAACCAAAGAGGTCAAGTTATTAGAGAAAAATGAAAGCTCTTTGGCAGAACTGGAAAAACAGATGTGCAGAGATATTTCTGTTGCCTCCAAATACAATGCTGCCTATGAAATGTGTATCACAGGCAATCTGATAAATGTGCGCAGTTGTTGTGGTAGAAATCTTAACAGAGGCTAATTATTTAGCAGGATGGGTTCCTTTGGGGCTCCAGGTTTACTGGAGCTGAGTTTACTGGCTGCCATGTTACAAGATTACTTGAAAACTTCCCGCAGATGTGACTTGGAAAGTGTTGCTCCAATGCTACAAGAGAATCTGCCTTTGCCTGGTAGCTAGAAGTCTCTGCAGGGCAGGTAAAGCCTGTAGCTATCAAGAAGAGAGGGTATTCTCCACCTGACATATGGTAAGAACATCTTTTATGTCAAAGGCTTTGTGGCTTTTATTTACTAAATTTGCCTGGGTGGAAGTTTCTATGCAATGTATTCATATTTCTTGATTCAGCTCTTGCTGTGATCTCCTCGTTGCAGGGCAACCATTTGTGCCATCCTCAGAGAGGGGCTGGACCCCTCAGTCTGCCCATCAGCCACTGTTAAAAGCAGCAGAGGCAGCAAGAAGTGGAATTGTGTGCGGGCATTTGGGGTTGCCGCAGTGTCAGGCGGAGCAGGACAATTATTTGTTTGCTTGCAGCATTTGGAATTTGTGGGATTACACGCATGGATGGCTGCAAATGTAACGAGCATCAATGCCCGTGTGCGCCCGGGGTTTGGGATCCATCCCTGCTGCAGGGCCTCAGGGGTCCAGCCCCAGGTCTGTCAGCAGCAATTGCTCACAGCTCCCCAGCCAGCAGGTGTTTGGGATACAGCAGGGATGCTGAGTGACACAGGGGGCTGCTAAGGACCAAGCTGTGGTGGTTCTTGGAAATGCTTCTCCCTTCCCATGTAGCTCACCAAAATGCGTGGGATATCCATGAGAGGTGTTTGTTTTCCCTAGCAGGGTATAATGGAGATGTGGATAATGCAGGTCTCCTGAGTCCATGGCTCCCAGGGAGAAGCAGGAGGGAGGCAGTGAAAAGAGATGCTACTGTCATATCCTGAAAAGAGATATCACTGTCATATATCTGCTGACCTTACAACTGGAGTTCTGGTGGCACTTGTTCCTGGTTGAGCAGGTTAGAACTAAAAGGAGTGAAAACCAAATTTCTTTCCTGCCCCAAATTCCTTAGAATTACATAAAACAAACAAACAAACAAACAAACATGCAAGTAAATATTAAAATACTGGAGCTATTCCCAAATTGACCGAATTGTTTATTTATAAAATATATAAATTAACAAATTACTAAGTATATGTGAAATTTATTAAAATATTAGAGCTGCAAAGGAGAGAAGCTTGGGTGGCAGTTGCCTTGCCCTCCTGGGCAGACACAGCTCCCCAGAGGTTATCAGATGTATCAAACCACAAGAGGTTAGAGAACTCCCTCTCCAATCTGCCATCCTTTGTGGCCACTTACCAGTTTATCGAATCAAAATGGAATTGAACAGGAAAAAGGATTTTGAAAATCATGTGGAAATACACACCAGAAAACTAATAACATGAGAGAAAATTGAAACCATACTTTTACTTCAGCAGAAAAAAAGGAATCCTTTCCTTTTTTCCTTGATATATTTGTTCTTCTAGCACCAAAATCACCACTGATCACTTTCACTAGGTGAAAGGGGAGCACAAACCCTGAGGCCAGAATGAGAAACAAAAATACGCCCTTGAAGAGGTTGGATCTGCTTGGCCAAGGGCAGTAGAGCCAGATTGTGCCCAGGCCCCCATGACACAGACTGGAAAGCAGAATAACCAAAATAATGTGTCCCATTTTGCCCAACAAATGATCCAGCTGGAACATGAAAAAACGTAGTGCTTGAATTGGCACTTTAAACTGGACTCAGTGGGCTCACTGGACAGCAGTGCCCTCATCCCACTTCATCTGCCACAGTGAACAGGCTCTTAACAAGCAAAGGCAAAATTTCACTTCATTTTACAACTGAACTGGTTCATGGTTCATCTGGGTTTATAAGCAAAGCTAAGATTAGGAAAATCTGAAAAATCCAAGGCAAGGTTCTCTTGGGGATTGAGGTGTCTAACTATTGTCAAGGCTCTCCATGACTTTGCAGAGGATTTAGGCAGTCAAAAACCTGAATTTGGGCTTAATCTTCTCCCACACACTCAGGGCATCTGCAGATGACAAAGGAACAGAAAATCTATCTCTAATCCAAGTCTGGTACCCTAAGCCCGTAGTTTTTCTCCTGAAGTGGTCAACGATGTAATGGTTCCCCTTGTCCCCACCTCAAAAAGCAGCATATTTGCAATTTCCCTGTTTGAGCATAACCCCACTCTGTATTAGGTGACTTCATGGAGACAGATAAAAGATGTTTCCATTTCAAAGCTTCAGAGAGACATTGCAGCACCTGACTGGCACCTCGCCTTGCACACAGGCATGGAGGGAAGGACACTTCTGAGGATGCCCAGCTCACATGACAAACATCATTCTGGGGTAACTTCTGTCATGGGAGATCTTCAGATGCAGGAAATGCTCAGATGCAAGAACTGAGGAACCTGGTTTCACCACTGAATATTTTATCCTTCTTTGCCTGTTCCCATATCCTATAGCTTCCCTCTGTCTTGCATCTGAGCAAAACTCAAACTCTGAGCAAAGCTAGGTTTTATGATGCAAAAAGCAATGCCTCAGGCTGCTGTGAACCTCCAGCACTCTCCCGGTGCCTGGAGCTGCTGGGAGTCCTCTCTGCATCCATCCAGTCCTGTGGCCATGGCACTGGGCCAGTTCCTCTCTTGCTGTGCCCCTTTATGGGGCTGCGGTGACAGTGAGTGGTTCCTTCTTCAGCCTGTTGCTGCATTTCTTCCTACCTGTCTTTATCCATTTGGCACAGTATTGAGGAGGAAGAAGTCACTTATCAGTCCCTGGGAGAAAGAAGTAAAAATACAATAGATAACCTGGCATCACTGGGCAGCTTGCTGGGCTGAAATAGGTTGAAGCACTGAGATGGGGAAACCCAAGCAGTGTCCTGGCAGTGCCACTCATCCCAAAAGATGCCTACCCTATGGGGCAGTGCTGGGAATAGAGTGTGTTGGGATTGCCGAACCTAGTCTGTGCCCACATCATGGCTGCAGGGATGGGAATGAAGTGCTGTGCAAACACCAGAGCAGCTCTTCTGCCATGTCCCCTCTGTCAAACCCTTGGCAGGAGGGCTGGAGTGGTCTGGGGAGATAGAGCAGTGGGTCACTTCAGCCCTATTGAACGCTCATCCCGTGGAGCTGGTGTGCCAACCCACAAAAACGTGTGATGGAGCAGGTGGGCAGCAGGGCAAGGGGCTGCGCTGAGGAACGTGGCCCTGAGTCTAGGAACTAAATTATATCCCCGGTGAATGCCCGACAGCCATCGACTCCTCCGTGCCCAAGGAGAAGCTAGAGCTCTGGGACACGAGGAGGATGCCCAGAGTTAATTCATGGCCTTTGGACCCGGCGTAACCCCCAACAACTGTCCCGCAAGGGATCAGGCAGTCTGTGGCGATCTCTAGGTCGGGATTTAGATGCCGAGCATCCCCAGACATGAGGTGGGGCAGCCGTGCTGCCACACAGGCTCACCCCGGGTGTACCCTGGTGCCTTCAATGGCTCCGGATGGGGCTGCGAGCCCCCAACTTGGGGTGCGAGGCTCCCCGGAACGCGCCTCCCCCTCCATCCCCGACAGGAGGGGCGAGAGGGGCGGGCAGCGGCCGCCCCACGCCGGGAGGTGCCTGGCCCGCCCCGGCCCCGCCCCGCCGGCTGCCCCGCCCCGGCTGTGCCCGCCCCGGCCCGGCCCTGGCGGCCGGCGGAGCGCGCCCGGCGGCGGCGGGGAGCGGCGCGGATGGCAGCCGTGCTGCCGGGGACGGCGGGGCGCGGAGCCGGAGGTAATGGCGGGGGAGGGAGACGGTGTCCGTGTGTCCCCGCTCGGCTGCGTGTCCGTGCGTACATGTTCGCGCACACGTGTGTCTGTCTGTCTGTCTGTCTGTGCACGGGGGGTGCGGGTGCCCGTGCCCACGTGTGTGCGGGGGATCGCGCCGCGGCGCGGTGCCCGTTCTCATGCCCACCCGTGAGTGCTGCCGTGCCCCGCCGCCCTCCCGGCAGGATGCGGGAAGGCCTGGGCAGCCTTCCGCCGGCTCCCGGAGCCAGCGCGCCCCGCCGCTGCCCCGGGCTGCCCCGCGGGCGGTGCGGGAGCGGGGCCGGGGCCGTGCTGAGCCGCCCGTCGCCCCGGCAGACCCGAGCCGCCGCCCGCCGGGCGCCGCTGCCGCCGCTCCTCCGCTCCCGGAGTCCTCCCCGGGAATCTTCCCCGCTCCGGGAGGGCAGAGCAGCGCGGGGGGCGCCCCGAAACAGCCCCGGTTCGGAGCGGGGTGTCCGCAGTGTATTGTGACGGGGGAACACGCCGGGGTTCGGCGCTCCCGGGAAGAGCGAAGCGCCGGCCGGGAGCGCGGGGAATGTTTCCAGCGGCGCTCGGCGCGGCCGCTGCCGTTTCCGCAGCAGCGAGCGCGGCGTCCCCGCGGTCCCCAGCGCCGGGCTGTCGCTCGGAGCCGCCCCGGAGCACCCACCGGGACACCGGCCCCGTCCCGTCCCGTCCCGCCTCGTCTCGTCTCGTCCGCGGCAGCGCCGGCCGCAGGGGACACGCAGGAGGGGCCTCCCACGCCAGGAGAGCGCTTTCTTACGTTGTTGTTGCAGGACGATGGTGAGAGGGAACTTTTTTATATTTTACCTTCCTATCCATGCAGGGAACAAAGATAAACTCCGGTTAGAAAAAAAAAAAAGTCATCATTGAAAGGAAAAAAAACCCCAAAACCCACGACATGAATTTAAACCCGAATCCTTCTGCCAGGTTTTGTGATTCATAGCTTTAAGTACAGGAAGGTCGCTGCTTGGGCTTTTTCCTCTTTCGATGGAAAGAGTTTTTTTTCTCTTTCCTGGTGCTGTACGAGCATCCCGGGAGCTGTGGGCAGCTGCTGCCAGAGAAGAGAATCTGGTGGCTGAGGGTCTGCAAGGCCCTTCTTGTGCATCCACTGAGTTCAGGTTATGCCTTTTTATGTATAGAAATAAGCCTAAAAGCTTCCTGAGAGAAGAGTGGCAGTGAGCATAATTGCTGTGAATTTTCCTGAGCACAGCTAGCTGGCAGCGCCATTCCTGCTAACAGGTGTGCATGTATATAGCTATATATATAGATACTAAATATATATCTAAATAGATGTAGATGTATGTTTATGTATTTTTATATATTTACATAGCTATAGACATATATGGCTGTATATATTGTATATAAATAAAAACAGACCATGTGTATATATTTACTTTTATGCATATATATGTGTGTATGTGTGTATATATATGTAGTCATTTCTAATGGCCAGAAAAGCTTTTCCAAGGATTGTATAAGTACCTTATCCAGAAATGTCCAAGTGGTGAGGGCAGGGAATATTGGGTTGGCAAGAGCCTGTAGTAAAACCCTCTCTGAAGCTGTGCTGAGTGCATGGTACGGCCCTGCATGGAGGGTCTGTGTCCTGCCCAGCCTTCCTTATCCCCAGCCATGACTGAGGGGAGGCTTTAGGTTTTAGGTTGTTAAATAGGGGAGGTATGTGCCCCACAGTGCTGCTGGGCTTCCTAGTTTCCCCAGGCTGTGTGGGGCCACTTGGACCTCCCCGATCACCTGCATGTCCGTTCTCATTTGTCCTGATGTCCATTGCTCCCCTTTTCTCCCTGTCAATGTTTGGCAGGGGAAACTTTGCTTTCCCTCTTCTTTTGGAAAGCACTCAGCTGTTGGAGGAGGGCAGCTCCAATCCGAAGAGGCATGTGTGGCCTCTCCTAAATCCAGATATCTGCAGGATTGGTGACAGGCCTGAGGGCAGTTTCCAAGTCCTGGCCTCCCACAGCGATCTGGACCAAGCCCTCTGCGCATCAGTGCCTGGATGGAGGGATGGATGCACGGATACAGCTCTAGTGCTCCTTGCAAGAGCTCCTCTGTGAGAAACGCCAGCACAGAGCCAAAGGCTTTGCATTTCTCCTGCAAAGACACACCTAAGGGGGTTGGAAGGAATCCCAGCAGCAGCCTGGGGAGGGTCAGGGTTTCAGGATTATGCGGAGATGTTACTGCTGACCATTGCAGCTTTCCTTCAGGAAAGAGTCCACGGTGCCTTTTTTTCTCACTGATAGGCATGTAACTTGCTTTAAAGGCCAGGTCTGGTATAATTGTTATTTGGTGCTGAGGCAGGAGTGTGTGCCCTGTACAGCCTTCTTGTCCTGGAAACCATTAGGAGGACAGCTGCATAGTTGGATTTTCACACACAGACTATCTGCTAATGTAATAGTCCCAGTGGAAAGTTTAGTGCTCGGGAATATTTTGTGGATTTGAGAAAAATCCCAGGAGGATTTTTGGCTTCATATAGCAATTGCTTTTTGGCAGCTTTGGGATAGATGTAATCTGGTCCCCATTTGTGTCTTGAATTTTTAAATGGAACGGCCTGCCTTCCACTCAGGGCAGAAGTAGAAATAGATGTAAGTAGAAAATAATAGCAACAAGAACAACATTACCTTTAGAAAAAAATTCTTAGGGCAAGTTTTCTGTCCAAATGCTGCATTTAGGAAATGTATGTGTCCATTTTTGGTCATTTTTGTGATTTTATGAGTAGGTGAGATGCTACTGTGGGTGTAAATTTCAGGTAGATCTGTAGAAGCCAGTGAAACTGCTCCAGGTTTGGATTGGTGCATGCGAGAGCAGAGTTTGGTCACACACTATGGTGTATCCCATTAGCAGCAGGAGGTCCTGCAGCATTTGCTGGCTTCCAGTGGCCTTGTCCAGGTCAAACGTGTCCCACCATGGTGTGTGGCTGTGGTTTTTTTTCCTGATGCATGTCTGTCCCACATCTTGTAGTTGTAGCGTGTCATTTTTGTGCAAACCAGCACATGCCAAGGCAGCACCAGCCGAGGAGAGGGGTGATCTACAGGGGCATGACATGTCTCAAGGACACATAGCATGGGGTTAAATAATTGAGCAGCACTTTGGATTATCTGCTCTGACCATGCTGGTTAATATAAATATAAACATCATTATTAATATAAACATTCTTTAGACAGCGATAACTCCAGTGATCAAGTCTCAGGCTGGAAAATAATGACATTGTTAATTTCATTTAATGAATGATTTAAGGATTTGAAATGCTTTTAGTGAAATTCCTCCCTGTGACGGCTACCTGGGACAGACAGAAGGTTCCCACTAGTGATATGTGCCATTCCCTGGGATGTGTCCTGCTTGTGACCAGCAACATTTTGAAGCTGGCTTTGGTATGATGAAGGCTCCACACCAGTGGCTGTTGCTGTGATTTTCCCTGTTCTAAATATGAGCTGAGCCATCTGGGAGCGAGAACTACAGGCAATTATCTTGTTAGCACCTCTACATGTAATACCTTTATTAAATTTCTGCATTTTAGAAGTGGCTGAATATAAATTGCATGTAATGTTTTAATAATGGAAGGATCATAATTGTAATATATATTCTGGTGGGAAGAAGGTTTAATTTCTTTTTGCTTTAAGTTATGACACTTCAGAATTGTGCAAAAACTCTGCTTAGTGTAGCGTTGTCTTAGTGAGGAACGAGCAGTTCTCCACACAGATCAAGTGAAGAACTGTAGATCCCTAGGATGATTTGTTGCTTGTGTTAAAAAATGGAAACACTCTAGAAATCCATACGATAGAGTTCAATGCCCGCCTTTTCAGTTGGAGAGTACTGTACAGCCTTTGTACTATTTTTGTTCTGTCCTTATCCCAGGCTCCTTTGTACACTGCAAACTTGTGGGAATGACTCAGGGAGAAAGCTATTTAACCTAAAGGACACCACTGGCAAAAAAAACCCAACATAGATGGATAAAGAGCAATGTCTGTGACTGTGAGTGGGAAGCAAGAGGAATATTTGTGTGTGTCTGAGGAATAGAGATCCCAAAACCTCCTCCTAACAGGATGAAAAAAAATCCTCTTCTTCAGGATGCTGTTTATTCAGTTCAGGAAGGGAATTTTATAACTTAGTTGCTTGAAGTAACAAGGAACTACGACTGAATGATCCACAGACCTAGGTCCTATTTCACTTCTGGTTAATTAATGGAAGGGCTTAAATATCGGAGTGACACGGATCATGCCAGCGCTTTTCTGTAATGTGATCATTTTTAAAGGCAGTAACTACAGCAAAATTTATCATGGCTTAAACTCCTGCTCTACAAGTGTCTTGTCTGTAAGTTGTAGCTGAATGATGATTTTGCTTTTTTCCCCCAGTGGGAAAAGATTTCCTTGCCTAAGAATTTATGTGATGCATTTTTATCTTGGAGGTTTTTTTATTGCTTGGAAATCAGAATTTATAGTGTAGTGAAAATGTCTTCAGACAGTTGCTGGGCTGACAAGTTGTGTGGCTGTAGCAGAAGTGTTGTCTCACTCGCAAGCTCCATGTCAGCCTTTTTATTTCATTCTTTTACTGGGAGTTTCTTCCCCTGCTTTCAGCTCTGAATAATACTTATCCTTTCATCTCAGGGCAGCAACGCTGACATGAGCTGTCATTGTGCCACTGGCACTTTGATCAAAGCAAGAGTTTCAATTATTGATTCAATTCTTTGAATAAATTTGGGCTGGATGTATTTGTAGACTCAATGTTATAGCTGCAAAGGCAAATGTGTCACTTATAATATGGAGAGACCTTAAAATGCACATATTTTTGCAAAGCCGAACGCAGCTTCCTAAGGAATATGCATCCTTTCCTCCATCAGCCCAGGTAATGTTTGGCACCTGGAGGTATGATGAGAATACTCTGCCTGTATCCTGCCTCTCTTCTGGGGTGTGCCTGGGTCAGGGGGGAAAAAACAGCGTGTTTATAATGTTCTAGCATTATAAAACCTGATAGCATCTCAGATGAAAGAGTGGTGATGGGCACTGTTTGCCCCTACATGCCACACACCTGATTTCCATTGGGAAGGCGGGGAAGTGTGGGCATCCGAGGGGATCTCCCAGGGACACAGGCTTGGCTCCACTCTTGCCTGTATCCATCTGATCTCATGCCAGGTTTGGGAGCTGCTTTCCAAGCACATTTGCTTTGCTTCTCTCATAGGCTTTATTCTCCCCTGCTTTGGTTTTTGCTGAAGGGAAGCATATATGAAAATAAGCATGTGAGGCTGAAGTTTCATGGAAAATGTTCATCCTTGTAGGCAGTTAAATTTGGACGTGTTAGCACAATTCTTTGGGAAAGATGGGGTTTGGCTGACTTCATTGCTTAGTCCCATTAGTCTTGCTCGTGCTTTCTTGGACAATGCGCTTTCTGGAGAGTGAAATGACAGTACCAAGGATGGGTGACTCCAGAAACTCTTCTTGAGCAGGGGAATAGCACAACGTGGATCCTGGAGGTGATACTGGGATGATGATCTCTTTCCCCAGAGGGGTGAGTTGTGGAGATGTAGCTTGGTCTGATAATCCTGCCAGGCACAGGGGTGCAGCTTCTCTCGCTTTCATGTGGGAAATGAGAGGTGCTGCTCACTCACATCTGGTGTGCATTATGCATGTTGGATTTTTGTCCTGCAAGATATTGCTCTGCTCCTGTGGAAGTGATACTAGTGGTGCTTGTTCAGTCCTCGCAGGGCTGAGGAGCCCTGGCCGCAGATGCAAGGTTCCCAGGCAGAATTATGGGGTGTGAGGATGAGTCAGGCACCCCAGAAGTGACCTAGAAAACTTGTGCATTGACTGGGGAGCTGCTGATGGAAAATAATCACCAGTGGCTGCCTGAGTCCCTTTACTTCCTTGGAGCTGTGGCTGCAAAAGAATCCCAGTGCGGTTGGAGGTACCAAAAGCATCCCTTGTGACATTGTTAGGAGTCCAATTTTTACACTTAAACCAATAAGTGAGACATGCAAGTTATTTTTTTCTGTGGCAAAGGAAACTCAAATCTTCCTCCCAGCTTTGGGAGAATGGCATGGCTGTATGGCTGGGCTAATGCTTAGGGGAGAAAGTAGGGTTCATGGGCCAGGATGCTCATGGAGGGGTGTCCATCCTGGAGAGAGTGTTCCTGTCACCCACTGTGGGAACTAATTGGTGCACCCTGGGCAATTCATGGCACAGCCTTTGTGCTGCCCCCTAGGCCATGAGTGCTTTACTGCTCTTTTGTTATTTCCCTTAAATAATTATCTTCCTTTTTGGACCTGAAGTTTTTATGCAGCGGCAGGGCAGAGAAAATATTTTAAATGTCGAATAAGGTATTTATCCTCCTTTTTGGCACAGCTGTGATACAGAAGGACAGATGTGGGCTTGGAAATGATGTAATTTTTCTCCTGTCATTTTTGGACTTCCCTTACTTACTGTGGCACGGTTTATAGGAGAGTGTAAAGCCTCTTTACTTTTTAATTTCAGGTGATTACTTCGGATCATATTTGAAACACGTCAGTCTTTTTTGAACCACTCGGTCAGTAGAGTACAGATTGAAAGAGAAATTTTTGAAGGTCAGGTCTGTGGTTTTGTTTGGCTGGGTGGCTTTTGGGTGGTAGAAGAGGAGTCATACATGCCAGCATGGGCTGTGCTGCGGGCAGCCACATTATGTTACCTGGGTGGCCAGTGGGTGTGATGCAGAAACTCATTACCTGGGCTCTGCCTTGAGGTGTTGCCTCTCAATAACAGCAAGCTGTGTTTTCACAACTGGCATCTTCCGGTGTTTTGCTGAAGGTGAGAGTAGTAGTACAGTTTGGCTGTAAGAAAACCATCTTCTCTGACTGTTTTTGTAAATTTGTTTCTTGGGGATGCTGTTACTGCTTTAAAAACATGGCTTTCCTCTCATGTCCCAGCAATGAGCTTCCTATGTGGTTTGCTTTAGATCCTTTTCAAAACCAGACTGAAGCCACATCAGAAACAGGAAATATTTAAGTGTTGCTCCACTGTCTCTGGGTCCTGACTGACTGTCTGGTGTTAATCTTAGCAACTGATTCATTTGAATAGTTCTGAATCTTCAAATGAATTGCACTGCTGTGCAGTAACCTCCAGGATAATACATCTGCTTCTGTACAGTGGAATGCATGCTTATCTAAAAGTAAAGGAAAAACAAATGAATTGGTGTCAGGCAGTCCTTTAGATGTAGGAGAGTTGGTAGAGATGCAGAAATGAAGGCCTGGAGCAGCTGCCCAATTTAGCAAGGACTGAACTGGGCCAGAAATATGCTCATGTCTTATAGAGATGTCTGTAAGAGACATTAGATACATGGCAATTGAAGGCATGATGTCTGTGGACTGGGCTGCATCCTGGCATTCTGGGTTGAGGGGGCTGGCCTGGCTTTGGGAGGGCGAGAGCAGAGGGCACAGCACAGCTGGCAGCTGCCTGCAGGCACCTACAGGCATGATGAGGTCAGTTCTTCTTGGCAGTGGCTGCCACAAAACATGGGGCAGCAGCTGTGGTTTGTGGCTTGTTTGGGCTAGATATGGGTAAAGAGCCATTCCCCAGGGACGCGCCCCTGGCAGGGTGATGGTCTTCATTCTAGGTTGCCCTCAACTGGCTTCTTAACTCCTGGCTGCTGGGCACCACTGCTCTGGCACTAGGAATCAGTTATAAGGATGAAAATTGCTCTTCTGGTGACCATTTTAGAGGAATGAGGAGGTCTGGGAAAAGGAGCAAGTCCCTAACCATTGGATGGGTGCCTTGCACCATGTCAGAACTGGATGTAATAAAGCCTTTCCCTTGAGAGAGGGGAGCTGGGGTATGGAAGGCTCCAGTGACAGCAAGGGGGGAAAGAAAAAGGGCTTGTGCCTTGCTTCAAATGTCTTGTGAGGTTCCACTAAGCTTTCAAGTGGTGCCTTATTGTCCATGATCTGGATTGTGGCTGTGTGCCAAGCACTGATCTATTGGCATCTGTTTTCTGTGTTACACGGAAACTGGTTTTCTGTGTCAGTTACAGCTGACATTTTATTAAAACCTACTGTGAATGAACATAAAAAATTGTTACATCATTTTTAACATCATAAAACATCATGACATCATTTTATGATGATAAAACATCAACATGGGTATAGCACAGTCCAGTAGTTTCTGCCTGGATTGGGGCTACTTGATTTTGACTGTGATTCAATAGAGATCAGAAACTGAGCAGTTTGGCAGATGCTGGCACTTACCAGTCCTGATTTTAGTAGAATATTGCTCTGCCACAACAACCAGGGACAAGTGGTTAGGTGAGAATTTCTGCTCCTGTTAAAGAAAAAAAACGTCTTTGTTCTCCATCTTGTAAGATTTGAAACCATGACCCAAGGGTGCCTACAGACTTGAAATGCAGAAGGCGAGGCTGCAATTTTACAAACAGTTTATTTCTTTTGAATTCTCTTTGGTGAGTGGTGGGGCCAAGCCAGTATCTGCTGGCTGCCCATGTTGCTTGTCTTGAAGCTGCTTGTCTTCTTCCTTGGGTGTGCAGGTTTCCTTTGCTCACCCCAATCTACTTTTTATTCGTAGAACAAGCTTGGGTTTGAAGTGCACTGATTGCATACAGGATTCCAAATTCCAAGGCAGGACTGTGTGTGTGGAGGAACAACAAAGGGTGTCTTTAATCCTATTCTCTACCAGAAAAGGCCAATAATTTTGGAAATTAGTGTACTTGAGATTTTTCTTGGGTCTGTGTCAGCATCAGCACAATTTACAGACCAGTCTCCTATGCTTGTTTTCACGTACATATATGGCTTAGATCTACTCAAGCAAGCAATCTTTCCCTCTTGCTTTCTAAATATAGATAACTGCCATACACATTCATGCATAATATGAATGGTAAAGTGATGAATTCATTAACATTTTTCAGAAATGCCTATTTCCTCTCCTCTTGGCACAGAAGAAAATAGTATCTTCGTGCCTGTAGAAATGACAGGCTGGATCCTACCCCCCCTTGTCATCCCCTTGCTGCCTTGCTCCATGCAGTTGCATGGGGCTAGTGATGACCTGTGTGATGTATGCAGGGAGCATGCAGTTAGCTGAGCACAAACCAAGCAGTTAGGATTAATAAATCCAGATCATTCACGGATGACAGTTTTTCCTGCAGAGTGAGATGCTGTGGATCCCTGTTCTTGTGGGCTTCCTGCCCCACAGGGATGGCCAGATGCACCACTGGTGCCACTTTGAGCACTCTGCCTCCTGCTCAAGCAAGTCCTTGGCAAGGGGCTGGGGTTAGAGATTGATGACCATTCCCATTCCTTAGCCTAAAACCTGTGACAACCAGTGGGGTGAGTGGAGAGTGAGCCTGCTGTGTGCCTGTTGTGCCAGGGTACTTGCAGCCAGAAGATGCTCATTTCCAAAGTTTGAATCTCAAGAAGCCTCTCTTTACAAAATTAGTAAATTCTCAGAAAAATGAGAAAGTAAAAATCACAAAAGCATAGAACAGACCAGGTTGGAAGGGACCTCACAGATCATCTGGTCTAACCTTCTGAGGGAAGGAGACAATGTAGATGAGATTATCTAGGACAGTGTCTAATCGCATACTGAAAACCTCCAGTGATGGGGAGTCTGCCACCTCCCTGGGGAGGTTGTTCAGTGAGTGATTGTTTTCACTGTAAAAAGTTTCATCCTTATGTCAAGATAAAACAACTCTTACTGCACTTGTGCTTGCTGCCCCTTCTCACTGTAGCTCCTTGTGAAAAGAGACCCTTTTTCCTCTCTGTAGCCCCCCTTTAAAAGCTGCAAGACTGTACTGAGAGGTCTCTCACAGCCTTCTCTTCTCTGGGGAAAAAGGACCAAACTCCTTCAGCCTTTCCTCTCAGAACAAGTTCTACAGCCCACTGATGATTTTTGCAGCCCTCCTTAGGACCCTGTACAGTCTGTGTCTTCCTTGAATTGTAGGATTATGCCAATGCCATTTGTGGCTTGAAATATAGGGTCAAGCCAATGTCATTCCTGGCCTAACACTGCTGTGATGTGTTTTGTATCAGTTTGTTAGAACAAGAACCCCTGAAAACAGATTTAGGATGAGCCTTGTTTGCCAAGTTGCAAGCAGAAAAGGCCTTAGTGCTGTGTAAGTGCTGCTCGGCAGAGACTAAAACATCCCTGTATTATCAACAATGTTTCCAGCACAAATCCAAAGCATAGCCCCGCAGTAGCTACTGAGAAGAAAATTAACTCTGTCCTAGCCAAAACCAGTGCAGTGCAGCCATCAGTGTCTGTGGGATGCTGGGGCATGCAGCTCCTGTGCAGTTGGTCTGCAGCACAAATTCCCATGGCCTCCAGCTACATCCGCTCCATACTGTATTAAGAACATCTGGACAAAGTGATTTATAAACTCTCTCCCTTGATAGCGCTGGTTGTATTTTCTGTCTCAGCAATTTTCTGTATTGCTGAACTATTACTCATGAGCAGATTTTGTGGTAAGACCTTTCCCAGACTATAGTCCTATTTAATGTGTGGCTGTGTCCTTACCTTTCCTTCTTTTTACCCACTCCCTTGTTCAGTTTTACTGTGACTCTGTCGATTTCATGTCCTGGGGCTATGCCTTGATTTGTGAGCTTGTGACTTTTCACTGTTAGCTCCTACAAACTTTTCTTTGTACCTGGACTGAGCACCTTGTAGGCCAGGCTGGGTCAATGCATCAAACAGCACTGGTGACTTGGTGTTTTGCCTCTTGTTCCCCAGAGCTAATGTGTTATTTGGGAAGTGCAGACTGAAGAGTTGTTTTACTCACTGGCCTCAGAAGGGCTTCTCAGCACCTAGCCATGCTCAAGAATTTTTTTTTTACCATTGTCATATGTCATGGCTTCACATTTTGTCATTCATGCGGTTTCTTTACTGACATTCCGTTCTTCTTTCTTACAGGCTCCACATCTGTTTGTTACAAGCCTACCAGCCCAGTCCAGGTACTGGAAGACTCTGGCTTTCTCTACCAGGATCAGTTGTTTGCTGGCAGGCATGAGGTGTCCCCGCTAACGGCTGAAGTGATCAGTGCCAAAGAAAAAGCTGGTAAGTGCACGACCACACTTCTGTATGAACACACTGCATTTACTTCCAGGTTTTTCCCAAAGTATAAATTGAGCAGTTTAAGCCATTTACAAGTAATATTTAGAGAGTTGAAGGCCAGCTTCCCATTCTTGGTAGAGTCAAAGTTACCTTTGACTTGTGTATTGTGACCCACCATCACTTATCTCCTGTATTTGTGGAGGATGCATCATTTCCACTTGTCCTTCAGGACATGGTTGCTTTTCAGTGCACAGCTGGACCAATTTCCATGGCTCTTTTGCTGATTGAGCAAGACCATAGGCGCTGTGGAAAGCTCACTGTGGTCAATCCTTCTGGACTTAAATAATAGGCAATTTAAAGTACACCTCCCAGATAAAAGGATGATAACATGACTAGCACAGAAGTGGAAATCCTGATGTATTATAAAAAACTGCCTTGACTGTGTGATGTTGGCTTTATCCCCTTTCCTCAGGCTTTTCTCAGGCATTGTCTAACAACTTAGACTGTAAGCTTTCTGGTGTGTAAGGGAGACATTATAGCTTGTCTGTGAAGGTGTCCAGTGTGATGAGGCTTCTGTGTGCTGTGATAACATGAACAAAGCAGCGAGAGTTTGCTGTAACTGCAGGGACATTTAAAGCAGCTGGATACTTGACTGTTGAGCAGACAGGTAGATGGAGATGCACTGTGTGTCTGTGCACCTTGCTGCCTCAAACACCATCCCCAGGAGCTGACAGACCCTCTGAGAGCTGGTGGCCAGACTGCAGCCCCAGTGAGTGAGGCTGGCAGGCAGATAACATTGTTTCAGAGAAAGCAGGAGAGATGTATCTGCTAGGACAGGTGTGGAGTGAAACAGCCTGGGAATCTTCTGTCTCTCTTGAGCCCCCCAATCATCTTTAAGGCTTTGCCACAGAAATGTTAGTGGAAATGACCTCTTATCATTGTTAAGAGTCAAAGGCTTTTCTTTCCCTCTGGCATATGGGTTGTATGTAAGTTATCCCACAGCATGTGTAGTAACTGATGAAACCTCAGAGAAATGACCAGACCTCAAGAGAAAGTTTGCTTTTAGACTGCTTTCAAGTGCCAAGAAACATGTAAGTTCTGACAAACTCCTCTGAGAATTGGGAACAGCAGGAGAAAGAAAGTTGCCAAGAGTGACCTCAAGAAACCAAACTGCAGAAAGTACCTCCTTCTTGCCTAGGGACGTTGGAAGACTCTTCTCACTTTTGTCTGCACTGGAGTCTTTCAGAAGCATTTGTCTGAGCTCAGACAGTGTTCAGATAGACATCTTACAGCACTTTTGGGATGGAAGGAGGGCTCCGGGAGGGAGGGATTCCAGAAGTCTCAGCCATGGTTAAATCATAGAATATGCTGAGTTGAAAGGGACCCATTAGGATCATCAAATCCAACTCTTGGCCCTACACAGGACACCCCAAGAATCACACCATGTGCCTGAGAGCTTTGTCCAAATGCTTCTAGATGCTTAGCTCCAGGCAAGCTCCACTGCATATATAGTGCAAACATGGTGCCATTGACTCTGAATGACTTCAGTAGCCTGTGTTAGGGTTGTGTAGCTAATTTGTCTGTGCTTTTTTTTTTTAAATGCTGGCATTACATCTATAACCATAAGGCCTTCCTTGTAAAATTGCAACAATTATTATTGACTCCCTTAGAAATAGTGTTTTCATCCAGAAGGGAAATTGCCATTTTAGAGGAAGAGCCAGAGCACAGATTATTCTCTGACCTTTAGGACCATTTCATTTTCAGTTCCATTTCACAGTTTTTCTGTGACACATCTTACATTTTATTTTGTCAGGGCACACAGTTCACTTACACCTTTGGCCATCAAAAATACAGCAGTTAGTGTTGCCCTGCAGGCTGCCTCTGTAAGTTGTGCAAGCCATCTCCAGGGAGAGGTCAAACACTGAAACAGGCTTCCTAGAGAGGTGGTCAATGCCCCAAGCCTGTCAGTGTTTAAAGAGGCAATTTGGACAAGGCCTTAATAAAATGCTTTATCTTATTGTGGGCGTTGAATTGGCCAAGCAGTGGGATGAGATAACCATTGTAGTATCGTATCGTATCGTATCGTATCGTATCCTATCCTATCCTATCCTATCCTATCGTATCGTATCCTATCCTATCCTATCCTATCCTATCCTATCCTATCCCAACCATGTTAGAAAATACCAAATTTCCCTGTGACATAGAATGTCCCTTGTTGACTTAGAGGGAGGTTCAGAGCTGTGGGCACTGGACACGTGGAATATTTTGGAGGGGAAGGCCAGGGAGGGGACTGGAATGTGTTCCTAGGGGTCACTGCCAAACAGAATTAGGGTGTAGGGGTGGAGGATGAGCAGGGAGCAGTGCTCTGCCTCCTTTGTTGGCTTCCAGCCGTGTCTGCTGTGCTGCCGGGGTGTCCCCTGCACCATGGGGGTGCATCCTGGGCATGGGGTCACCGTTGTGGGATGTAGGAGGGGAAGAAACAGCAGGGGGAATTAGAGCTTCTGGACAGCAGAGCTAATGGGTGCCTTTCTCTCCCTGCCCAGCCGAGGAGACCCTCTGCACCCTGCGCCCGCCCAGCTTCCGCCGTGTGCCAGAGGCGGAGATGCGAGGGGCGGAGGAGGTGGCAGCCGGCACCGTCCTGCAGCGCCTGATCCAGGAGCGGCTGAGGTATGGCAACCCCAGCGAGAACATGAACCTGCTGGCCATCCAGCACCAGGCGACGGGCAGCGCCGGCCCCTCCAACAGCACTGCCAGCACTCTCTCTTCCGCAGAAAACCTTGCTCCCGAAGACCTGCCAATGGTCCAGCCGTCAGGGCGGCAGGAACCACAGGGGCAGGAGCACCAGGGGGACGGTGCTGCCATGGAGAAGCAGCCTCGGGCCCCGCAGCCCCCGCACGGCACCGAGGAGCTCCCCACCTACGAGGAGGCCAAGGCTCAATCCCAGTTTTTCCGTGGCCAGCCCGCACCACCAGCCACCGCCGCCACGCCGGGTTTTTATGGCTCCTCCAGCCAAAAGTCCAGGACGGAGGGGAGGCCTACGGTGAACCGGGCCAACAGCGGGCAGGCGCATAAGGATGAGGCGCTGAAGGAGCTGAAGCAGGGCCACGTCCGCTCGCTGAGCGAGAGGATCATGCAGCTCTCTCTGGAGAGGAACGGGGCCAAGCAGCACCCCCCAGCCCCAGGAGGTGGGAAGGGTTTCAAGGCAGCCCCACAACCCAGCAAGGCCGCAGACCCACGGGGCCCGCCTCCCGAGTACCCCTACAAAGGCAAGGCAGCAGCCCCAGGCAGCAAGGCGCAGGAGCACGGGCTCTTCTACGGCGAGCAATCATCACAAGATGTCCTCAAGGCCGCCTACGCCGCCCCCCAGCCCGCCCGGGCAGAGATGGCCCTCGTGCGCTACCAGCCGCCCCCAGAGTACAGGCTCAGCAGGTAATGGCCATTGGGGGTCTGCGGGATCACCTGGTCCTGCCCGGGTGTCTGTGGGGCTTGGATCTTGTGGAGACACGGCCAGAGTGAGCTGTAGCCTCAGGCACACGCTGGGGACATCGCACCCTGCCGTGGGGACGTAACATCCTGTGACCGGGATGGCAGGCCTGGCTGGTGGAGGTACCTGCGTCTCCCAGAGGACTCTATAAAGCTTATGTTCCACTATGTGCTGCTTGCATCTCCCCACAGAACTCACGTGGGGCTTTCACAGTACTGAGCCCCTCATGCCAGGCCTCCCTATGAGCACAGGTTTATTCCAAGCGCATTAAAAATAATCCAGTGTTTGCTGGCTGTGCGCTGAGCCCTGCCAGTGGTGCAGGTCCTGCCTTCAGAGATGAAATGGTGTGTTAAGGGATCTTTTTCCCTGTTGTACTTCAATGCAAGTGTTTGTCTGTGTCATCCCTGTCTCTTTGACCTCTCAGACAGTTATTTTGTTGGGTTTGGAAGTCTGGCATTGTTTGGTGTGAATGTGAGCAGTTTCTATATTGCATGCTGCCTCATTGGGTCTTTACTGATCTGAGAATCCCCAGAGGTTTTGTTGGCATCACTTTAAGTTGCACAGTTATTTTACCACAGCACAAAGACAAGGTGGTGCAACCAACCTGGCTCTTTCTGTCCAAAATGTGTAAGGCATGAAATGCAGGAGGGAATGCTCTGCTTTTCCATGTTTGCAGCAAAGATGGATTTTGTGTTGAGACAGGTAGAGACTCAAAGTGTAGTTTCAGTGGCAGAGGCAAGGTGGCTGTGACAAGCGGCGGGCCTGCACCGAATCCTTCTATCCTTCTACAGCTACATGTATGGCCATTGTGCAGAGTTTATGCAACTTTTTCAGAGCAAGATGGTATTTTTAAGACCTCAGCAAAAGTGCCTGTTTGTGCAAAGAAAGACCTATGGAGATGTGAGGACAACTGAGGCCATGCTTTCCTGCAGTTGTTTGTGATGCTACCAAGCACCTCCAGCACCAAGCAGATTCATCCCCATAGAAAAGGAGTTGGTTTGAGTACTTTTATCACTCTTGGAAAATGCTGGTTCAATAGCCACAGAGTGTTCTGAGTCTGTGCAAGTGAGTGGAGCTGGGTGCTGCATGCACTGCTTCAGCTAACTGGGAACATCAGTGGAGTCACGTAGAAAACCCTTGGGGGCCACTTCCAAAGCTTTTCCCAGTTGCCTGATCAGCAAGGTTAATGCTGAGAAACCTCCTTGATTCAGTGCAGATTTCCATGCCAGTCCTCAGCAAAGGCTGGATCACCCCAGCAGCTGTGGGGAGAAATCCACTGGCTCGTGATGGTGGTCACTGCTCATTCCTGGCAAGGCAGCATCGTTCACCCCCAAATCACAGTGCAGAGAGGAGTCTACTACCCCTGTGTGCTTTCTTTGCATAGTGCTGGAGAAATCTCCCTCTTGTCAGGTCCTGGGGCACCAGGGGAAGGGATATTCTGTGCAGCAGAGGACTGGCAGTGTGACAGAGCAGAGCAGAGCCAAGTTTTGCACACTTACTAAAATATCTTCAGTGGTATATTTCTTGCAACTCAGCAAGGGCCTTAATACTTGTCAGTCTGCTATCCCTGGCTATGCCAGCAAACTTGTTCAGATGTAGCTTAGGGGGTTGGCATGGCTGGGCTTGTTTCACCAAATCAGGGTTTGCTGTAAGGTATGTGGTGTTTCTTGAGCTTTATTTAAGGCAGTTCTGGATCCTTATGTACAGGTGGTCATTTTCAGGTCCTTCTTGGCTTCCTTCATATGCTGCCTGGATTTTGGGGAGGTTTTGTGTCAGTGAATGGGGGAATATCTGACTATTTTCAGATGTCAGACAGTGAGCCTCTGGGTCTCAGCAAATTGGTGGTCTTCATCCTCATTGCAGGCTTCTCTGTATTTTTTAACACAAGGATGTCAACTTTTCACTTTCCTTCGGCACACTGAAATATTCATTACCTTTTCTCAATTACTATGAACTACTGTCACTACAAACCAAGAAATAAACTCGCTTAGTTTATTCTGTGCTTATCCCAGTTTATAACTGGTCCCAGGTCCTGTATGGTCCTGTCACCCAGGAAGATTTGGTTGACAAAAGCATTTTGGAGGTGACTTCAGTCCCTGTATGTTTATTCATCACTTGTCATTTCTCTATCTCAGCAGCTGTGCTCCAGTGCATCCTTGCACGCTTCTTGGGATGCATGACAGGATGGGCTTGCCCGTGTCTGCGCTGCTTAAAATGCAATTTCATAAAGTGGTCTCTATGCCAAGTATTTCAGTCTTTGGAGAGGATAAAGGCAGGTTACCTGTTCAGGAATGTCAGTCAGCCCTGTCTTTGCTAGAGGATTTGCCCAGGCAGCAGTCACTGTCTGAGCCCTGCTGGAGGAGTTGGGTGCAGGGGGAGCGCTGTGTTACACTCCTGGGTTGTTCCCAAGCATAAACCTTCCTGTGAACCCTGCACTTGATCACTGCTTCTCCCCTTACCTGGGCTCTGGGGATGCTCACTGCCAGGCATCTGGCTGGGATGTTGGACTGTGACAGAAGAGGTTGAGATAGGGGACTGCCTGGTTTCATAAGGTTAATTAACAGTAGGGGTAGGGTTTGGAGTGGCTGGTTTTTCTGTTACAGGAACAAGTGAGGTAAGGAATTTCAGCTTTCATCTCATCAGGAGTGTCTGGGAAAGAAGCTGATGGAAAAAGAACTTTGCTTATGGTCAGATGGGAATCTCATGTACCCCAGCATCTCCTTCCCTGTCTTGGTCATATCAGTTCCCCAGCCCATCCATCAGTGCAGGTTCATCCTCTGGACCACTCTGAACCATGCGAGTGTCTTCTGTGTTCCACAAAAGAGGAGAAACACAGAGAGCATTGATCCAGATAAAGCACTCACAGGTACCAGGGATGGAAAAGACTTAAAGGGCCACTGAACCCCCATTTCCCCACTGTCCTTCTTTGACAAGGGAAATGTGGCTGGATACTAATGCTGGCCAGGAGCTGTTGAAGGATTATGGAATAACTGTAGCTGCTGCTTAATTTCCTTTTTTGGTTTGACTTTTTGTTTTGCACGTGACTGGTTTTAAAGGAGACATTGCCTTTATAATCATTGGGGTGGAATCTTGAAGTTTATTGTAAATTTCAAGGTTATTACTTGGTGTTGTACTGAAGAAATCCTAGAGTAATATGATGTTGTAGTCTCAGCATTTTTATAAATTAGATTTAGTGACTTCTGTTTTATGGACATCACAGTTGCAGACCAGAATATCAACCTTGAAGCTTAAAGGACAAAACAACTAGAAGGCAAATAAAAATGAACCAGTATTTTTTACTTTTAAATGTCAGTATTTTTAAGCCAGTTGCTTGATGCTTGGGGCCCTGACTCACAACTTCTGAATGCTTTAAGTTAGCCAAGTATAATAATCTTTAGAAAAGGTTTCCTTTCCTAGATGTGCAGCCATTATTGAATGGTGTCTTTGCTAACTTTTCTTAGGTGTAGGTTCAGAAAGTCACAGCTTGTTAGGTAAAAGGGCTTGGAACTAATCTAATTTAGTTTTTTGCACGATTCCGTGAGTTAATTCCAGTTTGTGAAACATTCAGTCCTGGTGAGTATAACAATCTCCATCTGGAGAATCCATCACGGATTTTATAGCCTTGTTCCACTAGCTAATTGCCATCTCTGGCAAAGATCTCCATTTTAGTTTCAGTCTGTGTTTTCTAGTTACCAGGGATTTTGCAAAATCTTTGTCAAATACAGTGAAGAAACCTGTGCTATCAGTCCTTTAAAACATTTAACAGATGGAGCCTGGAGCCCTGTACTTATTTCACTATTGTCAAAATTCCTTTTTTTCACTGTGGAAAGCCAACCTGAACACTGGTTCAGTACCAGCTGGACCAGAGGCTAATCAGGTGTAGTAACACCTCTGATTTGACTCGTGTTCCTTGTTTACATAGCTCATTAACACTTGCAGTTGGCACCCTGGGATCTCCCCATACAGCTTATTACCCAGTCAGGCATGTGAGAGTTGTCACAGCCCAGGATAGTATTTTCCACCCTTTCACTTTAGCTTGCTGTATTTATTCCTGGATGGATGAACTTGGACCAGCTCAAGTCGATATTGTATCTCCATGTCGTGCTTAAACTGTGATCCAGATCACTCAGTGCAATGAATCCTCTTCATTGATCTCAGTGGCTCTTGTCAGATCCTCGTGTCTTATATTCAGAATGATTTCTTTATCTGCACTATTAATAAAAAGTGTGTATAATGCAAATGAAGCCTTGAACTGGAAACTCTGCCTCTTACTGAGGGGAATTAATTTTTGGTACGTGCAGAAGACAATCATGCAGGCACCTTTTCATTCTGATTTAATCCATGCATTTTCAAAATCAGCATGCAGAATCAATGAAAAGAATAAATCTGGGCTGTTTTTAAATACATCCCATTTTTTATGTGCCTCATAAAATTCCACCCTGCCAGGATGTAGAAGTCTATAATTAACTGCTGAAATAGTCTGCTGCTTCTCCAGTATTTGTGTATTTATTCCCCCACACATACTACTGCTGTTTTCAGACAACCTATTGATAGTTACCAATTCAGCCATGTCTGTGGCTGCTGTCAGGACACAAGGAGCTCATTTTCTTCCCTGAGACAGCCCAGGCAGGCGGGTTTGCTGGCACTGTGCACAAGCTGAAGGATGTTACACCCAAACTGACTTGTCCTGGCTTTTCTCTGGCAAGGATAGCCCAAGCATGAGCGTGGGTTGGAGGCTACACTTCCATCTGACAGCCCTGCAGAAGAGCTTTGCTTTGTATCCTTTCCTTCTGGTCTAATATGCCTTACATTAAAATAAATGAAAGTGAAATTAGGCAGTTTCCACAGCTTGGATGATGCCCTGTCATTTCTCCTTACCCTTCTCTATTATTATCCCAGCTGGTTCCTCTAGAAGTGCAGAGGTTCAGGAAGGCACCTTTTCTTTATGCTGAAAATCTGTTCTGAGTGTGAATCTTTGTGGGGAAACACAGTATCCTGTCCCCCTCTACTATCAAGGGTGTGTTTGATACAGCAGATGTCTTTTTAGATTATCATTTTGCCCTGAGAATCTTCACATAATTGTGCCAAAGAAGCTGGGCCAAGTCTTTCCAGAACTAACAAATGTCACCAACAAAACAGTGAATTCAAGAGATGTGAGTCCAAGTCTGCAGAGTGTTTTTTGAAACAAACACTGCAACTATTGCTGATTCCATCTATGAGGGCCATGTCTGGGCTTTGGCAAATGTTCTCCCATTTCTTTCTGTGTCACCATTTAGTGATGGATCTATAATTGTGTTTCCTTGCAGCATGACCATCAGACTGGGCTTCCTGACTTTGCCATTATCCTGTTTTTTTCCTTCATGGTCATAATACTTGTTCTTCCATGTTATTCCCAGTGAGATAGAATAGTGTTTGAAGTCTACTTTGTGGCTGCTGAAATCATAATGAAATCAGGTAGACACCTTGTCTGAGGTTAGTATCCTGGCTGAAGGCTCCCAGTCAATGGGCAGGAATAAGCACATTTCACACACTTTTTTTTTACTCTCATTGTAAGGTAAAAGCCTGAGGCAACTTTAAAGAACTGCACCCCAGAAACGCCTTATTCTCATCGCTGACTCATCCAGAGCATCCACAGAAGATGCATGAAGTTGTGAGATAAAGTTCCTTGGGAGAGTCTTTGAAGGATGAAATAGGCCAGTCTGCCCTAGAGGCAAAGGAAGGCACAGCATTCAGAGAAAGATGAGCTAAATAGGTTAGAGGAGGGCATTTTAATTATGAATGTAAATGCCATGGTGTGTTGGAAACAAAGTCCTTCCTCTACTGGCCCCTTTCCATCCCTGAAGAGAGGAGAGCTTCACTGTACCTGTAGCAAGGCTGAGGTGGAATTTCCTTTCCAGAACATTTACAGGCATTTTCATTTACTAATACTGCACTGCTTTATCCAACAACAACTCTGTTGTATTTATGATTTCCTGGTCATCAACAGCAAGTGGACTTTATCATTAATTTTCCTTTCCAGGTTTTTTATTTCTACATAAAGTTACAAATTCTCCCCAGATTTCTCTGTCTTGGTAATTCTTACTCCCAGGTGGTCCGGTATAAGAGGACTATTACGACGTGTCCTAAATCTGGGGGCTTGGGCAGCCCTAACATCTTGAGGAATTTCTTATGAAAGTGAGGTCCATTGTCAAATATTTTGCTGAAGACATTGTATTGCAAGCTATAGATAGTAAGCTATTATGCATGCTGTATCTCTGAAAAGAAAGAGAGTGCTTGGTGACCCCTGCACAGCAGCCCTTGAAAGCCTCATGCCCTGCTGGTGCTCTTAATTAAAAAAGCTGTTTTCCTTAATTTTTTTTCTCTTTTCCCTTCTTTACAATACATTGCAGAAGCTTATGGGGGCCCTACATCTACAATAATGCCAACAGAAAATATGTTTTTAATAGAAATGTAGCTGAAATATTGCAGAGATAGCCAAAACTCATAATGTTCCACTGCTGCATGCTTTAAGAAGGATGATTGTTAACTAGAATGTTTGGCTGAAAGATTTTAACCTGCTCTAATGCAGAGTAAGAGCAACATTTAGAATACAGTAAAAGCATTGTGAGAATGTCATTCTTTACTAAGCCCAAAGGACCTCAGGATAATCCTGATTGCTGCGTTTCTTTGGAGCTTTACATGAGAATTTGGATAGGAGCTAAGCTGCTGTTATAACATTCCTATTTTTGCAAATGCTGATTTGTTAATGTGAATTGTTGTGTTTATTTTATTACGTATGTACTCAGAGATTTTGCAGTTGGCTAAGTCAGAACTAAATTGGGACCGATTAAACAAGTAAAAAGAAAGTTAGAAACATTAATTTTATTGAATAGCTGTGCTTCAAGAGTTATAAAGTCAGTTGTACCTGTTCAGTTTCTGAGCTGGAAAACGCTGGAGAATCTCTCCTGTGACCATGGCTGCTGAGACTCTGGTGGCTGGCAGCTGCTACAGGGTGTAAATCTTTAGTAGCTCAGAAAATCATTTGCAGTTCAAGAAAATAGAGATCTCTGTGGTCTTTCCTTCCTCTGTAGTGTAAAGCTAGACAGACTAAAGTGACAAGAAAAGATGAAATTGATGAAAGGCTAAGATTTCCCAAAAGTACAGTGTCTAAAGTTCGTGCAAAGGTCTAAAGGGTGTATCTATGGACAAAGATTGCTGTGCTTCATAATGAAAAAGAAAGATTGCTGTATCTCCACTGGTTTAGATTCAGAGATCAATTTAATTCTATTGCTCTACGCTATTCCCATAAAGAAGTGAGAAAATCTGTTTCTGCAGCAAATCTTCCAAATTTTCTGCTACTAAGTGTCTTTGTAGGAGTGTAACTGTATCCACACAGCTGGGTTTTTACTTTCACAAAACCAGTGGTGCCTTTTCTTTTGGTAAAGACAAACAAGCTCACATTTAACTGAATTAATTGCTGTGGTAAAATATGTGAGCACAAACTGGCTGTCAGCAGCATTGAGGAGGTGTTGCATGCTTGTCTGAGTTCACATTCACTTGTGGAACATCTTTTGCACTGGGAGTGACATCCCTCACTCATGATGTTATTTATTGTTCAGATTTTTGAGCAAAAGATTATTCAAGTCCCACAGTGGGCATCAGGTCCCTAGCCAGGTTTGCACACTGGAGCACCAGAAGGAAAAGGGGACTGTGGAGATGGTGTGAGAACTATGCCCATGATCAGAGGGCTGGAGCACCTCTTCTGTGAAGACAGACGGAGAGTTGGAGTTGTTCAGCCTGGAGAAGAGAAGGCTCCAGAGAGATCTTACTGCAGCCTTCTAAAACTTAATGAGGACTTATAAGAAAGCTGGAGCAGGACAGTTCTATCGAGGCCTGTAGAGATGGGATAAAAGGAGATAGCTTTGAACTGGAAGAGGGTAGATTTAGATTAGACATAAGGAAGCAAGTTTTTATGCTGAGGGTGGTGAGGCACTGCAAGAGGTTGCCCAGAGAAGTTCTGGATGCTCTGTCATGGGAAGTGTTCAAGGCCCGGTTGGTTGGAGCCCTGAGAAGCCTCATGTAGTGGAAGGTGTGTGAGCCTGTGGCAGGGTGGTTGGACTAGATGGCTTTTAAAAATCATTTCCAACCCAAGCCATTCTGTGATTCTATTCATTCCTGTATATTTTGTTGTGAAGTGTCATACAGCACCTCCATGCAGCACCTCCCTGGCTTCCTGTCTTTTATCCTCTTTCAGTAGACATCTAGCTCCTTAGTTATTAGCCTGCACCTCTGCCAGAGAACTTATATGCCTGGGACTGAGAGCAAACCCTTCTGGCCCTGGGAGCTGCCAGGGAAAATGGCCTCTTTCCTGTGCTCATGAGCTGTCTCTGTGGATGTTTAATTTACAGGAGAGACACAGCCTTAGAGCATGTCTGTGCTAGGCCGGTCAAAGCCATCTCAATGTCAGACTGAGCTCAGCACAGCTTTCCTCACTGCTGGCTGCATGAAGCTCTGCTGGGATCTTCTTCCCAGGGACTCTGGTCTGTACTTCTGACCAAGTTAGCAGTGTACTTGTGTTCAGTGTTTCCTCCATTTCAGTACCTTTCTGTGCCAGAGTGGATGCCTTGGGCAAAGCTGGGATGAGAGTGTGGGACTGTGTGTGTGCTGTGTCTGAGGGCCTGCAGATTTGCTTTCACTAGTTTGGACAGAAGATTAAGGCTGAATTGCTGGCTTTCTTTGCTGTCGTGTGGCTTGGCAGGGACAAGTTTGTTAGAGCAGTGCTGTTCATTTTCTAGGGCAGGATTTTAAAATTGCCTTCACTTTTCAGCTTTGTTCTGCTGCAGTCAAACAAAGTGGTGGGTTATTGTCAATAGAATTAGGCCAACACTGAAGGCTTTTGAAAATCCTATTTTGAGAAGCTGTGTAGGTGCTGAAGACAACAGTAACCATAATTACTATGTACTTATATAGCACAAAATTGACTGTCTAAGAAAAAGCATTCATGGTTCTTTGAGGGCCAGTGGGGTAAATATGTGCATTCATTATGTCTTGTGCTGTGTGTAGAGTACAGAAATAAAGGTAATGGTATCCACAGCAGGCCTAATAGCTTGTGGTTACTTTAAAATACAAATCTAGAAGGTGCTTGATTGCAGACTTCAGGTGGGGTCCAGCCGCCAACTTATTTTCCAGCCAAACTGGGCCTGAGGTACCACGTGGTCTAGGGTGAGTCTCTTTAACAAGATCAGTGTAGAAATTTCAGAACTTTGGCATCAGGGCTGAGAAGTGGCTCAGCCTGTGCACAGTGAGATTTTGCCGGGGACTGCTTCCCATGGCCGAGGCTTTGAGGGCTGCCTGTGCAGTGGAGGGAGGGATGGAGATGGGTCGGGTGAGGGACTCTGATCCCAGCTGGCTGTCAGCTCCAGCCTTAACCCTCACTGCTGAGACATCCTCCTGGATTATCTTCCAGCCACTGCAAATTATGATTCGGGTGTATTAAAGAGCTGCCTGCTGACAGCAAGCCTAGCTTACAAGCAGATCCACTACCAGCTTACTGGTTATTTTTCCCTGATATGAGTCTGGTGAGTGATAGATGCCCTTAATGGGAAAGTGACACAATGAGGTCTCCTACTGGAGGATGGCTTTCATGGCTCGCTGTGATTGAATGGGGCTGCCTCCAGCAGTTCTGCAGCAGCACTTCCTCTTCTACTTGCTCTAGCCACTCAGGGATGCTGCTTTGCTCACATCACTTCCTCTTGCCTCCCAGCTCAGCTGATCCACTGGTCTTGCTCTGGGCAGGGAGTGGTGTTCGAAGGGTGAGTAATGCATCCCTTGTGTTTTCTTCAAGCCTGCCAGCTTATGCTTCTCAGCCATGGTGTTGGTGGGAAGGGGAGGCAGGAAGAGGCTGGTGGCTGCTGAAGTATTAGCTGCACACCTAGGCAAAAATGCTGGTTTTGAGTCAGTGCTTCCTTTATGCGCTCATACCAGACGTGTATGTCACTGTCAAGAGCAGGCAAGAAGGCAATTTACCCAGTCTCTGCTGCGATTGTTGGCATTTAGGAGTCGTGACTTTCCAGTTAGAACACTATTAATAAACCATGCAGCCACTAGGTGAAAGCTCCCGTAAGCATTTCGAGGGCGTGCGGCTCTGACACTTCTCCCATGTGTGTTTTCCCACAGCCGACAATGCCCGCCGCCCTTCCCGCCGCCGCCGGCCCAGCAGCACAGCCCCATGTCCTCGCAGGCCACCGCTGGCCCTCTGCTCCCAGGCTCCTTGCCCCCACTGCCGGCCCCCGTGGCTGCCCAGACCCCGACGCTGCCGGGCCAGCAGCTGACACCCGACGCCTTTGCCATCGTGGAGCGGGCGCAGCAGATGGTGGAGATGCTCTCCGAGGAGAACCACGTGCTGCGGCAGGAGCTGGAGGGCTACTACGAGAAGGCAGACAAACTGCAGAAGGTAGGTCTAGAGATCGGGATGGTTATCCCTGGCCAGGATAACATCTTGGTGCTTCTGCCTTTGGACACTGTTCTTCATAGTTGCGTCACTGTAGTGGGGATGCACCACTGGCTGCTTCTAACTACTGCCTCTCCATGGTGGTCTCACAGTAGAGCCTTGTGGGCTCTACTGTCTTCAGGATGAAACAGAGCAGTCCATCAGGTATCTCTCAACTGGGTATTTTCCCCTTCCATCTTCCATGCTGGCCTCACTGGAGCTTTCCCTGGAAGTCTCCCATGGGCAGTATGTTCCTGGTGCAGCAGGGTCCTGCACCATCTGCACAGGGGTTAGAGATGCAGGTGAGAACCATATGAAGAGCACGTTCTTTTTTCTCCCAAGCATTCTTGCCTGCCACAATAAGCTCATGTGGTGCTCCACACTCTTAGGAAGTGTAACAGCCACCAGTGGGGTTGTCCATTGTTATGAAATTGATGAACTGGGTTGCCTTAGAGGCTTTCAGTTACTTCTCCAGTCCTCTAAGAACTGATATTAGTTATGCATTTGAACATTTTGGTTCTAAAAGCACTGTCCCCTTATCTGAAAGGACCATTTGATAAAGATTTTACTTGAAACCCATTTTTCTAAGAGATCCTGCATGCTCTTTTCTATAAATATGCAGGTTTTTTCAGTGCAGGAGGGTGATGTCTTGCGCACTGCCTGGGGTGAGAAGATGAAGAGTTGGATCTAATGAAGTAGAAGTTGCTTAAAACTGAGGCTCACTGAAGGCAAATCAGAGATGCTCACCACATCTGCTGGCTTTGGGTCCTAAGAGTTCAGACCTAATAACTTACTTAGGACGCTGTAATACTATTTCATTTATGTCTTCCCACCACTTATACACAAATGAGCTTAGACTGCAGGTCTTTTCTCTCTGAATTTAGGAGTCTATATGGGAGCTCAATTTTTTTTGTATGCTGTGTGGATCAGGGAGACGCCCTTCAGAGAAGAAGAAGCAGCTCTCAGAGACTATGTCCCAGCTTAGGGAGAAGCTTCTCCTTAGCTTTGGGAGAAATTTGTGACAATCTGTTCAAACAGATTAGGAAAAAGAAACAGATTAGGAAAAAGGCCAAGTGTTTTGTGGCTGCTGTCCTTTCTGCCTCCTCTGCAACAAGATGAGTTGAGTTTATTCCCAGAATTTCCTAAACTTAGTTAGAAAAAAATTTTGCAGCAATGTTAACTATTCATGAAGAAATCTGCAAAAACTTTATTACTGACTTCCTGTGGCCTTTGTGGGCAAAAAGAAATATTCCAGCTATTAATTTTACAAAAGCTGCATTGTTCAGTAAAAGGTATTTAAGTGTAATGCCCTATAAATATTCTAGTTTCTTTCACCCTTAGAAATGGTTCTCTCTTTATCTTGGATGCCCTGCAAGTCTATTGCATCAGACACCAACAGAAAGGTATTCAAGCATGGGCTGAAGTCTTTCTTCAGTCAATAAAGTGTGGACTTGAGTCCCATTGACTTTGGGGGAATGTAAGCAGAGTATTAAAGTGAAACACATACTCAAGTGCATTCTTTCTTCAGGAAACCAAATCTCTAACACATGGTATCCCTCCCATGCTGCTTTTGCCGTGTTTGAACACAAGGTCAGGGCAGGTCTTCCTCAGTTCCCACAAACATTGCCTCTGAAAATGTGATTGAGTTAAATTATGTACTTTGGATGTGAAAACTCTTAACTCTTGTTGCAAGTGGAAAGGTCAGGAATGAGTACTTCTTGTTTGTGGATAACAATTTTATTCTAGGTAGGACGACCTTCCCATCACTTTTATTCATTACAGAATAGGCGAAGAAGTTGGAGAAAGTCAGCCTGACTTGTAGGACTCCCTGGGCATTTGCACAAACAGCTCAGTTCTGAGGGTTGTCACATTCTCAGTTGTGTGTGAACAGACTTTTTGTAGAGACGTACAAGGTGCTGATATGAGTCCCGCTGCTGTTTGATGAGTTGCCTTTTTTTCTTACCTAAAAAAGTTGGAAGAGGAATTGTGTGCATTTCATTTTGAACTTTTTGGATGATTTTCTCTTTTCTGAGTAGTGTTAACTGCTGAAGTTTAATTGCTAGGCTGGGCTGGCTCTTCCCCATGCCACATGTGTGGGTTGTTTGACTGGGTTGGCTCCAGGAGCTACCAGGCAGAGAAAAGGCTGAATTGTTTTTTTTTCCTCCATGGAAGAAGGAGAAGGAAATCCCAGAGCTGTTGAGAAACACCAACACAATTTATGGCTGTTCTTCTGCTCTCCTTTAATTTTGTGCTGATGGAGCACTTGCTACAGGAAGTTTTTGCCTCCAGGGCTGCAGGCGGTGTGGTGATGTGTTTTGGGAAATACCAGCATGTAGAGGGCCAAGCAGAGCCCTTGTGGTAACCAGCTGCATTGGGCCAGACTGTTAGGCTGTGGAAAGCCACTTTTGTGCTGGCAAATCTACTCTACTGTGGTAGGAGCTGTCTGGAGAAAGCATCTTCTCCTGCAGACAGTGGCTCACCAACTCCCTGAACAATTCAGAGAGAACCAAATTAAAGCATCTTGCTAAGGACATTGTTCATATGCCTCTAAAGCACTGAAAGGCTGGAGGCATGGACAATCTCTCTAGGGAAACCTGTTCCAGGGTTTGACCACCCACTCAGTAAAGAAATGCTTTCTCATGGCTAGTCTGAATCTCCCCACTTGTTTCAGCTGTTGTGCTTGTGAACAAGCTGGAAGCAGAAATTGGGGAAGGTAATCAGGTTTCCCCTTCATGGCTCTGCCAGGCTTTCCTTGGTGCATGGTTTGGAGGTGCTGCCTGCCCACGGGCTGTGTCTCCACAGAGTGGTCCAGGCTGCTGGAGCCTCACTGTGGGAGCCTACACACCCAGAGAGGGGTGACAGCTCCAGTGTCCCTGGAGCTCTCATTCTGCAAGTACTGCAGCTGGAAAATCATGCCTGAAGCTTACTGAGAGGAACCTAGCTCTTCAGCAAGCGGAGGTGAGCTTGCACCCTGGCTTCAAAAATCATGAATCTGTCCCACCCATGAATCAAGAGACCAAAAAAGCACCAGATTTAGAAAGGTACGTGGGAGGCCATGTGTGTCTTTTGGTTTTCCAGCCTGTGCACATTATCAACCCTTTCTCCACAAACACAAGGGCCAGGCATGCAGGAACAGATTCCCACATCAGCATTGATCATCTCTGCAGCAATAATTCAACCAAAGCTGCATCACTTAACATGATATTATCTTATTAAAAGAGTTGGATGGATTGAGCTGAACAGCAAAACTCTACTCAGGACTATTCTTCTGTCAGTCTGCTGGGCTTAGGTCTTAAAATGCAAGTTCACCACTAAGGGATTCCTCTGCATACCTTGCCTGCAGTTTGCCAGACTTCAAGAAGGTGAAGTTAAGAAGATTAAAAACCCAAAACAATTGGTTCTGTTTGTTACAGAGAGTTTCTCTTGTATAAAGCAGTCTTCAGTCAAGGATGGAAAGGAATGGATCACAGTATTTTAAAAGTGACCGGAGGCCAGAGCTGAGTCTAAAATACTTTTAGTGACATTCAGAACTCAGAGAGAAGTTCTGGATCAGGGACCTGTTGAACAATAAATGTTGCCTCCTACACCCTTTCTAGGAGAGAATACAGCCCACACAAGTACACCATTTCTTGTTTTTTCTCCTCTTGGGTGGCATTAAAACAGTCACCTTGGTCATAGACCAAAGGCAACCAAGCAGTTCCATCAAGTCTAGCCCACCTCAAGCTTTTTTGGGAGCTGCCAGTGGGGTGTCCTGGGGTGTTGTGACATGATGAGCTGCCCCACAGGGTGTTTATGGAGGTCCCCAGTGCAGGAGCCACCAGCATTGCTGGGGCTTTGTGCCATTGTCTGCCAGGGAGATCGGTCATTGCAGAGTTGGTGGCTGGCATGACACTGGACATGAGCATTGCCTGACCCCTTGTGTTCTTGGAATGTGCTGGGCAAACTCTGGAATGGGATACATTCCTGCAGGGCTTTAATGAGAACTCTCTCTCCTTTCAGTTTGAGATTGAGATTCAGAGGATTTCAGAAGCTTATGAAGGTTTGGTGAAGACCACCACTAAGAGGGAGTCCCTGGACAAAGCGATGAGAAACAAACTCGAAGGAGAAATTAGGAGACTTCATGACTTCAACAGGGATCTCCGTGGTACGTTACAGTTGCTTGTGTTTTTTTTCACCCTTTGGTTGGCGTGGTGTTTCACTAACAAGCTCCAGAGCAGCAGGCTTTAGAGGAGTGGCTTCACACAATATTTGGATACACATCATGAGAAATAAGGCCTTCCTCATTGGCATTAGACAAAACTGCTGTCACCCTCCTGGTGGCAAAAATACCTTCTGGCAAAGTGTAAGAATCGGCTCCAGATGGTGCCTTTGTGTTTAACACTTGAAAATAGGATTTGACAGCGAGGCCACCAGTCACAGTATCTTGTTATCTCAAACTGAGACACCTGCCCACTCCTAAAGAGCTAAAGAGCAAATTGTAATGTAGAACAGTGCTGTGTTACCCATAAATCTCCAAGATCAATGCCTTCACAGGTCGGTAGCCCAGTATCAAAGGTTATCTCTTTTTTAAAAAACTTAAATTTGAGGGTGTATCCTTTTGAGAAAGCAAATGGAGGATATGTTGGGTAACTGTCGCCCATCCAGGTTCCCTATGGGGCCTACTTGGGTACTCACTGCTCCTGCAGTGAGGTGCCTTTTTCAAGCTGACTTACATTTTTTGCAATGATGTAAGTGGGACACATTGTCTTCTTTGAGGGGGGAAGTTTCTGAAGGCAGGACTTTTCCAGGGAAAGCTGTCCTTGTCTGCAGAAAATGCCTTCTTTCCTGGGGCATCCTCAAGGAGTGGTGTCGCTGGGCTGGGGGCTCCTGTTCCCCAGGATGTCTTGCTGCACTAGGGGCAGCTCTTCACTGCAGGAAAGCAGCCATCTCCTTACACAGTTGGGTAATTCAGATTGCAAATGCCTTGTGCATTTTGAGTAGTGTGAGACATGATTGCCTGAGCATGTCAGCTGTGAATGGCAGAGACTTTCTTCCAGTTTCTGTGAATCTGAATAACACAGCTTCATGGAAGAGGTCAAAGGCCTCATCTTTTATGTATGTGTCAGCCTCCATTTTAATATCCTCCTTCAGAGAGTCTATTTATACTTCTCTGCTGGCATGCATCTTATTTTCTTGGTTGGCCTACAATTTTATATACATATATTTATACTTGAAGTATTTCCTGTTTTTTGCAGAACGACTGGAGACAGCCAATAGGCAGCTGGCCAGCCGAGACTTCGATGGGCACGAGGATAAGGCAACAGAGGGCCTTTATGCCACTCAGAGTGAGTACTGTGCTGATCTGTTTGGAAGATGCAGATATATATATATGCATATATACATGCACACATGTATACATAGTGGAGTGGAGGTGAATACTTTGCTATTAATTGTTATTCTGCTTGTGGCTTGGTTTTACTCAGCTAATTCATCACACAGTCTTGTTTAAGCTGCAGACTGGATTGTTTGGGGTAGGGTTTTTTCTCTCTGAGCACCAGAACCAAGCAGTGGGAGTTAATGGCAACACAACTTAGCTTATTTTTGATAAATATTTATCTGAAATTGTGAAGTGTTGCTTGCAGATATAATCTCTAAAGATGCATGCTTTTTAGAGGAGCCAGATTCTTGTCTTGGCTGGGAGAAGCTCAGAATGAGCTCTGCTGACTAGTTATCAGTGCCATGGTTTGACTAACAGCAGAAAGAGCAGAGCTCAGCCATGCTTTTTACCAAGGACTGAAGTGACAAAGATTTGTCAAAGTGACAAAGAAGCAAGAGCTTCTCTTGCTATGGAAGCATCCGTTCCCAGTCTCCCATAATGACTGGCCATAGTGCTGCTGATTTCCTTGCCATACACTGATGTGTGTGTGACTATCCAACCTGAGCAGCGGGATGCTGTGTGGCAGTGTGTGGCTTCTTTCGTATCTTAAGCATCTTCAGCCACCTGGAAGCTGTGCAGCATCTTGTGAGCTGAAATCCCAGTGAAGCTCATTGCTATGTACAGCTCATCCTTCTGTTTTATCGCATCGAGAGCTTCCTTGGAAGATGAGCTGCAACTGCAGTGCAGAACCATCCACCTCCATTGCAGAGTTTGGTACTATTCAACATGTCTCACCACCAGCCCTGCAATGTCCAGCGGCTGCTCCAAATGCTGGAAAGCCTTCTCCTGGCTCCCACCAGCAGCGATGATGCCAGCACAGCTGATTGTTTGGTACACGTGTGCACAAACCAGAAGAGAATCCCGTGATCTTTTCCATGACACGTTAGCTTTGCCATATTAGCAAATGGCATAAAGGTGTGCAGATACTGCTGCAAATGCAATGGGATGATCTCTTAAGGAAATTGCATTGCTGTATAAATCTTGTCATCCTTGGGAAGAGTTCAGATGGGATAAGCTGCTCAGTAGAAATTGGAGACCAGGATCTGTTTTCTTCATGTAGAGACAGCCTGGCAGTGTTGCCATATGCTGTTAGCTACAAGGAGGAGTTAAATACCCAGGATGGACTTGGTTTGAGTTCTTTTCCAGTACATAAACATGCTCTGTGCTTCTGCTGGTAAATATCTAGCAGTGCAACTTTGTGCTGTGCACTCAGCATATTGCTGCCATCAATTCACAGCTTACAAACAAATATAGCTTTTTGGATCCTGTCACATAAGAAGGTCTGGATGCTTGGAGTGTCTCCTGGCTAGGCCAGCGAGCTAAATGTTACTAATGCAATGCAGAGTGCTTCCAAGAATAGAAAAATGGGCACATGTAAAGCAGGTCTCTTCAGTCATGTTCTTTGGGCTGCTGGGACATGCACAGTGCTGACCTCGATATCAGGGTGTCTGCCTAACAAACACCCCTCTCAGAGTCCATAAAAGGTTCTGCTTGGAAATCCTCTTTTGCTGACTGCATTTATACCCTGATGTTCGTGTGTGTCTGAGTCTTCCACTGGGGCAGACTGTGGCTGGGATTCGGCTGCACCTCATTCCTCACCTGGGGGTTTTTGCAAGCACAGTTTTTATCTTCCTCATGTCTTTTATAGGAAGCACAGGCAGAAAACTGAGAAGAAGGAAACTGAGTTTTAGCTGCTTTAAATACACTGAGATTGAAATAGCCATTTTAGAAGAAGAGAAGAAGGTTTGTTGTGAAGGTGATGTTTTGGTTTTATTCCAAAGAGTGGCAGGTTATTAAGTAAATGCAGGTTAGTAAATGCAAATCTAAATTTTCATTGGGAAAGCAAAAGCAGATTTCTAGTCCCTATGTTTATGGAGGACAGATGGGAAACATGACCCAAGTTATATAAGAAGACTCCAACATCCACAGTTTCCTAAAAGTTGTCATTTTTAAGCCACTCTGGTGATGAGCTGAAGAAAGATAAGATTATTGAGGCTGGTAATACTGCATAGCATTTTTTTTATGGTAAAACTCCAGTATTGAGAAAGACTCCCAGAAAAAGAAATCTGACAAAGAAGGATGTTCAAGGACCATTTCTCAGTTCCTCACAGAGCTTTCCATTAGCAGTGCAACAGTGCAGAGCAGTCATGTACTCTGAGATGGAGACTACAGGTGACAAAAAAATCTTATTCTTTGCAATTATAATAGACAAAGCCAGGCCACATGCCTCTAAAAATTGAGTGCTAGGCAGGGCTGGAAAATAATCACACCATGTTAGTTAAAAGGTAATTATGTGATGTTTTTTCAGGGGAAAGGGTTTTTTTAAGGAAAGCCGTGAAGCAGTGACTGATGGAGGCATATAGGCCCATACAGGCAAGAGAAGAGACACTTAGGAGGAGGCTGAGAGATGCTGTGGAAAGGAAGAAGCAGGATGATTTAGGATGGTTTCAAGGACATAGGGCTGAGAGAAAGCTTACAGTGCAGCTTATTATCCTCATATCTTGAGAAAAATATATTTTGATGGAGTGTGAGAATTCTGTGTGTTTTTTTGGGATTTCTGAACTGTGGGAGCACTGTTTTTCCAGGTGTCTGAGACAGATTGTGCCCATCCACATGGCTCCACATCTGTTAGTGGGGATGCATGGACAGTTTTAGCAGTGTGTTGATAAAGCCTTACACTTTGTGGGAGTGTTCAGTTCATGTGCCATGAACTTGTGCATATATCTCTGTCCCAAATATCCCAGGCAAAGAAGTGTTCCCATTTCCAGACCGGAAATAATCAGGAAATAATCTGCATTGCTGCTCCAGGCCTCCTTTGGCCCAGCTTTATCAGCATCAAACCACAGCTGCAGAGGACTGAGTGAGGCTTGGGCAGATGGACAGATGGACAGTAGCTCTGCTGCCCTTCTGCAGGGAAATGTCTGGCAACCTGGCCCTATTTGATGTGTAGAGAATTTATTAAAGCTGTGGAAAACCTTCTCGTATTTGGCTGCTTGGTGTAAATACAAATTCATTTATTTTGCTTATTAATATGGGGTGGATACCAGCTGCTGAAAGGTCTTTGGAGCTGGCAACAAGGTCCTGTCCTCCTTTCAGATGCCTTCTGTCAGTCAGTCTGGGGAGGCTGTTGGAGCATGAGGGCCCATCCTGCTCTTGATCCCCTGTCTCACAGCCATGGCTGTTTGGGAAGGTTGGGCCGCTGGAGTTGGCTGGGATACAGCTTGATCTAGGTGAGCAGGAGAGGTGACTCTTGTGCCCCATCCTGGTACATCAGCTGGTCCAAGGGTGACTGGCAGCAGCTGCCATGGTGTACACCTGTGACCCGTGATGGCAGATGACAGAGCTCCTCCACACACTTGCTATGTCAGGAGCTGCAAGAGTGACAAGAGACTAAAGAAGTCCCTCAGGTTTCACTGAGGAAAGGCATGGTCACTGGAAGGCATCTGTGGAATTGACAGCTGTGAGTGAAGAGCCACCACTGGGAAATGAAAACCTGCATAAGAGAAATTATTGGAAGTGCTGCAAGGGATGTGCTATGGGAACCACTCTTGTTTGCAGGAAATCTCCTGCAGCCAAATTAGTCTCCAGCTGCTGTAACTTGATATATTTTCTTCTGCCAGCAGTGGTCATTTTGTAGTAGCAAGGACTGTCTTTAAAATATGTCCATGTTGCCACTCTGCAGCATCAGAGCAAGGCAAAAATCAGCTTGGGTTGTATTGAGATGGTCAAATAAGTTGATACTCAGATGTAATGTTTGCTAAGGTGGGAGTCACATCTGAGTTACACTGAGTCTGTGTCATCTCATGCCTGTATCTTTTTGTCTAAAGTTTCCATTTCAAAGCAGATTCAAGACTTGTCTACTTTTGATGCACTTGCCCAGCCTGACAAGTCAGAAAGCCTGTTTGAGAAGTACTGAAGCAGCCTCCTTGCTTCATCCCCTTTCCTCTACCCAGCTGGAATACAAGTGTAATATCCACAGTGTGTGGAGGTACAACAGTCAGAGTCAGTCTGTAGAAAGCTGTGAGATTACAACTGTGAGCTGCAACAGTGAAGTCTTTTGGGAGCTGTTCTGTAATGGGGTATGGCAGTGACCCAGCAGAACACAGAAATAGTTATTAATTAGAGATCTTTAGTTAAAAAGGTATATGCAAGGGTAGTGCAGTAAAACAGTGTTTTAAGACTTTAAGGATACTTTGTTTGCACTTGAAGAGAATTTAAGATATGTTCAACTAAGTCCTTCATCACTAAAAATGAATGCAAGTAAAGAACTTATAAAATGTACATCTAGAATTTTACAGGATGAAGCTGACATGGAGAAATGTTGAGAGCTGTTCAGGAAATTTTTCTTGCCAGCTTTCTAGTGGTGATTATTTTGTGTATTTGTGTATAATTAGTCCTCTTGGCAGGATAGAAAGCACAGTGCAACGGGGTAGGCTGAGGACTTCAACTTCCATGAATGGAAATTGAAAATGAGGATCCCAAGCACTGCTTTGTTATGTTATCCCCATGTGTAACGTGAAACACGGGTTTCAAATCCAGAGCAGAGCATGTGTGGTCCCAGCATGAGGTGGTGGAGTGGAGGGCTGAAATAGCATTCATCTTCCAGCTTCCTCACCCTCTAATGACATTAGCTTCCTGATAATTTGCCCAGATTTACACTTTTCTACAATAGATACTAATGTTCCTTCTGGCTAATCTGATTGAAGTAAATATTTTCACATTGAAGGAAGAGGTCTGCACGTCTAACATAAAATCCCATGCCAACAAGGGAAGAGGAAGGCCACCATCATCCCAAGATGGCTCATGGTGGCAGTCAGTGGTGCAGTGTCCACAGCACTCACTGGGCTTTGCCTGTGGGCTTTGCAGTGACCACCATGATGGTATTGGCACCAGCAGTTTTTATGAGGTGCTGAGTTCCTCCTGGTGGTATAAATGAGAGGACAGGTGGGTGGGTTTGAGCTCACCTCGTCCACTTTTGCCTTGTACACATGGCTCAGCTTGCGTCCATCTCACCTCGCTGCAGACACCTGCTGATGGTGTGTGAATTAAACCTGTTGTCATCCCACCTCATACTAAGGAAGAATGTGGCTCTGCTGGGGGTAGTTCAGGTCTAAAATGGAATGGCTTTGACCATGAGAAGTTTTCTGACCCTGCTTGGGGGAAGGTGGATGATTGGGCTTCCAGCTTGAGCGGCCACATTTGGATGGTGTGGGCTGGATGTTTGGGGCAGGTTTCCCATGTTTCAGTGTTTTTGAAACAACTTTTCACTTCAGTTAAAAAATAATAAATTATGTAATGCTATGTTTTAAAAAATCAAAAATCAAAACAACATTTAATTGATGCCAAATAAATTTTTGGAGGAAATTTTCCTTCCTGGAGGCCTTCCAAGTATCTATATTTGTTGTCATTCAGAACGAAGGCCAGATTTTGAAATTTCAGATGTGACTGAAAGAAACCTCGATCCCCTGCTCACTCCAGTCATTAACTGTTTGTGTTCTGACATCAGGGAACCAGTGATTGGCCTGTGACACTTGTGCTCCCAGAAATGGCTTCTCAGCACTGTCAGGGCAGAAGCAGATGGAGCCAAGCATTTCCCCAGGCAGTTTGCCAGCAAAGTCAATGGTGGGCCTGCAATGTGTTGCTGGAGACAAAGATGTGAGCAGAGCAGACTGAATTTAGCCGGTTGTTTATTTTTTTAATGTTGTTTTAAATCTTACCCAAAAAAGGGATGATTTTTCAGCACAGAGGTTATCTACGTGCTTTAGTCTCACTCTTAATGCTTAACAGAAGGGGAGCACTGGCCACTGGATCCTTAAGTCCTGCAGGTCTGGAAGGTCACCCAGAGCCCCATAGGCCTGAAATGACTCCCACAGCCTCCCTTTTCTTTGCATGGGCAGAGGAAGCCTGTACAGAGGCCTCCTATCATATTCTTTGTTCCCGTTTTCCCCTCTTTCCATTTTCAGCCTGTCCAGCACAGATTTGTGTTTACTATTTGGCTTCTTCAAATTTTCTGTGCGTCATGATCTCCATCTTTGCAAATAAAAAGCTCGAGGCACAGCACAGCCCACATCCATGGGGCTGAGGCTTCTTGGCCAGCACATAAGGCAGCAGAATTGAAGCTGGCAGCTATCAGCAGCTCTTGATGCAGGGTGTTGTGTAAAAAAGGGGTACCTGGTGCAAGCCAGAGTGTTTCTGGGGGATGTGCTAGCAGTTCAGCAGAATGGAAAGCTCTGAGGTAGTGCTGGGGGCCACAAGCTCTGCTGGTACAGATGCAGCCCAAGCTGCCACTGGTCTCTGCTGCTGATGTAAGGCTGGGCACTGAGGGGCTGAGCCCTGCCAGTAGGAGTTCCTTGCCCACTGTGTTGTAAAGGCCCTGCTCGCTGCTGCTATTCATAATTTCTGTTCTTCTAGGGAGGTGGCAGCTTTCCTCTGGTGTGTGGTCTGTGAGCTTTCCTCATGGAGTGGCTCTTGTTCTTGTCTTTCTTTCAGACAAAGAGAACTTGAAGGAGAAGGAAAAGTTGGAGATGGAGCTGGCAGCTTTGCGTTCAGCCAATGAGGACCAGCGGAGGCACATTGAAATCCTTGACCAGGCCCTAAACAATGCACAAGCCAAGGTTATCAAGCTGGAAGAGGAGGTGAGGCATGGACAATATTTCTGTGCTCTGAGGATGCACATGGCTCATGGTTAGACCTTTCTCCATCCAAGTCCTGATTCTCTTCTACCCACAGGGTGCTAGGTCTTCCTGTTTCCCTTGCACTTGCCCTTTTATAGAGAAAATGTGTAGTTACACAATACTGAGCCAAACAAGCTAGCAAAGGAGACCATAGTTGTGTCTAGAGCAAAGCCTTCAACATGGAGGAAGATTAAATTCAGCTAGCTGGTGGCTGAGGTAATGGTAGTATTTAACAGAAAAATTGAATAAAAAACTGACTACTCACTGGCCTGGGACTGTGATAGAGACATGTGGTGTTAGTGCATTCCATTTCTCACCAAAGAGTACCAGCTTTTGAGATGCACACAGCAGTGCAGGACTTGGTGACTTCACATCTTAAAATATCTGGCTGATCTGGCTGGAAGCAGACTGACTGACCAGGATTTAGAGCTGCGGGTTTTATTTGAGATCTGAAGAGAACCTATCATACTGTGAGACCCAAGAAGTGCAAAAATCCCAATAAGTAATCATATAAGCCTGATAGTGAAAATAGGTATTCAGAGAGGAAGCGAAATCCCAGGCACAGGCACTCTTTAAACCGACAGAGCAATATGTAGCAGTTGGAAGCTGAAACTGGACAAATTCATAGTGGAAATAATGTTCAGTTTTGTCTATACCTAAGAGTGACAATATCAGTTCTCCATCATGGGTGAAGAAAGTCTCAATTTATTGTATTCCTTAAGGACCTTCAAATCGGGAAGTATGGATCTAGTAACTGGTTGAAAGTCTATGCATGCTAGCAGATTGGGTAAAACTGTCAAAACAGGCCCTTTTGACCTTTCAGACCCCTAAAATCTCTGTCCCTGTGACCAACAGAGGGAGAATGTTTTATGGGGAGTAAAAGGTGCCTGATCTTTACTACCTAAGTGGCAGGTCATCAGTGACAGGAAGGCTGTTGATGACCCTCTGCCCTAGCAGATTAGGTAGAGGTTCAGACTCTGGCACAGACTGTTGGCAGGATCTTGGGCAGCTCTGCTCCCCTTCAGGGCCTCATTTTCCACCTGCTCCCTCCCCAGGGCTGGCGAGGGGAGCCGGGATACAAGGGGTCTTGTGGGGAGCAGAGAAAGCCTTTCTCTAGTATTTGCAATTAACCTAAGTGCCATTCATTGTCTTGGAAATACGAAGGGAGAATTGACCTCTGTGGTTTTTGAGTGTTTTTTATTGACAGTAAAATGACAATGACAGACTCCCTGTCAGGCTAAACCAATGGTTACTTAGAGTCTGGAAGATTTAAAGTGCTATATGTGAGTGCTGAAGACATTGCTGGTTTGTACCTGACCAAAATGGCCCATTCTGACTCCCTGTTTAGAAACATTTTAAAAACTCGATTTCCTTGGATGGATGCACTCAGCAGCAAGAAGAAGATCACATTAAGTTTAACTGCTCCTTTGTTAGTTAGGCTAAAGCCTGCTCACCATCTGGGTGTATTTGAGGCAGTCCCTTTGGGGTAGCTGCAGGAACCAGCATATCTTTAATCTGTACATAATTCACTTGACACTCTTTGGCTGAAAGGCAACCTGAGGTTTTCTATTTGCATTTCATTACAAAGGGCTGAATAAAGGAATGGTTTAGGTGGCAATGCCTGCTTCTACACTCATGGCATCATGCAGGGGATGGGAAGAAATAGTGGTTAGCTTGTGTCTGGTCCACAGACTGTCAGTGTGGTACTGGCAGGTAATACTGACTTGCTGAGTAGAGAACAGTGAAGGCAGAAGCATTTATACAGTGGTCTCCAGGCAGGTGGTTCAAGAACCTACCTTGTGCCTGCCGTGTTGTAGTAAATATGTTTGCAGCCTTAGGGCTCTAAGAGCTTGGCAGTAGTCAGGTTTTAGTCAAGCCATTCAACAGAAATGTGCCTCTGCTGGATCCTGGATTGTGGACTGGTAGAGCTGAGCAGAGGTTAGCTCTAGGGAGCTCCTAACCTGCCTAGGGCATGGTAGGAGTTATGGAGGTGGTAAATTCCTGCCTGGGGTACTGTAGGTGTTACAGAGGTGGTAATCTCCTGCCCTGGGCATGGAAGTCTCAGAGGTGACATATGAAAGTGATGCCTTGGTATTTGCCAGACTATATCAGAGTCCTTAGCCTGACAAACCCATGTTGATCTGGTACCTTTTAGCTTCTTTTTTCATTCTAGGGGCAGTTCAAATGAATTTTAGCCCAGCTGGATGTTTTAATTGTTCAAGGCAGTATCAGGCAGCTTGGGTGAAGTGCAGGTAATCTGAGGCTGCCAGCACATGACCAAACTCCAGCACTCACTTTCCCTTTTGTCCTGTTTTCATGGCTGAATCCGAGCACCTTTTCAACAGTCTCCAATGTTTCTGGATCTTACTTAAACACATGCAGAAGATAAGCTGCACTGTTAAACCTTCATTTTAAGCCAGGGATTTTTACTATAATTTGGAATATATTGAGGAAAACACAAATTCAGTCAAATCAAAATGACTGTTATTATTGTTAACAGAGCTCTAGCTCATACACTGCTTTGTAAATCTGCCCAGATTTGTTCTACCACCAGCATGTAATTAACAGCATTTTAAATCAAGCCTTGAGAAATAAGCAGTAGCGAGTAAGTTGAATTAACATAAGATAGTCTTCTGTATAAATCTGCATTATCCTTGAGTGCCTGCTTGTAGAAGGATTTAATTCAAAATGTGTAGGTGGTATTATTACCACATGTCATTTAGCAGACTGCTACGGGAATCGTGTCTGTTCCATGCTTTGAATAGAAAACTGAATAATTGGAGAGGGCTCAGAAAGCAGCTGTACAATTTATTTGGGGTCCAGAAGCTGTTCTTTGCTGGGAAGAGTTTAAGTGAAAAGCTGTCTGAGCTTCAGACTGTGCGCATGAACATGAATCACTGAATGGTTATGATTAGAAGGGACAGCAGTGGGTCTTCTGGTCCAACCTCCCTGCTCAAGCAGTGTCGTCCTAGAGCACAGGATTGTGTCCAGATGGTTCTTGATTATCTGCAGTGAGGGAGGCTCCACAACCTCTCTGGGCAATCTGTTCCAGTGCTCGGACACCCACATAGTAGAGAACCCTCAGGTCCTTCTCTGCAGAGCTCTCCAGCACGTCAGCCCCCATCCTGTACTGGAGTATGGGCTTATTTCTCCCCAGCTGCAGGGCTCTGCATTTTCCCCTGTGGAATTTCAGAAGGTTCCATCTCTCCAGCCTGTTGAGGTCCTTCTGGAGGGGTGCACAGCCCTCTGGGCTATCAGCAGCTCCTTCCAGCTTTGTCTCTGCATGCAGCTTGCTGAGGAGGCACCTGCACCTTCACTCAAGTCATTGATTCATAGGTTTACAAAGCTGGGCCCAGTATTGTACCTTGGGGGACACTACTAGTGACAAGCCTCCAACCAGACCCTGTCCCACCTGGGATCTGCTCCTCAGCCAATTCTTAATCCTCCTCACTGTCCACTCATCCATGGTTCCTGAGTTTACCCATGAGGATGTTGTGAGAGACAGTATGGTGAGCCCTGCTGAAGTCAAAGTAGACAAAATCCACTGCTCTCCCTTCATCCATCCAGGGATGGATGAAGAAGGGTTGCTGTAGAGAGATTAAACATTTCTATTTAACACAAGAGGAAGTAATGAGATGCAGTGTTTGGAGGCTGAAGCTGAACAAATCAGGCTGAAAATAAAGAGTTAAGAGTAATGAACACTGAAACAATCTACTTAGAGTGATAGTGGGTTCTCCATCTCTTACAGTCTTTCATTCAAATCTCGTATCTGTAGAATTCAATTGTTCAGACTGGAGTTACATTTCTAGCACAGATATTTTTCCAAGACCCACTCATCTTTACTCAGATTTATTTGCTTGGATGATCTTCTTTTAGCCTTAGCTGTTCTTCATCTTTATTTTCTAATTCCCAGGACAAGAGCAGTGTTCAGGCAAGTTTGCTGATCTGGTGAAGAAGTGAATTGTTTAATTAAATGCTTCTTGCTCTAGTAGATCACAGTTTGGAAACAGAACAAGAAGTAATTTGCTTAAATTGCATAAGAGAAAGCCAGATTAGGCATTAGGGTAAAAGTTTTCTGGCAGTAAAGGAAAATAAGCTGTGAAGTAGTTTGCAGGGATAGGTCATGTAATTCCTACCCCTGGGTGATTTTGTAAACAGCTTATAGAGATATGTGCCAGGTTTTATGTGCAGTTGATCCTACCATGCAGCAGAAGGATGGATTGGTACCTCTCCAGTTGCCATCCAGTTTTGGGGTTTTTTGGAGTCTGTGTGTCTGTGAGGTGTTGGAGCTTAGCGTCACATGTCTCTGATTTTAGCCAGCTTTCCCTTATGGATCCATGCTTCACTGACAACCCAAATTAATTTGAATTACAAGATTTTATACTTTGTGTTTTATATGCATTGGTGGTTTTTTTTTGTTTGTTTTTGAATCTACATGCAGACTAGAAAAGTCAGAATTGGCTTGAGAACCTCCCTATAAACTTATGAATGTTTATGAGAACTGTCTTGTTGCATATCTCATGCAAAATTGTTTTTGAAGGCAGTGGTGGGCACATGAGCATCGCCTCAGCCACAAGGGCAGAGGTGTGTGAGTGTGAACCCTGGGGCCTAAAAGGCTGCTCCAAAGCCAAATTGTGGCTGCTGTAATATAGATGGACCCTGCAGCATTTGGCAGGACATGGGAGAGCAGATGAGGTCTGCTGCCAGAGACCCTGGGGGAGCTCCCTAACCCTCTCTATCCATGCTGGTGTGGCTGGAGGTGACACAAACACCTTCCTACTGCCAAAATAGCACTTTCAGCAAGAAGTCTCTTCTATGTGGGTCTTGCCAAGTAGTGAGCTCCTAAGGAATGCAGTCTTCATGCTGCTGCCAGAGACTGGTGGGGTTTATAATCTCATTAATTTTCAGGGAAAGCCCAGGGAGCTGTAAGCATTACCCTAGATTGCAGCAGGGCTAAGGAGGTCACTCTGCCAGTTGTTGGTGCTGGGCATTAGGGAGGTTTGTTTAGACCAAGCTATGCTTTTGCTGTAAGCAAGTCTGGATTTCACTTCACCTGTGACATGGATGGATTTAGGGTGACAGAAGGGGAATTTGTACCCCTTTTGGGGTATGCTGCTTGAGCAATCTCTGGCTGTAAAACCCTGCATTGCAAAATCCTTGTGTCATGTTTAGCCCTTCAGTAATTGCATTATAGATGTAAAGAGGGCCTGGCTTTAGCTGCCAGGACATCCCATCTACAGATCACCATGGACAGGATGGAGTATGTGGGAGTGCTTCTGGCTGCTGGCACTCCACTTGTTCCACCTGTGCTGAGCAAATATGCAGGAGTGAAGAAAGAACCCCTCTGTTTGGGTGCAGGCAGTGTGCTGAGTGTCAGCAGTCAATAAAACCCATGGGGATTCCTCTTAACTGGATTTGTCCTGAGTATTTGCCCAAAGAGTGTCCACCAACATCACAGCTCTTGCCTAGAAATGGCCTGGGGGGTTTTCATGGTTAGCAGATCCCCAATGGGTTGAAGATTTGGGGCAGCATTCCTTCCAAAAAGGGTAGCTGTGTCCCAGCAATGCCTGCTGTGCACATTCCCTGCCCATCAAAGACACCATCCTTTCCCTCTTGGAAGCAAATGACCCAAGCCATGCTCAAGCTCAGTGTGTGCCTGAAGTGCTCAGGGGTCCCAGTGGCCCGGGGTGGGGTACAGTGCCCTGCAGCCTGCTGAGCCCTGTGCCCCACAGCTGCGCAGGAAGCAGGCCTACGTGGAGAAGGTGGAGAAGCTGCAGCAGGCGCTGACACAGCTGCAGGCAGCCTGTGAGAAGAGGGAGCAGATGGAGCGGCGGCTACGCACACGCCTGGAGAGAGAGCTGGACTCGCTGAGGATGCAGCAGGTGAGCATAGGGTGATATGGGAAGGACCCCAGCATGGGGCCTTTGGTGTTGATTTGAACAGAGGTGGTCACTTGCAGCCTTGCCGGGTGACACCTTGTCTTTGGATTGTGATTTTTGGGCTTTCCTCCTAAACCATTCCTTTGGATAGGGTCACTGGTCACTGGAAGTGTTAATGTTGGATGGAGCTTTGAATTCATGAAGTTTTCCCTGCCCATGGCAGGAGGGATGGATTTAGATGATCTTTGAAGGTCCCTTGCAACCCAAATCACTCTATGATTCTTATTCCTGATCTTCAGCAGAGGATGGGGCCGTTCTGCTGTGGGGCTCTGGATACAGTTGAACCCTGCCTGCTGCTGGGCTGAGATGTCCTGGCTCCCTTGCCCAAGGGCAGGCAGGGGAAAATGTCCTTCCATGTCTCTAGCAATGGTAGATTGTGCAAAAACCAGCTCCACACAGAAGGAGGAGAGGAAAGGTGTGGTACGTGTGAGATTCACCCCAAAAATTTTAGCTGATGTTTCATTGAAAAGGCCAAGTGGGGTGATGTGGGATTTGGTAGGACCAAGATCTAGGCCCATATTTGTTCTGTGCAATACTTGATGTGTGTGTTTCACAGAAACTTCAACCATGACAGATCTGGAACCAAGTGTTATCATCTTCAGACAATAAATTATTTATATATCAGTCCAGTCCAGAATGGGCTAGGAGTATACCTTTGAATTTCTGTGTGTGTTCCCTTGTTTTTCGGCAGCCTTGTGTCCTTAGAGGGGTATTGCTATGCTTGTATTTTATGCACAGTTACTCCTTTGTTATAACACCTTCATACCTAAGTCACAAAGTCCAGTCATCTTGAAAAGAAAAAAAAAAAGAGGAGGTTGCAGGGAGAATTTCCAGGATGCAGCCCACACCAAACGCCAAATACATAGGCATTGGCCCTGGAGGAGAGTGAGCAGATATGCTAAATGTATCAGACTACAGCTTGGGGAAAAAGCAGCAACATAAGCAAAGCATGATGCTCTTGGAACTCTTGAAACTCTTGAAGCACTCACCCATATCTGTCATCGCACGCATTTGCTACTATAACCTTTCCTTATTTATAAGCCATTAGTGGACACCAAAGCAGCTGTTACACAGAGCTTGTGCTGCCAGAAAGCAGAGGGCTGATCCTGCTGGCAGGATGCCATTGGGAAATAGCTCTACGGTCAGGGTCAGTGTCGGGAGTTTGCAGAGTCATGAAGCAGCCAGACCTGAGAGCATCCCCTTCCTTCTGGCAGCCCCAGGGCAGGGCAGGTTCCCCAGCACCCTGCCCAAGGTTTCACTTGGCTGCTGCTTCCTGCAGACCCTACTCATTCATCTCTACTCTTCCTTGCTGCCATAGAAGTGTTTTAAGTCTTTCTTGCCCAGTCCACCACAGGCTTGGTGTTCAAGTCTTCTCAGTTCCCCCTCAGCCAGCTCTCTTCCAGTTTAACAAGGGAATTACGTAGAATATAACATGCTAATGCCATTTGAGAAAAGAACATCTGAGAAAAATACAATTAAAATTCAATGAATGTAAAGCTAGAACCAAGGCTGGGACAGATTGATATATTAAGTAACAGGTATGGACTGTTGCTGAAATCCTTGTCTTGCAAGTTCAGGCTATGTCTGTTCATTTTGGCAGAAAATTCTTCTGTAATTTACAGATTGTTTATTTTTAAATTATTTTGGCACCATAATTAGCAATTGGTTGTTGGGTTGGCATAATTTTCAAATGCCTGCACCCATTTCATCTAGTCAGTTTTAAGAGGAAAGATACTCTTAACTTCTTGTCTTACCTATAAGATTCGGTAGAAAATTTGGGATATTTTTACTATTTTTATCTATACTATTTGTTTATGAGCCACATTGTTGCAAAGACTCACTTTACTTCAAAATACCTCAGTTTTTTGCTTCAGAGCTATCTTCTCTGAGTAATCAAAGTTATAGCTACTGAAACATTTTCTCATTGCAGAGAAAAAAAGGTGATTTTCTTTTCTCATTTTTTTACCAGAGTGAGCAGAAGGGACCCAGCACACAAAGAGACAGTGAGCCAGAATCTCCTCTGTCCCTGGCTTGCTGGTAGCTGAGTCCAAATGGCAAATCTTCCTTATCACTGACACACTAATTGGGACCAGTAAACAAACCCTTCCAGTCAGCACTGCAGGCTCAGTGTGCAGGGCTGGCAGATGTTTTGACTCAGAAGATGACAAGCTTCTGTGATGTTCCAGAATACCATCTGTAGACCAGGATCACACTTCCAAAATACTACCTTCCTGACAGAGGTTTGACAATATTTTTGCAGGAGCAGTGTCACAGCCATTGATCCCAAGGGCCACTCCATACTGCATTTCCAGAAAGCATCTTCCAAACATGTTGTTACTGCACCAGAGGCAAAGGCTGCGGCCCTTTCCTGGTATCTCTAGTTTCAATTGTACAGCTTTGCCAGTGGAACCTCAAGGTGCAGCATGAATGAGAAGTCAGTGCTCCTGAGACATGGTTTCCTCTTCAGCACAATATCATTCACCACGGAGTATAACAAATCTCTTGCATTTATGAAAAATTAATTTATTTCTACTGAGTTCTCCCAGAGCTTCATGCCTCTCCCCTCATTGTGCACTCATCCCTCTGCTGAGCCAAGGACTGGATCTCCCTCTGCCTCCCTATCAGCACTGAGAGGAGCTCAGGGTAGCTACCCATGCTGCTTAGGTGACTTAAATTAAAGTGCTGTAACTGAGTGGAATAAATCCTGCCTGGACAAGCACTTTTCTTGCAGCATAGATGGAAACAGTTATGCACCCATTGCTGCTTGTCAGCATCCCGTGGGAGCCACCCCACAGGTGCCTGGGAATCTTCTGCCCCTCTAGTTAGAAAGTTAGCTGTTACAGCATGGAAAGCATCCCCTGAGGGCACAAGAGAACTAATGTGCCAGAAGGGACAAGCTTAAATGCATGGCTGGGATAATTTCCCAGCTGCTGTTTTAAACAGGGTACATGTAACTAGGTCACAAGGTGCTTTTTTTCAGCTTTAATATATAAACCCTCTGGTAATAACTGCCTGTCCATACTTAGCACTGCCCAGCCATGGGCATGGAGTCCCAGCAAGAAAAGTATTTTTTAAAGCTTCATTGCTTCTTTAACTACCAATTATTTTTTTTTCCTACTTTACCCTTGGCTTGGGTTATCCCAGGAAATCTCTGCACATCCAGGGTAGCAGCCAAATCCCTGCTTCTGTCAGCATGGTCTGGGGAAGTGCGTGCTAGGGCTGCACATATGGTCAATGTGCCTGTTCTCCTGCAAGCTAAGGGATTTAGCCTGGGATTTTCACCTGGCTCTGTCAAAAGACATGGGGATGTGTCTTTCTATGTGCCAGAAAACTGAGAAAAAAAGGGTCAGCATGCCATGCTTGGCAGGGCATGAATATCTGTCACTGTTTCCACTGGCAGAGGCAGGGCAGCTACCAGGCAAGCAGCCTTCCAGAGCATAATGCCCCGGCCCTGATGGAGCTGGTGCGGGAGAAGGAGGAGAGGATCCTGGCCTTGGAAGCTGACATGACCAAGTGGGAGCAGAAGTACCTGGAGGAGAGTACGATCCGGCACTTTGCCATGAACGCTGCAGCCACAGCTGCCACAGAGAGGTAAGATGGCCTTGCTGTAAGCAGACAGCTCTGTTCACATGGACAGCATGGCAAAATAGTACAGAATGGATGTTCTCTTGAGGGTGGATGTTGCTTGCCTTGCCCTGCTGAGTCACGGTGCCAGGGTTAATGCACTTCTCCTGGGTGTCATGCCTGTGAGATAGAATAGTTGCTTGAGACAGGATTTATCCTTCTGACTGGGTCCAAAGGCTTATCAAATCTAGGCATCAAATTGAAGCAATGCCCTCTGGGAGTCTCAAGGTGCCAAATTACACAGCACAGGTAAAGCAGCTCCTCCCAGTATCCCAGCAGAGTGAGCAGGGACATGGTATATGGCTGCATCCATCCCCTGTCCTGCAACAAGATTGTTTAACCTAGTTTCAAAAACCTGTAGTAAGGGAAATTTTATTGCCTACATAACCCTTTTCACCACTTCATTAATCTTCAAACTAAAATGTTTTTCCTGATAGCTAAGCTAAACTTCTTCACTGCAAATTACCTCCATTGATTCTTGTCCTTCCCAGGCATACAGGATGAACAACTGACCACTGTTGATGTTTAAATCGCCTTGTAAATATTGGAAGACAGATATTCCCTGTATTTTCCCTGGTCCGAACTAGCTTCCTCCCCTCAGCCATTCCTGCATCCCCTAGTGTAAACCTTTTCCCATTCACATTGTTTGTGTCTGGATATGTCTCCAGTTTGACTGTGTCAAAGTGTGGTGGCCAAAAGCACAAAAGGCAGTGACACTTCCCAGAGGTCAGGAGGATGGGATAGTTAACTTCTCAACCCAGTTTCTTAGGAACCAAATCCCCAGGAAACATCCTAAAGTGAGTTTTCCCTTTGAAAGGTGTTCAAATGTGTGACTCAGGATGGACTTTCCTTTCACACTCCAGTCTAGGCAGCAATTACTGCGCTGTTTTTCAACTTCCAAAGTGTAGAGCTTTGTTACTGGTTCATGATGTAGTCTTGTTGACTTGGAATCTGGTGCATGGGTCCCTCTGTCTGACCCTCTCCTTCTGGGTGGCTGTTATCCCTGTGTGGATCATGATTCCAGCATGCTCTCTGTTCCTTTAACCCAGTTAAATGAATGGCATGAATGACCCAGCCCAAGCCAAGAGTAGCCTGGTACAGGATACCTGATGCCAGGTATCCATCTGCTTGATGGACAGCATTCCTGGCTTGCTCTTTGAGCATGGGTTTGGGGTTTTCTTTGCAAGTTTCAATGTCACTTGCAGAAGGCAGCCTCACAGTCTGAGGAGCCTGACTGACCGTGGTGAACCCTTTGCCAGGGATGCCCCGAGCCACTCGCACAACGGCAGCTACGGCGAGGCGGCGCTGGAGGTGCGGGGCTGGCAGGAGGAGGAGGAGATCGTGCAAGCCAACCGCCGCTGCCAGGACATGGAGTACACGTAAGGGATATGCCTTGCCACTCCTGCTTCTTGTGGGGTTGGGGCTGGGTTCACATAAACCAGGATGCCCTTCTGTTCCTTCCTACATGCCTGGAAAGGATGGGCTTGGCTTCACTTTGACTTAGTTTTGCTCTTCAGCATTCAAACAGGGATTAAAGAATTGTTGTCATAACTTCCTCCCTACCTTCCTGTTAAGCCTTCTGTGGCAAACCCAACATTTTTACAAAGCAGAGGCTGTTCCACTATTAAAAGTAGTCTGGCATACAAGGACATAAATTTGCAGACACTTTTATACAAAAGGTGTATTTGTTGCTGTGGAAAATACCAGTGATTGTTTTTACTGGGTTTGGGTTTTGTTTTTCACTCACAGATGCAAGCTAATCCTGCTTCCAAGGAAGTAGTGGAGTTTTGCCACTGCCTTCATAAATATAGATTAGCATCTTGTGTTTAAATTGCTCATTAAATGTGTGATGATGAAAACGAATGCTTTCACTGCTTCACAAAATACACCTGCATTGCATTATATATTGTACAGCACAGTCAGGCTAGTAATTTGACTGTCAAAGTGTACAGATTTTTGCAAAACATAGTTTTGTAGTTGTTCAGTATGATTTGGTGCTAATAATTTCTGGAGAAGAGTTCAGGTAATCCCATTTTTTTAGTGATTTGAGAGTCTTTAGAGTCTAAAGGGTATGAGAGAAGTAGTGAGCTTTGCTCAGGTCTGAATAGCATGTGCTGGTTGTTTATGCAGCAGTGAAGGAGAAGGAAGAGCCCAGACCACCTCTTAGAGAAACCAACAGGAGTTCACTTCAGCAGGTCTTTTTACTCCATCTGACAACAGACCTGAATCCTGGGGTTAACTCAGTCTGCCAAAGCATAGTTTCCAGATTTGGCCCCAATGCATTACAGGGGTGAAAATTGCCTATGTGTTTGTATTGTAAATGTAGCAAGGTGCAGCCTGGTCAGGATTGCCCACTGCTCCTGCTGGGTTAGTAAAACCATAGCATAGATGGGTTCAGTTGACCTTGCAGGAAAGTTTTGGCTTAATAGCTAGAAATGCTGTCTGTTTTGAAGTGCCTGGTTATCCTTGGAGGAACTGCTGGGAGCTGTCTTGCCCAAGTATCCAAAAGCAGACAGGACAGAGCAGCAGGGCATCTGCCTGGGCACCTCCCTCCAGCTGTGGAGACCTGCCCATATGAATGTTTTTTCCATTCCTGTAAGCAGAGCATTCATATTTTGGCAGAATAAAGAATCTCCACGCCAAAATAATTGAGAAGGATGCCATGATCAAGGTCCTTCAGCAGCGGTCACGGAAGGACCCTGGCAAAGCTGACAGCGCCAGCCTGCGTCCGGCTCGCTCCGTGCCCTCCATCGCCGCCGCTGCCGGCACGCACTCGCGCCAGACCTCGCTCACCAGCAACCAGATAGCTGAGGAGAGGAAGGAGGAAAAGCTCTGGAAGGGAAGCATAGGTGAGTTCAGCTTTTGCTTAAGCTTTGGTTCATCCATCGCTTCATCCTAGTCCTTCTGCTTGAGCTTAGCCAAAGTGCCTTGGCACACATTGCCCTGACAGATCATATCCACAGCACCTTCCATGGGCAGAATGTGTCCTTGTGCTTAAGTAAAAAACCATTCTTTAACCTTGCATCGTACCTTAATTACATTTTAAATCACATTAAATCAGTCTGATGATAGAAAGCCATAGTTGAGGGAAGACCTCCCAAATACAAGTACATAATGTTTGCAACTTTGTGGGAGTAAATAACAAATTTGGGCTAGAAATGAAGTCTGAATAAAGTTAATCAAGAGGGTAGGATCTGTTTGGATAGGACAGCATGATGTGATGTGGCAGATAAATGGGTAAATCAATGCAGGACGGCCTGTTGTTTGGGACCACATAGGATGGGGTTGTGGAGGTGTGCAAGGCAGTGTCGGGAGTAAGTGCCACTGGGATGAATGTGCAGGAGGGGAGGCAGAGAGGGGAAGCTGCTTTCAAAAAGCTGTTTTGTAGGAAAGTACCATGTGGATGCCAGAAAAAGCAGCATCAAGGGGAAAAGCTAAGCTGAGCTAAATGACTGGAGCCACACCCAGCATCTTGTAGCTCCAGGGTGGGATGGGGGACAGCACGTGCATTTGAGCCAGGATGTGACTGACCTCTCTGTGTTTTCAGGGCTGCTCTTGGGAAAGGAGCACCATGACCACCCGTCAGGCCCCTCTCTGCCTCCTCCTCTGCCCTCCTTGTCCTGCATGCCCGTCCCAGTGCCGGCAGCCTCCCACACCAAGACAGGCAGCAAGGACAGCAGCACCCAGACGGACAAAACCGCGGAGCTCTTCTGGCCCGCCACGGCCTCCTTCCCCGGCCGGGGACGCCTGGGTGCCACCCCGGCACACAGCCCAGCCCCACGGCCCCTGGGGACACGAGTGGCCAGCGAGAAACTGGGTGAGCTCTGCCAGATCCCTGCCAGTGCAAAATGTCAGCAATCCCAGAGACACATCAGTATTAATGGGGCAAGGTGTGGGTATGTGTTGCTGCCACAGTGTGTAAGGTGTGGTGGAGGTTTCTTCAGGGAAAATAAAACTGTAGAGAGAGAACTTTCTAAGGCTGCCCAGGGTGGCTCTGCAGAGCTTTGTGCTCAGCAGCTTCTGTAAAGCTCTGTTCATCTGTGGCAGGTTAGATATTTATGCTGCTTGATATAAAATTTAGAATTTCACACCTTGAAAACTGTCCCCACCTGCTCAAAATCTTCTCTTTTGTTTCAACTGAAAGCATGGTTGGTTAAACCACCATTTTCTCCCTAATTTTTAAAGAAAAGCTGGGGGCAATAGTAAGGAGAAAGTGGAGACCTTTTTTTTAGGAGGGGTGAAGAAGTACAATTTTAGTTATTTTTGAAAGGTGGAAACTGCTGGTTTGCAGCCCTAGCAAAGGAGATATTTATTTTATGCATGTTATTTTGAAAGAGCCTGTTTCTTACACATTCATCTCCTCTCAAAAGCAAGTTTTCCCTCTAAAAACATGCTATGTATCATTAAAAGGGCTGACTGTCACAGAACTAGATGGTCTTTAGCATCCCTTCCAACCCAGACCATTCTATGGTTTTAGCTAAAGAGGTTCTTTGGTGTGTATCTCTTAAATACCGCCTTGGGGTCTGTGCACACCGACATACCTGCTGTCATTGTGTGGGGAATTCAGCATCACACATTCTTAGTGTCCTGAACAAATATGGCTTTCAGTATGTAAGGTGTACAGGTCATACATGCCCCACCCTCAAGGAATGGGTTGATATTTGCTTTGAACAACTTGAATTTGGACTGAAGACCAACTTTCCCTTCTTTCCATTGCAGAGAACTCCAGCCACGGGAAGCTGCCTGACAGCAAAGGCAGAGTGAGCAGCCTGCTCCACAAGCCTGAGTTTCCAGATACAGACATGATGGAAGTCCTCATCTGAGCAGAGGACAGCATCTCTGGGGTTTTGTGTGTGTACAGCCAGGCCCAAGATGGTCCTCGGTGTGCCAACCTTGAAAACTAACCCTGAGAGTCTGAAAAAAGACAAAGTTTATTCCCAAATTGAAGCTAGAGTCTGACACGTTGAGACTTTTCACCAGGCGAGAAGTCAAGAGCACTGAAGAGGAGTGATGAAATGAACGTCTGACGTTTTCTGAATAGAAAGGGTCATTGAAAATGGAAAGTGGTGTGAGAAAGGGAGTGTTGAGGAAAAAGGAAACTGTGTTTTCTGGCATAAAGAGAAAGTAGTGAAGTTACAGACTGGTTGCACGCTGCTGCTCTGTTTTCCTGCCTCAGCAACCAGGACAGGGAGTGAAATCCTGTCTCTTTGGAGGCCAGAGAAAGTTTCTGAATAATCCAGGAAAAACTTGCATCTTCCTCCATATCAATGCATTTCTCAAAGGTTTCAAAAATTTCAAAAATTTCACTTCTTAATTTTTGTGAATAATTGGTCTGTAGATGTACATGGCAGGTTCTTGTAAGTATTTGTTTGAAGTGGCATTGGCGTGGCTTTCCTGGGCAGGCAGGTCAGGTGCCTCTTTCCTGGCCGGACAAGTGTTTCTCTTGGAGCTGAATTTACAGTACAAATATTCATGTCTTGCAACCTCAGAGCTTGCTGAGACTTCTTTTTTTGATAGGAGCAGTTGTTGGCTGGAATTCTCCTGGTGGATGAATGCAGAAGGGGGAGGGGGGACCCTGCTGAAGCTAACCCTGTTGTAACCATAGGAAAGTTTCAGGAGGGAAAGTTAGGGGAGGATCCCAGCAGCTCCCTAAAGGGCTGTGAGTTAGAGTTCCTTCAAAGGGAAGCTGCATGGGTTTGTTTTTAGAGGAGTTAAGCTGGGTTGCCATGTGAGATCAGAAGATACCTCTTTCTGGGCAGTGGTTCATCGTGTTTAAAGAGTCAGTGTATTTGTTGGTATTCTTATACTCAGTGTATAAGAACTTTCAATTCTTATAGCCAAATCCTAGCTTTGAGCATACAAACCTGCTGTTCAAGCTGATGTGGTACTTAGACATTAAGGAGTGCAGGAGCAGGCGGGGAAGGGTTTAACTGCAAAGCAGTACGTGAGCATCATGTGTTTTCTGTGCTGAGCTGTGGTTTCTTTTCACCTTATTTTACCCAGGGTGGAACATTTCTTATTTTCAGCCTTGTCCCTGAATTCAGTAGGAGGCAGCCAGCTCACCCACTGTGTTACTCGTGGCTTCATGCACTGCACATGCCGATGGGGAAATTTTCCTCCGTGAGGCATTTCTGTATTGGCTTTGCAGTTCCTGCTTGTGGTGCACTTTAAGGAGAGCTTAACTTTGGGAAAAGGAGCAATGGGATCTAATGTGAAGCTGCCCAGAGTGGAAAAGTGATGGGTGCTGGAAGTAATCGTGCACTCAGGGCTGGCTCGAGGTCACCTCTTCCTGTAGGCGACAAATCAGAGCCCTTGACTGTTGAGAACACCAGGCATTTTAAACTCTGCTTTTGCCAAAAACTGAAGCCCTTGTGAACTCAAAGCCTTCACAGGCCAGAGCCTTGTGCTCTGTACTGCCTGGCTGATACCTTTTGTTTTTAAAAAGAACAAAATTGCTATGTTGAAGCTATGCACTTATTTTTGCGTGTACCTAGAATTAGACGTATGTTGTTGTCACCCTCTTTCTGAGTTTCGCACTTGTTAAACAAAGTAGTGGTAGGTAGGTTGTGCAGGAAGCACACTGTGTGTTTCAAGTATTAGCAGCTTTGCATTGTGAAACCAAAGGTGTAAAACCCTTGGAAGATGTTATGCAGCTTAATATATGCCTTGTAAGATAATTTTTTCCTCTCTAAAGTTAATTTAAACGTTGTAATTGTTTGCATAAAAGCCGGGACCGCGTGTGACATCACCACTGACCACTTTCGTGGCTCTTCCTCAAGCATCTGGGGTAGGAATGGGGCAAGAGAGAGACAAATCAAGGGAATACAAGTAAAATGTTGGTGAATTTTTAATGGCATCGCTTTTTATCCAAGAAATAAGGATACCCAGGTGCTTGGAAGTCCCTAAGCATTTTGTTACCAGCTGTAATATTTATTTTGCTGAAACTCTTCAGTAAAGTGTGTGCAGGCAGACGGTGAGGCATCCAGGAGAAACAGTGCTGGATCAGCATGGATCAGCTCTCAGTTATGTTTGGTAGTGGTTCAGCTCGAGTTCTCCAAGTCAGCTAGAGTACAGCACTCCTCCTTGGGGAGAGCACAGTCTCTCCAGGTGCTGCTATCCAAAGCTAGCTTTACACTTGATGCTGCCCCAGATATAGGAAACTCTTAGAGACAGTGTGTGTGCAACACCTCAGATAAACCAAATTCTCACCAGTTCTGTTGAACTCAAGAGATGTTCGTTTTCCTGGAGGGAAGGTCTGGAGGAGTGGTGTGTCTCCCTCCAGCCCAAGCACTCACAGGATTGGATGGAGTACTACTGCCATATGTCAGCCCCGCTGAGCAGAACGGCCCAGCTCCATTTGTGCTGGCTTTCCCAGCTCTTTGAACTGTTTTGTGTTTTTGGGAAACTGTGCTGTAGCCATTCCAGGTGATGTCAGTGGTAACTAGTTGTAAAATACTGTCATTTTTTATTGCTGTTGGTTGTATAGAGAAGTTTGTGTACAGTGTTTTACAGCTGGAGGGTGATTTGTACATAGGGGGGGAAATGAAGGATGTTATGTGTCACCCCCAGCAAATGTTGATATTGTTGGTCAGCCAAAGATTTCTTATTCTTTGCTGTTTAAATTTGTGCCTTACTATTGTAGATAATAAATGTATAAACATGTTTATTTTCTCACTTTTCCAGTGTGAATACATTCAGTCCTCCAGAAGAAAGAACTTAAAAAAAAATTCTTGAGTCTTTGCAAACAATGTGTTAGGACTAAGAGGGGATACCTCAGGGACTTTTAAGGTTGCATCTTCTCCATTTTTCACATGTGTTAATGAAAGGCCCCACAGCAGGTGACACCAGTAGGTGTATGTGGGCATGAAATCTGTGGGTCTCCAAGGCAGAGGATCAAAGTGGGAGCTTGCCCAAGCAAGAGGAGCATGATTTTAGAGATGATCAAGAAGAGATATGATTTTAGTGAATTGTCTTCACTGGAAGGAAATGAGAGGAGAAACTTAATGAGATACTTTAATGAAGATATTAATATTTTTTAGGCCTATGTTCCTGCTAAGCGTAGAACTCACACTGATTTTTTTTAAATTTTACTTTTTCTTGAGGGTCTGAGGCTTCTTTATTTGACAGATGTTGGATCAGCGTGTGAGGTACCTAAATATTTTTTATATCTAGATGTTCTTGAATTATATACTGTGCTCAGTAAGGAATAAAGATCAGATCCCATTTCATGCTGTAGTGCTGGCAAGGGGAATGCTCCAGCCTGGTGGAAATATTGTTCCTATGTTTGTTTATGCAACTGAAATAAATGGGGGGAAGGGAGCAAAAGTGAGCCAAGTGTCTGGCTCTGAGTTAGGGAGGTTTGCTCAGCAGGCTCTCACATGCTCTTGAAAGTGTCTGTTAAAAAATTCCTGAATCAGGTCCCAGGGAGCTGCAGGCATGAAAGGCATGAATGCCACTGGGGGCCTCTCTCTCCTATGAGTTCTCTGCCTGTCCCAACCTTCTCTCCCCAGATCCTTGCACACATTGAAAAGAAACAACCTGTCCTGAGCAGGAGTGTGTCAGCAAAGATCCAGGGGGGTTGCAGAAGCATGAGGAGAAGTTTGCTTGACCCAGATCCCAGCACCCTGTGTTCCTCATGCAAGCACAGGTCAGCCTGACCCATCTGATCGCTCCATCTTCAAGATATGGCAGCTGGCAGTATTTGTTGTGCCAAGAACAAAAGTTTGGTGATTGCTGAGATTGTGGCTTTTTGACTTCCTTCAAGTCAAGATTTGACAGTTAAATTTGGCATGTATCTTGTTTTTCAAGATACATGCCAAAAACATGGAAGAAAAGGAAACTAACAGAGGCCAAACCATTATAAGGATGGGAAAAGCCTCCTGGCCAGCTGTGTTCAGGTACAACAAGGAGGGGGCTTATTTCACTTTTGGATTGTGTCTTCACTAGAGATGCTCTGGCCAAAAACCAGAATGTCACTGTAACACTGCCTGCAGGTTAAATATTTTGCATATTAATGTCAGGAATAAACATGCAAAGAAGCAAACTTCCAGAGTCAGTTTGATTAAACATTAAAGTCCATTATTCCAAAAGTAAGTAACAGATCTGCATTGTGTAAAGAAAGAGCTCAGAAGATCTAAAAATATTAGCAAGATTGCCATTTAGAAGCATTCAAAAATCTAGTCCCATCCAAAATGACAGGACCTTTTCAGGATTCGCTTGGATTCCGTGCACTGTGCAGCTGTATCATCTCTTCTGTGCTGGTTTGTTACCATTTTCAGGGCTTTTCTCCTCCTAAAGTTTGAAAGGAGCAAATGTACAAACAGTAGCGAGGTGCATTCTTGGGAAAAAGCTGTGATTTCACACATCTTTAAATACCCTCTGGGTCTGGACTTGAAGTACATTGCAGTGAAACATGAAAAGTTCAGATCTCACTCCCTGGCAGAAAGGATGCTGCCAGGATCCTGCTTGTCTTCAGGATCCCCAGTCTGGGGTCTGGATGCAATCCAACAAACCGGGCTGGTCTTGAGCACGCCACTGCGTTCCTGGACCACTCTGGGTCAGGTAAGTCAGCCTGAAGGCAGTAACCCCCTCTCAGCAAACCAAACAAGTGGGGAAAGCAGGGCACAGCGTGCACAGTGCAGTCCCACCTGAGGGAGGGGTGAAAACACGAGCAGCTGCCGTCGTGCCGCTGTGATTAATGTTCATCCAGACCTTAAGCTGCAGCCTCACAGCCTCGTAAAACCAAACACGAGTGCCCAGCATTCCTGAGCTATAAAAGGCCCAGGAATTCATTGACTCGAGGTATGAAGACCACAAGATATTTTCTTTCATACCGACCACTTCAGCTTTAGATGAACAAAGTATCAGTGTGCATATTTTCCAGAGTAACCCTGCAAGGCCCTGCTGCAGTCCAGAACCCAGTCCTGTGCCAGTGCCCTCCAGTGTGACACAAAGCAGGGCAGCAACTAAGAGATGAGCCCCAGGTCTGTGTTGGCCCCCATCCTGTGAGAGGCTGAAGACCTGCAGCGAAGTTTAGTGCTGAAAGGGAACATTTTTCCCCCAGCGCCACATGATGGATGAGGCAGCGATGGAGCTTTTGGCAAGCTGAACATTGGAGGATGGCAGTGCTACAACCTTTGAGGAAGTCATACTCACACCTGACCTCTGACCATTGTGGTGGCTTCTCCAGCTGCTTGGTGGACTCTTTGACTCCTTGTTCATGGCTCCCCTGGTGCCTGTGTGCCCTGTGTCTGTGGACAGCCCGTGACCCTCCAGGCATGTGAAGCTTCCTCCAGAACAGCTGGGCTCAGAATGAGAAGAGGGGACCGTGATGGCAGCTGATATCCCTCTGCTGCTCCCTGCTTTGGGCCTTGAGCAGCCCAGGTAGGGAAATCCTGCTGGGAAGAAGCTCCAGAAGGAAAAAAAAGGTATTGTAAGGTGTGAAGAGGTGGAGGCTCTCTTGCTTGGCCAGTTACTTGGAGCATTTTTAAGATGACCCTTTCTGGTAGGCTTGCTATTAAAACTGCAATGCAATTTGGTGTGCAAAAAAATTGCTGCTTGGTGTAAATCCCATCTGAATTCATAGAAGGAACCTTAAAGAGCACATGTAGTTCCAACACCCCTGCCCTGGGCAGTGAGACCTTCTGTGAGACCAAGTTGCTCAAAGCCCCATCCAATCTGGCCTTGAAGGTTTCCAGGGATAGGGCATCCACAACTTCTCTGGGCAGCCTGTGCCACTGTCTCACCATCCTCACAAGGCAGAATTTCTTCCTTACGTCCACTCTAAACTTTTCTTCTGTAAAGCCATTACCCCTTGTCTCATCACTACATGCCCTTGTAAAAGCCCCCTTTCTGGCTTTCTTGTAGCTCTGGCTTTCACCCTCTCAGTGCACATCCTACCCTGCTCTGCTGCACCCTCACCCCGCTGCCTCCCACATCTTTTTCCAGCTCAACCCTGCCAGAAACAGGCAGTGAAAGCCCAGGCAGTCAGGTTCTCATGTGCCGCCAGTTTTACTGTTCAGTTTTGAGACTGAACAGCTTAAGAGGTATGAGCTACCCTCATCTAGGTGCTTGTGCAGTGCCTTCACAGCGGGGCCATGTGAGGTAGCCCCAAATCATACTCTCAAGCTGTAAATAAGGATATTTGTTGAAGATTATTATTATGCCAGCTCTGTGCACCTCTGCTTTTAAAATGAAATCATTGTATGCATTCCTCAAGCCTAAATCTGGCACACAGGTCAGAGCCCTTTCAGTTAAGGTGTTAAATAATGCCTTATCCCCACCACGGGGCTTTTTTTAGATGGCTGAGCCTTTCTTTTCAGATGCCACGAGTGCCTTATCGTGTTACCCAGATGGCTGTGTGCGCTGGCTCCTCTGCCTGCAGGGCTCTGAAGCCTCACCCGACCCCGAACAGGACTGCAGCACCAGCCTACATCATCCCTGTCCCCATCCACCCCTCCTGTGCCATTTTCCGGAGCCAGGGGCCAACTCCTGGGCAAAGCCAGCTGGCACAAGGCGTCTGCGTGGGAACCGCTCCCTCTGCTGGCTCATCCCGCCTGCTCTCACCTGGCACTGAAACTGGGAATGCTCTGGGATGGGGGTTTTGGTGAGTCCAGCACGTGATGAAAATGCTAATACCAGCAGTATAATAGTTACAGCAATTATAGTAGCAGCAGTAGTAGATGAAGAGAGAGAAAAAGAGGGATAAAACTAAGCCAGACTAGGAGGAACCTGATCTAGTTGAAGATGTCCACTGTCATTGCATGGGGGTTGGACTAGATGGCCTTCAAAAATCCATTGCAATCCAAACCATCCTATGATAAAGCTATAAATAAAAAATAAGAATAGGAATCAGAAAAACAAAATAAGAAAAACAGGAATGGGAATAAGCACAATAAAAAAATTGGTTAATTATAGGGAACAATAAAATTAAGAAGAGAAGAAGGAGAACAAGGAGAAAAATAAATCTGGTCACCTCCAGTGGCAGAAGAAAGTTTGAATACAAAGAATTTGATTCTAGAGTGAGCTAGACTTTCATGCTAAGGGAAATTTTTCTGTTATCCCCCAGTGACCCTGGCTGTGACCAGGCCTCTTCAAATGTGGAACTTTCCAGGTAAAAAATCTTGACCTAAGCACGGGGCTTTGAGCTTGCGGCGAATAGGATTGTGTGATCGTGGGAACTGGGTCTGCATTTGAACACTAATTTATTACACAGCCCCTGGGTGTGACAGTTCTCTGTGCATCATCCAGTTGAACTGTTCAGACCCAAAACAGCTACCACAGACCAGGTTAATTTCCGTTTTAGAGAGGAATTTCATACATCCCTTTAGAGCAAACATTTCCTAGCACTCGACAGCCTGCGCCCCACCCATGCCAGCTTTCTCCTTGGATCTTTCACCAGCAGCAAGATTTTTCCCACGTGAAAAACATGCATGAAGTTGTGCTTGAAGTAGAAGAGACTCTTCTCTCAACCCTGTCCCTAACCCTAGGCCTAAGCTTGAGCCCAAGCCTAACCCTAATGGCAGCTTGGCACTGAGGCAGAGGTTCTCATTGCCACAGGTGTACGGATTAAGAAGTGTTGAGCTGGCAATGTAGCACCCTGCCCTGATGCCTTGCACTGCCTTTCCGAGCCCCTGTGTCCCTGGAGCTGCAGGCTCTGCAGCAATCTGAACCCCAACCCAAGCCCTAATGGCAGCTTATTGCTGCTGCTGAGATCCACAGCACCATGGCTGGATTCAAATAGTGTACAGTGAGCAGTATGGGCACCCTGCTGTGACAAAACCCCTTCAGTTCATGAAAGTAAACAAAATCTCAAGATTTCAATGAAAATTATTTCATTATTTTAGCTTCATTTTGATGCACTTCCTTTCTCCCAATCCCATTCCATTGTTTTCACTTAATTCCTTCACGAAAAATCTTCATTTATTGAAATTATTTATTTGAAATGTCAAGATTTCATTTCATGAAATAAGTGAAACGAGGAATCAAGAAATGAAGTGAAATGAAAAGATAGCAAAGGAAATAAAATGCCACAAAATGAAATGGAAAGAAAAGTATTCTGGCCTACTGAATACTGGATGAAAAACCTCAAAAAGACCAAACCCTGGACTCACTCCCCCATTTCCAGAAGCTGTTTTTGCTGAAGACCCAGTGCCTGTCCCACTGTGTCCTTCATGCTCCCACTCCACTGTCCCCAGAGTGTCTCTGCTCTTTCTGCTGCATTGGCCAAGAAAACTTGCAGGGAGTTTTCAGCTTCCTGACAAATCTCTTTTCTTAGGAAGAGCAGCTTCTGGGTTTTTCCATAATTATGCCATTCAGCATCAAATCACCCCTCCTATGCCCAGCTTGCCTCCTTGGGTTTGGAGATGATTTCTCAGACACTCAGTTATTCACTGTCCCTGCATCCCTGCAGCTGCCAGGGGCAGCTTATCCTACTAGACTCCCTGCACTTGGCAGGAAAATACATAGCTGACTCTTAGGATGTCCAGGATATTTAAAAAACTCTTTGGTTTATTGATATTTTCACTCTAGAGATTGTATTTCACTAAAAAAAAAAAAAAAAAAAAAAAAGAATTCCAGGTATTTAGAAACATATTTAGAAACGTCTTGGTCTTGCTCTCCCATTTACAACAGCAAGGACCAAAACTAACTCCACCACAGGCAGCAGTAAAACACTAGGATAAAACCAGAGCCATGCCAGTCACAGGATTGATTGATGTCTCAGAGCACTGTTTTTTTGAGCATTTTAGGACAGAAATCAGAGCTTTAAAATCTTCCAGCTCCCTTTCAGATGGCTCTTAACTGACCACAATCTCAGATGTTGCTCAGCATTTCCCGCAGACACCAAGTCCCTTGGAAAGCCTGGCTGAAAGACAGGCCCCTGAACTGGCTCTCTAAGGATCAAGTGTCTGTGCTGACTCTGGAAGCTGTTCTTTGGGGTAGCTGAAACAAGTGCTGCTGAGCCCTGGAGAGCACACAGAGAGTCCACCTGGGCCCACTTAGTGAGCTATCACCTCTTTGCCCAAAGCACATTGCAGGAATGGGAAGAGCTCCTTTCTGTCCTTGCTACTCTGCTCATCTTTCCTGCTTACCCATCACACTCCTCCTGATCTATTCCCTATAGCTTTCAAGATCTATTCCCTTTACTAAATTTCACAATTTTATTATATTTTTCCTGCATCTGCCAGTTCTGCACTGTGTTTCCCTCCAGCTGAGTGCAGTCCAAACACCCTCCAGGTCTTCTGTGAAATCCCTCCTCACATTCCCTTGTACCAAGGCAGTTTGTGGCATCTCTCCATTTTCTTGCAACACACTCACTCCAGTTCTCAGATTTGATACTCTTGGCGAGGAGTAATTACTGGGGGGAAAAAAGGGATGAAATTAAGTAACAAATCCACTCCAAACCAATAACTGCTGAAGAGGAGCCAGGAAGGCTACAGCAGTAAGGAATGGAGAAACTTTATCCATGCATGCTCCCATTCGCAATCAGCAATTGCCAGTAGCTTTCTATTAAAAGGAAGAGTAAAATTAAAAAATATTTCTGATACATATCACTGCTAATTGATGAAAAATGTGACTTTGAAAATGTGGAATTTCATTAAAATTTTCATGCCAAAGGCATTCTCCCTCTGGTTCCAGACATGCTCTCATGCTCTGCAGCTACAGCTGAGCTAAGAGACATCCCAGCAGCCAAAGGAATGTCCCAAGCTCCATCCTCCTGCAGGAGTCTGACCTGGCCAAGTGTGAACTTCCCCAAGTGACCAATGCTGAGCACTTCTCCTGCTATCCCCTGCCTTGAGCAGCATTAACTCAGAGCTTCTGCATCTCTCTTATGCTCTAAGGAGGGTCCTTGTCTTGCTCCAAGTGGTTGAGCACCACAAGGGTAAACTATACCCACTTCCACCAGGATCAGAGCTGGGATTCCAGCACCCTGTTCTCTCCTCAGATCCAGGCTTGGGACTGGAAGAGCTTACATGCCTGGGCCACTCCTGTAAATTCACAAAAGCTGAAGTAGAGCCAAACCCTGAACCCTGCTTCCCTCCCATCTCAGAGCAGGGCTAAAATCATTGCCTCATCCCTTGTCTCATGCCCGACTCCATGAATATAACAAGTTCTGCAACACAAGTCCATCAAGAGCAATAAAATCCAGGCCACCATCTTGGCTGCAAAGAGACTCCAGAGCCCTGGTTACAATCCCCTGCTCTAATGCCCACATAACACCATCTGGCTTTTATTCTATATTGGAACCAATGGTAGAAAGGCATATTACATAAAGAAGGAGTTTTATTTGCCTTTTTTTTTTTAATTATATGGCCCCAGAATTTTGTAAAACTATTCATTCTCTCACCTGAAAAGAGGATGCATTGAAAGAGAGATTATACATTTTTAAAAGCATGCGAAAATTAAAATATGAGGTGGGCATAAAACAGCTAGAGATTTCAACATCTACAAATAATTTCTATAGTTCTCAGAAAACATGATTTATTGTTGTTACCATCAGCTTACCTATGCACCAAATGAAATGAATTCAGCACTCAAAGTTTCAAACTGCAAAGAAGTTCCAATGAAGTCTTACCTTCTAAAATAAATCATAATGCTGCACCCATGTGCCACCAACTTCAACTGGGCAGCCCCAAAAAAGACCAGCCACAAGGGATCCCATCTGAAAGTAAGCAGACTAACTGGCAGATGTATCCTTCACCCTCATCCAACTCAAATTCACAGCTTGTTCTCCCAGTGCAGGAAAAAAAATAACCATTTTTCACTGGAGAAAGCCCAACTGCTTGAAATCCCATCCACTAAACTCAGAAAAAAACCAGAAATAGCCCAATTTCTTAACAGGAGTATTTCTGAGACAAGACCTGGTTGGAGTGGCAGATTTGTAAGTAATGTAGCCATCAAAGGGAGAAGAGCTCAATACTCAGCATCCAAATACAGCTTTTTGGGGGACTGAACACCCTGTTTTCATTCTGCCCTTCACCCTGAGTGTAGAATCCGTTATTAAGGTTGTTTTGAGTCTGGTTGCATTTTCAGTTCTCATCATGGTGATCCGCGGTCTGGTCCAGAGACTGATATCCAAGGCCACTTCGCCCAGCGTTAATCATGCTACAGTGCCCGCAGAAGAGCACATCGAGCTGGGGGACCTCTCCTCGGAGGCCGAAGAAGCTGCAGATGAGGAGGGGTCAACCGTGCCGCCCGCTGACCACCCATGGGCGGACGAGCCCCAGCTTGAAGAAGGCGAAGATTGGCCGGACCAGCCGCGGGTCCTCAAAGTTTAAGTTTATATGGACTCCTTTGTTCTTTTTATTTTATTTGTTAAGAAACAGGGAGATGTTGTGTTGTGTTGTTCAGTTTCCCCAGTTATTCCCCTATTTTTACGTATTCTCCCCACAGTTTCTGTAAAATGGTTCCTCCCTCCCCTGATTTTCCCGCCACTGCCTCCCTTCACAGTTCATCTCCATGGTTACCCCCTTCCCCCCTCAACAGTCAATCTTCCCTGTTATGTAATTACCCCTCCCTTATTTTCCTTATAAGTAAGTTTTTCCTCCTCCCTGGGCCCAGTCAATCACCCCCCCCACTCCTCCCAGGTTTCCAGAATCTTCTCCTCTCTGGGGGCTGTGGTTGGCTGTGGTCCCGGGGCCCCTCCTTTATGTTGTACCAATTGGTTAGTCCCTTATGCCAGTTATGTTTGTACCCTTCCTCGATTGGCTAGTTGGGCTCCCCTCCTCTCTCCACCCCCTTCTTTTTAAAACTGTGCCTCTCCCCCCACTCTTCGTCACTTGTTGGTGGGCACTCTCCCTTCCTGTTCGCGTCCTCGAACCCTCAATAAACCGGAGTTAGCCCCCAGCCTGTGGTCCCCTCTTTCTTCGTCTCACTGCGCTTCAGTCCGCACCGCGCATCCAGCCCAGCCTGAGGCCAAGACGCCAAAGGGGGCTGGCAGTGCATGCGCTGGGGGTGTCGGCCACCTCCCTCCTTACTTCAGCTAGCCGGACACTTGGGCCAAATACGCCCTCGCGCACTGAGCATTTAAGCTCTTCAGAATACAGACTGCTTTACAGCCTCCATTTCCATAAAACTTAACAGAACAGATGCCCATTCTGGTCTTCCAAATGATACTCCAGTATGCAATTTAGAAATAATCTTTTCCTATGCAGCTGATACTGATTTCAACAGAGAGCAATCAGATTTCTCTGTTCCACTCTTTCACTGTTTCATTCTGTATAGCACTTCTTCCCTCTACTTCAGAATGTGTTTCTTAGGCTTGGTGGCAAACTGGGATTTGGGTTAGGAGACATAATTTGTTTAGATATACGTGACCTTTTCCTCTCATTAGAGCTGCACTAGGCACATTAGAATTCCAAGCAATTTTGTGCTTTCTTGTCTGGTTTTGTTTTATAATGAAAGCTCCCCACTTGAAATTACAAGTTTTGGTAAAATCAGTGACTTGAAGGTTCTGGTCCTGAGCTACTGGTCAGATGCTACAAAGGGGAAAGAAAACTACTACACAATCCTTTGGTATATTCCAACTCTGAACTAAAGCAATTTAAAACTAGACATAGTCACTATTTAATTTTCCCCCATCAGACACAATATTATTGTCATTCTTGAGTTACATCCCATGATACACCCACCTAGGCCAAGTAAACAAAGTCAAGTCTGAGATACAGAAAGGCCAACCTGTCTGACCTCAATCCAAGGAGGAAAGCAGCACAAAGGTAATATCTATCTGTGATTGAGTAACATAAGAATTCAGTGTGTTGCTTTTTTGTTTGTTTGCCTTTTTTTTTTAATTTATTTCAAATGAGTGACTGGGGCATGTAAGGAAGTATTACTCTTTTTTCTGCTTATCCACAATGCAAAAAGAGAGCTCAGAGAAGCCTTTCTTAGGGAACATGAATTTTCCAGATGTGCCCATTTATGCTCTGCTTGCACTGTATCTTGGGACATACAGTGTGGTAGCAAGGCTGCACTTGCTTCTATCACTAGATACGATGTTTCAGTCTGCCTCTATAAGGAAGATACAGCTGAACTCACAGCAAAACTCACAAAAAGACTTTGTTTCCTTGGAAGAAGCTTCCCAAAATTTCTCTTCCAAACAGGCATGACAAAATCAGACAGGGAGTTTTGGTTTTGAATAACAACTAATTAAACCCCCTTCTAGAAGCTGACAGGAGATGGAATGAGGATGGAATGAAAACATGGATGAAAACATTTCTGTGGGTACTTCCTTTCCCTCCTCCTGAATCTGTATCACAGAGCACTATGCCATGAGAAAGAAAGAAAATCAGAGAAGCACCTATATGTGATTGACTTTCCTTACAAAACAAAAAAGCTTCACACTCCAACTAGCCCTGGCTGCAGATATGAATAAACACTTGAGTCTGAAGCACTTTCTGAGCATCAGCACATCCCTTCAAGGCTTGAATCCTAGATTTCTTTGAAGTGAAACACTTGAGGGCAACATCCCCCATGCATTTGACCTTGTGTTCAGATCTCTCCTCCAGCATGAAAGACTTTTAGGTATTTGTATTGTAGAGAGAAATTTCAGCACCTCAGTGGGAATTGATACCTGCCTGGCTGAAAAGAGACACTGGGCTGTCACCACAGCAGGCACCAGCTGGGCTGCCCATGAGACACTCCAAGGGAAACAGAGCAAGTACCAGATCACCCCTGCCCCAGGATTTTACTTCAAACAAAATACAAGTGCACAGAAAAACTGGCACTCACCAAAAAAGGTTTGAAGACAAATAGACACTAAATGTTTTAGAACCCTGTATACACACAGCACAATTATTTCCAGCTGCAGGACTACCATTAGGCTTTATTCCACATTCTATTAATCCCTTCAGAATTATAAAACATACTCCAAGAAAAATTTGAAAGATGAGGCTCTGTAAAAAACCTTAGAAGTTTAACTGTTAGCCCCCATGGACAACAGATCCTAGTTTTCAGTTGCAATGCTACTCCAAAGGTAGCCATAAACAATAGGGAAACTGTTTATAAAGCAGACAGGCTTTTTCTATACCTACCTAGTAAGTTCAGATGTTGCTTACAAAACCACATGATTGAATGATCCTGATTGCCAGAACTGCAAAATAATGCCTCCCTTGAAATACTGAATATTAACTTTCTTCCACTTCACTTCCTGGTTGCCTTTTGCCAAAAGTTGCCTTTGCCAGGTCCACTGTCCTTGCTGAAAGCTATTTGTCATACTGAACAGGGGTTCCTGGAAAAAAAGCTCTGCTGAGAGCAGAGGTGTAGAATGTCAATCTGATTTCTTTTTTCAAGAACTCACACTGCAGTTTTACAAAAACAAATGACCTGCTTATTTTTCCTGGATGCATGCAAGAAGGACAATAGAAAATTAAACATCAATATTGAAAGCACTTCCCTGACAAAAAAATCACAGAGCACTTCAGATTTTCCAGTACTAGTAAAGGAAGTTCAGTAATTAATGATACAAAACCCACCAAAAGGTAAGATTTGAGATTCCTTAATTAGCATATTGTGTTGGTGTATTGCTGAGTCCTCAGACTGTGGGTCAGCTCACACTCCAGAAGGCTAAAATACAAAAGCTTTGAAGGAGAACATCAGAGATAAAATCTGCAAATTCTGTGCTGGAGCTGAAAAACAATGCCAACAAAAACCCTCAAATGAAGCTCCAGCCTGGAGCTCTACAGTCCCTACAGATCTTTCTCCAGAACCTGTGAGGGAGGGAGCTACTGGGAGAGATGACCCAGCACAGCTTTGTGTCATGCTTCAATTTAAGGAAGGGATGCTCCTGCAGGTGTGCAGAACAGCTGCCTGCATGCCTGTGGAAGACCTCATTCAACCCCAGCCATCTGACTTCTCTAAAGTTATTTTTTCCAAGAAAAATTACGTGACTTCAGGAACACAAATGATTGTCACTCTGCATGTGTGACTTCCCATGAGGGCATTGAACTGGCATTCCATCTGTCTCCCCACCCAATAAGACTCTGCGCTCACTCGCTTTGGCACAGCAATTAGATTTCAGAATACTGCGAGACCAATGTATTTTTTGCTGTTGCCATGACAACTGTGCTGCTAGCCTGGACCTGAAGCAGCAGCTGGATTCTCCACTGCCAGGCCCTGACAAGTACAGCCCTTAACTTTTTTCTTCCCACCTTCTAAACATGTTGCCTATATACCAAGATTTTAGTCACTTAATTTTAAGACTTACAAACTACACCCATTTTTCTGCTTCTCAAGAATCATTTCTACCGTGAGGCAGGCAGCAGAAATAACACAAACACATATTCCTCCAGTAGCTCACATGACCCCAAGCATGCTGAAAATCTCATTTCCAAGTAAAGGCGGGTATGAGCTGCTGGCATTAGTAAGCTATGCATAGCTTAGTGAAAGGGTGGTAAATACAGCTAAAGCTAAGGAAAGCTTTTACAGGATGCCAGTCAAACAAAAATCTGAAATGCTGTGCTCTACATTTACTCTCTTAAGAAAATTGGGTAAGTTTTCAAATTAAGAAATTGAAAATAATACTAAGAAACAGCATCTATGAGAACAAACTCAACAGAGCATAATATAGGCAAGGAAAAGGGCAAGAATTTTTCATAAATACATCTGAGTTCTGCCACTGTCACCTCCTAGGCAGAGAGGCAACTGCTCCATTTTGAAAATGTTATGTTCCTATTCAGTGCATTACTTGGCCAAAATTTCAAATGCAACTGAGATGACAGGAGAACAGAAAAAAATAAAACCTTCACATTTTAGCTTTTTTTGCAGTCATTCATATTTCATACCATCCTAAGTGTTAACACAGATATTAGAAAACAAAGTGCTCTATGGTATCTTGGTATCACTTGTTTGATAAAAGCACTTGCAAGTTTCTGACAATTATATTACCACCATTAAGGGGCACACACATAGACTGAAAAAAAGAAACTAAAAACCAAGATTAACTAAATTTCTAACTAGCTTTTAAGAGGAAGTCCAGTTTGCCACAGAAAGTATAGTTCTTTTCAGCTCACAATGCTTCCCATACTCAGCTCTTCCTCACCTTTGATTAATACTGACATCTATCTAAGCTGTGTAAGTTACAAACCATCATCACTACAAATACAGGGCATTTTGGAAAGCAATTTAAATGATCAGGAGTATTTATTGCAAATCAGCTTCTCTCTTTTACCATTTACAGGTGGACAGTAAAAGTAAACACACATGAAGAAAAAAAACATTCATGAGACACAAATTGGTTTAATTAAAACTGTAAAGGAAAACAATATGCAGGAATAAAAACTCCAGATACATATCACTTATTAATTATGAAGCTGTTGCTGGTCTTGGAAAAGCATTTGAGAATCCATGACCAAACATTCAGTCTTAAATTCTGAGGGAAATGGAGGGAACAGCCATGACCTACCAAGTCCTTCTGCACTACTGCACATAAAACTGTACTACTTGATATACTTTTCCATGAACTTTTTGTGAAACTCTGATCGCAGAGTATCATTGACAAATCTTTTGTCCTTTTTCGTTTCGTCTATCCCCTTGGCACAGTTCTTGAAGACAACATCATCATCCCACCTGAAAACAGAAATTTTTCATTTCAGTAAGCTTGTATGAAAATTAGGTGAGATATACAAAAACATATAAATGGAGTTTGACCCTCTTACAGAACAACTAGTCATTAGGATTAGATTTCAGTCTTTCAGAAAAGATGATCTGTTTTTCTACCCCAATCTATCTCCTACATGCTTGTGACAAGATCTGAGGAAGGAAACAGAAACCAGCTACAGTGCTAACACTTTCTGACTCTGAACAGTGAGAGTCAGCAAGAGGATGGGTGTCACTGCACAGACTGCACAGTACCTCCTTTTAACTTTGAAGTTTGCCTGAGGCTGTGCTGGCCCAGTGAGGTTCAGCAGTGGGTTACCACTCAGGATGTTCTCCATCCGAATTCTCTCTTCTTCCGCCTTTTGCTCTTGTTCCTGAGAACCAGAAATGGATATATTATTTTTCTAGGCCACTTTTCTCCTCTAGTTGGTAGAGACACACATTATTTAGCTTTGAACACTCACACAGATGGAGCTTTAATTCTTAGCTCAGATTTTTCAGAGTGTTTGGCACTTGCACACAAGGAGATTAAGGACAGAAGCAGATATTCTACAGAGCTTGACTTTGCTAATAAACTGTCAAACTAGCAACACTCATATCAGCTCTACATAGATCTGATGTGCCATCAAATATTCAGGTAAATTCTAGCTTTACCACATACATATTTATTATATTAAAAACTGTATACACATTAAAAGCGTTTCTTTATCCTCATGAGAAAAGACAGTACATCATACAATATTCAGTAGGCAGAAGAAAACATACAGCATATTAAAACCTCTACTTTCAGCAGCTGTTTGGATTTTACAACTACAACTTCCCTAGGGACCAATTAAAAAGAATATTGAGAACCTCACCACAGTGAAATGAACAGAGGATGTCATAAGACTATTTAAGAGTTTCAATATTAAGAAGCAGACAAATTTTCTTGTCCTTGTACTGTCAAATGCATATTAACTCAAGCCTAAGTGAAGCAATGCTCTACAAGTAACACAAAGTAATTTCACTGCCTACACTTTCAAGCTCTATTAGCACATCTAGTGACTTAAATGTTTTCAGACTTCAAAATTAATGTTTAATATTAATTTTATATATTTTTCCACAAGCTTCCACAGATGTTGCAGGCAGTGTTCTTTGATGAAAGAACTAGTAGGGAAAGAAAGTAATTCTTTAAATTAGGATAACTAAGTAGGTTTCCTACTCTGAAGTACAGCGTGAAGACACTGGTTAAAAAATTAACTGAAACCTCATTAGCACTGCAGGAGAATCAAACCATCAAACCATTTTAAAAATTACATAAACTAAAAACAAAGAGATCATGAGGTGAGGGTTTGTCCCCAAGCTAGGGAGAAAGAAAAAGCCTGAGTAAATTAACTGCTGAGGACTTCTACAGGATCTCAAGACAGGAAACAGTTTCCTTGCTGCAGGAGTTAACAAGGTTTAAAAGCTAAACTTGATGATGATGCTAGCCAGAGTTTCCTAGCTTCAAACATGTAATCAATACTAAGTTATTTATTATTACCTACAATTTACAGTATTTTTCTATTAATTTGATCAGGCATGTTAAATTTTGGATGGATGCCCTATCCTTGGAAGTGATTAGGGCCAGGCTAGATGGAGCTCTGAGCAACCTGGTCTAGTGGAAGGTGTCCATGCCCACAGCAAGGGGGTTGGAAGGAGATGACCTTTAAGGTTCCTTCCAACCCAAATCATTCTGTGATTCTATGAAATTTTCTTTTAAAATACCTCTGCTTTCTTAAGAACATGGACTTAATGTACACACAAACAGTAGATGATACAGAATCACTGGTAAAGATTTTACTTTTCAAAATATACTCAAGTTTTAGTTATAAAAACCACCTACCATTACACTGCTTCTCACAAAATGTAGAACCAGCTGCAATTAATTGTTAGTGGGATGGAAAAAGTTCCCCAGATGGGCGCATTGCTCAAAAGCAAAGTACAGCTTCAGGACAAGCCCTGTAATGCCCTTATTAAAATATAGGCCTTGGAAAAACTTGCTCTTTCCTGCTACTGTATCCATGGAGCTTTAACACAAACCACAACAATTAGAAGTTATTAACACAAATCAATTGAGGTTTTGAATTTTCAAATAGCTCTAAATCTAATATTTGCTGTCCAGCTTCTGTTATTATCACCCCAGTAAGTAAGGAAACGTGGAGAACAAAAATATTTGATATGGAACAGCAATTTCCTCCCATGTTAGAAATATAAACTCAAATTATACTTTTCACTGTGGATCAGAGACAAGAAATGTATGCAGCTGCTTAAGCACAGGATGCCAACCTTTGATTTACCATCTTCCTTCCATGTAACATGGAACAGCCAAGAGCCATGAAATCCCATTTACTGCAGTCTGTTGCCATGTGTTCCCAGAAATCCAGCAGCCCTCAGATCATTGTACAGCACGTGCATGCAAAGCACTGCTTTCAAACCAAGCAAAATCCTGGATACTGGAACAAGCGAAAACCCAGTACTGATCTTCAGGTACCTCCCAGGAGGTGATCAGGTACTGCTTATGGCATCAGCAAATTTACAGCTGGATGCAAGCATGTGAAGTTTTCCCTGTGATGTCCAAAATGAGGTGGGCTCTGCACCACTAACTTTAATCTCCAGTGCTGCATTAAAAGTGAGGCTTTGAAAACACAACAGGCCAGGGAAAAACACTGAGAGCAAATGAAAAGGTTACAAACCAAAAATTCCTAATCAAGAGAAGGCAGCACTACTAAGACCATTGTAAGAAATTAATAGTCCTCTATTGAAAAATGGCTCTGTGGAGTGAACTTGTTCCAAGCTTTTATATGCAAACAGATGCAGCAGTTTCTCATTTTAGAGCTGGAGTCCAGGTGAACTCTTCTGAAGGTGGCAGGTAGAGCATGGCACAGTCTCATCCTCTAAGACATTAACTTCAGCCATGATCCAAAGTCACTGAACCTGTGCATCACGCATTACCTTATCTGAGTCAGACATTACTAATTTGGTTTGGGTTTTTATGATGCATGAAAATGCATCCACACACCACTCACATGCAGAGAACTACAATGCATTTCACATACAATTTTTTTAGTGGTCAAAAATCGACTGGAGTCAGCTAGCACCTCTTCAGGAGGAACTGCAGTTCCTCCTGCCTCCCTTTCCCCATTTCAGATTTAATCTCATCAATTCCTACAAAGCTGACAATTCCAGCACTCTCCACCATGCATGAAGAGAAGCAAAAAGCACTCAGTCATTTGAATGGGAAATATTCAGAATCACTAGAGAAAGATAAAGCCAATATTAAGAATCATAAAAAATAGGCATACAGTACTCCCATGTACTTCCTACACACAGATGCACATTCTCATCTTCTATACTAAGATTTCTAAAAGGCATCACATACATACATCACTCTAACCTTTTATCTGCTTTGACATAACCCACATGATATCCTTCAGCCTCAATCAGTCTGACATAGTTCGATTTCTAATAACAAAGAAAAGCATTAAGTGACAAAATGCAGTGATAGAAAAAAAAAATCAAAGCTGAAATAACACTTTTAAGAAGTGTTATACTACAAGCACTAGTGTAAGACTAGAAGAGGGATTTAGCTCTGGATTAAGACACCAACAGCTGGACATGGTCCCATACACACCTGAGCTCACATCTTGGCAGATGTGAGCTTAGAGGACACAAGAGGGAGCCAAGACTGCTTTTAGAGCTCACACTAAATTATGACATAGGAGACCAACCACACTCCAGGCTCTACTGCCTGCATCTCCACTGCACCACCACGCAGGCTATGAGACACAACTTGTACATTGGCCCCAACAATTTGGCTTTTCGGGCTCAACTGAATTCTGTCTACAGCTGATTATTGCTAGCAAAAACACTGCATTGACTTAAGTCAACTACAGTTGCAGGGGATTGGGAAGTGGCAGATAAAACAAGTGGTAGAGGCAATCTTGGGAATTTCTTTCCTTGGCATATCTGTTTCTGACTGCAAAGGAAAGAAAAACATCGTTACCGTGTTTATTTTGAGCATAGTTCCTACCTTTAGCACAGAGCAAGATTACTTTTACAGAAAGTGCTGAAATTCCCCAAATGACTCCATTGTATAAAAGTTAGTTATGCTACTCAGTTTTTATAGATGTTGAGCAGCTGAAAAAAAACCTGAAATACCCAATCTCATCAAAGGCTGAAAAAAAGTTTAAAAATATGAATTGCATAACCTGATTTAAATGCTAATTTTTGAATGACAAACTATGACAGCACTGCCTTTAGCAGCAGGGAATGAAATTCAAGAATGCACAGACACACCCTGTTATCTGAATTGTTCAAGTTACTAACTGTGCAATACAGAGACTCAAATAATTAACTGGAACTTCAAAAATACAGAGCACAAAGTAATCACAATGGCAGTGTCCACACATAGCTTTGTTGTGATTCTGTCCACAGGGAAAGGGGAAAGGGATGTTATCACTAGTTCTTGTCAAGGTTTAAGTGTTCCTGGCAGGTCTCACACACTGAATGAAGAAACATACTCTGCCACGTGCTTTTGCCTCTTGACTGAAGTTTTCTTAATCACTGATTTGATCTTCTAGTTTTAGTCAGATCCTTGAGATTTAAAGTGAAAAGATTAATAGCTATCAAGACTCATTTTCTGATGTTTTATTTGAAAGCCTGTGACATGGCTAAAATGGGGGGCCAGAGCTAAGATTTACTCTGACCACCAGTAAAGTAATATATTCAGTTATAGAGAAATCACTTGGTGAAATAAAACTGTTAGAAAACAAATTGAAAACTTTTTCTGCTCTCAGCTAAGCAAAGAACGACTGGATATTAAAACAGGTTTGCCAGAACCGCACACATACATTCAGCTGCTCACTGGTTTGATGTTTCTTTTTATTACTTCAACTTACTTTTTAAGGAAGCACTTGAAAACTGAAAAACAAAAGCATTGTAAAGCCTAATTCAGAATATTGAAATGTTTCCTGAAACCTACCTGTGGATGGCTAAAACAGACACCGATTTTGGGTTTGTACAGTTTTATACAGACCTAGAATAATTCCACTGAACGGGCATTCAAAACTAGAATTTCCTGGTCAGCTTAGTGTCTACTAGAAACAATCTGAGATTACAATTGTAGAGGAAACATCAAGAGGATTCCCATACTCAAACAATTTTGAAAAAACATTCATAGTATTTATTTAATGATTCTACATAACTTCAGGGAATTAAGCATTTTGAGAAGTTAACAAGCTTTGAGAGGAACTGTTTATTTGACTGACAAACAATTAGAATCTCTTAATATTAATACTGTCAAAATCAGATTTAGAAGGTTTCTATGGAAATTTGTGTTGCCCATAAGGGAAGTTAACAGAGAACAGGACACCCCATAAAAAGCAGACTCACATATTTTGTTTTTAACTGCTGTTTCAGCACAGATACATTTGGAAAGAAGCCGTTCTCCTTTAGTGGCAACTTAAATAATGGACACCAAAGTTATGAGTGAAGATTATTAACAAAAATACAGTTTACTCTAAATGAAGTCCCAGAAGTAATCAAAATAACTAAAGTATAAGAGAAAAAATCTATATATGGCAGAGGTTTGGGATATATTACAGTAGTTTACCTACTTAATCTTGTTAAGACCCTGGAATGTTCCAAGAAGATGACAAGAAGAGACACCTTAATCTGTCTGTGTAACAATGGGGTTAGAGAATGACGATCAGTGTGAAGAGAGAACAGGTATTCACTCCACAGTTTCTCTTTGCCTGGCCACTGGCTTATCCACATTGTCTCCTCTGGACAGCAGCATTTCAGCAGGTAAAGCATTCCTGAACATGGATTTGGATTAACAGCAACAGCACAGCTAAGAATTTACATGAGATGCTATCCTGAAGTCATCTGAATTATTAATACAAAGTTACTTATAAAATTAGGTCTAAATTATAGCTTGTTATAGTACATAGTAACATGAAATAACATGCACCTTAAGGGAAAAGGATTTTTTCTAAAATAACTCTAAAATGCTTAGCCTGTAACACCTTATTCCAAAGCCGTGGAAAACAAGGCATAACCTAAAGAGATTGCACACCAAAGCCAACAAACAGAAGACTTCTTTCCAAAGATGACACTCCTAAAGACTCTTTCCAAGGCTGTGGCCCACTCTGGCTTTAACTTTTTCCATCAAAATAGTCTTAGTTTCCTCTTCCCCAAAAAACCACAAGAAAATAAATTCCAGGTACCTGTAGAGCACCCTCTATTTATTGAAGGTGCCAATTTTAAAGAGAGACTACCTGTGAACACTGTAGGTCTAGATTCTGAGTGTGCAATAGTGGGCACTATTGCAAATAAATAACACAATCTTATTCACTATGCATGCAGCACTGGACATTACAAGCCCTGCTGCTGGGTAAGAGAACATCAATGAAAGTAACATAGAATATCTGTAGGAGACAGCAAAACAAAACAAGAGCTATCCCAAATACTTTGTAGCTTTTAGCACCATCTAGTGACAAAATGAGAATTTCAGAGAGATTATGATATTCCTACTTTCCACACATTATAAAAGAAGCAAGCACTTAGTTATCTGAGCTGCAATTTACTATTATTTTCCTAATGCAAGCTTTCTACACTGAAATGTGACCAGTTATGCTGCTTAATCTTATGCTGCATAACTTACAACTATCAAGCAAAGTGGAAAATCCACACAGACTGACAATTTCATTTTAAGTACTGTGCAAGGACAAGTGAAGTTAAAATCTTTCCTACACATGGCTACACTTAATTTGTAGTTTAGTACATTTCACCTACGAATGCACGGTCAAATTGTTGACAGTGTTTTTAAGTAATTTTCACCATGTTGTTACTACAAAAGACAAATTCATTGCTTCATGATGTGTGCCTCAAATGCCTAGATAAAGACACAAGAAATACTTTCAGACATCCTTTAATGCAGAAAACCTCTCACAGGCCAGATGGGCAATCAAGTAGCAACAGTCTTGTACAGCACAATTTCTGCAATGAAGCAGCATGGTACAGCTTTTAGCCTTGCATACTATTTAAGTGCAAAACTGCAGAGCTCACTTGTTTTACAGGCCTTGTTGATTCTAAAGGTAAATTTTTATATTGTTAGGCAAGAACAGGCTCACAATTACAATGCTGCCAACAGCAGTAAAAACATTATCCTCTCCTAGCTTTTCCTAGTATGTGCTGGAAGCTCAGCCCTGTTTGCTGCCAGCTAAACATGCATGAAAAACACTGAACTATGAATGTGTATGTTAAGCTACAGGAAAGGTTGTAAGTAGTTCAGAGGCACTAAAACATGACATTGTCAGAGCAGCCTTTGACTAGTCTCCTAATCAGCATCTAATGTGCTTATTTAGCATGTTCTAAAAAATACCTCAGATAAGTTTACACACAGGTGACAGGTAGCTTGGTTTTCTCACAGACTTTTTGATGGTTTGGGGGTTTTGTTTTGTTTTACACTAATGGAGAGTATACTATAAAAATGTACAAAACCACTCCAGGTGAAGGAACCAAAGTTTCACAAAAGCACTAAAATTATTTAAGTCTTACTCAAAAATAGAAAGCACTTAGTAAAAGCAGATGAGGGAATGTTGAACATACCCACTACTTCTGTTGCACCACCAGAGGAGTGTTTCAGCAGTGCAGATGAAATACCTGGACTCTAAACACTGCTGCAATACAATGTTAGATCCAGTACCCAATACAAACCTAAAACCTGCTAAGTTTGACAACACAAACCACGCCCAGAAACTAGTCCAAACTCCAAAGTACAATCAATAGTTAGGAATCTTGCTAATGCACTCCACACCAACAATCCCTCTTACACCAAGGACCACTAGGATAGGATTGAATCCCACTCACAGGAAAACATCTGTCACTACAGGGACTTTCCTCCCCTTTCAAGGGCAGAACGTGATGTAGAGAAAGAGATTATAGACAGGTATGAAAGCTGCATGTGAATGGAGTCTCCCAGTTCTGAAAAGACTACTGTATTGTTATTTGGTTTTGCAGAGACAACTTTCAAATGAATTTGCCTGTGTTTAATCACACAAAAATAGTTCTGGTCTTACAGTTCAAACTGGAGCTCCTTGCAACACCAAAGCTGTAACAGAACAACTACTGTATAAAACCTGCAGCCATAAGAAGCAGCACCAAAAAGCACACATTTTTATTTCATAAATAAAAATATTACTTCTTGTTTAATAAAAGCTAGTTAGCAAACTAAATTACACCAGATTGCATGCAGCTCACTAATGTCACTATATCCTTTGGTATGATAGCTGAGTGCAGAGGACTTACACATGAAATCAAGACTATCTTTACTCACTGCCTGTACAAAGTGTACGAAAAGGGAATGAAATGTTTCAGTGAGTGAAACATTCAATATGTCTTATTTGGAAAAAAACCCCAGTAATTATTAGACAGAAAAACAAATCCATCTGAGAGGAGGTTCTCAGTCATCCCAAGTACTTAAGGCACACCAGTTTTAACAGACATCAGTTCACAAAAAACAAGTGCTTTTTAATGTCTGAGATTTTACCTTTCGAGCTTGTTCTTCAGCTCTTTCTTTCTTGATTTTTTCCAGTTCAGCCAGAAGGGCTGCAGTGTCATCATCATCACTGTCTTCCAAGTCCTCATCTTCATCATCTTCCTAATAGTAACAAATGGAAAGCAAGAATCAGCTCATTTCCTTTAATAAAAAATGGCCCTGGGCTGCCAAACTAAGGCTACATTTTGCTGCTGGCTGATTTCTGAAACACTTGGGTAGCAACAAATACAATACAAATAGGGTTTTTGCTCTTTTATAGTAAAGTCAAGAGAAAAATATGTTTATGCTTTTGGGATGACTGCAATTAAAAATGCTACATAACTGACAGGCTCTAGAGAATGGCTGTCCCCAGTCACTCTCCAATCATTGTCATACAAGTCATTCTGTGTGCCTGATTAACCTGTCCAGTACTGCTGGGACCAAAAACCACAGGATTAAAAAACCCAGAGCTTATTGTCAAGCCTCTGACTTAACTCCTAGATATCAGCAATAAGAAGCACAGTCATAGGCAAGCACTGGTGGCTCCTGCAGACAGTCATTCGCAGGTACCCCAACAGCTCTACCCTTGGGAAATTCTTACTAAGCCAGTGGTAATTCCCCATACTGCAAGTGGTACTTTCAGTTTCCTAGATTTTTTGTGCTTTCCAAGAATATCACTACAGCATGGACCAGAATCCTCTGAACCACTCTGGACTTTCACCACACTTCAGAAGCTGTAAAAGGAAAATACATTGGAACCTGTCTGAAATCTTTAGGCAACCTAGAAGTATCTGTAGCATTAACAGCAAATCCTTAAGGCAGGGTAACAAATGGAAAGAAGACAGGAAAGAAGATACATACATCAGTAAGAGGATCATCTGCATCAAGATTTGCAGCAGGAATCTGGTCTAGCCGAGGCTTCTTAGACACAGAAGATGATGTTGTATGTTCTACGGAGTAAGAGTAAAAACAAAAAGTGTCTAAGTCACTTCATTTAACAGCATCTAGTGTCAGAAAGCAAAAATCTTCACAATTTGTCTTGCATTAGAGTGAGATAAACAAGCTTATGCTTACTTTCCCCTCACTTCTCAAATTTAATGCCCATGTTGATTCCTACCGCAGGAAACCTCAAGAGCAGCAATAACATCCCACACTTGTAGTTTGGCCTCCAGAAGTTTTTTTAAGTAATTATTATTGACATTATTATTAATCAGAAAAAAAATCCATAAAAAACAGAAGTGGAGAAATATTTTTATTATGTATATCCAACTGGAGGGTTGCCATTTAGGATGATCCCAAAGCATTACTGTTTGCTAGTTTGGTCCAAACCACATCTACTTTCTCCTGTGAATTTGAAAGCCATGCAATAGCTTCACAGCTAAACCTAAAGTACAAGAGGCTGTACTTAAATACTAAAAATGAATATTTCTCAAAAGGCTCTCTGATTTTGTTATTACTTCACCATATGTGAAAAGAATAGCATACTTTCAAACAGATTTATTGTTACACTGGTGCTGTAACAGAAGATGAGCCATTACTTTCTCCTTCCTGTCTTGCTGGTCCAAGTACAAAAAAAAGCCCTTTATTAGCTGTACACACTTGTTGCCAATTCATTACAATTATCCTGTATCAGCTGGCCATGCTTCTCTACGGGCTGGCCTAGATTCCTGCTAGCATGAAGCCAGTGTGAAAGCCAGTGGACATTCCCTTGCAGGTCAGCAGCTCTGAACTATCAGGCCAATACCTTAAATTCTACTCTCATGACATGCTGTCTGCAACTGCAAACTTCTTACAACACCGAATTTCATGCAAGAGCAATGTTTCACAAAGGAGTTAATATTTTTGTTTCTTGGTTTTTACCTCTGGTTGGTCTGTCTCTGTTCTTTTCTCTGGCAGCAACTCGTTCTCTCTCCTCCAGCTCCCTTCTGAAATCCCGGTTACGCACCTCCTCAGGAGCATCCTGAGTGGTCTGTCTACAACAACAAACAGGGAGAAAGCCTGGAGTTTGACACTCTGCAGCTGGGGACAAGTTTTTCATGGAGGCCACTAAATCCTGGGCTGACAGGTAAGGACAGGGAACAAGAACTGGGTTCCATGTAACATATGTTTATTCTCTCTTCAGCAGAGCCCTCCTGTGTGCATGTGCATTGCACACACAGACCTGCCACACCACACAGCCCTGCCCCTCCTGGTGGCTCCTGAATGGATGAAAGACCCTGCTTAAATTCCTACACAACTGGATGGTAACATCTGTCTGCATTTCACTAGGTTGAAATATTCTGTTCTCCAGCAGTCCAATCCCAGTGTCCTGGGAGACATCTACAAACATCATTGTCACCTTTCTTCATTGTTTTACCACCCAAAGTTGCCGCTGCAAACCCAATCTCTAAGGTCTACAGGTAAGACCAAGACTAGAACATCCTCTCCATGAACCTTTTCTTCTCCATGAGCACAGACCATGACCAATAATAAAAAAGTTGGGACAACAGGCAAAACACCTTGTAAATACATGTGACCCCTCTTTTATATAACAACACACCAGCAAAAACAATGAACTACATATATGTAAGCCAGATAAATTCCACCTAGAGGCTGCTGAAATTTTTGTGGATATCTTGAAAAGAACTAGTGAATAAAAACAAGCACTTCCCTTTGAACCCAGTGCTGGAAGTAAGAGTGCCTGGAATAAACCCAGACATGAGCCATTATAAACACATTGCGTGCACAGCCTGTCTTTATGATTAAGCCTTTAATTTGCTTTTGTAATTAAAAAACTGAATTTGGAATCCCTGTTAGAGCTGCAAAATCTCCCCAAACCCTGTGCCATGCACACAAACATAAGTGGGATTGAAACACTGGACTTCTCCTGCAGTGATACAGTCCTGGCAATTTAACAAAGACAACTTTTTATTAGCTATTTGGGAGGAAGAAGAAAAGACACTTGATGCTCCCTCCATCTCTCCCTCTCACACAAAAGGAGGGATTTAAAACATATACTGTATAATTCTGTCCCCACAGACATCTTCCAAAACAATAGACTGGTGCTTCAAACCCCATTTTTTTTACAAAACAAGCTACCAGAAATTTTCCCCATTTGGCAGCACTTTTTGTGTAGTTTGTTTTGGTATTCTCCAAAACACTCAACTCCCTTATGAATACATATTCTTGAAAACCAAAGGGGCAGGAGGGAAGAGGGGGCAGGGTAAATATCTACACAAAAAATGGCAAAAGTAAAACTTTAATAGTAATTTCACTGACAAGAGTAACATCAATTAGATAAAATAAGCATTTTTAGATTGACAGATTTAATTTAAATTTTATCATACTGACTCCAGGTTTTATTTACTCTTTCAAAAAGAAAAAAAAATATTATTCATTTCAAACATAGGAAAATATTAATGAGATCACTTTATCTTTCTCACTGGTTAAAGAATTTTCTTCTCCTAGGACCTGTGTAAACTACCTGCAGCTCAACATCAGCTCTTCCAACACATCCCACTACCCGAGTGCTATTCCATGGCTCCCCTGCCTCCTCTCAATGCCCTTACACAGTGCTCCTTTGCCAAATACATTATGTGGTTTTCCAGCTCTCAAGATGTGCTCAACTTCATTTCTCTCATCCCAACCTGCTCTGTAAGTGACAGTACTCCCTGTGGCTCAGCCACAATGCCAACTCACTTTCCACTTCACTGGCCAAGAAGTTCAGTCTCCAATGTTCATCTTCTGATAATTCATGCACATAAACAGCAACAAATTATCACTAAAATTAAACCTCCCCAAATCACCTGCAATGCATCTGAACTCCTAGCTCTGCTTTTGAGACTTTCACTTTTAGCCCACTTATTCAGCACTCCTGCACAATCTGGACCTTGCTCAGTGTCAAGCACATCAATATGTATTGAGAAAATTTTAGAGTGCCACTCCTAACAAAACAGTCATTCCCAGCCTGCTTTGCCCTGACACTCCAAAAATGATACTAACCTGTATTTGATTTTAGTATGAGAAGGAAGATCTCTGCTAGAATACTGTTTGGATAGCTGGCTTAAGTCTCCTTCACCTTTTCCTCTTCCTCCTCTGGCAGGTTCAAACGTTGGCCTGGCTGCTGTCGTCATCCTCACTCCTACAGAACCAAGGGATGAAACAAGTTGTTACTACAATTCACAGGGTAGGACACTCATTAGGAGCTACTCTGCCCCTGGAACAGCAGAAGCAGTGACAAGCCCCAGTGGTAACACATAGCTGGTATACAGCTGTCACTCAGCTCATGATCCTCCAAGTTTAAGTAGCATTTTATTGAGAGAATCTATTCAGGTTTCACAACAGAGTCTTCTCCAATATGCTTGAGAAATGATACATGGACTCTATTTAAGTATGAAGCTATGTTTGTAAAGCAAATAACACCAGCCAGGAACTGATCTCCCATCCCTAAAGCAAGCAGTACAGTCTGGTAGTCTGGTAACTAAACTCTTTCCCCTCCTGAAAAACCACCCTCAAGAAGGACTGTCTACTGGGCTGAGCCCTTCATCACTCCCCAGAGCACTCCTGGCTCACAGGGACACAGCGTGCCTAGGATGGTGCTGATCACTAACCACTCATGAACACCAGGCAACATAAACAAAGGGCAAGGAAAAAAGCTTGGATAAAGGGAAAAATTGTCACCAACTCTCCCCCAGAACATGCAGGAACCAAGCATGTCCTAAAAACCAAACTGGCAGATGCCCAAATTTCCACTATCAGCTCTTCCATGCATGAGAGTGAAACAGGCTCCAAGCAGCCTCAGCCACCCTGGGAGCACACACCGTGTTCAGCACTGCCTGACAGGACCTGGAGACCCTGCAAGCCCAAACCAAGCTTAGTTTGTTAGTTTGTCACTCTGAATGAGAGCACAAAATACCCAACTTCAGCATCAAAATGATAAGATCATGTGTGGCCCAAAGTAACATCCCATCAGGCAGAACAGTTACTGCCACTGAACTACCACTCAAAAAAACAAAATTAACAGAGGGAAAAACCTTTAAAAAGAAGCCGTGGTTTATTTAATCAAGGACAGCTGTCACATTTCAGTGATGCTGTACCAGTCAGCTGAAGATCAGTGAGCCATTTTAGATCGCTTGGCACACATTCTGCCAGACCCATGATCCAAGAAAGTCACTTGTTCCCACAACTTATCCTGTTCTAATTATGTGTAACAGGGGGATCCATGAAATCAAGTGAAGAATAAGATCTGGTGTGGCTCCAGTATTTTCAGGAAGCATCTGGAAAGCATCCCTGCTTCTCTTAGGTTACAGAATTAACCAGGTTGGAAAAGACCTCTGACATTGTTGAGTCCAACCTGTGACTGAATATAGCCTTGTCAACTAGACCAGGGCACTAAGTGCCAAAATCCAGTCTTTCCTTAAACACCTCAAGGGACAATAGCTCCACTACCTTGGGCAGCTCATTCCAATGTCCAATCACTCCTTCGGTGAAGGAATTCTTCCTAATGCCCAACCTAAACCCCCACTGGCACAACTTCAGGTCATTTCCTCTTGTCCTGGAACAAGACCCCACCCAACTGGCCCCAGGCTCCCTTCAGGCACTTGTAGAAAGCGATGAGGTTGCCCTGAGCCTCCTCTTCTCCAGGATAAACAACCGCAGCTCCTCGCAGAACTAACTCAGTCTGGATTCAAGCTGGCCTTCAAAGACCCAGACTCAACCTTAAACCTCTCGGATTTCAGAAATACCTGAAGAAGCCTCTTTAGCACTACCAGAAGTTATCGGCCAAGAGGGAATGACCGAGCTCGGCCCGCAGCCGGATCGCCTTGGCCTTGCCGGGCTGAGCCCTGACCGGGGGATCCAAATCGCAGCGTCAGGCCCGGCCGCAGCCCGGCCCCTCGCCAAGCTCCCGACACCCCCTGTTCCAGAGCCGCCTTTCCGCCTTCAGACCCCTCCCGCAGCCTCCCCGCCGCTTTCCCAGGCACTCACAGCGCGGCCTGCTCCGCTCTGCACAGCCGAGCCCTACACCGCCACCATAACTCCGCCAGGCACCCACAATGCCCCGCGGCAGGCATAGACTCGGGAGCGCTGACCATAGAGACGGGCACAGAGAGCGCGTCCGCCATGATGGGGCCGGAAGTGCTGGAGCGGCAGCGCCGCCTCGGTGGTAATGGCGGCTGCGCTGCGGGGTCAGGGCCGGGAGGGATGGGGTTAGGAGAAAGGAGGGTTGAGTAGCTTGGACAGATAACAGGGGAGGATAGAAACAATGGCAGGCGGAGGAGAAGGCATTCTCTTTATGCGGCGGGGTGTATTAGGAACATCAGCCTAACTGTGACTGTAAGGTCGCAAGTCACGTCTGACTTGTCCCTGCCCTCCTTGCGAAAAAGTCCTTTACATGATGTAGATACTTATACGATAGATTTAGATTGGCTATAAGGAAGACGTCTTTTACTGTGACAGTGTTGAGGCTGTGAAAAATCACTTGTTTTTAAATTTTTAAAAGTTTAATAGTCATAAAATTAATATAAAAATAGCAATACAATTAGAGTAATAATAATTTGGACAATTTTAATTAGGACAATATGAGACAATAGAGACAAAGAGTTACGGACGTCCTGGTACCTTTTTCTGGGCAGCACTCAGAACTCGAAGAAGGACACACATTAACAAAGCATTAATCCTTAAAAACAGCCTGTTGCATATTCATACACTTCATACATTCTGCATAAATTCCCTTCAAGTATAGGATTCTGTCTGGTCATAGTCAACTTCTTCCTCTGAATCCTAACAGCACCTTCGAGGTGGGAAGAAGTTTGTTTCTTCTGATAAGAGGGCAATAAATTCTTTTTCTCTGAAGGATTCAGGTGTCCTGTGGCTGCTATCTCACTGCAAGTCCTTTCTTTTAAAAAAACCATCCTACATAGCATAGTTTCTATTTTAACATTTTTTACAACCTAAAACTATATTTAACACACTTCCTAAGAGAATTAATACAGTATTACTTTCTAACACAGTAGATGTAATATTCATTTTAATATTTGCAAAAAGCCAATCATAAAATACGCATTTTTCACAAGGCTCTGGAACAGGGTGCACAGGGAAGCCAAGGATGCTCCATCCCTGGAAGCATCCAGGGCCAGGCTGGACGGGGCTTTGAGCCATTCGACAGGGGGTTAGAATAGGTGCTCTTTAAGGTCCCTTCCATCCCAAAGTGTTCTGTGATTCTGTAATCATTGCTGTCTGTGTAAAGAAGCTGAAGCACGAACGACAATCACTAAGGAATTAAATTCCCCCTCTTAAAATGCAGCTCCCTCCTTGTGTTTATTGCTCCTTTTAGATGCACTTTATTGTCAAGCTTCTGTGAATCCACACTTATGCATGTGAAGTAAAAGGCTCTCTGATGTACCTACAAGCGAGCACAGAAACATTTTCCCGAGTGCCGGACATCCAAAATGCAATTTAGGAGAGAGCCCACAAGAGGTCCCACAGATATTGCTGTCCAGGGAGCTACAGCGACCATGGCAATTGCACCCTTTGCCTCAACGAGCCGTCAGAGAAAGCACTTGGAAGAACTGGACCTTTAGTACAGGAAAAAATCAAACATTTTAAGCACGTTAAGCTTCGCTCTGAAGTTGAATAAATAGTGGCAGTAATTAGTGTGTCAGGTCCTCAAAGCTATACCTGTCATTAACTAAGTATCCAGCATTGCCTTTTCTCATCTACAAGCCTCTGTCAGCACCCTGTGAAATGGATTTATGATTTCTGCCACTACAGGCAGTTTAAACTCAAGATCAAACCTTGCAGAGAAGTCTGGCTTTGGGAAATTGGTGTTGTTGGGCTACAGCTCGCAGCAGCCTGAACTGAGTGCATCATTCTGCGATGGTGGGTGTTACTCCTAGATTATGGATCTGTGGATGCACTGACTGTTATGCTAATTTGACTTTCGTGGTGCAGCAGAATGTCATGTTTTGCTCGTGTCCTTAAGGCAGTGCCTACTGTCCAGTTGCAATATCCATCTGGCAGAAGCTATCAAGTCTTGATTAAAGACCTCCAGAACTGAAGGGACCTCTCCTGCTCTTGGGTTAGAGGAAAAGGCGAGCATTCCATTGTGTTTTAAAAACTACCACAGTCCCTGCTCTGAACAGATTGGAAGATTCCTCAAATAGTAAAGGAATGGCTTTGTGTCTTTGGCCAAAATTGTTCCCCAGGGAGCTTCCCTTCCCCCAGATTGTGTGTACCAAGATTTGGTTTATGGTCAAGGGCTTGATTTCCTTGAGCGCTAAAGAGGGATATTGGTGAAGTGGAGGTGCCCGAGCCCAGACTCCTAAAAATACAAACTCGGTTTTGTTGCAGAAGCACCTAACCTTCACAGATGCACAACTTTTGGGTTTAAAGATGTCAAATCACACAGAGTTTTTCCCAATCTTGGACTTGTTTGGGTTTAGTTTAGGAGTAGGAAGTTTAGCACCGTATTGTCTCCAGGGCCTAACAATAACAGCTGGTCTATTCCCCAGCTCAAGTGCTCAGAGAGCCTTCCCCCAGTAATTATTCTCAGAGCACATCCACACTCATCAATAGCACCATCAGCTTCTCAGTCCCTATGGGTCATATCACGGAGCTCCTTCCCAAGCAGAGCTTACCCCACACATGGAGAAATATTGCCCCACCAGGCAGGCTTTGACATTTAGGAGCATTCTCTGTGTGGTTTTGACTAGCCAAGCCCAAGTGAAGGGATTAAAGATCCACCAAAATGCAGGGATGTAGAAGGGGACACCACTCAGGTTCAGTGGTAAAGGTGGCAAGTGTGAATTCCTGTGTCCTGGATTCTGCATTGAAATGTCATCAGATAATGTAAGCAAGTAGACAATAACAAATCCACAGATCTTCCCCCTTCCCATGGCTGCTCCAGTCTTTGCTGAGCAATTTGGCTGTGGCAATGCTTAGAAAGGTATTATGTGCTGCATGGAAAACATGAAAAGCAGAAGTCACCACTTCCCTTGATCATTTCCTTCAGTGATTAATTATCCTCACAGTTTAAAACTGTACTTTATTTTTAATTTCAGTTGTCTTTGTTTCCAACCACGGGTGCCTTTTGTGCCTTTGTGTGGTAATTTTAAAAGCCTGTGTTCTCACTAGGTATTTATACTTTGTAATCTAGTCTTGCTGCTGCCTAGGCTCTTCTAGTCTTGGGATTGTTTTCTTCCTCACACCAATTTGAGGGCTTTTTCTTGCTCTCTGTCCAATCCGTCAACAACAAAAATATAAAAACTGTTTCAGCATCAGCTCCATCAATGTGAACTAGAGAGATGTAATCATTTTCCTACCACAGCTTTCTATGTAGTTGTTTATCTGAGGATCACGCTGGCCTTTTTACCCACACCACTGCACTGGGTGAATCCAGGTATATGTCCATGGTGTCTCTTGAATCCTTCTCAGAGTTGTCATTATCTGGATTAGAAAATTCCATGTAGTCTTTGAGCTGCAATAAATAAACATATTTGGTTGTGTTACAGGCATCGGTCTTAAAAATAAATTCTTTGCTGGTGTCACTGACATAGCCTCTTAGTGTCCCAAATCCTTTATGGTACCTTACACATTCTCAGTGCAATTTTGTATTTGCTTGTGGATCACACCAGGAGACCAGCATTCTTTGGTTATCCCAGTGCTTTAGGATATAGGTCTCACTAAAGTGCTGGTCCTTCTCTGAGATCATGGCAGGACTGAAAACGACATTGTGTCCTGACAGAGAACAAAAACATTTCTAAAAACCTTGTGCCTGTCTGGAGCCTTGTTAATGTTTTTCTCATCTACTTCTTGGCCTGCAGTGTTATGAAGATTGTTTATGTTCCTAATGGACTTTAAAAACTCCCTTTTAGCCTTGCCAGTGTAGGGATTTTTTCCTGTTTCCTGTGTAATTTTTCTGTTCTTGAAATCTTTCAATGTATATTCTTTGGGTTTTGGTTCCCCTTTCTTCCATCTCTAGCATTCTTCTTACTTATTGATTTTCACAGATTTTTTTTCCTGGATCCAGAAAGGCATTTAGTTGAAGCAATTGTAATTCCTGAGTTCTCATGTCTCCCACTGTAGGCTGTCTTCTTCCCACCCTTAAAGTACAGCAGAACAATGTGCAATCTCCTCTTTCAAAGCAGTGCTCTGAAGGTGAGCATTTTCCCCAGCAAGGCAGAGGTTCAGTGCTGGAATGGAAATCTCCCAGCTCAAATTTTCCCCTTGCCTCCCGTTTCTTGAGAGAGCCTGTTTTTAGCCATCTGAGGCCCAGCTTGCATGGCTGATCAGCAGTAAATGTCAATCCTGTTTCTGCCTTGGAGTGGCCACAGCACCACAGCACCGTTTCCTCCCTCAGGACACTGTGTGCTTTGAAGGTTTGTGTCTCCTGCTAGGAAACAGATACAGAAGGGCACAGGGGATTGTCAAGAGTGGAAACTTGGTGCAGGAATGCTCAGCATCCAAACCAGCCTTAAAAGAAGTTCGTGGGAAGTTGCTGTTTCCTTGATTGGAAAAAGAATAGAAGCTGGGCAGGGCTGTGAGTCAGCTGGTGAGTCAGCAGGGGCTGCTTTCCGATGTTGTGTTCTTTTGCTGTCTGCCACACCTTCCCTGCTGCCTGCCATGGGACAGTAAAGGCCATTTACTGCTGCTTCTCTGCTCACAAAGTCATTCCAGCCTGTAGCCTCTGCCCTGACTCCTCCCACTGCACCATCTCTCCAACTCTCTGCTTCTGTGCTCCATTCCATTCCATTCCATTCCATTCCATTCCATTCCATTCCATTCCATTCCATTCCATTCCATTCCATTCCATTCCATTCCATTCCCTGGGCTGCTGGGATTTTTGTGCCTTCAGTACTCCAGTCATGGGTGCATTTAGCAGCTGCAGACGCTTGCTTTGCAGCAACAGAGACGTGACCTAGATTGTGACCTATTCACCACAGAGGGAAAATCCCAGGAATGAGCAGGAATTCCCTGGAAGAAAAGACACAGGATGAGGAGCTGATCTGGATCCTCCCGAGGCAGTGATGACCTGCATCAGACACCGCAGACTGTGGCTCCTCAGCCAGCCATTAAACGAGCCAGACCAGTGCTGCAAGTCCAACACACTGGGATTTGAATACATCTTCTGTCAATTGTTTCTTCTCTGTCTGCTTCCCCACAGCACGGCTCTCCGCTGAGATCCCAGTGCTTTTCCAACGTGAGCCATGATGTCAGCCAAAAGGCACTCAGGGACTTGGGGAAGGGAGGGTGCTGCAGGAAGGAGTGGCGCCCCAAGACACACACAGCTAATGCTTCCTGGACTCACGGTCTTGGATGCATGCTCAGCTCCATGGAAGCTCTCTTGTTTCTACTCGAGGGATTTTTTTTTAGCTTGGACAAAGCAAATAATTTTAGCCATGCACTATTTACATCCAGGCAAGCAGCCAGGACATACCTCTGTCGATGGTTGCATCCACTGTTAAGCAAAAGTGTCCTACTGTTTTATTTATTAACCAAACATTTCTAATAGCCAAGCTAATTTTATCCTTTCCTTAATGCTGGCTGACGATGACTCAGTCTGGCTGGGAGGAGTCTCAGGAGCCCGGTGCCCAGATTTTGAATACTGGTGTTATAGGAGGGAGGGGCTGGCTGTCCATGTTCCACAGTGGCTCTGTCCTTGAATCTGTTCACTTTACCTCTCCCTTTGTGCAGGTGTGGAATAAAGCAACCAGTGAAGTAATTCACAAGTGAGTTTGTTAGGCAGGGTGGAGTAGAGATGACCTTGTCCCTGTAAGAGTCAGCTGCAGCTCTAACTTTTAGCAACATCAGGAGCTGGTACACATACTTCTCTGGACGTTTTTTAATGTTTTAATGCTTTATCTATATTTTCTGTCTGAATCAGTCCTCATTTTATGTGCATCTCTCCCTTAGCTTTATGCTTACTCTCATACCACTCCAGGTAAGTGAGATATCTAGTCTAGGCAAATCTTTAGGGCCATTTATCTGTTCAGTGGACAGTGACAGGTTCCTCACCTCAAGGGAGGTGATTCACTCCCTTGCTTGAGCAATCCCAGAAAATCCTGCTCTATATTTCATTAGTAACTTACAAAGCAACCAGAAGATGTGGAATTTACAATGTAAAACTATCTAAAAAGATGAGGTTAAGTTAAATGAGATCCTTCTGGATTCAAAATTTCAGTTACTGAAAGTTTCAAGATGCAGGTAAGTACTTCTTGTAAACAGGGCTCTAAGGAATAGAGAACCCAGTGTGGAAGCACAGAATCTTCTAGTTTATCTCCAGTCTCCAAACCAGGAATACAAGGAAGAGTTTATAAGAACAGTGAAACAGCTCTGTGTCACCCTGACCAAGTTAAAACACAATTCAGGTTCCTTTCCAGCAACATCTCAGTAGTGCAGTCCTCAAACCAATTGAAAGAAGGTCAGCCATCGGATCAATTTCTACTACCTGCAAAGATGCCACACAAATATAATATGTGTTCCTACCTAAGAGGATTCTAGCTGGTATCAGCCAGCAGTGAGTTCCCTTAACCACTGTGATAACCTTTAGTTATTCTTAGTTATCCTTTGTTTACTGAACTAGCGCACAGAGTAAAGGGTTTGGCCAGTAATGAGGCCTCTCGGGCTTTGAAAGAGTTTTAATCAGCCACATTGTTTCTTTCAGACGTGGGCAGAAGTGAGTTTATTCTGATTCAGATGGAAACAAAGAACAAGAGCTTGAAAAACAATGAAATCCCCATAAGTGGGATCAAGCAGGTTGTTTTTCTTTTAGTTCTTGATTGCAAATTCACAGTATTTTAGCTTCTGGGCCTCAAGGGAGCCTTTTGCTTTTGTGAAACTAAGTCAGTGCAGAGGGCTGGCACTCAGGAAACTCTTATTTTCTTCCTAGCACTGCCACTAGCCAGGGGACCTTGAAAAAATCACTCCCTCCCCCCAAGTCTTGTGGATTTCCCTTTTTGTAAAATCACAAATAATGGACCAAGGACTTTTGCTCTGCAACTTGTAGATGTAATGTCCCATTTAAGTGCAGGCTCTGAAGTTTTATTTCCCATATTACAAAGCCCATAGGGCTTTGACATTTAATTTTACCATCAAAACCATCACCTCTATTTGAGCAAGACTTGTGAACTGGGTCCTGTTGTGGGACTCAGACTAAGGATAGAGCAGGCTTCTCTTACCTGATCAGTAACCCTGACTTAAGCCACTTACAGATTACACCAGCCTGGCAAAACTTGTTCCCTTCCTGGGTTTTAATCTCTGCTTTGTGATTTGTGCAGAAAGACGGGAGGGGTTCAGTTGAAGTTCAAGTGGTTAATACTGGTTAGGAGTATGAAAACATGATTAGCAGAATTGGTTTGTTCAGGATTTCTGGTGGCCAGTTCCTTCAGCTGAACATGGAGCTCCACCATGGGTTAAGCAGGAGGCGTTTTGAACGGGGCATTGCATGCTCCCCTGAAGACTTGGAGCACACCAAGGAGGTGTGTGTGCTGCAAATGCCTCTGCAGATGTGCCTCATCTTGGCAAGACTCTGCCTGTTTCTGTATCACTGCTATTGAGGATGAGTAATTGCATCCAAGCTTTGCATTTCCCTCCCTTTTCCTGATCTCCTTGTCCAGTTGCCTGTCATGAGCATGGTGAAAGCAGCCACATCTCTGTCCCTGTAAACACATGCACAGTGAGCAGCTTGACCTCATTGCTCCTGTCCAGAACTATCTTACTGTGCCCCTAATGACTTGGCTTTGCTATCCTTGCAGGTAAAAATTTAGGCAGGAAGAGAGGGAGGAGGCCTGGTGCTGTGCAAGGTGCTGCATCCCACTGGTGGGGAGTCCCACCCACCAGAGCACGGCAGCTTGTGAGCAGCTGTGGAGGGAGGACCGAAAGAGCTGGTGCCTGTAGGGGTAGAGCCTGCGCAGGAATGTTTGGCGTGTGATGAATGTGCCTCACTGTTTACAGCTCTCCCCCCTTCAAGTTTTCTTTGTGTGGCACCCTGCCTACTCCAGCAACTCCAGCTCCTGCAGTGTTTACCAGCTATGAGCTTGGTAGTCCGTGCTTCAAAGCACTTCCCATCAGGTGTAAGGATGCTCAGTTAGGAACATGTGGGATGGTTACACAGGCCTTGTGCTGGAGGGAGGTCAGAAGGCTGTGGTGCTCTCAAGGGAGTTCTGGCTCCTTTGGCTGCTGCACACAGGAGATTGAGAGCACCATGTCCTGGCACAGGGATTGCTGCTCAGAGGCACTGTAAGCAGGGTGGTCCAGGCTGCACTGTGAGACTCTTGCTCTTGTGCTTTCACTATAGAACTAAGGGGCAGAAGGTGATTCTCCTTCTGACTATTTGTGCAAAGGTCAGTGGCAAGCCGCCCAGAGCATCAGAACAGTGACTCCTGTCACTGGCTCTTGCAGGGGTGAGACACTTGAGGCCAAACCTCCTCTGCCTCCTGATGGAAATAAGATCTAAACCTCAATTTCCTAGATGCTGAACTAGCTTGACAGAGACAAACAAAGTTACCTTGAGCTTGAGAGAGTCAGTTACCTTTCCTCAGGGACTTTGAGTTTTGCACTTGTAATTTACCTGCAATCCCAACAGCCACCTGTTTGTTTAGAGGTCTAATTTGAGGCCAGTACTTCCTTCCACCCTGCTGTCAGTGTGACTAAAAGCATTGCTGCTTTTTTATTTTAGAGGAAATATCCTGTCCTGGCTGTTGTGCACTGATGCTATTCTGTGAACTCTAAGGCAGAATCTGAGCCCTATATTCATGGTAGTGACAGGATCCTGGGACTGGTGGTTGTGTTTTCCACATCTGAATTTTTCCCTAGGCAGTACTGGCCAAGAAGAAACATATGTGGAAAATATGATACTACATTTATGCGTAGAGCAGTTGCTATATATATATTTCAGTAGCAAGCCAAGGCCTGAAATGAGAATGGAGAAAGCGCTGCTCACTCTTCTCTCACACAGCCAGCACACTTAATTTTTCATGAACTAAGTCTCTGTGGTGGCAGGAGTACATTAGATCCTGCCTGAGGTTTGTCTGACCAGCTGTGGGGATCCTGGGTTCACTTTAAGCTGGTGCAGAGACAGAGGCACAGCTGGAGGTGCCCCCTCATCCTCACCTGGCCATGTAGAGTGATGCAAGTCAGAGCCTTGTGGTGCCTGCCTCTCTGCTTTGGCTGTTGGGATGAGTGGGCTCCGTAGGGGCCTCTCCATGGCCAATCTGAGTGGCACAGAGGGTGCTGGAGCTGGGGGGCAGCTGAAACCTCAGAGCCATCTAACAGGTCTGGCCAAACGTTTAGTGCAGAACATCTCACTCCTCCTACTACTCCTTGGTTCCAAAACACAGTGCTGTTTCTGGAGACAGGCAGTCCTGGGTGTGGTTACTATCTTGCCTCTTGATTAGAGGTTCTGGATCCCGCCAGCAGGTTTAGCTTTCTCAAGGGTTATGGCTTTCTCCTTCCCTCTTCTGAAGATGATGCAAGCCTAACAAGCCTGTACTTCTAATTTTCTTCCCACTCACCAGTCTTTTGTCAATGCAGACTGTCAGAAGCTCTCTCACGCCTTGTTTTGGGCAGCATGCAGCACAGCAAGCTCTCAGCGTTGACTGAATCACACCGCGCTTTTGAAAATATAAAATAAAACAAATAGTAAAAAAAAAAATCAATATTAATACCTAGAAGAAAAGCATGTAAGTGGAGAACTTCCCTGTACAAAACAGATTTAAAGTGTGGAAGAACTGTTGTGGCTCTGACTAATTGACAATCTGTAAAACAAAGGCCATTACAGTTGAAACATCATCTCTTATTTTAGCTGTTATCATGTTAAAAAGCACCTCCTAATTTAAAGAATGGACATACTGCAGCTTTCAGCAGATCTCTAAATAGCTCATTTTGACAGATAATCATTTGCATTATTAAAAACATTGTCTTATACTGCTAATCTACATCCATCCTGCTTTTGCTGTCTAGCATGGGATTGTCATTGTGCTTCTTTTAGACAGTCTGAAGATTAACAGAGATCTCTTGGGTGTGAAGACTGTGATAAAATGCCAAAGGAAGCAGCATTTGGATTTTCTTAATTTTATTCAGTATTTATGCAATGCATTTATACTTCATGATGCATGGTTCATTTATACTTTACAAGGTGCCTGTCAGACTTCCACTGTGCAAGTTTTTGTACAAAATGAGAATGTCTCTATCCTAATGGTGTTACCATCCATAGAGAAATGTGGGTGTTTCACTCTTCCCAGTTGTCACCTTTTCCTCTGATTGTACACCATGGACAACTTCCTCCATAATGTTTTGTTTAAAACTTCACGCTCTTTTTCTCTTCTGAATTCAACAGTGACACCACTTCAGAGCATCCACTGTCTGCTGTGAGTGGACACTGAGTCTGGACAGGAGAAAATGCAAGTGAAGAAGCAGAGGAGCCAGAGCAGCATCCTTGGCAGTCTGAGGCATTCGTGGCCTCTCCCAGGGCACCCTTGCTAGTGAGCATCATGGCAGAGTGAGCAACAAAGCAGCACTGCCAGTGGAGGGCCATTCCTCACCAGCACCAGGGACACTATGGGGAAGGTGGGAAGACAAAATGCAGCAGAGATTGGCATCAAAGCCTCACTTTAGGTGGGACTCAAAATCCCAAAAAATGTGGTTTTATGCTCTTCCCTAGAGTTCGTTGTCCTTCTGCCCACCCCCTCCCCTTGCCCTTGAATCTCTTAGTTACAATAGGAAAATTGTTTCCCTCTTGCTTTTCCCTGTAGCTCAGCACTGGGCTGCCTTCCCAGAGCAAGTTTTTAAACTGATTTTAAAAAGAGACTGTTTCCCCATGAGACAGTGAGGAGGCAGATGTGCTCTCTGACATGCCATGGCGTGTCTGCTGGCACTGCTGTGCTCCAAGTCCAAGCTTGGTATGCCTACTGAAACAAAAGGTGTCTCTCTGATGAGACTGCTTGCCCTTGGAGACACTGTCTTCTTCCTTTTCTTCTCAGGAGAAAGAGACAGTCACATACAACACTTGAGTCTCACAGAGGCCATGATAGGAGACTGGAGATCCAGCCTGGAAAAATATTTGGAGTCAAGAATGTTTTGAAAGGCTAGGGTAGAGGGGTCAAGCATGTGAGTGGATAGATTTTCTATTTGTAGCAAATCCAGTGTCAGTCGTGTGAACAGAGACAGGGCTGGAGAAGAAGTGTGGGAAAGCAGACAGACAAGCCTGGCAGCTTCTTAATGGCTAGAGAGTTTGGATGCTGACATGATTTTCAGGTTTGTTTTGCAGGGAGGTATTCTTCCTTTTGAGATATTGTTCTTGATGCTTGTTCTTGGTCCTGCTCTTGACCCTTGGAGAAAAACTGCTCATCTATGGCAGGTCAATGAAGATGGATGTAAACCTTTTGTTTTCCTTTCCCACTATTCCTCCTCATATTTTCTCTTCATTTTCTTATCCCAAGAGACTTTCCTCAGATTTCTCTCATCATCTCACTTGACCTGTCAGAACTCGCCCCTGGGTTTCCTCACACCTATTTCCATTTGTTTTCCTTCTTCACCTTTTCTTAGCACCCTAGATTTTCAGGAATGCAGATCCTCCTTCACTCTAATTTTTGCCCAATATCTTCCTTTTCCTGCTGGTCAATGCCATTTTTTGGATCCTTACCTCTTTTCTTCCCTTCCTTCTCTCCAGCTTCTCTTAATTTTCCCCAACACTCTACCTGTGTCATGCCTTGCAAACTCTGTGTCTATACAGTTTGTTGTCTACAGCCTCTCTTGTCTCCCACAGCCTCTGCCTGCCACTGAGTGATCAGCTTCCTCATGAGGGGAAGAGGAGGGGCAGGCACTGATCTCTTCTCTCTGGTGACCAGTGGCAGGACCCAAGGGAATGGCCTGAAACTGTATCAGGGGAGGTTTTGGTTGGATATCAGGAAAAGGTTCTTCACCCAGAGGGTGCTTGGGCACTGGAACTGGCTCCACAGGGAAATGGTCACAGCACCAACCTGACAGAGTTCAAGAAGCATTGGGACAATGCTGTCAGGTACATGGTGTGACTCTTGGGGCATCCTGTGCAGGGCCAGGAGCTGCACTTGATGATCCTGTGTGTCCCTTCCAACTGGGGATACTCTGCGATTCTATGATCACTTTTCTCACGTGTCCCTTTGGCCACATCACTCTGCATCCTCTCTGGGTTCCCTCTGCTCCATCACATGAAACATCAGGTTCTTGCCTGCACTGTTGGCACTGCTCAGCTTATTGCACTGTCACTCCTTGATGGGTTTGGAGAAGGCAGCCCCAGGTCCCAGGGCCACACTGCTGGTCCCAGGTCCACCAGCTCACACTGCCCATTGCCAACCCAATGTGTATTTTGCCAGAGTTCTTCTGCTCACATCAACAGCCTTAGGGTTGTATTGAATCTGATCTTAACACTCCTTTTGGCATCAGCTCCTACAGGCGTCACCGCTATCACAGCCTATAGGCATCACTCCCTATGATGCCTATAAAAGTGTCTGATAGCAGAGAAGCTACTGCAGCACCAGCTCATCAAAACCTCTGGCCAACTCCATCTCGCTGTGTTTGAGCGGTCTGTCTGTGGTGCCTTGGCTGAGAATGTAACTTTCCTAGGGCAGGGCAGTCCTTTTGTCTTTATCTTTTTAGCATGGTGAGTGACACAGCACGATGGTGGCATGAGTCCCTTTAGTAGCAGTGATGTTAGCAAGAGAAAAAAATACACAGCTCTGTGTTCAAGGGTCACAACAGCTATCTTAAATGAGATAGAAACTGGACAGGCACCTTGTTTGGACAGAAAATCAAACTGGGAGCAGAGGAGTGGAACTCCATGCTGGCTTTCAACTGATGCTCCTCATGGGAGGTGAGAACCTGAAGCTCCTGCTCTTCAGGATGAGTCAGATTTAGCTGTTTGCTGGTAAATGCAGACCTGAATTAGCACACAGACCCCAGCCTCACACCCTGAAAGGAAAGAACTCCTCAGAGTTTCCCAAAAGCCCATAAAGCCCTTCAGGCTCAGAAGACAACTTGGGGCTGTACATCTGATGAGTCAGAGTTGCTGCTTTGAGGCAAGAGGTTGATTCACAGGTATAGGACAGACGCAGGATGTTTCCTGGTGGGAATCATTGATCTGTTCAGCTAGTGCCTGCTGTCATGCACATTTTGAGGCACCTCATGCTGCTTTTTCATTGGACTGGGACCATGCCCATCCTGAGGTAATGCATGCCAGCCTTGAAGTGGGGTGTTCAAATTCATTGTCTGACCTAGCTTTGCCTGGTAGTAGAGCTTACCAGACTTATGAAAATATTTTCTTCTGCTGCCCAGGCAATTGCAAATCTGGGATCAGAAAAGCACCTAACAGCAAAGGTTCAGCTTCAGTTCTTGATTTTCCAGGAGCCTTTTTACATCCAGGAAAATGAAATTTTATGTCTGTTCTTTCCTTTCCATCACCTTTCCTGAACATGACTAACTCTTTCTGGCAGGGCTGGGTGACCAGTCATCTGCCTGGACCAAACCCAAGCCCACTTACTACATTTCCTGTTGTTCCCCAGCCTGTCCAGGCTGCCTCCCCTAGCTGATATCACCACACCAAGAGGCATTGACGTATTTCCTTGTCTTGCTACTTCCAGAAGTCATCCCTGAGCAGAGGAATGATAGTCATACAGTGTGGTCTATTTTTAGCCTTCCACAGACTCCTTCTCTGCCCTTGGGCAGGCTCACCATCTTTAACCACTCACTGTTCCACCTCATCATTTTCAGTATGGACATAATCCTACCTTGTCTGCAAACTACTTGTGGGATGGTAGCACTTGGGAGGTTTTTTTGCTTGGAAATTGTATTACAAAAGGGACTTGTGCCCTATTGGCATCAACGATTTTTAAAAGTTGTTGGCAACACAGCTGATGGCATCTTACTTCTTGGGTGGGAAAATGCTACCTTTTCTTGACTCCAAGGTACTGCTCTGTAATCCCCTTTCCATCTCCATTATTTTGAAAACATCATTTTCCCAGTCACTGAAGGAATGCTGCTTTTACCCAGCAGCGGCCAAGGTATCATAGGCAGCTGCTTATTGGGTAGATGGTTACTCTACTGAACATAAACTCACGGGAGCAGCTTCATTTCCTTTTTTTTTGCCAGTTCCATAAGTTTGGCCAAAACGTTCTGTGGTGGATGCTGATTAGGGGTACGTGATCTGAGGGTCCTCATCCTTCTGCCTGTTGTTAATCTCCTCTGAGAGAGGGTCTCCCAAGATGAGGTGATGCTGGAGGGTTCTGAATTCCCCATACAGCACCAGGAGAGATGGGAGCTGAATGCCTTTCCCAAACATCTAAGCAGCATTTGGCTGGCAGCAATAGTGATGACAGACACCCCAAAAAGGGACAAAGGGGGCTCCCAGCAGCTCCAATGTTGCCACCTCTCTTCTATCTCTCCCTCTCCTTTGGCCAGCCTCACAGCCGGAGAGAGGACGGCTAATACCTTCTTTGGGGTGGTGGAATCTGACTTTGCAGCATCCCCTCTGACAGCCTCAGGAACATTTCTGGCTGTGTCAGCCAAAATTCCTGCCGGGGACTGCTGCAATGCAGCACACCACACCCCCAGCCCGGACAGCCGGCGCTGCTGCTCGGCCCCAGCCCTGCCGCTGCCACGGCCGTCCCTGCTGCCGCTCCCGTTGCCCGGGGGCAGCGCCGGCGATCGCGGGTTGCTGGGCATCCCGTCCCGCGGGCAGCGCCCTCCGCCCGCCCGCCCGCCCGTCCGTCCGTCCGTCCGTCCGTCCGTCCGTCCGTCCGTGCGTGCGTGCGCGGCGTGTGTCGGAGCGCCTCGCGCACGTTCCGCGTCCAACGCGCCGCCCGCAGCACGCGCTGCCGCCCCGGGCACCGGCCGCGGTTCCGGATTGCACTCCCCGCACAGCCCGGCTGCGGACGCTCCCCGGCCGCGCTGCTGCATGGACTCTGCGCGCAGCGCCCTGGCCGTACCCCGCCGAGGCGCACGGCGCTCCCCTCGGCTCCAGCGACTGCACCATGAAGACGTCAATTGCGTTCTTGCTTTGCATCTCGCTTTTCCCAGGCTTTTCCCAGGGCAGAGTTGTTAGGAAGGATGAAGCTGGTTTTGCCGAGTGTAACGTGTTCTTCGCTGGACAAGTCCCACCCGAAGGATTTAAGGAGCCGTTCCATGTGAAAATCTGTCAGCAGTACAACAAAGAGCCACGCTTTGCAACCCTCTACAGTACAAAGGACAAAATCCCTCTTTATTCGGCTTTTAAATTTACAAAGTCAGCTCGAAGTTGGTGGGAGTACTGGCTGGTTGAACCGCAGGTAAGGCAGCTTTTCCTTTGCTGAAAAGCGACTCTTCCTGGAGAACGTTTCCTCTGGGGTGAAGCGGGGCTAGAATTTGGCAGAGGAGGCAGGAGCTCTGCTTGTTGAACTTGTGTTGGTATGAATTTAGCATGAGCAGAACTTATTTTTGTGCTTGGAACTGAGCAAACAAATAGTTTCTTGTCCCAGGGAGCTTGTAATGAAAACGGAGAGGCTGCTGCATGAAAGTGCAGTGCCAGGGGAGAGGAAAGCCCTCTCTGACACCCGTGATGTGTTTGTCCTGCCCAGCCAGCTCTTGTGGGCAGGGAGCTGCTGGTGGGTTAAACATCGCAGTGTCAAGTTCAAGTTTGTTCTGCTGCCAGTATGATCACAGTGTTGATAGGGGCTCTAGCTTCACTGAGCAGAGATAAAGCATCCATTTGTGGTTCACCAAGTTGATGCTGCAACTTTTCAGTGTGTCCCAGTGTTGCAGACTGAGGTAGGAAAATGAGTTGCTGTGTTGTGGGGCGTGCAGGTTACAGTCAGGTCAGAAATATGCAGTATAAAATTAATTTTTCCAGAGCCTCAATGATTTTTGTCTCCCCTGTCACTTGGCATGTTTAAGCAAGGCCTTCAGGCTGTCCAATTTAATGGAAATCCTTTAAAAACTGGTGGTGCTGTAAGAAAACTTTAGCTCTTCTCTCCCCCCCCCCCCATAATGTTTTAGATTTTTCAGCAGTGATAATGACGAATATCGCCGCAACATCAGGCTATCCCATCTGTTGAGCTCAGGAGAGATTATCAGTGTGCAATGTGCTTTGTTAGGGCAGGAGTGGCTGCAGAGTCAGAGCAGTGTGTTGGGAGTATGGCCCTCAGGTACTGGATGTTGCCACAACCCAGTGGCGGCTCACCCCTCTGCCAGGAGAATGCTGTGCTTATTTCTCTCATGTGTGGGGATGAGAAACTAAGGCCACAAGGCCACAGGCATTGAAGGAAGGAGATATTAAGTGGTTATCTTAGCCTGGACTGTCTTCTAGCTCTCTGGGCTGAGTTTTGAGTTGCAGGAGTTTCTAAGGACGTTTTGATCTGAGCTCCTTCCACTTCACAGGTAAGCTTTGGGAGCTTGCCCTTTTCAAACAGAGGAAACTTTTTGCAGAATCTGTCCTTACTGAGTTGTGGAAGGGTGGCAAATTTTTAAAGTGCAAAGGGGACCTAGACTGGCAGAATCTTTGGGCAGTGCCATGGAGACAGCAAGGTAAAGCAGCAGAGATGAGATCCTTTCCCATTTGCCTTGGCCAGTGACACTCACCTCTAGCCCCCATATCTGCTCCTGCTTCTTGTGGTCCAGCTCTCCCAGTCCACCTGGGTAGGCTCAGGAGCTGCTCCTGCCATGGAGCAGTGGCCAGCTCCCCCCATCACCCTGTAACTTTGGTCCCCCTGGACCTCCCTTGAGCTGCTTCTCTGCCCTTCCTGCTCCATCCTTTTTGACCCCTCATCTTGTCTTGGCTCCTGCCAGCACTCCAGAGTCCCTAACCTTGTGTGTGCTGTCACCAAAACCTTCTGCAGCCTCAAAAATAATAGGGCAGGTGCAGCCTTTATTTGGTCTGGCTTCTCCAGAGCAGCCTCACAGGTTGACTGTAGTTCATAGTCAACACTATGTCTCTGCTGCATTTCCTTGCCAAGACAGGCATGGCTGGGTAGGGGCTGGCTCTGCTGCACAGTGGCATGTGCTTGCTCATGGAGATGCAGACACGCAGCAAACGGAAAGAAATCACTATAAAAACACTCTCAGCACTCCAGTGAGGGCCTCAGAGTTGTCATATGCGTTTTTTGGGATAATGATGTAAGCGGTGAGGGCACCATCTCACTCCCTCCTCAGGAATGTCTGCAAGAGAAACAAATGCCAAATGTAGCACCGAGGCAGTAATTGGGTGAGAAGTGTGAGGAATGTCAGTGCCACCCACCGCAGATTGGCAGCTGGAAACAATGAATTAATTCAGCAATTAGTGAAAAATTAGAGAGCAGGAAGGGTAGGCTGATGAGCAGGGTACTGATGGGACTCCCCCGGGCACAGGTCTGAAAACATGCTCTGCCACAGATTTCCTAGGGGTTGTGAGCAAGTCACTAAGGTGTCTTTTACCTCACTCCATTTTGGTTGTCTGAAAATCTCTGTTTGATTCTTTCTGTAGCTTAGAGAGAGCTGGAAAACTCCGGAGTTGCTTTTTCCATCCTAATTTATGAGGGGCTGAATTACCTTGTGTTTTCATTTGGTTAATGGCCACCACCAGGCAGACAACCAAGGTGGGATTCTTGCCCAGCTCTAGTGCAGCTAGCTCTGAGCTGCAATCTCTCTTGGTAGAGAGTCAAGAGAACAGGCACTTCTAGAGCCACTGGTGAATGTCCTACTGCAGAAACTTCAGTGTAAGGTGCAGTGTGCCTCTTCTCTGAGGTATGAATCCCAACTAAGATTGGATCCAACATTTCCACTTCAATAAAGGTGCAAAGGTGCCTGAGGAAGTGGTGGTGGGAGAGGGAAGCTGAAGTTCAGGGATCCTACGTAGCAGGGTGGAGAAGGTGGGGGGTGGCAGCGTCCTGCCTTGTTACATGACCAAACTCAGTGGAAGCTGCCTGCCCTAATAACTGTGTGGTGTCATACTTCTAATCCCCCTCCGCCTCTGTCCCTTCTGTCAAACTGCGCCCTCCACTTAGTGACACACATCAATATTGTTATGTGCTAACTTCCATACAGGCTGCAGGCACATTAGTTATTTTTAAACCCCCATTCTATGACAGGGAGTTTATCTGTCTGCTTGGGGTTTGCCCTGAGCTCTTCCAGGTTGTTTGGACAGGTGGCTTCATGGCTGACTCCATGAACACAGGTATGTTTTGGGGTGACACAAGCCAGAAGCTTTTTGAAGCAGGGAGGAAAGGTATCTTGCAATGCAGATTAGATGCAGTGCTGAGACAGCCTGCCTTTGGGATTGAGCTGGAGGAGGCATGGAAACCTCAGGTGCACATTAGTTATGACAAACCATAATAGGAGTTATTATAAGCATAATTAGGTGATGTCAGAGCCTGACACATGAGCAGCACACAGTTGCATTTTTGTCATATTCTTTTTTAATTGCACCCAAACAATCTTGGTGGTAGGTGCAAAGGCCTGCAACTGGACAGGTAACCAGGGACATATTTTCTTGATAGGATCCTCAAGGTTTGCATGCAGCAGCTCATAGGGAGAGTTTGTTTTGCTTTGTGTAGGTTGGTAATTCCTGCCAGGAGGCAGAGCTGATCCATTTTAGGTCTGCGTGTCCTTGTAGATTGGCAGCATTCACCGTGGGAGTGAGGTGGGATGAGTGTCTCTGAGAGGATGTCAAACTCCAAAGGGTCATAGCACTGAGGACAGTTCCTGGACACAGCCTCACATCTATGCCCAATCCCCCTCACCTCTTCTGTGCTATTAAACACACCGGGTGCATCCCTTGTCCTATGGCACACCATCATCTCATCAGAAGGGGAGAATGGCATGGGAAGGGGGGGGCAGGAAGAGACAGTGATTTTGTGGAATGCAAAATGTCTGGCCTCATCAGCCAGCTGCAGCCTGTTGTTTGGGGTCAATGCAGCCCTCTGCAATGGCCAGGCTTGGCACTGTGACCAGGCTTGGTGCAGAGGGAGCCCTGTGCCTAGACTGCAGGGGTTTGGCTGGTGCAGGAGGCCAGCCAGAGCTCAGCTCCCAGGTGGACAGCTGCTGACACTGGCCCTTTCCCCCTGACAGGCCTGTGCAGAGCTGTGAGGAGGTGATGTGCCACTAAGAGGATGCAAACTCTGTGTAAGGTTGCAAGGACATAGTTGGGTAGCTGTCCAAGTGCACTGCAGGGTGGTCAGGAGACAAGGATGGATGACCTGGCAGTGATTCAAGGTTGACTATGAGCTGTCTGTCATAGTGTCTCCAAAGTGCATATTATATAGTGCAGTAAACAATTTATGGGCCAGGGGCAAAGGCAGAAGGTTTAATTGGGCCAGCACAGTGTGGGGAACCTGAGGGCCACACCCTCTGAGACAGAGACTACAGAAGGCAGTGGCTGCCAGAGATCATCTGCCACCCCTGAACTTCTAGCAACATGTTCACCCTCTAATAATTTGAGGAACAAAATGACAATTTGGCACAGCCCTCTGGAGTGGCTGCAGGCAGTGTCAATAGGAATGACTATGGATCAGACAGAGCTGTGGTCACCTGAGAAGGACATGAACACACCCTGGCATTTAGTGCTTCTCCTCCCACTGCTCTTTACCTCCCCTGCCCGCTCCCTTCCCTGGCGCGTGGCTCCAGGACAAATCCCCACTGCAGTAATTGCTACCTCTGGCTGCACTGCACGGAGCCGCAGACACAAGCAGGGAGCACAGATTCCATCGAGGGCCTTGGGTGATGGCACCCTCACCCACGTTGTGCCAGGTGGTCATTAGGGATGAGGTTCAGACTGTTAATGACATGAGGATCAGGTTGCTGATGACCAGCCCTGTAACAGCCCTAGGAGCTCACTGCTGTGTCTCCTGTTCAAGGTGGGGTAGTTCAGGTCATCTGACATGAACTTGCTTCATTCTTGCTTCTTACACAATGAGCAGTGAGAGGTAAATGCCTTCTCTAGACATCTTATGCACCATGGCTTGTTTGGTTTTTTTTGTTTGTTTGTTTGTTTTTCTTTCCCCATGACTTGGATTTGATAGTTCAGAGGGTCTTAAGTTAAACCATGGTTAAGTTCTTAAGTGAACTGCAGGTACAACCACAGTAGGAGGTGAAAACATGACCCTAAATCTAGCCATCTGTTGGTCTTAAAATCTCTTCTAGGACAAATTACAAGTCAGAGGCCTGGTATGTGGTGCCTGGTGAGACTTTGAAGTCTGTGCTATGCTATATACCGGGCTGAGAGCTGCAAATATCCTTTGGAGACTAACCCAATGTGTTTGGCTGAGAAGCTGAGTAGAGAATACACTCCTCTGAAGCATTTCAAGGAAAGTAATGCGACGATGCAGGATATAATCCAAGGCATGGCATGTACTAGTAGTGCTATGTCAGGGCTCATTTTACACGTTGTTTTCTAGGAAGGTGAATTGCATGCAGTAACGCTTCTCCCTACTCTTTCAGATAGATGATCCAGAAAATGACTTGCATGAAATGGTGCGTGAAGCTGATATTCGTGGCACTGTGGCCAACCTTGGTGCAAACCAAGCCCTGACCTCAGACTACGTGGGCTCTGGCTACGAGAGAGGCCTTCTCAATCCCAGTTTGCTCAATGAGAAGGATTTCCAGATGGCCACTTACACACTCACGAATGCCGTCCCTCTGAGCCCAGCTCTGAGCAAAAGCTGGCACAGAGACATTGGGAAGGTAGTGGAGCAAGCTCTGATCCCTCACTGTTCCGAGATGGATCATCTATACCTCCTTGCAGGTGCGGTTCCTTCCAGCACCCAAGTTAAAGGCAAGGTGTCAGTGCCAGAGAGCCTCTGGCTGGCAGCCTGCTGTGATGCTTCAGAGGGATGGTCCTTGGGACTAGTGAAAAAAACCAGTGATGAAAACAGCTTGGCAGACCTCACGGTGAGAGAGCTGGAGAAGCAGCTTCTCCCAGGAGTTCGCTTGTTCAAGGGCAACTGTGGGAAAGGCAAACAAAGCCAGGAGAAAAGAGAAGCAGTACTGCAAGCTGTCAGTCAGATCCGCTCTGGAGAGCAAGTAGGAACAAATAACAACCAGGAGACCAAAGAGAATGGCTTGATGAGAACAGTGGCTGGCATCATTGCTACCCCTTTCATCAAACTTCTGGAACTCCTCATCTACATCTTTGTGGAACTGGTGAAATTTGTGTTTTACTTTCTGTGGCTTGTTGTAAAGCAAGTTGTTGGCACAATTCTGGGTGGAGTCTGCAGCCTGTGGAATGAGATGGTGTCCTACCTTAAAGCCATCAGCATGGTGCTCATCAGCATCCCCTATGATGTTGGGAGGGTCATCGTCAACATCTTCCTGGGCTTCCTGCAAATTGTTCAAGATGCGATGTCCCTCACCTACGGGATCCTGAGCATCCCCGTGGAATTCGTCCTTCACCTTGCTGCTTTCCCTTACCACTCCATCTGTGCCATTCCCTCTGTCCTTCAGGACATGACCACCGGGATCGTGGGCACCTTCTTGCTGGTCATCGATGCCATGGCCACGGTTCTGCATGGCTTTTGTTACCTGGCTTGGTACATCCTCAAACCGTTTGTGCCTAAAGGCTCTTCTGGCGACTGAGAGGAACAGGAACCAAGGCTGCAGATACATGGAATAAAGGAGGAGCGGGGCAATACTTTAAGATACATGGCCAAATGCTGTCAATTTCATTCTGGTATTTATTGTAGTGACATTAATAATAATGAACTGACTGGGGAATTACAAGGAGGGCCAAGGCGGTGTCTCTCGGGGCCGCCACCACTGTAACTAGAGTTCTGTCTGCTGTCAAATGTTTGGGTTTTATCGGTGCGGGCCACTAAGTTTCTGTGATTTGCAGGTGTCAAGAGGCTTCCTCTGGGAAATGCACACTAAATGTGGTATGAGGTAATTTCTTTCTGGCTATGATGACACTGAGACTTACGCAGTGGCAGTGAGCTCTGCAGCCCTTCCAAGGAGCAGGTGGTGGTGGTTAGGGGAGGACATGAGTTACAGAGGGTTACTGGGACTTGATGAAAGGAGAGGCAGGCAAGAGGGCAAGGACTTGGGGGTGGGAAACAGCAGGGAGCAGAGTGAAATAGAGGCAAGGTCCTGCTATTGACTGCATTGCTCATTTCTCTGGTGTCCCACTTGTGGAGGGGAGGCAGCTGGGTATATCTCACAGTCTTCAGGCCTTTCCAGACATCTGAAATTGCATGGATCTTGCTGCAAGGAAAGACCTACTTCCTGTTTTTTGTTTTTTTTGCATGGTGGGAAAGCATTTTTCCTTAGCTCTATACCAATACCAAGGTTGTCTTCCTCCAAGCCTTCCTTGCAGTCTGGTGACCACTGAAGGTCTGAGCCCTGAATCTTCAAGATGTGATGTTCTCTGAAGGTCTAAACCCACAAATACCTTAGCCCTGAAGCCCTCGTGTCTGCTCCAATGCCCAGCAGATCTGGGAGCCACACTTTTGGATTCAAATCTGTTGCAAACTGCCTTGTCTCCCTTGAGAGCTGACTGCTCCTGGAGCACACAGGGGACTATGGACTATCAGGTGGGAGGAGAGGCAGGAGGGATCCCGGGCTGCAGCGCTTGTTTTGCTGGGTGCAGATCCACACACAAAGAGACACCTTAATGTCAGAGGCAGAACCAACTGCTCTTCTGCACTGCACATCCTCTCTGCTCACTCTTCACCCCTTCTTCCCTCTGCCAGCATGAGTCATGTCCCCCAACATCTGTGAAATTGGAGCTGGGGCACATGTCAGGGCTTTGCAGGGGACCAGCAAGTGTTTGCAGCCAGATGAGGGGCACAGAGACATCTACCACTACTGGAGAAGGGCACAGGAGTGCTGCCCTTCCCTGGGGCTCAGCAAGGGGCTTTGGATCTCTTGGTGCAGTTGCCCGCAGGAGGGAGGCTTCCTGTCTCAGCAGCATTTACTTTGGTGGGACTCCACGAGGTGTTTGGGAGTCCTACATGCATGGTTCCTTCCTTTCACACCCATCTGTGTCTCTCCCTCCAGTGCCAGCTTGGTGTGGACCCTGATCTACTGTAGCATCCCATAATGAGTCCCAGGAGTGAGCAAGCAGGTGCTGCCATCCCAGTGGTGCTGTGTTGGTGGTGGCCTGCCCTGGGTTGAAGAGAGCTTTGTTACTAACATGGCAGCTTTGCCTCTCTGCATCGTGCAGCAAGGCTGAGCTGGCGTGGATGGATTCAGAGGGAAAAGGAGATTTGGTTCATGATGGGACAGAGCTGTTTCTTTAGCTCAGGGACTGTGTTCAGTCCAACCAGATGTGTGTGCACATCCCAGCCCAGCACACCTGGCCAGGTGGCGCCCTGCTCAGCAGTGATGCAGATGGCAAAGCTGGGGATGCCAGCAGTGGTGATGAAGTGGGGAAGCAGTGGCATGAATGGAAAGAGAGGATGACTCCTTGCCTTGCCCTTCATGGGCCACTGCTGTTGGGTGGAGAAAGAGAGGCTGTCTGCAAGCAGAACTGGCTTTGTTCAGAAGTAAAAATAGCTTTTGGGTGCCAGTATGGGTTGCAGTTGGGTAAATTCAGTGGCATTTTGATACAGGTATGTTGGGTGCAAGGTCATGGCTCCTAACGGGCAGAGAGCAGCCAGTGGATGCTCTCCAAACTGAACTTTGCATGTCTGCCCACTCAAACATGCCTGGTCTGCTGTCAAGACAGATGTGGAGCTGATTTCCCACTCCTTCATGAGACCCTGTCTTAACCCTGGTGCTCCTCAACAGCTACATGGCAGCTGTGAAGGCAGGAAAGAAGCTAGCTCAGGCCCCAGGGGATGCTAGGGTGGGGTGACAGGATCCCCAGCAGTCTCTGAAGGCAGGTGTGATGGTGGCAGCTCTCAACTGCAGCCCAAGCACTGGGGAGAAGGGGGAGCTGCCCCCCACAGCTGTCTTGCACCTTCTGTGTGACCTTGTTTCCGACCCATTTCAGCTGCATGGCACTGCACAGCAGCCAGCCGCGCACTTCCTGGGGCTCCTCCCTGCACCTGAGCCCAGCAGCCCCTGCATCCCAGGTCCACCAGGGCAGCTCTGCAGTCACAGTGACATGGGGGCTCATGGCCTGACAAGCAGCAGAGCTGAGGCACCTCAGGAGGTCTGCACTGTCAGTTTGCCACCACCATTGCCACCCCACCTAGCTCAGGCCAGCTTGTCTCTGCTGCAGCCATGGCTGCTGACAGCAAGCGGACAGTCCTTGAAATCCAGGGCACTGCAGCTCCATAGGATTTGGGCAGAGGTGCAACAGTATTATAAAAGTTGTCTTAACATGCTCAGATTTCAAATGGTAAGAACAGTAACTGGCATGGGGCATTTCTCTTCTGTGCTGCGTGTCTGAGCAGGCAGTGGGAAATCTGCCTTGAGCATCAAGCAATTATCACAGAACAAGCAACATCCTGCAAAAAAACCCACTGTTTGAGATTCTTCTTATCTAGGCATGATTTATGGCTCCTGAGCTTTACTCTATCCTTGGAAAAATATGGCTTCAACAAAATAAAATGACTTTTCCTAAAAGGGGCTGGTATCATTTTCTGTCACAGAAATGCAAATGAGATAACAACCTAGGGTGTCCTGACTAATCAAGAAAACAGCAGCAGCACAGTTTTTCCTTGTAACAGCTTGCAATCTGATATTAATGGCTCTTTTGTGCGTTTTGAACACCTTTCCTCTCTCAAAGCACTTTAACACTCAATTAATTAAGCTGCAGAATAAGTAGGTAAAAGCTGAGATGTTGCAGGCAGTATGACTATGTGTGTGCCAGAAGAGAGGATTGTTTTATTCTTGTGAGATGCAGTGAGATGCACCTGCAGTGCAGCATGTAGCCAGTTTCATACAGAAATCACAGCACAGCAGCACAGTTCTTCTCAGCTCACAGGAAGAAACTCCCTCTTGTGCAGTGCTGGTCCCTGGACTGGCTTTGTCACAACTTCCTTACCTTCTCTAACAGGGGTAATTATATTCCACTGAAGGTGTGGCGGTCCTGTGGTGAGTAAACCAGATGCTGGCACCTCCGTTTTGCAGGTACCTCTCTTTGGGCAGATGAACCCCTGCAGCTGAGTGTATCTGTCTCAAGTCTGCAGGAACTGGTGAGGCGCTGGTACAGGTTGCCTGGAGAAGCTGTGGATGCCCCATCGCTGGAAATGATCAAGGTCAAGTTGGCAGGTTGGATGGAGCTTTGATCAAGGGGGTCTAGTGGAAGGTGTCCCTGCCTTAACCAGATCACCCCGAGCTCTGGCACAGGGGTCTTTGCACCTCGAGGTGCCCCTTGTCTCTGCTGCATCCACCTTGGGGCTGGGCACCCATAAAGGCAGAGGGACTCAGTAGCCCTGCAGGACAGCCCCTCGGGCCCTCTGGGTCACACTTCTGCTACCACTGCACGTTTTGAAGCTGCTCACCTTGCATGGAGCTCCATCAGCAGCTCTGTCCCTCCCTTGGTCAGGGAGCAGCTCCTGTTCAGCAGAGAAGTGAGCCATGCTTGCTTACAGGTTTATCTCGCCAGCATAGCCAGTGCCAGAAAATGGAAAAGGTATTGGATAATAAACACCAGTGTAACTCGTTTGGCCAGGAGGGATTGTCTGGGAGCAAGGAGTGTGAGGTGTGTCCAGGGTGTGTGTGTATTAGTGAGGTTGCAATACTGTGGGTTTGGCATGGACTGATTTCTCTTTGCTGCACAGCCTCCTGGGCTCTTGGACTCACTTCGGTGGATCTCACACTGGGTAACATCTACTATTGATTTCCACACAACTGGTGTTTCCAGCCAGGCAGAAATGCCTAAAGACTTTCCAGTGGTGTTAGTGTTACAGCTGGTTGGAAAATCTCCAAGGAATTATATTCTGTCAGAATGGGGTGATTTATCATACAGGGTTCTTTTCATGGCAATTTACCATTTTTAGTGGAAAATAGTTTTCAAGTCCAGGTTGGAACAAGGACAGGAGACATCCAAGAGCAGCCCAGGGTCTGGATTAGCAGTTTGGATGCTGACATTCAGCACCCACTCCTGCCTAACAGCAAATTTGGCATGTGAACGTGGCTCTTTCTGTCTCAGAGGCATATCCTTCTGTAGGGGGCTGAGTGAATGTGTATCTGGGGGCCTGAGTTAACTTATGTATTGTAAGTATATGTATAGCAGTTAAAGATCTCTCTATTGTATTAGTGACCCCGCCCTGGTTCTAGTTATTGTAAATGGGCTGCAGCTGTGATGTCCTTGATTGGGCAGCAGCTGTAGCCCGTGGAAAGAGCTGAGATAAAAGGGGGCGGGGTGGTCAGGGAGAGCCTGGGAGAGGAGCCCTGACCGAGAAGCAACAACACCACTGCTGGGAAGATCTGACATGAGAAGACCATCGAGAGAAGGTATGGGACTCAGGAAATATAATTGTACAGCAATGTGAATACAACATCCTTCAGCCATGGCCCATCTTAGCACATGTGTGATTTTATTCCATTTTGTAAGGGTGAAAAAACCTTGTCTCCTTTCCAAAAATACTGAAATTGTGACAGTGTTCCTGGGAGGTAGAAGCCATTTTCTACTAAGGCAGCAGCAAAGTTGCCTGCAAAACTGAAGCACAGGCTTCAAATTCTTCTGCAGTATCATCTTTATTAATAAGTTGATGTTTTAATCTAATTTAACATGGTGAAGAATGGACATCTGGAGCAGATGTCACTGTGTGACTCTTCCAAATCCCCAGTACCTCCTGGTAGAAGATGGTTATGGACCAATGCCAGGAGCTGCAGCAGGTGGGCAGGACTGTGCTGTTGAGCAGGGGAGGATATATGGGAGAAGAACATCAGACTAAGTAAAAGGAAGAAATTTCCTTTTAAATGAAGGCAAATTATAATGAGTAAGCCCCTTGTACATGTTTTCCAGAGAGGTAGTAGGTGCCAGAGCCCTGGAAACATTCAAGGTTAGGCTGGATGGGACTCTGAGCAACCTGATGTGGTTGAAGATGTCCCAGGTTGAGCTATGTGGCCCTTAAAGGTTCCCTCCAAGCCAAGCATTCCATGACTCTGTGAAACCAAAAGGCCAGCAGCTAAACAGTGAGCAGTAGGGGCTGAGAAATGGTCTCTGCTTGGTCTGACACCGACCAGCTGCTGGTGTGAGTGAAACAGCTCCAGAGGGATGATACAATAGGCTCATGGAGACATCACTTTCTGGATTTATGCCATCTAATGTAGCCATTTAAAAATTCTTCTCTGCAGGCACAGGGGTCCCTGTGTTCAGTATAAATGTGTCACCTGCCTTTCACCTGGGCCCCTCAGCTGGGACCAGTGAAGCCTGGCTGGGGTTGGGGGCTGATGGGGCTTGTCCCATCACCCTTGAAGACCTTTGAGGTGCCCATTGACATGGCTCACCCAGATGATGGTACAGGTGGGATGGTCTTTCTCACAGCCCCTTGGAAGGGGTTAATAAATCCTTCCATGCAGGTAGGACTAATATCAGGGCCTGATGCCTCCTGAGTGCTGCTGGCCATGACCTGCAGTGCTCACAGCCACGTTTGGGTGGTGGGGTGGGTGGGTATGGCCCTGTTGGAACAGATGGGATTAACCACAGTGTGCACCTCAACCACACAGCTTGGCCTGACCTGTGTGGCATGAATCCAGCTCCCAAAGAACTTGGCCCAGTTTTTTTGAGTTCATGGAAAACATGTGTATTTGTGGGTTGGATGAGTTCATTCCTCACCCTCAGGCACCGTTGCACTGGAGGTGAGAGCCTGCACTTGAAAACACCACTACACCTGCAAAAATGAGACGAGTGTCTGATGTAGGGCAAGGGGCTGCCTTCCCAGGGATCTGTGAGGGCACAGAGCCCATGGCTGCAGAAGAGGCTTGAATGGTAACAGTGGCTTTCCTTGGTGTCAGAGGGGTGCCAGTCTGAGGCTCATCACCACAGCAGCTGAGGATGAGTACTCAGACACAATCATTAAGGTTGGAAGAGACCTCTAAGATCATCAAGTCCTTCACAGCACTACCAAATGCACCCCTAAACTGCATCCCCAAGTGCCACACCCATGTGTTCCTTGAATTCTTCCAAGGTGGTGATTCACAATTCCCTAAGCAATCTGCTCCAATGCCTGATCATCCTTTCAGTAAGGAAATTTTTCCTAATCTCCAAACTAGACTTCCCCTGGTGCATCCTGGGGCCATTTCTCTTGTCCTGTCACTTGCTACCTGGGAGAAGAGACCGATCTGCTCCTGGCTACAATCAACTTTCATGTGTGATCAAAGACAAGTGAACAGGCTCAGGCTCCAGTGATGAAGGATAATTTTGTCCATTCCCTGATCCTGTAATACTTTAGATCATGCCCCCATTCCCAACCCAATGGAGGCTTGGTGGTGCAGGATCTATCTGGGAACCTGGTCTCTGTTCTTTAATTCTCTGAGGAGTTTATTCAGCATCTCATTCTTTCTCCATCCCCCATTTCCAGCTGTGAACAGATGCAGGTGTTCACCATTGAGCACATTCCCACAACATGTCCTGCTGGCACTGCCGGGGCCCGTGTGGGCACAGCACTGAGGCTTTGGACCTCTGTGGTTGTGGGGATTTGCCCTCAGGTCCACTAATTAGAGCTGGTAATGAAGCCTCCAATGGAACTGCTCCTGTTCCTGTTTTTCACAAAAAATTCATTTTTGTTGTTTTGGTTTTTCATCAGAAAAAAACCAAAACAAACAAACAAACAAACAAACAAAAAACCCAACAAAAACAAAAAAACAGAAAGAAAAAGCCTAGGGGTTAGCTTAAATCTAATATCACGTTTTCAGCTGATCAGAGTCCCCCAGGAGATGATTCAGGGCAGATGCCACCCTCTGGTGGAGTCTCTGCCTCTCTCCATGCATTGCAGAGGGAGCCTAGGTAATTTTGCCAGGCAAATTAAACGCCTGTGTTCAGGCAGCAGCACCTCCCCAGCCCAGCCCTGCTGGTGCTTTCGGGGACATAAATCAGCAGGACAGAGGTGCTCTGGGCTGAAGCTAAGCCCCCTCCATGGGGCTGCACCTTGTGGCAGCAAACTGCTGGCAACTCCTTCCTGAGCAATTCAGCACTGAATGTTGCAGCTCACCACTGCTGAAACACTTCTGCTTTGACTGGAATCACATTTTGCTGCATTTGCTGTATCTAGTTTTTGGCTATGTTTTATTGCCTGGATATACAGATACTCTGAACACCAGCCCCAGGCAGGAGAAGGAGGAGAAGGAGGAGAGGGAGGAGAAGGAGGAGAGGGGGAGAAGGAGGAGAGGGAGGAGAAGGAGGGCTTCCCTTCTGCAAAAGCAGGTCAGAAAGGTTCCAGGTTTGCTCCAAGGACCTTAGAAAAGGCTGAGAGAAAAAAACACTCATGAAAGATGAGGAGGGTTTTAATTTAGCAGGGAATACAAATGCAGTGACCATCTTCCTTATGTATTGAAAAGCTTACAAAAAATCAATGTTTCCATGAGCTCATTGGTCTGATGAATGATGTCATTTAAAATCTATGTAATTCCAGCTTGCGTTTGTAGAACCTCTGGTCCTCTGCCCAGGTGCCTCACCAGATAACTCCATCATGATCCAACTAAAAGCTTCTGGGGGGAGTTTTCATGACCCCCACATTGCATAAAATTTGGTCTAATTAAGCATGTAGTGCAGAAATGAAGTGGTGCAGGTGGGTGCACTTCAGTTAATGTACACTTGGGAGAGCAGATCCACTGATGGCTCTGTACAGGATCTGAGGCTGGTCAGCATTTCTCCCCCATGCTATGGCACAAGGAGCATGAGGTGATGCTGGGAAGAAGCAAAGGAGATCCCAGCAGAAGTGGAAATCCAGCCCTGCAGCTGTGGGCTTCCTTGGGCCATGAGGGGGCAGGCAGTGTCCATGGGCAGTGGCACACCACTCTGCCAGCCACGCTGGCATGCTCGTGGCTCCTTGGCTCCAGCCAGGAGGCTGGGGGTGCCCACACTCCAGGCTGATGGCCTTGGGGCACACCAGGGCGTCCCTCTGTGCTCCCTGAGGAGGGAGGAACCTGGTGAGGCGTGGGGTCAGCCCAGCCAGGTGTCTCCCCAGGGATGTGCTGCCCATGGCAGGGCTGCCTACCTTTATCTCAGCCATGGCCCCTTGCCAGGTCCCAGGGACATCCCACAGCTGTCACCATGGGCTGTGGGGAGATTGTCCCACAGCCAGTCAGTGTGGGCACATGAGCATCCCTGTGACATGGTCCCTGGTCTGCCACCACCCTGTGGTGTCCAGAGTGGGCACAGGGGGCACAGGGGGATAGATGGCAGCAGAGTGGTGGCCCAGGAGGATGGGCAAAGAGGTCTTGGGGAATCACCAACACACAAATGTTTTTGGCTCTGAATTTCCTGTGGGAAACCAGCTGGAGAGGTGAGGATGGGGTGTGGGGGAGCAGGGCTGTCCTCTCCTGTGCTGGGTACCCCATCTGAGCACTCACACCACACACAGGGTGTGAGCAGGGACCAGAATCAGGGCAGGGCTCACTTGGGGGTAGCACTGTCCTGCCCTGCTGATCATCCATGTTCTAGGACTTCTAAGGGCTAAAGCAGGAATTCCACAGCAGCCCTTGGCTTTGAGGGATGCTACAAGATTTTTATCCTTTTCAGGATGGTGCTGGTGACATGGTGCCCCTCCCAGTCCCTCTGGTGACTGGAGGTGACAGCCACACCACCTGTACCAGGGACCTGGACCTAAGACAACGGATATTCTCAGGGTTTTGGAACTCCCACTGAAAGCAAATAAATAAGCACTTTATATATGTGCAGATATTTATATACATACATGTATTTATCTTATTGTGATGTGTGCATCCTGCAGCTGGAGGCAAAACTACACCCAAAATATCCCAGGTCTGCAGCTCATGTTAACTAGTTTAGTCTTAGGGAAGTGATCATCTCCCCCAGGACAAACTTCCCTGGTGATCCCTCAGCACTAAGTCACCCTTCTCTGGGGATAGATGGGGCAGGGTTTGGGGACTTGGGGACAATTTGACTGCCAGGTAAGCTTGGCACTGCCCTGAGCCAGCACCCTCAGCACACATTTCCTCTCACCTTTCCTGTTTTTATGGCTCTCACCCACTTCTGCTCTGGGGTTTGCCCAGGTCTCCCTGGAAGAGGGATTAAATAATATCTGTATTGAATGATACATAAATTAAAACCCACTACAAAGGCATGGAGAGGAAGGACACTTTGAGGACTGGATTTTCCCAAAACACAGGATGTTCTGCTCTAGAGATGTGTTCCCCAGTATGTGGCAAATGATGGCTCAAGCAGAAGTCAGGTTTTATCCATTTTATTTAACCAATGAAATTCCTACTGATAACAATGAAAGTAATTTCAGCAAGTATAAATGCGATACAGTTTTAAACAAACCCCATTGTTCCGTACCTATAAATAGATTTTTCAAAACCTCATAAAAAGTGCAGATTTATGAATTGCTGTTAAAATGTTAATACACGATTCCTTTGTTTAAAAATGCGTTTTTGTCTCTTAACTCACAAAAAAAAAGAAAGTTCCTTCTGCATCTGTTCAGATAAATTCAAGTCAGGTAACTTAAAAACTAACAAAAGTCACACACAAAAAATTCCATCCCACTAGGTCAGTCTGTCCTTTCAAAAAAAAAAAGAAAAAGAACCAACAAACCCAACCAGCAACAACAGGAAAGAAATGATAAAAGCTGCTGTGGGAACCCACAGTGAGCTCCTAGCAGCTGCCTCACCTTGCAGGCAAACCTCCCATGAAAGCAAGGAGCCCTGGCGTATCCCTGGGGCTCAGAACAGGTGGTGACCTGGGAGCAGGACAGGAGATGTGCCACTGCCCACAGGAGATGCTGCAGGGACTGTGGGACCCACAGAGCTGCCGCACTTCCTCCCTTCCTGGTGGTGGCAGGGAGCTACAGTGTCAGAGCTCTGTCCTCACCCTCCGTCCCAAACGCCCGCGCGGCCGCAGCACAGGGAGGCAGGAGCTGACAGCTGCTGGGCTGGGCACAATCCACCCCCTGTCCAGAGGGTCACAGGTGGGAGATGCAGTGAAATGCCCCTCTCTGGGCACGGCGCTGCCCTGCCTGCTGCCCCAGCCTAGGGGGCTCAGACCCATGGCTGCCAACAGGGAGCCAGTGCTGCTTCTCACCCCCATGTGCCAGGCTCTGCAGCCAGCAAATCAGGGGCTAATGTTTGCACTCGAGAGAGGCTTGGAAGCTTTTTGGCTGCAGAAGTGCCATGACCATGTTTGTGGTCCAGCAGCTGCTCTGTCCATCCCTCTCATGCCAGCGAGCTCGTGCGTGCCCCGTGCATTGGTGAGCAGAGTGTGGGAGGCAGCCTGCAGCAGGCTCAGGGGTACAGGGGGCTGAAACAGACCCCAGGCCCCAGCCCTGGCTGTGTTTGGGTCACACACAGGGTGGCTGTGTGGCTCCTGCTTTGTGCAGAGAGGGGCTTGGCTCCCACAGTCAAGAGAGGTCGGCTGGTGCTTCTCCCTGTATCTACAGTGGTATCATATCTACAGCAGGGTCTGTTTAGCAAGAGCAGTTTAAAGTGGCTATGTTTATCAAGTTTGCTACTTTATGAATTAAAAAAAAACAAACAAAACAACAAAACAAAAAAACCCAAACCCCAACAACTATAAATACAAAGACTCTCACACACCAGACACTTGCAGCCTGCGTGACTCATCAATAACCGCATCAATATTCTGTTAAAAAGCTTATTCTACTTAGAACTATACATAGTACAAGAGACCGAGAGTGGCAGTCGTGTTCGGGCACGCTACCTGCCCCAGGGTGGCCCACAGTCAGGTGCTTCCTAAAAAATCAAGGAGTTACAGTAACATGGCACAGGACTGCAAAGCCGATCACAGCTTCTGCTTACACTGCATACGAAGTACCAAGGGGAACACAAAAAAGAACTGGTGTTAATACTGATGGATTAAAGAGTAACTATAAAGATCAAAACAGACGTTCACAGCATGCTACATATATTGCTCACAAACTTTCCTTTTTTTTTTTAAAAAAAAGGCTAATACAAAACAAGGAGTTGGCAGTCTGATTTTCAGTTTTGTCGGATAGAAAGGTAAAGCATATACATTCATCGTGTGGCTTTCCAGCAAAAGGAGAAAAGGGTAAAATCCAGAGATTTCAACTTTGCAAAATTCCAATTTTTTTAAGCTACAGTTCATATCCAGTTCTGGTTGCAGTCGTGAAAAGACCTCTGACTGCACTGCCTAGCAGAGTCCAAGGGTTGTAGCCTACATATTATTATTTTCCCCCTAAAAGTGGCCACATCACCCACCACCATGAGCAGGCTGCTCCTGCAGCCACCTGGGCACATGGCAGCTGGGCTGGAGGGAAGAGGTTTGGGTCTGGTGGCACGACATGAGCATGAAGTGAGGAATGAGACACAGTTTTGGACTGTTGGTGTTTGGAGCTGCTGCTGTTGCTGCCGCCCAGACTCCTCAGCTGGAGACACAATGCTTGGTGATTGACCCATTTTGTGTCAAAACTCCCTTCAAAGGGCTGATGGGGA